>NW_028262290.1:85312500-85937500 GCF_047370975.1 Nipponia nippon | reverse complement strand
TAGGAACTGCACTAGCTTAGCCCAGTTCCAACATTCAGTTCAAACAAATCCAGGCACTAGGAGATACTCCTGAGTCCTTTTCTGAAGCAGCCAGTGTTTTCTTGGGCTAGAATGTTTTGTTACCTCATGAAAGAGTGGCAACTACTGTTTCTTCTGTAGTAAGTGTTATTACTCCCATGGACACCTTTTACCACACAATGTGAGCTTGAAGTCAGGTAACGCATCTACTGGTTTTCTTGCTGCTGAAATTTCATTGAATCACAACTTTCAATGTTTTAGGCAGAAACAAATAACAAGCATGAATTTGTTAGTATAGTTCCTCTGACACTTCACTTTAATCATCTGCTTCTACATGTTTCATTGAATGCATAGAAATGTTGTTGATATTCTTATGGCAGTAACGACTTTATGGGACATTAATGCTAGAGTGTAATACAATCCCTGGTACAGCAAATGTGTATGTCAGGCACTTACATACTAAAATTATTTCATTATTGAGGTAATTACCATACATTTTAAATATATGTAGAATGGACAGTTTCATAATACATTACAATTCTATAGTGATGGTGTGAATGCTCATTACCATACATAGAGGTTCATTCATACTGTGTGAAAAATCTTGCTTTAATGAGAACAAGTATTTCTAGAAGATTTTTTAGCTAGATAAATAGAAAGGTATTCAGGCTGTCCAAAGACTAGCTTGCCTTCTTACTTCTATTTGGAAAGAGCCAGAAAGGAAGTAATCTGATTTTTAGAGTGGTTTTTTTGAAGATGTAGTTAAGCAACTAACCCTTTCCTGAAGATGTGCTTTTCTTCTTCAGGGAATATTTTCCACTCCCAGTTGCATACAAAGTCCTAGGCCAGTGCATATTTTTTTGTCTTTTGACTTACAGGAAAAAAAGAAAATATAAGAAGTCCCTCAATGGTGAATATTGATATTTTGTTCTGCTCTGGCTACTGTACAGACGAGTCTCCTGTTAGTGCCCATGGGAGTTATCCGCACAGGGGATACAGTGAAAAGCTTTCTGAGAAGGAAACTGCTCAGACATTATTAGCTGTAGCTGCTTGAATACTCCGCAGATGTAATCAAACTTCAGTACCAGCCTGTTCTACTTTCCCTGAAGCTGTCATTCTCAGCAACTGCAGAAGAAATGAATATATTTAGATAAATAAGGGGGATGTTTATTTAGATAAATACAAGGGGAAATAATTCCTCTTGTATTCCTTTACTGCAGTGTTTATGCTGCTGTCAAAGATGAATCATCCGTCCCTCTGTGACATTTGTGTACTCGGGCTTTATTGGAAGAAATGTATGAGCGTAGTAAGACGGTAGACCCTTCTGCTGATCCATCACTACAGTTTTAAGATACGACAGACACCTTTCCTCTGTTAGTTGGTACTATGGGCTGTGAAGGGACATCCAGGCATTTAACACTTGCAATTTCCACATGATTTAATAGCTAACACCATCAGCCTCTAGGTCAAGTACAAAGCGCTATTAAGTAGTGAAAGTAAGCAGTAAGCCTTTCACTGGAATTCTGCAAAATTTAATACAATGTAAAGGAAATTGTCCTTACTCCCCCTGAAGTCACAGAGAACAGAACCATTTGCATAGAAATTTCACCACTGCAGCTTTTGCGTAATGAAAAAAATGCACCCATTCAAGGCTTGTTCAAAACACGTAGTGTAGATGCCTAAAGAAGCAGGCTCTATATGTAATTATATATCTGATATGTCATTTTATCTTGGGTAGTATGAAACAGAAAATTTTACATCTCTAAATTTACTGTGATTTTTGTGACTCATGACTCATAGGTTTTTGATCTTTTGAAAACCCATGTTTCTTTTCAGAATCAAGATAGTGCCTGTGGTTACAGTTAGCATACAGCTAACTGTACACAGTTAGCATACAGGTTAACATGGTGGTCTCTTTTTCATCTCCTGAATGACAAGACCTGCTCTAGTAACCCTCATGTATTTATTAATCAATGTTCTTTTGTGATGTGCCTTAGTTTAGCATGACTGAAAATATGATACTATTAGATCACAAGACATAAAAAATTAAAAGCACAAAACAGTGTTAACTGTTGTAAGAAATCCACAGTAGACTTTATGAAAAAGTTGCAAGAATGACAGATTGAACAGGACAAATGTTGAAGGAGATTGTATGATAAAAGAAATAAAACACACCTTTATTTAATCTGTTTATCTTGGATCAATTGTTTTTGAGGCTTTTTTTTCTGAAAATGACTTTGAATTGTATATTCACATTTTGCTAGATATTTCTCATTTTGTTGTTGTTGTTCTAAACAGCATATGGGAGAGGTACTTTCAACTCTATATCTTCATCAAAATTCTGGTGACTAAAACAAAATCAAGAAGTGATTATTTGGAAACTACCTACCTAAGCACCTTCATAGGTACAAAAATATGTAAGTATTAGATACATACATACCAGATACTAAAGATAGGTGACTATTTAGATTTGTAACCAGCTCCCTGCTTCAAAATTGAGTCGGCACATTTTTCTGAAGATATCACCACCCTGCATTCATAGACAGACTGGATAGTTTAAGGACAAATCCTTAACAGAGTGATAAGAATTGGTAGGTGTTAAGCTTCCACGGAAAGCTATTGAGACTCCTGGTGCTCTTTTCATCATATCTGTACATGTTCCTACATGCAGAACAGATACTGCCTTTTTTGCTTCTCTTCTTTTGCTGGGCAAAGCTGGGAATTATCTAAAAAAAAAACCAGTAGTGTTTATTAGAATTTGTGGTGCTACAAGTTCTGTTTAATTAGACTCTGGCTTGGTTGGCATACCCTTCTGCCTTCAGTTTTGTTGTATCTGAGATTCTTTATTACAGCTGCTGGGTCAGCTTTATAAACACAGGTACAAAGAGCAGCAACTTCTGATCGCTGTGTATTCCAGCATCCTGCAAACATTGTCCTTCAGACCTTAATTTTTTTAAGACTGGGTTGGTTCTTCACTTTTACATCTGTCAAAATCTTCAATCTTCTTTTTTTGTTAGTTTGTTGGTTGTTTTTTTGTTGTTCCCTGAGAATTACTCCCTCCTGCATTTCATTTCTTGCGTAAGCTCAAATACATGCTCTCATTTCTACCATACAGCTTCCCGGTTTGTTTCCCAAGTCTTACTTACTGAAAACTTGTTACAGCTATTGAAAGTTCTGGAGCTTTTCAAGGGTGCTGTTGGAAATTAAGCTGTCATCTGAAAGTCTTCCTTTTTGTTGATGCTTGCTACTGACAGGTACAGATGCACTTCTGTTTCAGAATCTGAGCAGTTTTCTTCTCTATTTCCAGAGAGCTTCAGCTCCAATGATGCTTTTAGCTGTCCAGTTCTTCCATGCAAGGTATTTTGCTAGTTTTTTCCTGGTACATGTGTTCCTTAAAAAATACCATTTAAAGCCAAGAAGTCTGCCACTGGTCTGTTTTATTTAGTGCCCAAGTCCCAATGGCATAAGACCAGCCTTTTACCACTGTATTAAAGTAGCTCGTGACAGATCTTTCATGTGTTCGGGAACTGTTGTCATTAATACTCCCCTTTGTAATTTTCATGTTTTTCTCTTTTTCCTTACAAAATCAAAGGAACTATGCTTCCTCTGTCCTCACATAGCTCAGCCACTTGCTAGTCCTCTGGCTGGGAAGAAAGAAAAGTTTTGTTCAGTATTCAGACTCGGTCCTTCTTCAGTTCTGCTTTTTTTTTATTACCCAGCCCAAGTTCCAAGGCTGGCAGTCTCACTACTGTTGTGGAAGGAAGAGTAGCTGCGTCTCCTTAGTGCATATTGTGCTTCTGATTGCGTGTTTTGTACCTAAGAATTTAGTCAAGTGAATAACTGTTAAATAGTCAGACAAATCCTGAGACAGTGTTTGGTGAAAGAACCTGATGCTTTTTAAAAGAGGTTGAAAACCTAAGGGATGTAGAGACCCTAATTAAAGCTCAGGAGAATTCTGAAGTCGGGAAGACACAGAGCAGCAATAAAAGGTTGCTGTAAAGTTTGTGGTCTTAAAGTCTAACATTAACTATATCATGCTGAAGTGGAGCATAAAATGAGAAATGTCAATGTCTGATTTTAACAATGCCTGATTCTCAGGAGAGAACTGAAGCAGAAGACACCAAGGCACGTAAGAAATCTTTCTTGTGTGGCAGTGACTGTTCGTTTTTGTTATTTTTACTAATAAATTACAAAGCTTAAGCTCTGTAACTCTTCAGAGAACTTCAGTTCAACTGCTTAAAAGAGACACTGAATCAATTTGTGAAACAGTTTTTTAAGTAACGTGTCAAGAATAAGCACATAAATCAGTTGCTCTGAAGAAGTATTCAAATACTCAAGGGTCGAGTGAAAAAGCCTACCATGAGGCATTATTGATAGATTATATGTGCAGGATAGTTTTATTAGACCATGGCCCAGATTCGGATTTCTGGCACACTGGTTTTTACTGATGTAGCCCCAGGGGAGATTCAGAATGACTGTAGGGTGCCATGTGTAAACCAGCTAAGAAATACTTGCTCTGCAACAGTGTATGATCAGCTAATAGGATGTAAAAGCCATCATATTCACCTCTAAATAGCCTTTAAGGAAAGATCCCCAAACTAGAATTCTCATTGCAGAAGAAACTGAAAGTAGGGATATCTGGAGTAAGTTGGCATGGACTAGATAATCTCTCTTTTTCTGTGATTATTTAGTGAAATAATAGTGACATGTTAACTGTCCAGCAGTGGTAGGTAGACATCACATGTGGTTTCTTACTACAATGTACCCGTCAGGTTGTTTTCTATGTTACTTGCATAAATCAGGACATTTTTCATCTGAATGAAAGTAGATGCTAGCCCTCATGTTTCTTATCATGTTATTTAACATTTCTTTTATACAATCTCTATTAAATTATAAGCATACTATTTCTCAAATAGAAAAATCTCCTGTCTTTCCAGTTGATTGTAAGATGTTAATGAGACTGTCATTCATTCAAAGTCTGCTTCTTAAATTAAACAGCAAAAGTCATACTGAGATGCAAAAATGAATATATTATAATAATTGAGCTTTCAATTTACTTAAAGCAAACAGCATGAGTGATGGCCAAAAACTAGATCATCAGAAACTTTCTCTTGCTGCCTTATGTATCTGATTAGTTATTTTACAGCTCTGGCAGAATTTTCTCTGCCCTGAACTGACTGGTTTATTGACTTCTGTCATCTCCTTCCTCTACACTCAGTCTTTTCACTACTTTTCACTATAGCTTCATGCTTGCATTTTTCATGCTGTTTGGTTTTTTTTATTATTATTTTTTCCTCCTTACCTGCTTCCTCCCATTCCATTTTTTTAGTTCATGACAAAGTTTATGAAAAAGTAGTGTCATAAACTCACACAAAAATAGCTGCGTAAATGTGCATCCAGTCAGGTACCATGTCTCTGACAAGCTTTTCCAAAAGGCACCGTCAACAGGCTTCCTTACAATATTTTGGAAGCTGAAATTGTGAACTCACTGATAGCTTGGTGTTTTAGACTCATGTTAGTGACTCTTTTTCCCTCTTGCCTCCTTTCTAATCTCCTGCATTCAGATGTCAGGTCATTAAGGGATAATAATAATAAAGATGATAACGATAAATGTGACTCTAAAGGTTTACTAGAGTGAAACTTTAACCAAAAAAAAAAAATTAGGCACCTGTGTGTGAAAGCACTGTGTGTAATGATCAATATCTAATTACATCATAATTATGGTTTTCAAATGAATGTAGATAGTTTTAACCTAAAATACAATGTGGAGATGTTTTTAACATGTCCCAGTATAGCCATTACTTTAGTATTACTTTTCCTGTAAATGGGACTGGCTTTGTGCCCCAGTTGCACATGATAGACATATGGTTGTAATATTCTAGTAGCAAATGTTAAACTGCAACCAGAGGTAGTATTTTAATCTATTTGCTTTTGCATTTTCAAATTATGTCCTCCACATCTGTGATCATTATGTCTTTAACCTAATTTGTAGCATTATCTACACTTTACATCCTATTATTTCAACAGCAGTGAACTCTGGCCTGGTGACAGTATGGCCAGTTTGTGTTGAAGAGGGAAACGTACAACATAGGCCATTGCCTCTATTCCCTTAATTAGACTGTAAGTACTGTGTTACTGATAACCTGTAACTAGGGATGCCAAATAGATTTTCTACGTTATTGTGCTCCCCGATCCAGCATGTTCATTAGAAGTCCTTAGGGAACTTTAAACTTCATTTCCTTAGAGTTTTTAATTCCTTCCTCTAGATTTAGCATAATTACAAGAGAGGTCAGGCATTTTATGAACTGCATAGGTTGGACAGCAACTAGATGTAGCTTCTTCTCTTGACTGCGATAAGACGACACAGAAATAGAAGACAACATTCACTGAAAAGCAGATCAATCATTACACATGTAAACATGTAGGATGAAACTTTTCTTTACCACTTGAATGTTTACATTTTTATATATTTCATCTCTTGCAGGTTACTTCTGAAGTATTTTTTATTAGCTGTTAAGAGGTATAGAATTGCATCCGTCTGATCACACTAGGAATAATAACATCACATACATTAAAACAACATTTACGTGAAAAAGCACAAGACACTAGCTTCCTAAACACTGGGTTCATTCCAGTGGAGTTGACCTTCTTGCCCTGATACGATGGAGCTGTTTAAGCCCAACTGGTGCGGTAATCCTTTCAAGCGTTCTTTCGCTCCACTGCCTGATTTACTGCTTGCAGAAGCAACAAGCCCAAGAGAGAATCCATTTAAAATAGACTGCAAAAATAAATAAAAACAAATGGTGGAATGAATTGAAGCTTGTTTACTGCCCAACCCTCTATGCTTCTGTACATCAATGAGTAATAGACAAAAAGTGTAATATTACTGCTATATTTTTATGAGTAAAGGTCCTGTGCTACAGGTAGATGATACTAAGACCTCCGCAGTTAAAAAAGGCTTAGATAACCAAAAAAATAATTTTCAAAGCACTTGGCACTATTTTCGTAATACTTTGATAAACCTCGCTATTTGTGTCAGCCTATTGTTTTCCAAAGGCAAACATTCAGCTTTTCAGAAGTAGCTTCATAAGCCAAGAAGAAAAATCACAGTTGGCATGGATAGCTTAGCAGTGTCCAGAGATGGTGCTGTGCACTCCCAGAAGCAAGAAAGCCCCTCTTCCTTCCTTGCTTATTTTAAGTATTGCTTGTTAATACAGTTAACCATTCCTTGTATACTGTAGAGTTGTTGAATTCAGCAGGATACTTAGCTCTTGTCTCTTGGAAGGATTAACTTCTTCATATTTATTTGGCTATCTTTACAGGAATTACATTACTACAATTTTTTTTTCTGCTACTGTTCTTTTTTTCCATAAGATTCTGTGAAATAGAACTTGTATAAAACTGTTAACTCTGATGGAGCTGGAACAAAACCCTGAAATAAATGCTAGCTGCTGCTTGGCAGTATTGTCACAATAAACAGAATTTTTCTTGGCATGCAGTCAAATATTCAGTGTTTGAAGTATTTACTGCATGTCTGCTACTATTCCAGGTTTCAGTAGAGGCAGTGGCACTAGAATATGGATCTGTGCAACAGTCTGGAGATTACCTTTCTCCACTTTGTAAAATACATGATTCTTCTGTTCTAGAGACAGAGACATCCCTGAGCAAGAGCAAATACTCTCAAGGGAGAGTATTGTTCTGAAACCTGTTAGAGGGGTGTGAACATCTACATGGAGAAAAGCTAATTGCACTGGGGAGATGAACTCTGCATACATTCTGCATTCTTACTCACCAGTAAAGTGGCCTGCAAGACTTCCGCTGATTTCTGCTGTTTGATGGAAGTGTTAAAATAGTACGACAGTGTTATGTGAAAAAGCAACAATATTTTTGCTTGTAGGTATTATGTTTGTTAACTGGCTTCTAGTGCTGGACAAACATGCTCTTTGAGAGCTTGAGGAATCTGAAAACATAAAGGACTGAATAGAGTTTGCTCTTAGAGTATTTGTAAACTTCCAGAGTGTTTACATTCATAGGAAAATAGCCTAATTTGGAAACTCACAGTACTTTCCTGTATTTTAATAGATTTTGACAAAGCACATGAAAGTGATGGCAAGTGTGCAGATTATCATAGGTTTTTTACTGTCAAACCTCTGATTGTGCCACCACTGTATCAATAACCTAGTTTATTAACACAGGCATAAAATTACTGCAGTACTGCCTTAGGGGTAGTTTGTGTGAGGAGAAACCATAGTCACAGTCGAGCAGCATTCAGTTTAAGCTAAAAAGTGCAGGCAAAGGCAAGCTCATTCCAAGAACAGTTAGTCTGTAACTCTCTGCGCTGTGCCCCACAACAGAAAACATGGAGTGGAGGGCAGGGACGCTTGAGCTGGTTTTGCACAGAGCCCTTCTTGCGCTGTATTCCTCAGTGACTTAGGCAGCACTTCAGACTTAAGTCAAGTACCGTGCATAATCATGTTAATTCAGGCCAACAAGGCCCCTCAAAATCCAGAGCAGAGTGCGAAGACAACCAAACTAGGGCAAGAAAGGTCAGTTAAGACACTGTCCAGGTTTCTCCATTGTGCATAGTAGGCTAACCCTCATGACATCAAATAAGGGACTGTTGAATTCTTTAAATACTGCAGAAGTCAAATTAGAAGGGCTGATACGAAACTTAAGCAACCGGTTGGACTAAATGATAGGAGTAGAGGAGATACATTGGACTTCCGTTTCTTTGACGGTACCTCTGAGGCCCCCAATTCTCCTTTATAGGCTAGTGCCACACTTGGCCTGCAGCTTGAAGGAATATAGTCTTGGAAAAAGGATTAGTCAGAGGCTAGTTGTTTGATAAGGCAGAGAAGAAAAGGAAAACCAGCAACTCATATTCTAGTTATGGTTTGCTGTGTTATTCCTGTTCATCAGAAGGTATTGATAAGAAAATGGAAGGAGTTAAAATCTGTATCTAAATGTGAAGTTTTAGGTATAGATGACTTGTCCAAGATCTTTCATGGTGTGCAGTCCATCATGAGTATAGACTTAGATTTACCCAAGCCTTCAGTTTGATTGTGACACTATTCTTACTCTCTGTATAACTTATTTGGCCAATTAAGCATGTTGATTTGGTGAGTTACTGCCTTAATAAAATTGATTAAAAAGCCTTAATGAAATACACACCTGGAAATATTTGATTTATCTGACACTGCTTATAAGAAGTAATTAGGGCTAAATCAACACAGTTAGCTAAAAATAGCCAGTAATAAAGAGCAGGCACTGGGATTTATCTTCCAGTATGCAGCAATGAAGCAGGCAAAGTAACCACCAAAACGACATTGTGGATTTCGTGAAAGTGCCAGGAGAGCAGATGATGAAAAACTGCAGGTACATAAAGCTGTTACTGTGGTGTTCAATTCTTCCACCACTGTGTCTGGATTTAGTGCCTTAGACTGAATTACAAAATCATATATTCCAAATGTTTCTTATCATTTCAACAGAGCCTAGTAATAAATGATAGGAAATGCATTATCCATCCGAGATGTGTAAGAGTATATGGCCAAAGATTGAATTCAGGCTTTCTAAAATGTTCACTATTTTTTTAAACTGCCATTTGTCTCTCCTAATATATATATCCAATTTGTAATTCCAACGCACGAGGTAATGTTTGAAGATGAAATTCAGTAGCTGTGAGCAGGGAGAGTGAGAACATGAAGAAGGAAGGATATATAATCCATTTGTAGATCGAATCAAAGTCCATGCTTTAAAGAAGGGGAAAAAAAGAAAGCAATTGAAAATTTAAAGTTCAAATATCTACAATATTGCAGGCTTAGTATGGCACAGCTATATATGCAACATGATACCACATGTTGGACATTGCTAACTGAAGAAATTGTCAAATGGACTTCTGAAGATGAGTCACAACAGCAGCCAATTTTGAGACAGTGAAATGGCACAGGCAGACCTTTCTGAAAGGCAGCAAAGAATGATGGCAGCAACACCTTTCCTCAACCTTCCCTCCTCTCCTATGCTATTTTTTAATTTCCTCAGTATTGGCATAGATGTTTTATACCTGGTCTTCTGGAATCTTACATCTGCTGGTCTCTTGAGCTTCCTCATCATTACTTTCATCCCTTCCACCTTTGACTTCACTCATGTCCTTTTCCTTCTCTCTGGTTCTTTTCCCTCAATATTCTCTGGCCTTTTTCTCATGATACAGTCTTGAACCTTTCCTCATTTTGAAACAAAGAAAAATCCAGTGCAAGTTTCATTATCTTATGCTTTAACAACAGCTTCATCCTGCAGAGAGGCCTTTGCAAAAGCCATCTTGCCCCATCCATATAACTTGAGAGTACTTTTGCAGAGCTGATGTTTATATGCTGTCATCTAGGTTAGCTCACTTTTTCTCTTGATCCCCTCCTCAGTGATTCTCCAGTTTCTGTTGCATCAAGCCTACATGACATGCCTTTATATCAGTTCTCCCAGACAGAGTTTCATGCAGTAGTGACTCCCTATCCCAAAACTCATTGAGACACAGAAACTTCCTGTGTGGACATCAGATGTGAAAGCACTGAGGAGGTAAGCAAGAAAAGTCCTTTTTTCTTTCCATGCATACATGGTTCTCCCATCAAACCTCAGACATATGTATAAGAAGTTTGGAGCTATGTAAAATGCAGATTCATGACCGCAATCCTGTTTTGGACAGTGTGAAAATGTTACCTTAATGTTTGAGTAAAACAAGATTAATTTCATTTCTTCTGTCATGCACTTTTAATGGGCTCACTCTCTCTTCTGCGTAGTGGTTATGATCAAGACAGCAGACAAAAAGAAGTTTCACACTAGCCAGTAGAAATACAGATTTCGCCCAATGTATTCTGAAAATACCAAACTTTAAAAATTGAATCACAGATAACAAAAACCTACTGAGATTTGAAATGACACTATGTAATTTGAAGATAAACTGATTTAGCAGTGTAGATTAAACGTATTAGATTTTATCTGGCAAATTATGCTCACAGCTAGGGACTTCTAAAGCAAAATAATCTAATATATAATAGCTCAATCAAGTTTAATACTTTGGTAGTCTTAGCAAAAACTTGTGTGAAGGTTTTGTAGAACTATGATTTTTGTGTTTAATTGTACAAAAAAAAAAGTTAAATTAACTATGTCCTGACTCTGTACAGATCAGAGAAGCTCCCCATTCTTTCTTCAAAAATCTAAAAACTGAGAGACATATCAGTGCCTTTTACTTAGTGAATTAAACATCTGTTTCATTGTAAAGTACTGAACTGTTAGTGTTATAAGGAACAACAGGGCAATAAGAAAACAAAGAGGAAAGAGAATAAATGTGAAAAAAGGTGAAACATTGTCAATTACAGTGAGTAGGAAATAAGTAAATATGCTCATATATCAGGGCGTACTCAACATTTTACTAAGGAGAATTAGAAGGGCCATAGAATTTGGTCTAATTATACTCAGAAGTATAGATTAAGCGATTACTGTTTTTACAGCAATTTTGACAATATAATAAAAACATGTTAAGGCAATTGTATTAGCAGAATTCTGACAGGATGCTTTCAAAAACACCTGGAGATTTGTTTAATTTGCAGAGTTTATTGAGGTTCCAGTTTTCTAAGAGCAACACCAAGGCTTCCCAGTTTTACAGGGGATTTTTCACCTAGTGCAATAACATGTCATATATCAGCAAAAGAGAATTCATTTTTGCTATTTATGTTTGTAATCTCGGCAGCCTTGAGTGCTGGCAGTGCCTCAGTTTACACACTGAGAAGGTGGGAGGACTTCCTGGGCAGCAGCTTTTACGTGCAAGACACTGACATTTGCACTTTCTCCTCTAGGTTCAGGTTTCAGGTGAGGAACAGTTAGCATAGGGTTGTTCCACATGATTGTAGCAATATGAGATGTTCAGCACTGATGCTAGAGTATGGATCTGAGGAAGATCTTTACAGAGGTGAACATGAAGCATCAGAGAAAGTCTCATACCAGGTCCCATCAGGAAAGGGACTGTGCTAGTTCCGAAACGAGTTGTAATTGTGATCTGGGAGGTTGCAACTTCACAGTGCTGCAGGTTCCTGCCTAACAAATTAAATATTTACAAGTCGGTGAAAAGTGGTACAGGAATTGACTTTGAGGCAAGTATTGATGCTATTAATTCAAAGTAGATACGCTGGTGTGTGTGAAGTCAGAAATTTCTTGAAAATGATACAGTGACTCTATTGGTCACTCACAAACTCATAAGCTCAATTCAAGGAGACAGTCAACTTCTATTATTTTCTTGACCTTTCTTCAAGTCAAGTGTTGGTGCAACAGTAGTGCATCTTTGCCATATGATTGGTGCCATGCATCTGAAATGATCTGAGGTTTAATGACTGAACAAGATATGATCTTATTATTTTCATTATTTTATGACCTACTCTCCAGTGCTCTGACCTATAGAGACAAAATGTGAAATTAAAGCACCTCACAGAACAAATTTTAGTTGCAAAGTTTGCACTGGCAGGGCTGACAGGTTTTTGTACAGTAGGATAGAAGCCACCTACACAAGTATTTAGATGTCAGTGACTAATGCCATCCATGTTATCACTGCAGGTTTTCCCTGAAAAATGCCTGTAAGTGAGACTTTTCCTCAGTAGAAACCAAGGAAATTCATCTGTTTCTTGCTCCTGTCAAAGCTCTGAGTGGATTCTCCCTCTCCTGCCTCTCCTGGTATTGGGATGCATGGGCTCAGGGCCATATTGCAGCTATTTGGCCTTGAGACACCACAGTGGGGGCCTCCCCCTGCACTCAGGAGCCACCTTGGAGCCCTGGCCATCAGCCCCTGCCCCAGCCATGGGCATCACTGCCTTGATCTGCTGCCCAACCACCCAGCCTGCTGTGCTAAGAAAATTTTTTTCTGCTATGTTAAGAAAATCTGAAGTGGTATATTGTTATAGAATACAGTGCTGTGCTGAGTTTGTCAACCCCAAAACTAAGTGGGAAGAGATTGCCTACTGAAGGCATATTAAACATAGATGTAATCTGTAGCTCAGGAAATTAGTTGATTTTTGAAAGCTGGGAGAGTATATTGAGAAAAAATCATTAACACTGTTTGACCCCTTATTATACCTTTCTCTAACCATCCTGTTTTTAAACTGTTACATATATAGTGGGACGGATCTTTCAGTTTGACCGAGTATTGGCATTTCTGTGGTTACAGTAATACGGG
The DNA here is from genome assembly GCF_047370975.1 of Nipponia nippon. Lineage (NCBI taxonomy): Eukaryota > Metazoa > Chordata > Aves > Pelecaniformes > Threskiornithidae > Nipponia > Nipponia nippon. Next base: position 85,924,272 of record NW_028262290.1, on the reverse strand, counting down.
TGGGAGTCCCGGTACACTGCTGCTGATACTGTGGAAGGGCAGAGATCACCTACCAGCATGAAGATGAGTTCCTAAATTCAGCTTTCCAAATACTATGTGCTTCTTTGGCCTATTCTGATGATATTCTAAGCATGGCCATTCTCCTTTGGTCATCCAATGTCTGCTCTGTCAAACCATGTCTCAGACTTCCCTTGCTTTCATGATGACTCCCCTCCCTATGAATGGCCATCCACTGACAGTGCAACAGAAATATAAAATGCTGAAAAATAAATACATAGAATTATTGTCTAAATAAGCAGTGAATAATGACTAATGTTTTTAAACTTGTATTGGCTCAGTATTTATTTCATGTTAAAGGTACAGATTCAGTGATTTAAGAATTTCAGATGCAAAAAAGTAACCACAGAACTCCTCTCCCACAGGTCATTATGAAGAGGAGAAAGTGAGAAAAGGAAAAAAAAAAAAGACTTGTTAGCAAAATTTCTTATAACATCAACATATGTAAAACTTTCCTATAATTACATGATTTATCAAAAAACTCTGTGTGGAAAAAACAGCCAAGTTCTAAGGCAAATTTGCATACTTTTTTGTAAGAGGACTTTTTATAATACACTGAACGATTGATATTCTGTTCCTTTATATTCAAGGAATAGAAAGGTTTTGAATGCTAAAGGGATTGTTTTTGAAACTCTTTTCTGCCTAACAATGTCACTGTTATATGATAAATTTCTTTTCTCCCTTATGTTTGTTTCATTTCACAAGTAACAAAGGTGGGAAAGAACCCTCATGAAAGTAGGTTGTGATCTAAGACATAGAACTGCACTAACAAAACGTAAGGTTTCCAAAAGCAAGACTTTTGTTGACATCAGACATGGGATATGACTCATATTTCTGATGCAATTTTACTTATAATAACAATGCTAGAGGCTTCATTCATTAAAGTAGTTCTTCATTCCATTCCAATGCTGCTGTTTATTTTTTGGCCAAGTTGGCAATGTCTAAAAGAGCATATAGATTCATAAGACAGTTTCATATTGTCACACTATCTGACCTCAGTCAGTTCTAGCACTGTTCTGTTCTGCAATTTGGTCCTGTTCTTCCACACCTTTCTCTCAGGGTTCTCTTTGAGTCGTATGTCCCTCTCTCCTCCTTTAGCTTTAGTTTCTAAAGCTAAAAACCCAACCACTTCTACTCAGTTCTTGAACAATTACATCCTTTCACTGGGACATCTGTGCTAGCCAGATGTTGGTCTACTACCATAGACTTTAAATGCTTTTCCCAAAACCATACTCTCTGTCATACATGAGAGCATAACCAGAACCTGAAGTCATTCTTTATTGCTTATTAACTCATGTTGAAATGACATATTTTAGAGCTCTTTGGCTAAAGAGCCTAAGTTTGGTATCACAGAAGCAGGCTGTTGAAGAAAGGGTTAAATGAAAGAGTTGCATACTAAACAACAGCTTCCACTATGTGGAAGGTGAGAAATGAGTATCTAGAAAAGCTGGATGAAGCAAGAGGATTATAAAAATTTATGAACTACTCAAATAAGCTTTTAAAACATCCTCACTTCAAAGTAATCTGCCTTTAAAAAAAAAGAAGAAAAGAAAAAAGAGAAGGGAAAAAAAAAAGAAAGAAAGGAAACTGAATTCTCTTGGTGTGAACAAACACATGTTGTTTCAAAGCATGGAAGCATGAGACTAAGACTTCTTTTTCAAAAAATGTATGAAGCTGTGCTAAGAGCCAGGTTAAAACTGAAGGTAAATTTGTAGTGGTGGCACGCTCTAAGTGACACATGGCCCTACATCTTATTTTCAGGACCAATTTCGGCATATTCTAACGTGTCTGTGTCAAATTACGATGAATGAGATTTAGACTTCTTCCTCATTAAACACTCATAGAGGACTGCCAGGAACTCATTAAGCAATCTACTTGGTTACTGCTCTGGCTGTGTCTGCGTGTAGTACAGTTTATTTCAACTTGTTAGTTTCTCCTGTCAGTAGCTGTGCATCTCAAGCATTCTGTGGACAGATAAAGATGATAGGTCAATATGAACACTAAACAGAAAGAAAGGACAAAGATTTGTCCAAAGCATAAAGCATCATCTTTGCAAATGCTGAGAAAACCTGTGTATTCTGGAGATAATTCCAAATGCTTTTCATTCAGTCTGTGGAACGCATGCTGTTATCCTCGGTGGTCTTGAAGCAAAGCCAAAGTATTTGTCTTGAAGTGACCTAGGATCTGACTCCTTCTCCAACATATAAACATATTAATTATGCCATTTGTTTCTGGTAAATCAGGATTAGAGTGCATAAACTTGTGTGGCTAGTAACACTGTTAGCCCTGCAACGTTTTTAGTAACACTCACCTGTCTCAATTCACTTTTCAATGGCAGTACTCTGGAGTGGACACAGGACTGTACCATGATGAGCAATGGAGCATTTATGGATACTAAAATTCTGCAGGAAATGTTTGATTCCTAACCCCCAAAATGCAATAGTTGAAACCAAAACTACTAAATAGCATCTGTTTTAACTGATCTCTGGAGTCAACATTATTTTAATTTTTAAGGATGTTGAACTGACAAAAACAAGCAGTTAAACAATTTCAAGCTGAAAGACTTGATGAATTTTTTCAAATGACATTTCATTTTACTGTTTGCTGCAATAACCTTTTCAAGACAATCAGAAGAAAATCTGGTTTATCAAAAAGAAAATGACCCAACTGACTCAACCCAAAGTTAGAAGACAAAAATTATCTTTGAAGTTTTGACTTTTGCTTTGATTCAGGAAAACGCTTTCTTATCATGGGCATATTAACTGGACTGGAAAACTTCAACTGTCCTAGTGCTATCCTCTCTCCCATTGCTATTCTAGTGGTAAATTATAACAGGGTGAGATAAAAACCTGAGTTCCCTGCTCGAGCAAGGGGTTGGAGCAGATGATCTCGAGAGGTCCCTTCCAACCTCAACCATTCTGTGATTCTGTGAAGTTTTAAGAAATGGTTTATGGCCTTTATATCTGGTACTGTGTACTAATTGTCATAATTAATCCCATTGTCCAAAGATTAGATGTTATTATCTGTGTGGATGGGAAATCACATTTGTTCTTGTAATTTCACAGGACAGACATCCAGCTTCTCCTAATGTGCATCTACATTTCTTACCTATTTGCCTTTTTTTCATATTTGGTCTATAGTTTAAGCTATGAGAATGCAGCTGGTCAATCAACTTTTATTAATATCTGCTCAGCAGGAAATATTTGGTAGATTCTTTTTTTGAGAGGCAAGTCAGATGCTTCACTTTTCTTTCATGATTATGACTGGTGATGATGAACTGCATCTGTTCATTAGGAAACTGGGAGAATGATAAAGAATATGGTATCTTCTGCCAATGTGGAAGACATACTTTTAGGACCTTCCTGTGTGCTGGGCAAAACTTACTTGCAATCCATATTTGAACCAGCGCCTGTTATTTGAATTGTGTTTTACAGAGAGCTATAACAATGGCAAACCTCTCAAAATCTGGATTGGAGCAGGTTTAGTACTAGTTAGACCTTCAGAGATGTCTGGAATCTAACCAGAGTTTTAAATGGTGTGCAGAGATATTATTGATCATTCTGCAGAGATTATATTTAGTTCCACCACAACAGAGTGATATTCATACTCCAGCAAGCTTGCTGTATATACATGCATATATATGCGAATATCTCAGGTAGTAAGGATCTACAAGGTCACCTCTTCTTAGTTACCATCTGTTCTCTTGCTCTAAGTAATGCAAACCTTTTTGTTGTGCATTGTTAGCTTGTATGCCTATTTACCTATGCTATTGTGCATCTTTGCTTGTTTGTTTTTTAATTTCCCCTGCAGGCATTTTCTTTTGCCTCTAAGTGTTTCCTGGATAAGTCCATTTTTCCACACTGGTGGCATATCTGATCTCTAGAGTTGACTATCCAGCTATGTCTTTTACATCCTCAAGCACTTGACATTTGTGCTTGGAAGTGTCAATCATTTTATACATTTTTATGGGTGTATTCAGCAGCTGAGATGCCTCAGCTTCCCCCCACTTTTGCTTTCTTACACAAAAAAAATGAACGTAGAAATAAGAACCATTTCCACTATCGCATTTGATAGTTCACAAGAATCTTCTCATTAAACACACATGACATTTGCAGTGTTCAGTGAGATTCTTTAGGGCAACCGTAAGTTGTGAACACACTTTTCTTTCTTCTTAGATCATATTAGAGTCACATAGAAGTTGCACACCAGGGAAGGGGCTGCCCACACTTGTTCATTAAAACTAGTGAATGATAATTCTTGAAGTTTTCCTTTTCCGAGGACACATTTTTCTCATTAAAAAGGCAAAATTATCCTTTTCTTCCAAAACAAATGAAAAACTTCAGAGTAACAAAACCCCTCTCTTCATTCACTTTACCCGTGGGAGCAATCCCATAATTCTCAGTTTAGCCTACTATGCTGAGTTCTTTGCACTAAACATAAAGCTGAAACACAGGTCACCTGATGCAAGCAACCAGGTCACCTGGTCCTTAAGCAAAAAAGCTTTTTGTAAGAGAACATTTGTACCAAAAAGGGTCCCTAAGCAAAAATTATAATTTTCAGATACAATTTAAGGGATCCTATGTTTGTCCACTCACATAATGCATCCTCACATTTCTTAACTTAAGCACAGTTGTACTATATATAAAAGTTCATCTAGTCCATTAAGATGTTTCCAGTGATGCTTATTAGCAGATTGTGAAAAATACTTCTGTGGTATTCTGTCCTAGCCTCCAGCAATCTGCAGCTCAAGGTCAAGTTGAACCAGAGGCAGTATTTGAATTTAATAATCTTTGTCAGATTATTTCTTTAAGAGCCTTCTTGATCATTCTTATTTTGAAAAATAGTTCCCTGTCCTTGTATCTTTGTTATGTCCCTCTTTTTCTGTTTAGTTCTTTAAAAATTGATTAAAAAAACAAGCAGCCCCTCTGATGTATGATTTTAAGAACATATAACTATGCTGTTATTTTTTTTTAAATTTAACTACTATATTCTTTTCGCCTTTTTTCCCTCCATAAAATTGTAAGTAGCAGAAAGGCTGTTATGTTTGCTGAGTCCTAGCAAAAAAACATTTATGTAAATTAAGCTTGATTAACAGTAATCAAACAGTGTATGAACAATGATCGCAGTGAAACTGTTTCCCAAATTAAGATCATAGGATTGCACCTTCAGGGAAAAAGGCTCAATAGTGAGTATCTTGAAACTTATTCTACAGTTTCCAAGCACTTAGTTGAATTTGTAACCACAGGTGCTAGAATGAGATCTGTCCTGGAAAATGAAAGCCAAATCAGTGTATTGTAATACGCGATATATGCATTCATTATGGACTTCGCTAATCCATCACCCTCTCTGCTTCCATTTCTATCCTTTTCTAGGTCTCAAAAGCTTTTACATGCTTGGGTTTTGTTTTTACCTGAAGTTATAGTTCAGAGGTAAGCTTTCACTGCAGGTGAAACTGGTAATCTGTTTACTTTTCAACAAGAGATTTTCAAACATAGGTGCCTTTATGTATTAGGGGCAGCAAACAGAGGTAACCAAGAGACGCAGCAGTTTGTGCGGCAGTTCACACAGATGGGTGCACAGAACGGGCCAGCAGGTGCACAGAACAGCATGTAAGTCCTCAGCAAAGTGCCATGGGCCACGGTCCCCAGCAAGGATTTAAATCACTTTCCCTGTAACGTCAAAGGCCTCGAACAACAGTGAGCTCCTGAGGAAGGATGCGGCTCTGCAGTTCTTGGACTGCAGGTGTGCCTGGCACCTCTCACTGAGGCTAAGGCAGCAGGAGATTATCTCCTAGCCTGAAGTAGGTGTACAGGTTAAGGATATGTGTCACCAGCTGAAGGAGATGTGGGAGGAGATCAGCAGACTGTGCAGCATCAGAGATGATAAGAGCTTCACCAGATTTTCTCTGAGATCCTGCAGTTTCAAGAGGATGAAGTCCCAACTGGAGGAGCAGGCCGAGTCTGTGCATATCAGGTTGGGAAATGAAGATTCCTGTGGTGGCAAATGAAGATTTGCAGGTGCAGAAGAGGTTCAGTGCCCTTCCAGGAGACGAGCTGCTGGGAGCTCTGTCCATTGAATCATCTGAGCTAGCTGAGCCTGAGTCATGCACGAGCATCAGGAGGAAACAGTGAGTGATAGCAGAGGAAGACCCTCTGCTGCAGAGAGCAGAGCCTGCCATCTGTCAATCTAACCATCATCTGGAGATGTTTGCTGCTTGCTTGGGGGTCTGATGTAGGATGGTGTTGAAAGACTGCCAAGGCAATGTTATGCAGATAGATGTCTGTCACAGACTGATCAAGAAGAAGTAGGTGGGGCCTTCTTCAGACGACTAAAAGAAGCATCGTGTTCATAGGCCCTGGTCCTCATGGGGGACTTCAGCCACCCTGACATCTGCTGGAGGGGCAACACTGCAGAGTACAAGCTGCCCAGGAGGTTTCTGGAGTGCATTGATGACAAGGTGATTGAATTGCTGCTGAGGGAGACGTAGTGCTGTACCTAACACAAAAAGCAATCTTGAAAGTGTATAGCTACTTTCTACATTTGAGCCAAGCTTTGAAGAGATTGTATCTATATTTTTTAAAAATTTACTAAAATCATCCTAGGAAATCTGGCTAAAATATCAGTGTAGGGACCTTTCTTGCTTAGGCTAATTTACCAGGGACAAGGATTTGTTAACATTATCCATTTTTTGTTCCATTTAATTGTTCTCATGGTGGTTGTTGTAGTATATGAATACTTTCAGTCTTTCAGTACCACAGATTTGATACCTTCATGCCTAAACTGTTATCCATCCTTTGATGTACTTTGATTTTTTTTGTGATTTTGTCTTAAGAGAAAGAACCTTTATAAATCTTGGACCAGATATAACTGTTAACTTCTAAAGCATTCTCCTGGAGAAGTTGGCTGCTCACGGCTTGGATAAGTGCACTCTGCGCTGGGTTAAAAGCTGGCTGGACGGCCGAGCCCAGAGAGTGGTGGTAAATGGAGTCAAATCCAGTTGGCGGCCAGTCACGAGTGGTGTTCCCCAGGGCTCAGTGTTGGGGCTGGTCCTGTTCAACATTGATGATTTGGATGAGGGGATCGAGTGTACCCTCAGTAAGTTTGCAGATGACACCAAGTTGGGTGGAAGTGTTGATCTGCTGGAGGGTAGGAATGCCCTACAGAGGGACCTGGACAGGCTGGATCATTGGGCTGGAGCCAACTGTATGAGATTCAACAAGGCTAAGTGCCGGGTCCTGCACTTCGGTCACAACAACCCTATGCAATGGTACAGGCTGGGGGAGGAGTGGCTGGAGAGCTGTCTGGCGGAAAAGGACCTGGGGGTGTCAATTGACAGCCGGCTGAACATGAGCCAGCAGTGCGCTCAAGTGGCCAAGAAGGCCAATGGCATCCTGGCTTGTATCAGGAATAGTGTGGCCAGCAGAACCAGGGAAGTGATAGTGCCCCAGTACTCGGCATTGGTGAGGCCGCACCTCGAATGCTGTGTTCAGTTTTGGGCCCCTCACTCCAAGAAGGACATTGAGGTGCTGGAGCATGTCCAAAGAAGGGCAGCGAAGCTGGTGAAGGGTCTAGAGCACAAGTCTTATGAGGAGCGGCTGAGGGAGCTGGGGTTGTTTAGTTTGGAGAAGAGGAGGCTGAGGGGTGACCTTATTGCTCTCTACAACTACCTGAAAGGAGGTTGTAGCGAGGTGGGGGTCGGTCTCTCTTCCCAAGTAACAAGTGATGGGACGAGAGGAAACGGCCTCAAGCTGCGCCAGGGGAAGTTTAGGTTGGATAATAGGAAAAACTTCTTCACCAAAAGGGCAGTCAAGCATTGGAACAGGCTGCCCAGGGAAGTGGTTGAGTCCCCATCCCTGGAGGTATTTAAAAGACGGGTAGACGTGGTGCTCGAGGACATGGTTTAGTGGTGGACTTGGTAGTGCTAGGTTAACTGTTGGACTCGATGATCTTAAAGGTCTTTTCCAGCTTTGACGATTCTATGATTGTATGATTCTATGATTTTCTCTTGCTTATTTCTTGCATATTTCTAATTGAAAATATGACACAAATGAGATGGGTTTATGGTACATCCTGTATGAATGCATATTCTAGCAAGAAAGTCCAGTTGGGAAGGAAACTGGATGGATTAAAAGGGTTCAAAAATGGCTGTTGTATATATATTAACATACAATTTTTGGTTGTTACAATTATTACACTTTTCTGATTATGAAATTGTCTTCTTCAAAATAAGTGAAAAATGCATGCCAAAAAGGGAGACAAGTGCAGAATGCTTCTCTGGCTAAAGAGCACTTTCCATAATTGAGAAAGGAAAAAATTAAGATTTAATTCAAACAATTTTATGTTTTTATGTGTTGGCACTAATTGTGTTGAACTGAGAATTATTTAGTGAGGTTAGGTTACAAGGTCACCATGACAACTAACTTTTCCATATCAATCTAAAGCTATTTACATGTATATGTATTTTTTTTTAGCATGCCAGTCAATGACAGTTAAAATACTGCAGTATGGAAACATAAAAAAATATATTTCAGGAAGACAGTGTATAAAATGTCATTTTGTAGATTACAGTGACCATTAGCTGAATCCGTGTCTGTCCTAGAAAGCAGCCTGTGGCCTGATGCTTAGTCAACGATGTCCAATTTTCCAGCTACTTGCACTCCTAAATACCATTTTATAATGTAAAGTGAAAGATAAATATGTCAAAAAAGGAAATTTGAATTTGAAAATAATAATTTAAGGCACAGCAGTGTCAGGTTTATAGTTTTCAGTCCATAATCATTATCTTCTGATCACCAAACTCATATTTCTGTGTATGTCAAATTTTGTCTCAAACGTTTTCTTTTGCTAGCACTCGGGAAAAAAAAGATAGTTGATGCTAAAGGAATGGCAATAAAAAAACCACTGAGAAACTCCGTAATGTGCTAAATTATGCTATTTTATTTTTCATTGCATTAACACAATCGAAGTTAGTCTTCATAGCTAAATTCTGTACTAAGGTGTATGTGATATTTAGGTCAATGGAAATATTGTGCATGGATCTAATGATAAACCTTGTCTCCTCACAAATACTTGGGATCTCTTTCTCTGAAAGTAGTAATACAGCTGTATGTACTCCAAAGGAAAGACCATTTTATTTTGCTTACTGTAAAGAAATCGTTCTTTCCCAAATGCTAGATTTAAAGATTATAAAATAAAAATAACCAAAATACCAAAACTCTGCATTCTTTATATAAATGTTAGAGTTCCTGAACTTAAGTTTTTTCTGTCTTCTATTTCTCTCTTCTAGGCAATACTAGAAACCTTTTTGCTTTCTTAACCTTGACACAGGCTGAGCACTCCTTCAACTATTGCTTGAAATACAAGGCATTTTATAACAAATGTGGCAGGATATATGGGATAACAGCTCCTCATATGATGGAACATGATCCAGTTTGACCTACCACAGCTGTCATGTTAGTGCAAATTGAAAGAAATACCACATTGGGGTTAAAAGCAGCTACAAGCACATAATTGCCCATGAAATGTGTGCACTTCCTATCTCCAGTGGATTGATGAGGAAAAAGAATCCCTTGAATCTGCCAGAACACCTCTATTATTAGACTGATGGGATAAAAAAGGCTTTATGGAGAAGAGGCCTATTCCAATATTTAGCTGCAGTTGAAAGCAATTGTTTTCAAATGAATGAACTGATTATGTTAGAGGCCTCTGCCAATTTTATTCTCTGCAGTCAAGAATTAACTTTCATGGCCATCACTTCACTTTCAAAACTTATCATCCTTGATATCAAGGTCCTTGGCAGTATTACAGAAATTGTACTTTTAAGGAGAGAGATTGTTCTTGAAGAATTTTTCTGTTGTAATAGTTGTAATAAATATACTTAAGAGCTTGCAGCAGTTTTCTTTTCCCTACAGTAATTCTCTTCATTTTTTTTCCTCGTTAAGTACTTCTATGCCAAGTTAGTGAAAACCCTAACAAGAAAAAGTAGTGTTTTAATTTCTGGGAAAAATAATTACCATTTAACAGCAACATCCATCTGCATTTTTTGTTTAAGACTCATGTATTAAAATATTCCAGGGCAGTGATATAAATTCAAGTATTCTATCTGCACCTGTGTGCAGAATCATCATGAAGATGAGGGCTTTTTTTTTAATGCTTGATCACATTGCCCTTGACAAAAACTTTATTTTCTCCATTCTACTTATGTTTGCTTGCTTGATAAATTGATTAGTACATTAATTAGCACTGTCAGATTTAAAGGATTATTTTAACATTGCAGAGCATTGCTGGGACCAAGTCGATGGAGGATATAGTTCTGCTTCTGTTTTGCTAGTTATCATGGTAAAGTGAAACTAAACCTGATCTCCAGCTATGACCAGAATGTACTCAATTTGTAATATCCATTGTCAAAGGTGAAAATTAGATTCTGGTATAACCCTTCAAATTACACTAGCAGATAACCCATTTCTGCTTCTTTGAATGCTGTAAAATTTAGAATGGATGAAGGCATAGTACAGGAGGAAAAACAGCTGGAAATGGTGTTAAAAGTTCAGTTACCTCAAAGCAGGATCAGCTATATGCTGTGTATCTGTAGTATTCTTAAAAGCTTCTGATAATATATATTCCAGATCTCTGTTGCAGCATATGCTAGTGATTACTTATCCTTAGAAACAATTTTACAAATAATCATATTGATAAAGAAGTGTGAAGAATTTATACTGTTACTGGAGATGAGACAAGAGCAGTTAATTTCCTGTCTTTGAAGCAGCAGATATTTATGAATTACCATCTCTCTCATCGTGCCTTCTCTAGAAATGAGTCCAATTCTTTCAGTCTTTCCTCATAAGCAAAAGTCCCTAGATCTGTGATCACTTACTATTATATCCTTCAATTTCTCTGTAGACAGTTTCTGATAAAGTCTCCACAGAAAGGTCTTACTCTTTTGTCTGGTATTTCAGATCTTTCTGATTTCTCTTTTTCATTCTTCTTAAACCTTTTAATATGTGGGTAATTAACCAACTTTTAGTTTTCTCCAAAAGTTCTCTTTTTTGCTCCATGTATCCTAGAGGTAAACAGAGCATTTCAGTCCCTGCGAGAGAGCATCCCATTTATTTAAAGAATGTGTGCAAGGCTGCAGATTAAAAAAATGTCAGGCATAGTAAAAAGCCAAGAGGAGTTATTAGAAGAAATACAGGTTTCCCAGATGACAGCCTCATAAAAGTAGAGAAACCAAAGAGTAGGTGCAATTTTTTGCTGGTAAAGATGTTCTCTTTTTTGCATTCTGTGTATACTTGCTTCCTCAGAAGATATGCCTTGACATGTACGTAAAAAAAGGATTTGCCAGTACCTAAGGAGTGGTTAGAGAGTTAGTGGTTAAGAGGTCCCTCTTCCATCCTAAAATGTGGCTGGAACTTCCTGTCCTCCTTGTAGTAATTCCTTCAGCATTAGATAAGATAGTCCCTGTCCCTGTCCTAGCCCTTGGGACTGGGTGCAGCTAGCTATAAAAGCAAGGTCTCCCCCATACCTTCACCAAAATAGAAGGTCAAAAGGACACATGATGTTGTTAGACACAAGGCTTGTGACTGGAGCTACAGCTGCTCTTACAGCTCAGAGAGTATGGGGGCACAGGGGTGGAAGAAGGAACATTTGGAGAAAACTTAGGAGAGAAAGATTAAAAAGCTAAGCAAAAGAAGGGGATTTAGAAATAAAACCCTCCCTCCTGAATTTAGACTGACTGGAGGGTATCATAAATAAATGGAGTCTCCAGTTGCATACCCACACTTCACTGAAACCTGCTGCAGCCCACTAAAACCCTGTTAATCGCAGCCAGCTCTCCCTGCCCTTCCTTTCTTTGTACCTACTCTCTGACATCATTGCAAGGATAAAGACTTAGATTGTAAGCCTGGCAAAATTCAGTTCTGTCTAAGCTTTCAAAAAGTGCTTAGCCAGCTCTGTTTTTTCAGTGGTGTTTTAAGACCATCTAATGAAGTGTAACAGATATCTGATTACACTTGGTTTTTTTCTTATGTTAACCTCTTATTAAAGCTACATCATTTAAAACTCTCTTTGAACCTCTAGATTTTGAGATATTCACAGCATTTTTCTCGGCTCCCTCAACTTTCTATCGCAACCCACACAGACTATGAGCAGACACGTTGATCACAGAGAATGTGTGTCAAATATAAAAATGTCATACTACAGTGACATTGGGCTCTTAACACCTTAATTAGCAAGTCAGTTACAAGCTGTGTACTTTTTATGAAAAAACCTTTTCTGTTTCAGGCTAACCTTTAAATGGGGTACTATTCTATGTTTTAATGACAATTGCAACAGTTCGCTTGCTTCTTATCCCAAAGAAGTAATCCGTTCCGTTGCAACTCCATTGCAGAGTCTTTAGTTTTCCAGATTTTAATCACCTTTACTGAGTTTTAGTTGTGACTATAAGGTAAATAATTTATCATGCTCTAAACAGAGGAAAAGAAGCAGAGTAAATGATCCTTCACCATTAGATTTAGATGGTGACTTTAAAATCTTAGGGGATTGCCCAGTATATTAAGAGTAGTCAATTTAAAAATTTAATTAGACAAGTAGAGCCTGGTTTCATGTGTTATATGTGTACTTTAGGTTAACCCTGAAGGAGGTTTCATTAACATTTGCTCATTTCTATGCATTTGTGTTTTTAAGATTTTCTTCTTTATAATGGGTCTGCTGCTTCCCTTTTTAGACAGAGGTAAGACTAAATACACTCAGGTAAAATAAATACAAAGCCATTAGTGAAAGGGCACATTTTTGGAGCAGATAATTAGGATAGTCTAGTCTACTTAAATTCTAGCCAATTTATTTTCCTTACACATTTAATTCATTAGGACAAGGTAGAGTAGTCGAGGACTCTATCAAGAACTTCTGAGATCTTTTTCCTTACAGAGACTATATTCTCTTTATCTTTTTTTGCTTATCTTTTCTGTGTAAATACTGCTCCTGAAAAAAACACTTTTTTTTCTTTTTTTTCTTCTTTTCTATTGCCAGCTTAAATAAATCCACAACATTAAATGACCTTAAATCTTGCACTGCGGTGCACAAACATATTTGTATTATATTTGAAAGAAAGGCATTTAAGATTATTCTACCTGGGTCTTGGCTGTTTGGTATTGTTTTTAAAGGTATGGTGTCTCTCTTCAACATAAAAAAAAGATCCAATGGTAAATCTTCCCTCACTGCAGTTATTTTCTTACAAGAGGTTGAAGGCATGATGGTAATGCAGTGCTGTTTTTTAATGGTAGATATTAGGTGGTTTAAAAAGAAGTCATTTATATAGCAAAGCTGTGCCCTTGCAGATAGAATCATAGAATCATAGAATCATAGAATCATTTAGGTTGGAAAAGATGTTTAAGATCATCGAGTCCAACTGTAAACCTAAGACTGCCAAGTCCACCTCTAAACCATGTCCCTAAGCACCATGTCTACATGTCTTCTAAATATCTCTGTGGATGTGGACTCAACCACTTCACTGATCATCCTGTTCCAGTGCTTGATAACCCTTTCAGTAAAGAAATTTTTCCTATATCCGATCTAAACCTCCCCTGGTACAACTTGAGCCCATTTTCTCTTGTCCTATCACTTGTCACTTGGGAGAAGAGACCAACACCTACTTCGCTACAACCTCCTTTCAGGTAGTGTAGAGAGTGATAAGGTCTCCCCTCAGCCTCCTCTTCTCCACGCTAAACAACCCCAGTTCCTTCAGCCACTCCTCATAAGACTTGTGCTCTAGACCCTTCACCAGCTTCGTTGCCCTTCTTTGTACATGCTCCAGCACCTCGACATTCTTCTTGAACTGAACGCAGTACTCGAGGTGCAGCCTCACCAGTGCCAAGTACAAAGGGACAATCACTTCCCTGGTCCTGCTGACCACACTATTTCTGATGCAAGCCTGGATGCTATTGGCCTTCTTGGCCACCTGGGCACATTGCTGGCTCCTAGTCAGCCGACTGTCGACCAACACTCCCAGGTCCTTTTCTGCCAGGCAGCTCTCCAGCCACCCTTCCCCCAGCCTGTATCGTTGCATGGGGTTGTTGTGACCCAAGTGCAGGACCTGTCACTTAGCCTTGTTGAATCTCATACAGTTGGCCCTGGCCCAGTGATCCAGCCTGTCCAAGTCTCTTTGTAGGGCCTTCCTACCCTCCAGCAGATCAACACTTCCACCCAACTTTGTGTCATCTGCAAACTTACTGAGGGTGCACTCAATCCCCTCATCCAGATCATTGATAAGGATTGATCCAGCTCCTCCTGTTTGTTGACCATACTGCGTGCATTGATGTAGATGCACTACAGTTGGTCTACTGATCTCACCACCTTTTTTGGGTGAGAAGCCCTAATTAATTAGTATGTGACCGTTCTCAGGCATGCCCTTGGTTTCTAGCACATCAGTAACCCTTCTGTCTTTTCTGCCATGTGGATCTCCATCCCCTACTTCCACTGAGATGGCAGACCAAAGGACCTCGCTAGCACACTGTCCCTCAAATGCTGCCGTGCCGCCCCCAGGCTTATCTCTAGTGAGCCTGGTTTTATCCCTTTCCCCCTTTAAAACTAGTTTAAAGCTCTTCCGATGAGCCCTGCTAACTCTTGCACAAAGATCGTTTTCCGCCTTTCAGACAGGTGTACCCCATCTGTTGCCAGAAGGCCTGGTGGTGTGTAGACCAACCTGTGATCAAAAACACCAAAATTCTGCTGGTGACACCAGTCTCGGAGCCAGGTATTGATCTGCCGCTCTCCCTGTTTCTTCCCTCATCATTCCCTGCAAATGGAAAGATAGAGGAGCACACTACTTGTGCTCCTCATCCCTTAACCAGTCATCCCAAGGCCCTCTTGGGATGAAGTCTCTCTTGATTGCCCTTGGACTTCTTGTTGCAACTTCATCACTGCCTACAGGAAAAATCAATAATGGGTAGTAATCCGAGGGCCGTACCAGGGTAGGAAGCTTTGTCTTCATATCTCTAATCTGGGCCCCAGGGAGGCAGCAGACTTCCCTAAGCAGTGGGTCCAGTCTGTACATTAGGCCTTCTGTTTCCCTCAGGAGAGAGTCTCCTGTGACAATGACCCGTCTTTTTTCTTCATGGAAGTGGTTTTGACGTAGGGCATAGGCCGACTTAACCTCGGCGACACCTCCAACCTAGATGAACCATTATCCTCGTCATTGTTTGGTTCCACTTGCAGACCCTCATACCTATTATGCAAGGGCACCTGGGAAGGTGGGGTAGTCAGGGAGGAGACACGCCTGCTGCACCAGGCAGAAACGTGTCACCATTCCCCCCCTATCCCTTAAGTCACCGCATTCTGTGGGATGGAGAGAGGATAGGGAATCCTCCGTATCATGTGTCCTGTCTGCCTGTGGGTCCTGTCCCAGGGAAGGTAGGGTGCGGTTCCAGTAGTCTCTCTCTCTCTCAGACTCCCTGATACTCCTCAACCTACTCACCTCCTCCCGGAGCTCTAAGCAGAGGAGCTCCTCTACCTGGGCACACCTCCCACAGGTGTGCTCACTGCTGCTGTCTGGTACTGGTGTAAGAGCAGGGCACACCCTGCAGCCTGACACCTGGGTGCAGCGTGTTCCCACCAGAGCTCTGTCTGGGAAGCTGTGTCAGTCATGGCAGGTGCAGTGCTTAGAAAGGCAATGGCTTTCTGCCAGGTGGATACCATTGCTCCCTGGTCTAGCTTGCAGAGCTACAGCCTTCCTGCACGCACTTTTGTGCAACCTGCTGTGCCACGCCCTTGCTGACACACCACACCCTGTTTGCCTGCCCTGATCACGGCACTCCTGTTCGCTAGCACTTCCTAAGGGCTGCTTTTATACATGTGTGGGGGCTGGCCCTGCCCAGGTCTCATCAGCTGCTGTCGAATGAGCTGCGGGCTCCTGGCGGGTCCCTCCACTCCCCTGAGGTTTCCCCGATTCAGGAGGCCCGCTGCGTACTACGCTGGAGCACTCCACTGAGGATTGTGCTGGCACCGGAGCTGCTCGCTTCGGCAAGATATTTCTGTGTTCTGATGACTTTTCTTTCTGATGATATCCAGGCCATCTGTGTGTTTGCAGAGAGAGTAAAATGGAGACTTAACAATATACAAAATAACAAATGTGATGGTTTTCATACACATTGGTGTGTTCCACTGATTTTTTTTTAATCTCAGCTTTTAGACTGTTGTGTCTCCATTTGCTCCTAAAAGATGTGTTCTTCAGAGCAATCAACACTAGTAAATCACAGAAAAGGAATCTCGCTTCACATACTTCCCCTCCTCCAATGGATTATCTGCCAACCTGTGGTAGAATGAGATGTAACTCAGGCCTCTGAATGATTTTACTGCATTATTCTGCTTTTACTCCACCAGTAGTCATTGTCTAGTCAACTGGGTGTAGGGTAACTGTTCCTTTTGTTGAATCATTTTCCCCTTTTCTCACCCCAAAATGGTTATAGCTTAAAGAAAAGTCTGCCTAGGACTGGAAATTCTGCTCTTCGGCAAGGGTGAGTTTTTGTGGCAGTTGGAAAGCTGGAAAAACCTTTCCTTAGAAAAGTCATGTGAATGGCGACCAGTGAGGGAGTGCATATGTTGTGACAGTCCTGAGCATTGCTTGGAAAGGAAGCAGTTCCCGTTTCATGAAAGACTAAATCTTCCAAATATGAAAGCTTAAGATTCTGATGTAATATTTCTATGGAGAAATATTCCATGGCTTCAGCTGGAATGGGATTTTTCAATCTGTTTTCAATCTGAATTAAAATACTTCTATCTTGAATAACATAGAAAGGGCCAGTGTTTTCTTCCACAGCTGTAAATAGCCTTTGAATATTACGTTTTGAAGAAGACATCAAACTTATTGATTTTTTCTTACTATCTTTAGAACTAGGAGAAGATTGATTCCTTCAATGTCAGGCATTATACTTAGGTTGACAGTTCTGGTGAGTTGCAATATTTACTAGCATTTCTTTAGAAATAATATGCATAACTTCACCTTTTAAAAATTATATTTTTGCTTATTCAGAAGGGATAAGTGAGACCCTTTATTCACTCTTTTCAGTATCAGTGCCAGTAAAGCTGAGTTTTGATTGGGAGAAGACCTTAGTTTTAGAAGCTCAACTCCATCAAATTTGTGTTTTATGAGTCAGCTTGCCCGAGAATTCAATAATAATTCAAATTAATAGTAATGATAATAATTGCTTTTACCAGGAATCTTATGATTTTCTTTCAGGAAGAAAAGTAAAATATCTGGTTTCTGAAAGAAATAATTAATCGCAACTCCATAGGAAACTACTTTCATGCTTTTTAGCTCAAGGCCAAAGGCTCCCTTTGGGGGAGGGTGTGCTTCATTACTAGTTATAAACAGTGTTTATTACATCTTATTTGAAATAAACATGTAGCACTAAGAGTGAGAAACTGGACCTATTTGAAAATTATATAAACATTTCCATTGCTTTCTGCTAGATCTAAAAATTCATACAAAGTCTTACCCAACTTTCTTTTTCCCAGTTCAGTAAGTTCTATTGAAACCTGTGATAGAAACTTTCCTACAGAAAGCCTATGGGAAGACATCCACATTCTGTGGAACCTTAATGAAATTCCATAAGGGTCCACAGGTTCATGTGCTTATATATTTTAGAATAGCTCTGTGATCCAAGAAAATAACATTGCCCATTTTTTGTCATTAAATAATTTTGAGGCAAAAAGAACATGTGGTTCTAAATCACTTTTAAAAACTCAAAATATCAAAATGGCCTCAAATGTTTTCTCACATGATAAAACTAGTCAAAAAAAGAGAAAGCAAATAGAGTTCCACCAGTATATGTCAAGTGGTTTAATGTTCAATATTCATGTGGTTTTAAGACTACAAAAGGCTACACAAACACAAAATTAATCTTAAGCTAGGAGCAATTGAGATCAACAAAGATGTCATAAATTTGTTAGAAGTTCAACTGACTTTCTAGAATAAAAACAATGCAATGCATGTTATAAAACTTGAAAAGGATTACCTGCCATGTGAATGTTGTAATGATTACTTTGTCTTGTAAAACTGTCTTAATCAGCAAATGATGAATCTTTGAGTCAGCATGTTAAAGCATCCAGAGACTTCTCAGCATTTCAGTATTCTCCTTGTGGGATGTCAGTGGCCATAATGCAATGGTTTCTTTCTCTAACTTATGTTTGGGGTTTTTTTTTTAATGTGATAGAGAGGAGATACATGAAAGAAAAAATGCAGGCCAAAAGAAAATATTAATTGCAGTAGCTGGAATAAATTATGACCAGTCAAGGTGGCTTGGAGGTTGGGAACACATGAAGCTCTAAGTTATTTCAAGGCTGTGAAAGTTTTTGAGGACAGAGCAGTTAAAACCTTTCCCATTGTCGATACCATTTTAATATATTTGGATTAGGTTTTGAATTTTCTGTATTCAGTGAAGTGAACAGATTAAACTTTATCTGTGAAATGAAAACTTTGATAAAACCAAAAGAAAACAGAGGGAGTATCTGTATGTTACGCAGGTAAATAATTTTTCCATGATTAGACAAGTACTCCTGATCTACCCAGGACATAAAATTATTGCAGTAGAAGAGACTGTTCTTAATATGTCAGTTGTACTGCTCAACTAAAACTAGTGGGCTTAGTTATTATGGCAGTATTTTGATTTCAAAAATTTACTGGGTGTGTATTCCAGTTCTGTGCTACTTTACTATAACAAACAACCTTAAATAATGCTCTGGTCATTGGCGATAGATACAATAATTTCATCATCATTGAAATCAACTGCAGTTATTGTTTATTAATGTAAAGTACAAGTTTACTAATGCCTAGGTAGCAGGCCATTCCTAGATTTACAAAATACTGCATGCTTATTATTAGCATAGGTTTACTTAATATAAGAGGTAACTATGTGTCTGGAAACCTCTGTAACTCATAAAAGCATGCTACCTTCACCCACATGAAAGTGTGCTTCAGGAATGGCGCTGAAAATTTTGCATTTTAATCTTTGCAAAACAGGGAAAAATATACTAACGCTCCCCAGGACACTAAGAAACAGAAAAAGTATTTTCAGAGACTGAAGTTATATTGGTATTTGCAGTTCAGGTAAATAATATTTTATCAGTTCAAGGGCAAAGACTGCATTTTTCATTTTTATTTCCCAATAAACTAAATACTGAATTTAATATGAAGCTACCATAGTGACAAGTTAAAGTAAAGATGCTTACAGCAAAACTAGATTGTAACAGAGGCCATGATTCAAACCTAGATCTGTCATCACTTTGGTGAAATTCAATGATGCTAAGTCTGCATGGGGTCTGAAGTTGAAACCCCAGATATCAGCGTTGAGTATTTTATAATACAAACCATGCCCATAGCACCATGTAAGAGTGCAAATAACTTCTACAGATTTCCTACATTTCTTTATACCTGCTTGCTTGGAATATAATCTTAGGGGACCAGTATTTTATTTATTACTTTAGGGCTTTTTCTTTTTTTTTTTTTTTTTACTGCTTGAACATACTTCAAAACATAGAGGAAATTGAAGTGACTAAGAAGTTATTTCTAAACCTTAACTTCAACTTTTTCTCATGCTTTAGATTTAAACTGCATGAAGTTAATCTATAGAGAAGACTTAATATACTCTTCCTTGATAACTTTATTTCTAACACAATAAAATCTTGCTTTAGGAATAAGCCTGTGCATTCTGCTGAATAATGGGAAAATATGGCTATTTCACTTGAAAGGAAACAAGAGTAAGTTTTCTGCTAAACTGTGACTAGAACTAGCATAGCAGTTCTAATTGTAATACGAGGATGTATGTCAATATAAAGTCTTGAGATGAACTGAGAAAGAGGATACCAATTCTGTGATATAAAGTACATTTTTAGTAAAATACATAAATAATGAGAATTTTTCTTGATTTTTTTGGTCATGTTTTTGTAGTTGATGACGTAGTTGATGAAATAATGATGAATATAGTAATTTAATATTGCACATCAATGCTAGAACTTAGCAGCATGAATCCTGGCCCTTGGGGCAGCGAAACCTTAATTACATAACTGGATGTGTTACTTGAGGAATTTAAAGCACAGGGGTTTTACCCCTCAGACCACGCTAAGCAAGGGAAATGTGCTATTATAGATAAATCTACGTTAGTTAAACCGTTCATATATTTGTTAAAAGCTGTTTATTTAAGCTACTGCAATTTTAGTAAGGGCACCTACTGCCTCTTAGCTATTGCTTATGTCTGTCTTGACAAAACAACAGGCGCTAAAAAGACTGAGTTATAATAGATTACAATGCACACACACACCCCCAAAGGCACACACCTCAAGCCACGAATGACACACAGCCCTTCTTTTGTGCCTGTACATTTGTTATGTCTGTGGAAATGGAGGTATATTTTTCTTGAATAAGTTTAAGTGAAAACATACACATACAGCACAGAGTAAACCTTAGCAAAGAATAAAGTAAACATTACTTGTTTTGCTTTTTCACATGGCAGCATCTCATTTATTTATTACTTTGTCTTTTGCTCTCTCTCCCTAATTACAAAAGTGCCTGTGAAAAGATCTTGAAATCCTTCATGTCAGGAAGTAGGCTCTAAACAAAATTTAATTTCAAAGCAGCAACATAAAAGATCTGCCCAGCTGACGGTTTCTTGAAGATCTTGAAAACAATTGCCGATTATCTTGAAGGCAAGTGATTCTCTACTCGATAATCATTGTATGTTCATATTCTTAAGTGAGGTTTTGTTTCAAACTGAGCTGGCCAACTTTGTAATCTCTTCATACTAATGTGCAGAGAGTGAGCAGTTTTCCTCTAGATGCCAAATAACAGAAAAATTGAATAATAAAATAATAAACAAAATAATAACAAAAAAAGACAAGGTGTTGAACATGGATTTTAGTAGAATATTCAATATTGCACTTGTACTTTCTTAAGGCAGTCCTAACTGCATAACACTGGTTAGAATTTAAAACACAATGGCTTAAGTTCTCTAGATAGACTTTAGTAACTTGGTCATCCTGGCAAAGCTTCTTAGCTATCTTAACTTTAGTCTTCTTCCAAGAGCTGACATTCAGGAGATGCCAGGCATCATGACTTCCTGCCTCCATGCCTCCACACAAAATTTGCTTTTATCAGGTTCTTCACTCATCTCCTTACCCAGGGGTATTCAATAAAGGGAGATATGGGAAGTCATGATGCTCTTTTCCCTGTCTCCCAGACATTAAAGGTGAACCAAACCATGAGAACTATCCCTGCCTCTTCCTCCAATAAGAACTGGAACATTTCAATACAAATGATGGTTCAAAATATGGATGCCTTTGATGTACTGTTCCTGCATTAATGGGCATACTGTTCAAAAAATATTAACAACATTACAAATATTGACATGAAAATACTCTTCTTTAAATATGTCTGCTGTTTCTTCTGTACACTAACGTGTTATGTTTGAGTTGAGGCCATACAATATTATTTGCCACTGTTTTAGGTGTTTTCTAAATAAAAGCAATAGTCAGAAGTCCTACATCAATATCCCAACTTGCTTTGCTTTAGGAAAATAAAGTAAGAAACAAATTTACCTGACCAGCAATTGCATCTCAAGTAGTGATGGGTGCCAATTGAAACTAACAAAATTGGAAGGTATGCACTTGAATTAAACTAAGTATAAAATATTCCCCCCCCCAAAAAAAAAAAAAAGAAATGACTCCATGAAGAAAGACTGATAGTGAAGAGGTAGTCTGGAGTATTTGCTTGTGTTGGTTATATAAAATATGTGTATTTTAAATTATGTTATTTTTCTAGTTAAGTCATTGTGAATGTATCAAGGCTATAGGTACCTTTAGCTTGTTCTGTTTCTAAGTTTTAAGAAATTTTCCAGCCTACATCATGCAGTAGGAATTAGGAACAAACAATGGGGGCTTCCTAGGTAACTAGTAGCTATGACTACTTTGGTTTTAATGTTTCAGATTGAACTGGAATATATACATTTGTATTGAATCTACTGCTAGATGCAATGATTGCTCTGTAGACGTCTATGACATACCATTGTAGGGTATCAAAAGTCAGACAAAAGGTCTGTAAATTCTTTTGTGAAAATTTCTAGTAACAAAGCAAAGCCCATAGTGAGCCAGGAAGACAAATCTTCAAGCCTTAAGTGACTAAAGACATATTAGAATAATTGTTTGATATCTGATTTGTGATAAAACATCCAGTATTTGGGAAGAGATCAGTGACTTACTAACATTAGCTAATTAAATCTTGTAACAGATGATTGTTCTTTGTGTTGATGTGTTCACTATTATAACCTTTCATCTTGTTTTCACTGCATTTTTTTGGTGACATCTATAAAATAGACCTAGTTTAATTACAGTTTCTACTTCTTTGAACCAGCCAGAGTTTCTCCTTCTTGGTTTCTGTTGCATGATTTAGTTACCAATCTAGACTTTTAATGGAATTCTATTCTTTATTAGACTGTAATCTGAAAGTTTAGAATTTACAAGCTAGCAGAATAAAAATCCTAGAAGTAACGCAGTATCTTGTCTACTATAACTAGTTTGCCATTGTGGATTTATAGGAAATGACATTATGGCAACAAGAGAGTTTTCAGGACCATGGCAGATTAAGTACAAGAGGCAGACTTGCTTCAAATTGAAATACTCCAACTGAGAAATACTCTTTATAAAAAAAAGTGTAAAATTTAGTTAGGACACTTTTATCACACAGGAACTGTGAACACTAATAAGTCAGGATTTATGTGTTTGATATAATTGCCCATTAAAATAAGCACAAGACATAGTATAAGTAACAAAAAATGATTCTCTATCCGAAGAGAATTTCTGCCAACATGATTTCCTATGGACTGAATAGATAGAGGCTATCTTACCAAACAAAAATTCCATGTGGAGCTACTGTATTTTTGGCTACAAAATTTCATATAATATTACTCTTTAGATTCCTGTGGAAAAATGTGTATGTAATTAGAAGACTGAAAAAAAATACTGATATAGTAAGAGTGGGTATGAATAGAGAAGAGCAGAAAGAGGAAATTTTAGAACATCAGCTCATTTTACTAAAAGAGAAGAAACAAGAAATGGCAAGCCTTGCTATTCATTCTCTCAATAGCTATTCCCTCTATTTTAGCCAAGCATTCTTTACAACATTTTGGAAATACAATAGTTAAAAACAAGTGAAACATTCCATTAGTAATTATATACTATTGAATTTTCCCTTTGCTTCCGTAATAATACAAATGACAGCAAACAAAGCCCAAGCCAAACACCATCCAGTGGTAAGTAATCATTACTTCCAGCTTCCATTCAGTTTTTTTTTGAAAAGTCTAGTGCCTGGTTTCACAATTCTGCCAATTGCTGACATGACAGTAAGTTCTGAAATATGAAGCTGCACACTGATCTGAGCCCCCATTTCAGAAGATGGGAATAAAATTATTTTTTAGCTTTCTGTCTGACAAGGTCAGCTATTAGCTACTGTACTATTCTTTGTACTGTACTCAAATATTATATATGATTAATTTTGAATACTATGAAAATCAAAAAGCAGTCTACAAATGGTGGCTAGCTTCTATCAAGCCACATAGACTGCCTAGGGTGCAACCCATAAGGAGCTGATGATGTAATTATCATAGAATCATAGAATGGTTTGTGTTGGAAGGGACCTTAAAGATCATCCGGTTTCAACCCCCCTGCCGTGGGCAGAGACAAATTCCCAGTCTGTTAAATTCTTAATTTTGAGGTTGATTGTATGGCATGACGAATGCTAGAAAATCACAAGTATGTAAGTGCTTATAGTAAAACTAATGAATTCCAGTCTATGAGTAGTCCCAAGATATACTTATTGGACATTCTTAATAAATGTACTGGGTCTGGCTGGGATGGCGTTAACTAGAGTCCTGGAGCTTGCATTTGTGGCTAAAACAGTGTTGACAGCACACCAATGTTTCAGCTGTTGCTGAACAGTGCTTGCACAGCATCAAGACACTCTCTTTTTCCCACTCTGTGCCCCCAGTGAGTAGGTTTGGGGTGGGCAAGAGACTTAGAGGAGACACAGCCAGGACAGGTGACCTGAGTTGGCCAAAGGGATATATTCCATACCATGTAACACCATGCTCAGTAATAAAAAATGCAGTAGAAGAAGAAGAAAAAAAGGAGGGGTTTTGGCTTCTAAGGTGGCCGTTGCTTGAATAATGTCTGGACATTGATTTGTTTGTGGGAGGTGGTGAGTGATTTCCTTTGCATTGGTTTGCTTCCCCCCCCCCCCACTTTCCTTCACCTATTAAACTGTCTTTATCTTTACACACAGGTTTTCCCACTTTTGGGCTTCTTATTCTCTCTCCCGTCCTTCTGGGCAGGGGTAGGGGGAGAAACTCTATGTATGTGTGCTTGGCCGTTGGCCGTGGTCAACCCACCACAGTAACAAAGTAAACTTGAAAAACATTTCCAGTGTGGCCATTTATAATTTGTCAATCTCTACAGGTATTTTTGGACACACGGAACATAATCTTTTGTCAGGGACTACAGAAGACATATATGCTAACTCTCCCCCTCCCCCCCATGCCATCTTCTCATATGAAGAATAATGGCGACAAATCCAGAATATCGAAATAGCATGCTGAAATTGGAGTCCTAATTTCAGTATGAAGACTCGAGTCATCCATTGTCTACTGTCAATGGGGAGGACTAGACATCATACAAAAAAAAACAGCTTAGAAAGCCTGTGTACTGAGTGGGATGCTACAGGGAAATCTAAGCACCAGACCCTGTCTTGTTTCTTCTGCACCTGTTTCCCAGCCTTCAACATGCTCTGCCTTCCCCTGGATGGATGACAAGCATTGAAAAGAACAGGGCATGCAGCAGCAATGGCAGTGGTGGTATTCTTTTGCATATCCATTAGCAGTTAGAGCACTCAGGAAATGGAAGATCTGAGACGTGGAAATTTAGGTGAATGGAGAATTTCTGTCAGATCATGAAGGCAATTATTTGTTTTAGATACTTTAAAGAGTTAGGAAATTATGAAGAATATGTCATCTGGATTGCTGTCTAGGACTTTGATCTGTAACTTGATCGGGTCTGGATCTGTCCAATGCCTTTTTCTACACCCTTAGGCTATAAGGTGAATAGACCAAAGCTTTTCAGACTTTGATCAGTCTAGCAGATTTTTCAGAATATGCCCTAACAAAAGGAATTACCTATTTGTAGATTTAGCTGCTCTGAAGAACTGTCAGAGTAATTAAGTTCATCTTGTGAATGCAGCTGGCATTCATAGTTATGATATGAGCATCATAGCTCTCAATGCATTGGGCTGTTCCTTTGCTGCCATATGCAGTCCTGATGAACAAAGATAGACAGAACTTTCTTCTCTGTGGGCACTGAGCAGGCCTGATGTGAGACAGCTCCAATTTACAGGCTGTGAATATCACCATTAGTGTGCTTTTGAGATTAATTTAATAAACTTTCAGCAGGACTTCATGTATGGGACTTGGAACAATGTTCGCTAGCTCAGATGTTGACTTATATCCACCTGGCTTAGCTTGCATTGATCTATACAGACAAGTGCTTAAAATGTTAAGTTAAAAACTTCTGTGAAACAACACAGAAGTTTTCAATGGGTTGTTAAGAAGACTTTCACTGTAGTTTGAAAAATCACACTTAAGCAGAAATAAGAAAAATAGCAAACTCATGACTGATGACAGAATAAATTAAACCTTGTACCAATGACTTTTCCAGTGATGTCCAAAATGCGTGCAAGTAGTAAGACTCTGGAAGAAAGTGTGATTGAGGTCAGTGCAGGTAAGCTACATGAGATGTCGGTAGTAAGGGTTCAAGTTCATGCCTGATTTTACGTCATTTGTGTTAGATCCATAATTAACACTGATGCCTGGAAGGTTTGCAGGTCCATCTAAATGAGACTGCAATGTAAAAGGCTAAGTTTATATTTGCCAGCTTAAACTTTCCCTTTTAATTATATGCTAGGAAACTGAGATCTACACATACAATAGTGTCTTTAAGAAAATGATTTGGCAATCTTCTTGAAAACTAGCTTCTGAAAGCAGCAGTCAAATGAGAGGAATTACTGCAAATGGTCTGGATTTATTTCCTACCATTTTCGTTTAAAAATCATAGTTTTCAGTTGGAATCCAATCAATATTTCTGTATTTTTGAGTTACAAGAACAGCTGTTCTTCTTTGGCTACATGCCCAATGTCAGTGTCCACAGTGAAGCCTTTGGGATTATTAGCAGAGAATTACCAGCAGAATAATTATTAGCAGAGAATTACCTACTCTAAAAAGACTGGAGTAAGTTCAAAAAAGTGTCTTCAGTGTGCAGTGGAAACCCTCACAGCACCAAGGTCAGGGAAGATAAAACTGAAACAATAAAAATAAACCAGAGGATTAGTGGCGGATGCCAAGGCTGCCCAAGAGTAGGATCTGTTACAGATATTCATAATGCAATTCACTGCAGCAGACCCCAAATTTCAGCTATCAAACTTAAATAAATTATTTTTTTTTATTTTTATGCAATGGCAAAAGATCTACTAAGGTGGCTGTTTTTATTGTGAAAAGAACTTTCCCCATTATTCTGTTAATCAGTTAATTGGTTATAATGGAAAATAGGTAGCACTCCCATGGTGTGAAGCTACAAGCAAAAATCTGGTGATCAACATCCATTTCACTAAAAATGAGGGAGGAGAAAGACAAACTCTAATGCTAGAGTTTGTAATTGCCACGCTAGGCACAGCATGAGAGAGACATCCAAAGCTCCTTTGGGTTGGATGGAATAAATAAATAAAAATAAATAAAAAAAAATAAATAATAACCTCTAGTAACAATTGAGAACAAACCCAATAAAGCTACTCTACTATATATTCATTCTGCCAAAGAGACTTGCAAGTGTCTCAAAAGAGGTGGTCTTTAGGAAAAAAAACAGTGAAAAAGAAGGTAGTAACTTCTTATTAAGATTCTTCTTCATTTATGTGAGCATTATCATTAAAGCTAGATGTGTAAAATCAGCTTTTCATTGATGAGACAGCTTATGTCAAGGGCAATCATATTAGGCTGTGTCTCTCTTAAATGTACTGTTCCCTTAACTAAAATAGCACATTCAAGGTGAGAAGAGAAAACAAAGTCAAGTCTATTTTTAATTCTGACGTAAAAAATAGTCTATGGTTTCAGGATGCCCAGAAATAGGAGGTTATAAACCAAAACTTATTCCCTCTTTGGTAATAAAGAAGTAGTTTATATGTGTGCATGTATACATGTATATGTATGTATGTATTTTCAGACTCCATACATCATTAAAGCAGCAATGTTTCCATACCATAAATATAAAACATAAATTTAATATTCCTTTTAAAATTCTAAATGACTGAAAAGAGGGAAGTACAAAATAGTTTTGTGGAGGAGGGTGGGTTTGTGTTGATTTTGCTGTAGACTGCAATCCCTAATAATCAGGTAATTGCTCTTTTAAAGAAAAGAGTAGAAGGTACAAGAAGAGCGCACATTGTTTGAACAGATTTTCTGAGGTATGGATATTTCTGTTCATAGTCTGTATCTATTTCAAAGCTCTCCAGGACATAGATTAAGGTTTCTTGTGTAGCTGAATATTGCCCTGGTCTTTTAGGTACTAGCCAGTACCTCAAGCATGCAAAGCTCATAAACTGGGCATGGCACAGGCAAAAATAATAAGTGACTTAAATATAGTGATTTTCAAACAAATTGTATTCATTTTTATTTGTCATTTGGCCTCAGAAGTTTTAGAGCACATTTGAGTTACATTTGTCCTTCCTTTCTCCAAAGCTGGGAGAGCTAGGAACTTCTAAAATGAAGCACAGATTTTCTTCTAGTTACATGGCTGGGGGAACTGGAGCTTAAGGTCCATACAACATGTGAATTGCAATAAGATTAGGAGTTGAAAACTGTGTACTACATAGAAGAAATCTTCATCCAAAAATAGCATCTTGACATGAGAAAACCTAGTAATTATTTTAAATGATCAGCCATACACATGCAAGTAAGTAGTAAAGATGGAATGGTAGCATCCCTGCAGGGTCAGACCATTAGAGAAATCCACTGAAGACATTAAAACTATCTTTTTTCCACATATTTGCATTTCATCTGAATATAAAACTCTACATGTTTACCTTCTCATGCTCTGTTTTGTTTAGCTTTCTCATATTTAAATTTTATGGTATTTTTCATTTTACTTTTCTACTGGAAGTATAAAGTATGTTTTTCTTACTCCTAAATTAAGGATTTCTCTGTAAAGGCAGTTCTCCTGCATTTAGCAGGTCAGAAAGGCCGCTGCTTGCAGAATGTCATCATACACAAGTACTGGTAATGACTGTATTTGGTGATCAAGTGTCAGGTATATTTAAAGGCCTGTTACAGGTATGTTACAGAGCCTTCCACTAAAATGTCATGAGGACTGAGAAGTCTCATAACGTATAAAGTCTTTTTAATGGTGATACACCCCTATATGATACCTGATCAACCTGCACTGGTCTAGTTAGTGATATCTGGAGGTGGCAAGCTTCCATATGGAGATGACCACATTTCTGAATGAAGAGTGTAATTGTCACCTATCTATACTGAAGTAGTGAGTGTGTTCTGGGGTAAATTCCATCAGACATTTAGGAAAGCACCCTTATTAATCTGAAATTCCAAGATCACTTAGCTACTGAAGGCCTGCAGTGCAGTCTCAGTCTCCCCTCACTCAGTGTTTTGCAGCTCAGAAAACACAATGATGAATAGATCTTATAAAAAAAAAAATCTTCTTGCAACTGGAATTGGAAATCTTCTGTGACTACTGTTCTTGCCAAAGCAACAGCAGGTGCCATTGTTTAAGTCACCTAATAACAACTTGACAAAAACCCGTTGTGAGCCACTGTGTGTTGCGATGCCCTGCATCGTTGGTTGAGGTACAGTAGTTGGATAATTGCTTGAAAATGGCATATGCCATCTCCAGAAAACATGGCTCACTGCACAGAAGGAAAAGGGATGCAAGGGTCTGGCATTAGCCACAGGTTCTGGAACTGCAGTTGTCTCATATCTAGTCTCTGTCACTAAGGACTTCCATGGTATACATACAGTAGGCCCAATCTGTAGGAAAGATGAACAAATTCAGATTAAAATGCTTCCTCGATAAACCTTTTCTTTTGACACTTTAGCTGTTATTTTACTGTGAAGCTGCCTTAGTTTCTGGGAACAGGCTTTTTAATTTGTTTATGTGCTGAGAAAAATCTCTTAAGGCCATCATGATGAAAAATGCACACTGCTTAGTGTACTGATGGATTTTAGTACTGAATGTCTTTGTATTTGTAGCAAGCAGATTCAGAGCAGTTTTGCAGAGAAGGCAGTATTCCACCTATTTGTTTCAGTCTGGTGCTGAGCTGTGATTATCTTGATGGCCAGTGGGATTAGAGCTATGTGATCAATTGTTGCTATTATATAATGTACTAAATTGTAATAAATTGACACCCTGACCTTGCAACTTAGCTAACTTATTCGTAATATTATCTATGACGCTAATCTGAATTATCTAAAAATGTATTTCCTCTTTTGTCCATACTGTCAGGGGCCCCAGAAGCACAACCTTTTACAAGCCTCACCAGTATTTCTTGCTGTAAGATGCAGATGTCGCACTGTTGTTTACAACTTATTCTTCCCTCTAAATGAGTACACATTTGAAATATCATTTGAAGTCTTCAGAAATTACTGGGTGCCCTCCCTCATTGCATGCACCCTAGCACCTTTATATTCTAATCATCCCTACCGATAGTCTTAGGATACGCTTATGTAAATTATATCTAAGCTCCTTAATTGCCATTGGGAAAAAAGATGCAGAAATAAACTTGCTGGTGTAACAGCAAGATATATTGCTGGTTACAAAAATATACTAAAGTGATAAATATAAAGTTAATAGGAAACAATTCGCCAGGAAAGGAAGCCCCTGTTTCAGCTAGGTTTATGTAAATTAATCCCTAAGACAAAGTTATTTAAATAGAGCTACTTTGAGAAAGAATATTCTATTACTAATTATTACACTTGAAATCCTGTTAAGAGAAAAAAAGGAGTACACCTTATGCATGAAACTAAGATTTTATTGTTAGACTAATCAAAATGTAACATGAAGTTACTACTTGTCCAGTTAACTGATACAACATTAATTGATATTACAGGTAAGATTAATACGCATAAAATTCCTGGTATTTTTGCCTTTTCTTTAGCACTGTGCCCCCCTTTCTAATACCCTTTTGGGTCTTGAGGTCAAAAGTACTGGTCATCCTCAGGCAGAAAAGGTAAGAGGTTATGATAAGACACTACCATCACCAGTCCCAAATTCTTCATCAGCTAGCATTTAATGCTAGCAATGGAAAAGGTAAAGAAGTTTATCTTCTTTGTTCTTGAGAGCCACTTAGGGCTACTTTTTTTTGGTTTGTTACCAGTCTGCTTTCTTTTAATTGTGTCATGGTTCCCAGCTGAAGCTTGAAAGTTACACAGTAGCCTCCTTAAGCCCCCATTAACACAAAAGGTGTAAGGATCCTGAGTGCCTTAATTGATCTTAATTATCCTGACTAGCCTCATCTGGGACAGACCCTCACCCACATCCTCTCCCTGTAGCTTCAGGAGCTCTATTTAAGATCAGGCCTAGACACCTGCTTCTTTCTTAAGATACATTATAGGTGATCTGTTTTCAATCCTGTCTTTAGCCCCATCTTAGACTTCGACCTATGTTGTAGCTGTGTCTCCAAGCCCTGTCTCTGGCCGTTTCCTGTTGCAATGAACTGGACTCCGTGGATGAACCCTGGACCTGACTCACCACCTTGCCACGTCTGGGACTGTTGGTGGCACTTGTCATCAGCACACAGCTCTGCCCACCCTGCCAAGATCCTGTCATACTGCACTCAGCTGCAAGTGTGGTACCAGCAATGGGACCCCCCCCAGTCATGGAGTAGCCCCTCTCCTGCTGCTCCTTCACAAAGGGCAGCTGTTTGCTATGCAATGACTTGATAGGGTGGTGGGACCTTTTTACTATATATGGTGTTCCCTGAGCTCAAGTGACAGGGATTAGGCAATAATCACTTAGCTAATCATTGTCTAACAACTAAAACAAGATAAAACCTCCTGAGGCTACCACAGACTCAGGTAAGGTGTGAAGATGCTGTGCTGTCAAGTTGCTACAAAGCTTGCAGCCTTTTAGTAGAAATAGCAAAATAGTATTTATTGGGTTATGTGGCCTGGTGAGGTGATGAAGTTTGCGAACAAATGAGAAACCTGTATGGGGTGTTGGTAGGATAGCCCTAACTGAGACTGGATCTGTTCTGTGCTGCTAAGGCCTTCCCAGAGCTTTCTGGTGGTCAGGTAAGATAGGATAATATGTTTTAACTATACTTGGTGACAAAACAGTCTGGGTAACTATTTCTTGTGTTTCTAGCCAAAGTGTTTGCTCTATTGTTGAAAAGTTATAGGCTGTGGGAAGTGAGGGTTTGTAACAGAACCTATCCACTGGCTCTTGCCTTAAAATGCATCTGGAAGCTCTTCAGAGAAGTGCTGGTTTTCACATCCTGTTTCTGTAGGACTCTGCAAAGCAGGGTCCTGTCCTAAGATAAGCATTTCTTTGGTAGCACAAATAATTACTACTGTTGATTACTTTTCTTCTTTGGGATATGTATTGGAACTAAGTTTACTCGGTATGTCTTGGTGATAATACATTGTATTTTGACATTTAAAAAAAAAAAAAACAAACCACAAAAAAAAACAACAATGAAACACTCCACAGGCTGTATAAACTCTTGGCTTGTGAAGTAAAGAAATATGATTTAGTGAAAGGTTTTGTCCATCTTCTTTGCTTGCTTCTTGGATGTTATTGCTGAGACATTACTTTCAAGAACAAGATGTCAGGGTTGTCCTAGGGATAGCATGTGGGTGGTGAGACAGCAGAATAATTCATCAAAGATGTATGAAAATCTGTTATGTAGATACCATTTGTATAAAACAGTCTCATATGTACTTGCAAAACAAGAAGAGACAGGAAGAAAGTACAATAACTGGTGCCAATATAAAACTGACTTGAAGACTGTATCAGTAGCTCTAAGATAGTAAGTTGAGCATGTAACTGTTTGGATGGGAGCTTTAGTAAGTCTGAAGTTGAATTCCACTGGAACTTAACAGCTGGTCCTGAAGTTGCCTTAAGCTGCAAGGCTTTTAGCTTTATCATCTGTACTAATTAGATCCATAAAAATTCTATTCATCCTTCATGTCACGTCTGAGACATTGTTTTGTTTCTTATCTCTGGATGCTTACACGTTGTTTTTGGGGGATGAGGGGAAACAACAAAAAAAAACCATAGTAATTTTACAGTGTTTTCCAGCAGCTTTGTGAAGAGATACAAAGAAATTAGAGTTATTTAAACAGTTACAATTCTACTGGTTTTGCATGCATATTTACTTAAACCAATGTTATGTAGAATTTGATAGTTAAGCTTTACCAAGACACAGTGAGTAATAATCAGTGAGAGGAAATGCATTTAACTAGGGAATGATGATGGACTAAAAACACATGCAAAAATGGATATTAAATAACTGAGCATCTCTAATAAAATACTCTTCTAAAATCAGAACTCGTGAAGGAAAGTTAAAGATGCTGTTAATGATCAACTTCTTAAAGCAGAGCAGTCATTAGTTTGTGCAAACTGAATTCCAAAATCAAAAGCCAATTTTCCACCTCAGAGTTTCAGCTGAGCATGAAACAGTCTTGTAGAGTTGATAGTGGTGTTAAAAATTTTGAAGCATCTTCCATTTGTAAAACTAGAATTGAAAGTGGCTGGTGTCTCGTTGTACACTTCCAAATTCTTTAGTGATCCAGTAACATGGAGATATTCACTTTGCAGGAAGCACAACTTTACATATTGCTTTTTAAAAGTCTGTCTTCTATCATACTTCATAGGCACAGGTGAAAAAAAATTCTGAAGAGCAAGCAGACACTAGAACTATACTCATGATAAGGATGCTGGCTGTCAAGTGTAGAAACCCAAGGGAAGTGTGTTGCTCTGCACTGACGCAGAGTCTTTGATCAACTGCATAACTACTCAGTTTCAAGATTACAGTGAATATCTTGTATGCATTGGTTTTGGAATGTATTTAAAATTCTATTTAATGAGGAACTGCAACTAGACTTTTAATCTAACTGCTAATATGCTGATTATAAATCGGTATTAATCTTGAACTAGAATTTTGATGTCATTCAAAAGGGAGTGTTAAGGATTTCCTAATACTTTCTTCTTGCCATACTGGCCAGTAGTCAGGGCCAAGGTCTTAATTCTTCCACTTCTGTATTGCCACCTGAGAAGTTTCAGGTCATGACAGTATCCTTTGATGCTTATAAAACACATTGGATTCTCAGCTCTTCTAATTTATCTGGACTTCAGTGTTTAGGACCAGCAGTAATTAAGTGTCCAAATCATTGAATTTGAACTCGTTAATGATACATCTCCTTAAATTGTCCCTTAGGAACCCTCTATAATAGCATTTTACAAGCTTCTTAAGCAGTTGTCTTTATACATCCTTATAGCACTTTCATGCTATTGTGGGTAGGGCATATTTCATAATGAAACTAAGCAATGTGCTGATCAGACAAGGGAGATTTGCTGTGGATAAATATACTAATCACTGTAAGATACCAATATAATTACTTGCATTAGCTTATTACAGCCTTGCTGCTATGCAAGTCCACAGTTTTCTTTTTCTAAATATATTGCTTCTCTTGGAGCACACAGATCAACAGTTGTCGTGAACTTCATTATTTGCCCTGCTCTTCTAAAAACACCTACGGGCCTCTTAAAAACATCAAGATACAGCACAGTTAGGCTCCGTTACTGTCATATACATGCCAAACCTGCCAGCGCCAAATGGTGGCTATGGGTGCTATTTCAATGGCAAAATCATTGGCAAACACTAGAGATGGTCTTACTTTTTGTCATTACTACCCTCTCAGCCTTTGGGCTCAAGTTTTCAAGCTTTCTTATTTCTGTGTTTACCCAGTTATACTACAATATGTTTTTCAGTATTCTGTCCAGGTGGACTTTTTTAATTAAAGTTCCTCTAAATGTTTTTAAAAGGAGTTAAGGGAACAGTGAAGAGCTGATACAGTAATTCTTACCTAGCATATATCCCTAATGCCAGAAGTAGTGAAACTGAGGTCTAGTATGAAAGTAAAACTATATTAACTGACAAATACTACAGCCAGAGAATATGCTCTTCACTTGGGTAGTACAGGTACCTATATGTCAGTAGAAATAATGGGACAATTAGTAGTGGAAGACTTCCAAAAGCTAGATATTTGGAAAGACTGTGGAAGCTTTGTTATAGCTCAAAATAGTGCTAACAAAGTTTGGGCTTCTGTTAAAGGCAACATCAAGCAGCTAGCTAACCCATGCCAGAAAATGTTTAAGCCTCATATCTGGTTATCAGAAATAACCAGTTAATACAGAGGTGGGAATTAATCCTGCAATAAGCAGTTATGGAACAACTTTCCCTAGAGAATTTTCTCTTCTGAACCCTAATATTTTATTCATCTACCATCTTTAAATTGTTCCCTATTTTCAGTAGACATGTTTGTTTTAAATACAGCAATGTATCGAAGTCATAGCATACCATGACAGAAGCAGAAGTGAAATATCTGCATGTCAGAGCAGTTGTGAATCATCTCCCCTTTAAAGTACTGAAATGATGCATGCATTACTCTTACAGCTAATACTTATTAAGACACCCCTTCCCCCGATAATTCTTGAACAAATGAGTACTGTATTAATCGTAAGTGTAGAACATCATGCCCCGACTGCCCCTGGAGAGTTGCTATTGTGATTGTGTGTTTTGCTTGGAAGAGGAACACCATGGCAAGAAGCATAGAAAGGAAGAAATTGTTCACAAGGGGATTACAGTGCATGTGACCAGAGATAGTTACATGATGTGTAAATGTTGTGGAAGCATTAAAGCATTTTGTTGTACCTAATTAATATAGTCCATTGTTTGATAACATAAAAAAAAAAGTAGAAGGAGAATAATACCTGAGAGTTATCTGGGATGAAAGTTTTAAATCTAGACTGACTTGTAATGCAAGAAAAGGCACTATAGAAATAAAAACATGGATTTCATTGGTATCTGGTGGCTTTCCTACAGGTATTGGAATATAGATTGCCTGTCTCACTGTGTGTGCTTTGCTGAAGATTTAATGTCAACAAATAGGCAGAATCCCATCTTTTACAGAAAATGAGTGTGTTGGCTTCTTTAAAAATATCTTTTTACTGGTTATAAACAGCTTTCTCCTCCAGTTTACAAGCCAGGGGAACTAGGTCATATGTTTCTCAGAACAATACAGTGTTTTGAATGACTTGAGAGGCTTAGCTGCTTTTCTCTGCCAGAACCCAGGTAGAAGATTCTTCCCTGGTTTAGAATTGGGCAGACAATAGACTTACCATTGTACCTAGCTGGCTAAAGAATAATATGGCTTTACAAGTGCCTTGGTGAGGACACAAGGTGTTGGTAATTTCTTTCAGGAAAACACAAAGATAAGCTTGAATTGTGTTTATACTTCCCGCAAAAAAACCACTGAGAATTTAATGAGATCACTAGGATTTTCTGCCTCTAAAGTACTCAAACTACAAAGACCGAAGGCCAATTTAAATGTAAATGTGGCACACCTACTGTGGTGATCAGTGCAGAAGCTCTGTGAGAATATAGATCCTTTATAGGTGTCAACTAAAAATACAGTGGAAATGTAGTTTCTTGAATGATGAATAATTCAAATATTAAATGGGATCTTACTATCAGAGTTTCTGAAATTGAGTGTCAGAGCTGCGGGCTGTTGTTAACCACTTGAAAATATTGCCTAAGAAAAGTTCACCTATTCATTTTGGTATAATCAGTTAGCAAATTCTGGTGAGCTCTGATCACTACCTGTACTTACTATTTTTTTCAATGGCAGCTGATAAAACATGCATTGATTTCATGCATCTTGTGAAGAGAGTTCTCTGGTACTCACAAAGCCTGATGATCATTATGTAGCTATCTGCAAAGGGCTACCTCCTATAACCATCATTTCTTGAACCACTGCAAACAGTCCCTCTCCAGATGACACTGTTGCTAATACTTGACATCAGAGCTGCTGGGCTGGACCCAGATCCTTATGGCCAGCCTCAGCTTTGGGATGGAAGGAAGCTGATTAACCACTGAGGAGTTACAGCTCTATTTTTCTAAACAAGGTGGAAGACCTTCTTACTGTGACTTTCTGGTGTATGTTGTTTGCCTAGTATACCAAGTAATGAGCTATGTATTTTCTAATACTTTCTATGCTTTTTGTGAAAGGTCCTTCAGAAACAAGTAACAACTGTAACAGGTCCTATCTTTTTTGTGCACTTTATTGGATGCCCTTGTAATGGGAACCCCTTCCCAAGCATTCTTCCGCTTTTAACATTTATGCTTTTTCTCTTACATGTTTGTGTTCCCAGAATGTTTTTTCAGGTGTGACCTGTTGTAATCTCACATCTTTGTAATGAGAATTATCATACATATAACAATGTGGCAGTTCTACTTATATTGCTAAAAATACTATTGGGTATATACTGTTCATTTAAAACATATTTATCTCAGGTATGTACAATTATGTAATTAGTATATGCATCATTGAAAACACTTAAACTACAGAGAATTAGCTTGATATTTTACCTATTCATACGAGCAAAGTCTAAACTCAAACACCTTAACTGTACAGATTTTTCAAATAGCATGTTAATGGTGATAAAAGACAGTCTGAGGTGATAGACTCATTTGAGGCTACAAGCTAATTAGTGAGGTCCTGGTTAGAACCACAGAACATGATGATTTGATAAAGCTGTCTTGTGAAGAATTGATCTCTAACTTTCTTGAAACTCTACAAATAGTTCTCATTAAGTGCTGGTAATGTGCCTGAAGTTAAACATCAGGATCCCTGGACTGCAGTCAGACCACATAATAAAAAAAGAATTTTTGCTGAACACTGAAGTTGTGTAACTTCAAACAAGGGGGGGAAAATGATGCTTAGGTACATCCCCACACATCAAGAGTGTATGCAGTACTTTTCAGGAGAACAAAATTGTCTAGAACACTAGTTAGATGATAATTATGGATGATTTACCACTGTTACGCTGCTATTGATTTATCATTGATCCTCTTCTGTGGTTTGTATTGAGATTCCTATTTTTTGTTTGATCTTGTTACATGTTTGAGATGAGCAGTTGAATGTGTAGGACAGGATTCTCTGCTGCTTTCTGCTGTGCATTTATTTTTCTCTAGTTCCAGGAGCAAAACATAATGATAGACTTCTTGCCAAAAGTGTAAACTTGGAATTATTCTGGGATGGAGTAAACACTTCTGCACATATACAAAAGAAACACAACTTTCTTAAAAGGCTCGTTTCATTCTTTTTATGGTGTGTTTGTTTTCTGTCTATACTTTTGTAAAAAATTAAACACTACCAAATGAAGGAAAGGGATGCTGTCAATACTTGACTTCCTACAGTGTAGTCAAATAGATGGAAAGAATAGCAGAAATACTGATTCAAAATGCTTTTTTTAATTTCGAAGGCATGAAATTGAATTTATTTCTCTCTTCAGGGAAGTTCCCTACCCTTCCTTTGAACCAGTGAGATATCACTTGATTCTTCATACCCTGGAGAATGTCCTAACCAATAAGCTGAAAGAATTCTATTGCTGGCTCATAAAATAATGAAATAAATATACAAAATAGACAAACCTTAAAGTTTCTACTCTGTCATGCACAACTATTAAGTGACCCGGAACCATGGATACCCCTGCTGGATGATAAGCCCCAGGTCAAATACTTGAGGTGCGCAGAAGAGAGGATACAACCCTTCCTCTTTCCAAGCTGGAATGTCTGTACAAGGAGTTGTATGTCTGGAGGTGCTGACGGATCTATTGTGGCTTGTCTATGACAGTTTTTTTTTTTTAATTTCTACTGCTTTTACTGAAAGTTTATTATGGTTCTTTTAGGCAAATTAAAATACTCTGCTCACAAACATGATCTGTTTATTTAAAGAAGAGATAATAAACAAGATTGAAGTTTGCTGTTTTTATATTTTTGGCCACTAAATTAAAAAAATTTATCAGAAATATAATTCTGAATATGATGATGTTATATTAACAGCACTGTTTTAACTCATCCTCTGACAAATGCAGATTCTTACCTTAAGACATTTTAGATAAGTTTTCAAATGGAAGACAAATCCATACTGTACAATCTCAAGTATTTTCTGTGTAGAATAACGTATACAATGCAGTCCTGCAACATAAGGTATATGTTCAGTGTTCTATATCTTACCCAAATCTCAGCTCTCTCACCAGTGCTTGGCTTCCAGGAAGCTGTGTTACCCTGAAGATGCTTCCCTTCTCCTGCCTTTTTTTTTTTTTTTTTGCTTTTCTTGGTATGTTGGTGTTTGTCAACCCATAGGGATGGTGTAATTGGGAAGAAGGTAAATAAGAGGCACTAACCTTCTTGCTGGTATTGCCTGATGTGATCCTGTTAAGCAGCTGCATGGCTTCCTCTTTACCAAAGTCAGATTGGGGCTGACTGTATAGCTAACATATAACAGCACTGGCAAATGCAATAACTTCTCTTGAGCACAAGACAAAGGGGACTTTTAGCAGTCTGATCTGTCAGCTCTTGCCTGTGGCGAGAGGTATTGTCTATCTTCAGAATGATCTGAATGCGTTTTCAATTGGGAGCTTATTGTTTTATACTGGGGGCACGGTATGTGAACATACAATTGGTCTGTGATGCTGTTACTGCACAGTACAAATAAGAAGGCAGTGGCGATGTGTGCTGGAGTGTCTATGTTGCAGAGCTTCACTCTGCATTGCCTGTAGAGATACTTCAGCTAACTGCAACTGTGAGGCTTTGATATCTGGATTATTTGTTCTTAAAGCCAAGAAAGATCATTCATCCATGAAAAAGCCTAACCAAGATTGTTTAAAAACACAACATCCCACATCAAACAGTTGTATCTTGCTTGCCAGTTTTGATCACAGTTAATTATCTATTCATTTATCTTAAGTATGTTCTTATAACAAAATGCCCACAATTGTTGACTTAGTTCACTGAACAGCATACACATTAAAGGAAAATAAATATAATTCTGTTTATTTCAAATGTTTAGATTTTTCAAGGAAAATCTAAATGAACTCTTTGGGAATAGTATTAAGAAAATGTCAACATGCAATAGGAAATACTAAGGAGTTTGAGATTGTTACTTGAAGTACTATGTCCAGATGTGTAATTTGCCTTTTGTATTTGTCTTCTGTAATTTGTCTGATGTGTAAGTTGTTGTACTTTGATACAAATCAAAGCAAAGGGGAAACGGAAAGGATCAGAAACTCTAGGATGCTATGTGCAAAATCTATATTGAGGCAAAACCCAAATTGTTTAAGGCATAATTTTCAAAAAGCATAAAGTTCAGTCATAAATCTTTTCCAAAGACCTCAGATTGAGGAGAGATGACAAAGAGTGTGTAAAGCTAATTGATGATGAAGGTGTAAAAAGAGAACTTAGAGGGTGAGACCACTGCAAAGGAATTATGTGGGGGTTTTTTTGCATTGCTGTTCATCGAGGAGCTTAGGGACTTCCCACATTGAAATCCTGGTTTTAGTCTGTCAGGGAATCTGTTAAATTGTTTGGTAGAAAAGGTTATGAAACACGTAGAGAAAATGAACAAGAAGAAATTGTGCTGACCAGATGTTATTCATCAGAGTTCTAAAATAACTCAAATGAAATTTCTTACCACAATTCATAGTTCAGCTATCTCCAACTTAAAGCTACAGTCGTATTAGAGGCCAGAAATTGTTTGATGTGGTACCATTTCTTTTTAAAGGTTTCAAAGGTGATCTAGGTGACTACAGACTAGTGATTATGTGCAGGGCTAATTAATGGAAACTTTTCCAAAAAATAAACTTAAACACTGATGAGTAAAATATACCAGAGTGAATATAACTTTATAAAGAGAAACTTCCTGCCTCAGGGGTTCAAAAAATGTTTAGAAAAATAAAGGGAACTCATGGATACCCCTTTGTTCCTTGAAGTTTGAACCACAAATTACTGGAAACTACAGAGTATTCTTGGGAATTATCGTTAAACATGTGTGCTGTTCTCATTGTTTCCTAGCCATCCCTGTTGGACATTTTAAGAGGGAAAATGTTGAACTATACAAACATTTCATCAGAGTTGTTACAGTCATGTTCTTTGTGGTGAAATCTGGTGATGAAAAAGGGTCTTGTGTTGAGCTGGACTTTTTAATTTGGTCAGAACAGATGTCTGCTGCTGGTTAATATTGTGGCTTCTTGTGTCTATACTGTAGCCCATGCAAAAGATGAATGTTTTCTAGAATGAGAAACAAGTTATAGATGTACAGATGGCATACAAAACAAATGTATGAAACTTTCACTGCCATTACATTAATCTGATTTTAATATGCCAAAGAAGTCTGATTTCCAAGATAGTAGCAAGCACAATAGGTGAGAAATCATCACTTCTTTGTGGGCCTTGAGGAACTTATTTGTGATTTAGCCTTTGTAATTCAAAGTAAACTAACTGATTGCATATTAATCTCAATAACAACTAATGGTCTGTCACCCACAAAACTGAGGAGTTATACAAACATTGCTATGGAAATGGATTACAGAAATTGGCAAATAGTTTGATACTGACTGTTAGAAATAAGCTACTGTGCAAGGTATTTTGTATGGGGAATCTAATCAGTAATTGCAGCTACACGACTGCTGGTTTTACACAAATAGGTCTGCAAAGATATAGAGTATATAGTAAACATTTACCATGACTTGTAAAATGTAAATTGTAGCTCCTGAAGTGCATTTGAATAGTGTATTGAGTGTTATTTGGAAAGTTTTATCTGATATTAGCATATGCCTGTATCTTTCAAATATAATCACCTGAATTCCAAGCAAATTTCCTAAAAGATTATTTTTTTGTCCTGTTCTTGGGGAAGGGGACTATCCTGATAGCAATACTTCTGTGCATTCCAGCTCTAGTCAGACTTGTTTCTAGCTGCCCTTTACAGTGCATGTATGCAAAAATGGGCATTTGAGATTGTCAGTATGAGAAATTGTCACTACCAAACTGTGTGATTTTATAGTTGGCAGTGTGGAAAATTAATGCAAAGATGGAGCTCAAGTAATGGGACTCCATCTGTGGAGTTCAATCTAGAACTGCAACCTGATCTTTGTGCCTAAGAGCTAACATGACTAGCGGTAAGATGTTTTGGATTTCTATTTAAAGTCCTTTGCATTTGCTCAGTTTCTTATACTTCATATTTCAAACTGCTTTAATTGGATGGTTCATTCAGAATGACAGTAAACAGCCACCATGACTTTGTTACTCTTGGTATTTGAGAACAAGGTATTTTTACACCAATGTAAATCTTGCATCAAGGCAGAATTGGCAATCTTGTAGTTATGGCCATTCAACTGTTCTGTACAGCATCAGACAATAGGATACAAGGCAGCCAGTGCATTGAAAGTAAAAGCTAATTCACATATGCTAACTCAAAGCAGCAAGGTGAATTTCTTCTGTGGATTAATTGTAAATATCAAAGAAATGCTCTTCAAGTGTCATGCAATACAACACTTCTTGAATGCTACACAGAACGTTAATTGTAATAATTATTCATCAGTTCCCAAAAACCTTTTCAGAAAGACTCTGCTGTAGAGAGTCCTGACCTCTGTAATTTGTATGACCTTACTCTTAGTATTGTGGCATTTATTTTGCTAGCTTATGCCCAATTTATCAAGCAGCCCAGATCACTTTGGATTACTGATCTGTCCTCTTTGTTAATTTCCCTAGTTCTTGTGTCATTCATAAATGTTATCAGGGATTAACTTGTATTTCCTTTCAGGTCTTTGATAAAATGTTAATAGTGCATTTAGAACTGTCTTCTGAAATCCTGCTGGAAACACATCCTCTTTGATTATTCCTCACTACAGGAAGCTCAAGGAAATACCTGTCAGCTTTTTAATCTACTTACTATGTGTCACTTTCTTTTTTTCTTTATTGCATGAGTCCTTTTAATTGAGATATTATGCAACAATAAGTTGGTAAGCAAGGCACTAAATAAATAATAGGAAATAGGTCCTGTTGAACTAGCCAGGTATATATTTATCAAAAGTAATGGTGCAGTTTTCTCCTCTTGACTGGCATTAATTATATTTTAATCCTTTAATTCTTTAGCACTTTTATTAATTCTTCATTAATAGTCTTGTGTCAGCCATTCAGTATTTCACCCAGGATCAGGCTGTCAAGCTGTTACTATACAAATTTTCTCATTTACCTTTTAATATATAGGCAAAATTTTAGCTCTTTTCCATTGGGTTTGGAACTTGGCTGCTATGGCAAGTGCTGTGGAATTTCAGCATTTCTGCTCCAGCCTCCCTCTGGAAGCAGGCTATTTGGCTGCAAGCAATCTGGGAGCAATTTCCCAACATCTGAGTTGCAGTTGCATATTCATCCTGTGATATGACAATATCACCTCTCTTTCCAACTTGCAAAACACCAGAAAATGCATCTATCTTCCTTGAAATGCATCTATCACTTCTATCTAGAAAGGCACATAAACTATGCTGATTACTTTTATTTCTAACTCATTAAATAAACATGAGAAACTATGCTCCCCATTCTATTTATTAACTCTGATAATAATTTATTTCTACAGTGTCCTTTGCTTCCTCTACTGTTTGGTTGTTCCTCCCCCCCCAATTTGTAACTTCTTTCATATTCACTGCACTCAGCCATTACAAATGTGTTCTGGGATTGTATTAGAGTGCTTTTTTCCCCATGAGCAACATACCGATTTCCTCTTAAATCCATGAAACCTTCTTCAGTCAGAATTGTGATTTCTAGAGCATCTAGTCAAGTAATGTTAAATGACTTCCAGTTATTATTCAGTTTCATTAATACTTTATCAGTTGATTGGACCCGTTTGTCTCCAGATTCATGAACATAGTTTATGTCTTTCAATTTGTGAATGAAAATAAAGAATGAGGTATTTGTAAAACATAAATGCATCGCTCTTCCAAAAGGGAAAGAACCTGGCTACAAAAATGTTAACTTATTTTTCATTGTTTCTTCTCCTGAAGTAGAAATAGTAATAATGTTGGAAGCTTCCCTCAAATTCTGCAGGATTTAGGCCTTCTGGGTTTAAGTTCATGCAAAATCTCCAAAGTATATATAAAGTTGCAGAGTCATCCAGAGAAGGAATTATTTTGGTTGAAAGAGACTCCTGTTTGGCTTCTAAATTTTCAACTAAGAAAACATAAAATTCTGCCTCACAATTGCAAATAGTTAAGCATACAAGGTTGCCCAGTGAGATGTACACATATGCTGTGCCCCTATGTCCTTCTCCCTACTGTGGCC
Source organism: Nipponia nippon (assembly GCF_047370975.1). Classification (NCBI taxonomy): domain Eukaryota; kingdom Metazoa; phylum Chordata; class Aves; order Pelecaniformes; family Threskiornithidae; genus Nipponia; species Nipponia nippon. The sequence continues at coordinate 85,880,735 of NW_028262290.1, read as the reverse complement.
ACAGGGAAACAGACCCTCAGAGGCTTTGTGTGGTTGAACTTGGAATAAAATGGAAGCTGCCTAGCTGGTATTTTGTTAGTGTCTGCTCCTCTATTGCACATATGTGTTGGCTCTTGAGTGAAAGATGTTAGCACATAGTATGTGAAAATACTCTTGTTCAGAAGTTTTAATAGAATAAGCTGTTCCTGGGAAGTAACTGTATCTCCAGCATCATCACTATAAGAGGCTGAGGCAAAGTAGAAGTTTTCAAGTACAAGGCAGTACTTGTCACAGTTGGCATGCACAGCAATTGCAGCAGAAAACTGCATAGCACAGCATTTTCTTCAGAATAAAAAATGTGCCTATATTCCAAGAGAACCTGCAAGGCAATATGTAACAGCATCATATGCAATGTAATGAATTAGTCATGTGAAACTATTAATCATACTCCTTTCACCACTTGCTCCTCTATTAATCCATTCCTGCCAGAAATTTAACATTACAAATTCCTCAGATGTTTCATACACCTACTACTGTTTAAATTAACCTTAGGCTTCCTCAAGTCTCCTTTCCCTTCAAACTATCTCTTTTTTCCCAAGGAGTGAAAGACAGCAAGATTCCCATAGGAGGTTAGTTGTTCTAAATGTTGTGGAAGTCAGTTCTGGCATTATAAAACTAGAATTATTTCATGCTTAGCAATAGTTAAGCTTTGTAAATTTGTTACTAACTGCAAAAAAAAAAAAAGGGGAGGGATAAACCAAGGTTTCTTTATTTTATGGATGAGTGGGTGCAGCACAAAGCTGTGACATCCTTAGTTCTTTGCAAGAATCTGAATACAAGTCAGGATCTGGAAATAGGTATCTGGGTAAAAATAATGCCAGGTGATATCTACAATAGTTTGCTGACCTTTGCAGAAATGGAATATATATATATATCTGGATGAGGTTGCTAGTGATATACTCTATCTGTTTTAAAAATTGAGGAGAACTTATTTTAGGAAGACATTTACATCTTAATAGGATGGTATTGAAACACCAACACAGCAGAAATGAGACTTTAGGGTCTGATGCCTCTGGAAGGTGATTTGGGTTTTACTTGTGTTACTGTGGTGTTTTGGATGTGGGGTTTTTTTGGTAGTGCTTGGTATGGGAAAATGGAAGCACATATGGTAATAGAGTTACAAGATTATAGGATAGGGTCATATAAGATCCTTCAGGTTTGAAGGGACATTAGGAGGTCTCTAATCCAGCCTCCTGCTTAAAGCAGGGTTAGCTGTGTGGTCAGGCCAGGCTGGTCAGTGCCTTACCCAGTCTGGTCTTGAACATCTCTGAGGACAGAGGCTGCACAGCCTCTCTGGGCAGCCTGCTCCACTGCTTCACTGTCATCAGGGTGAATTTTCTTCCTTATATCCACTCTGAACCTCCCAGTTTCAATTTGTCACTGTGAACCTCTGCATGGATCCTGCCTCTCTCTTCCCGATAACCCTTTTTTAAGTATGAACAGAGTCCTGGTTAGGTCCCCTAAAGGCAGTCTCTTTTCCAGATTGAACAAGCCCTGGTCCCTCACCCTTTGCTCATAAGGCAAGTGCTCTAGCCCTAGGCCAGCTTGGGGGCCCTCCACTGAACTCCAGCTCATTGATATCCTTCCTGTACTGGGCAGCCCAAGACTGGATGCAGTATCTAGAATGAATTGCAAGTGCAGAGGGCGTTAGTGCCCCCCACTGATGTCCTGGCTGTGCCCCCGTAAATAGTGCCCAGGGTACTATTGACCATCTCTGCAGGTAGGGCATGCTGCTGGCTCATGCTCAGTTGTGTCTGCCAAGGCCCCCAGCTTCCTTTCTGCAGAACTACCCTTAACTGGACAGGCCCAGCCTGTGCCCTTGCACTGGTGATTCCTGCCCAGGGGCGGCACTTGGCTTTGTCCTTGTTAAATTTCATGAGTTTCCTGTTGGCCTGCTCCTCCGGCCCATTTAGGTCCTTCTGAATGACAGTCATGCCCTCAAGTGTATTGACTCACTCACACCAACTTGTCATCTGCAAACTTGACAAGCTAGTCCTCTGAAAAAGTTGTTAAACAGGACCAGTCCCAGGATGGACCCTGTTGAGTATTGGCTGCTTGTTAGTGGTGTATGACCCATTCATCACTACACTCTGAACCCCATAATTCAGACAGGTTTTTACCCATCTACTTTTTCACTGGTCTAGACTATAATGTCCTAATTTTTTTCCAAGACCATTGTGAAGGACTGCTTAGTTGTGCTCAAGCTGAGGTAACTAGCATCCACTGTTCTCCCTTGTCCACATATCCACTCATTTTATCACTTTTTATATCTAATGAATTAAAGGGTATAAGTGAAAACTGAGGCCTTCCTGTTTGGCAGCAATTTCTGGAAATACAAAAATAATTATCAGAGCAATCCTTTTCCTGTGTGCAAATCTTGATGAAGAGAGCAAGTGCAACTGATGCATGGAAAACCAAGGAGGAATGTATTTAGATAGAAGAAGAAGAAGAAAAAACAAAAAACAAACAAACAAAAAAACCAAAAAAAACCCCCAAGCACCACTGCTGCTGTGCTTCCATGCTGCTTTGGAGAAACAAGAAAGGGAAAAACAGGGTCTATGAACTAGAAAAAGTAGTTTACAGTGTTTTCATTACAATGACTATTGTAACTGAAGGGACTGGGATTAAATCTGATGCAAAAACAAGCAAGCAAATAAGTCTGATGTTTCTTAAGATAAAAATTACTGTCAGTGTATTTGACTGAACTAGAAGTATCTACAGCTGCTAATTTTTCTGGGCTACCTTTTTAGCTAAAACTCGCAAGGGGGCATTTCTGTCCTGTTTCAGACATCTGATCTATGATGAAATTATGACTTAGATACGATAGGCCATATTGATCTCCAATGTCTATAAAAGGATTTTAGAGTAATGAGTTTAAAAGTAGTCATCTACGTCATGGGCAGATGGGGGGGATTTGTTTTGCTTTGAAACACTGCTCAATAGGGTGCTCCAGTAAGTTCTGCAGCTGATGTTGAGGTTGTCTGTCAGAGGAAGATTTAGGTATATGTGACTGCTACCATTTCACCACAGTTCAGATTTTGGTTTGACTCCTAATGCAAATTTAAGTTTTCGTTTTGTACATTTCAGTATGCCATCAACGTATTAGTAAAAGCTTTCAGTGCCACATAGTTTGAGTGGAGATCATGAGAGACAGCTACCACAAACTTATAGACCATATAACAGCAATAAGAACAGATAGTTATGCTCAGGCAAACTCAACAGCGATAAAATACTATAAACACTGGAAGATACAGGTTTTTAATGTCCTATCATTTGTCCAACTCATGCCTTTAAAATGTGGCTGTTTGGTACAGAAACATCCCAGGATGTGCATATGTTTCAAGGAAAAATAAATCTCCACTGCAAGTGTCTTTTGAGCTGTAGTATCATATGAACACTAATCATCAATAGCGGGACATCATGCTAATGAGACCTAATTGTGCCTCCTTTTGCCCCCCCTCAACGGTTGAATTCAATAAAGAACCATAACTTGTTATAGCAGTATCTCACTCGTTCATTGGGTAGATTCCAATTGTTTGAAGAGACTCAAAAGAAACAGTGTAGCTATCATTGTTCAATTAATTCACTAAGTAAATTAGAAGTTGAATTGACTTCATGATGCATAATTGATTGATGTAAATAGCTAACCGAAAACTGGAAGTGGTAAAATGAATGTTCTGCAGTAATTATGGCAGATTCATTTATTTCCAAAGTTCTCTCTTCATTTTCACTGCTTATTCCCTAAATATTCTTTATTTCTCTGCTAATGAAATATCCCTATACTTAAAGCTGATACTGCAACTTTCCTTACCACTGCAAAATGATAATTGCAGTCAGTGGTTAAGCTGGAGGTAGGGGAATACTGTGCATATCTATTACTGTGACAATTTTAATGCGTATGGGTAATCCCTTATTTTACTTCACAGTTGTTTGTTCTATGAAACTGTTCAGCACAACACACTAAAAAAAATAGGCATGACTGACGTAGTGATGATTATTCTTGATTCCTTGCACTTTGTTTATTTTTCCTTTCTCTATTGTTTATTTTTATTCAAGAATACAATTCTAAAGTTGCTTAAACTGAGTAGTGACTTTTTACATCTATTTAAGAGATTAATTTGAAAAGTCAGAAGTTCCTGCTTCTACAGTGAACCAATCCTGAGAATTACGCTTCCCCTTTTTACGAATTCTTTTTATTTTACATTCACGTGGGTTTTCACAATAGCTAGAATAATGTGTTATCTTGTAGTCCTTAGACTGTACTAGAAAAAATAGATTTTTTTATGAGCTATCCTCAGATACTGAAATCACTCCGGCCTGTTAAGCGGCAGGACATTTTATTTGCAAAGCATCTGGAAGTATTACAAAATCCATACCAGAAGCAACATGAGTTTAAGTACAGAAGAGGGTTTTTTGTTTTGTTTTGGAATTACATGTTTACAGTAACATTTCAATAGTTTCATGGTGGTTGAGAAACAGATATTTAAGAATAGAGCTGATACTTTATCTTAGGATCCTCTGATCTACTGAGATTAGCATACACTTCTATTGCTCTCCTAATCTCACAGTTTAAGTCCATATCTATAAAATAGAACACTTTAAAGAAAATATTCTTGGATAATTATACATGAAAAGTAGTCTTTATTGCCTGCTGTGAATAGTGTGTGTGTGTGTATATATCTTTTTATACAGAATATATCATCTGCTGTATCACTAGAAGTGATTGATAAACTAAATTGCAAAATGTTGAGTAGTTTAATGTCGGGTTTTACTCCATGGAAGTACAGGAAGCATCCAAGTGGAACAGCAACAGCTTGTGGTATTAGCACCATTAAATTGTCAATGTGTTGACAACTTGAAACAGTTGAGAAAGTGTTGGGTTTTTTTTTTTTACTCTGCATTAGCCAATCTGTGTCTGAAAACTTATTTTTATTGAAAAGCCATTTTCACCTTTTTTTTTTTTTCTGCATAATGTCATCTTTTTGGCTAAACTCTCAAAGATTTCTTCTTTGTATCTATCATCTTGTATCAGAAAATGTAGGGAAGATGGGACTTCTGCCGCAACCTATTTGGCTCCGCGTTGGCTATTTTCACGTTCATTTTCTAGAATCTTTACTGCAATGTTTGGGTTTTTTTTTTAATATTTTGTAGAAGTTCCAGTCTCTTCCAATCTCTTGATATAAGATTTTTTTTTTCCAAATGTGAAATTGTGTTGCACTTCAAAATACAATTTTATTCAACTTTCAATCTTCAACTCTTTCTGGTTTGTTTTGTAGTCACTTTTGCTAACAGTTTTAATTTTATACATTAATTTTACTCCAATATTATAGATGTTACATATTCTGTTTGGGGAAAAAAAGTAAAAGGGTGGGACAAAAATAAGATGGTAAAGAAAAATGGAGATCTGGATGACAGGTGAAAGGGGAAAGGAAAGATATGGAAAACTAATAATAACATGGAAAAGTGAATAAAGTAGGAAAAAGTAGTTGGGTTGAAAGTTCACTTAGTGGATAAACTAATAAGGAAAAAAATCAAGAACATATCTAAAAAAAGTTTACTTGTCCAAAGGAAAAAAATATGTGAAAGTACACACATGATGCTGCTTGATTAAAAAAAGTGATCTGATGGATGAGAATCTGCTGATCCCAAACCAAATGCCTTCTGCAATGATAATAGCTGTTGCTTCATGTATAAATTAACTTGTCTGAAATCTCTTCAGTTCCAAAGGCCAGATGATAATGCCATACATGCTGTAAAAAGTGTTCTCCCATCTGGATGGTCCCATTCCAGCCACAGAGCTGTCTCAAGTGGAACAGGGTGAATTGGTGTCATAAGGGCTGCGATAAGTTTTACAATGTTAAGCAATGCCTGTGTATTTGGATATCAGATGCAATAATAATCTGAAAGATGTCTGAATGACAGACTAGAATTGCAGGGTAGCATTTTATGGCAATGACTCTCTACAAGCCAAGAGACCTGTGGTAAGGTTTGCTGTTCCGCCTGCCCCATGTGCTATGCAAGCTCACACACAGACTGGGAAATCCAACTATGTTCTTTCTCATTCATCCACCATCAGCAGTTGGCATTTTTCTTTTTTCTTGCTCAAGAAGAGAGTTCACCTTATACCTCTAGACCTAGTGTTATGTTCTTTTGAATGCATAGAAAACAAAAAAAAAACAAACCTACAATTCAAAAGGAGTTACTCTAGGGTTTTAAAGTCAAACTTGGTACAGACCTAACAATACCAGTAAGCATTCATTTATATGGAGTACAGTCAGACTGACCAGATCTGTGACCTCCTGTTTGCTTTGCTATAAAAGCACTCCTGTATGCTAGCTTGTATTGGAACAGATTTTTAGGAAAAGAATGTGCCTTAGTAAAACTGTAAATATAGGAACTAACAATGGTAACGTCATAGTCACATTGAAATGGCTTGATTTGTTTACAAAGCTTGAGTAATTGAGTGGGCAAGAAGAAACTATGTGGGACACTGAGTCACAACCACTTTTAAGTAAGAAAAGGTCAAAACAAATAGTGATGCAAATGATATCTGGGTCTAAGTTAATAGGAAAATTAGATTTATCTGAAGGAATGCAACACATACAAACTTGTAAAATATCCAGCAATATCATATAGTCCAAGCTGTTCTTATCATATGCAAACAGTGTTTGTGGCTTATTTTATTTCTTTCTCTGTGAAATTACTTTCTTGAAGCCCATGTGTCTTAAGACTTAAAACATATTATTGTACATGTAATCTTAATGAATTAAGCTTCATGTTTTACAAACCATTTTCTTAAAAAAAATTTCATCTAAAGGTTTCTGTTTCATAGGTCCAAGGTTATAAACAGGTTATTACAATACAAATGCATACCAAGGTCTGCAAATTAAAACTCCAAAGCCTATTTTAAAGCTCTTTGATCTTGTTTAATCAGCAGCATAAGAGCAGCCAATTCCCTTGTGTGCTCCAGTTAGCTGCATGTTATTGCTTAGATAAACAGTATACCTATTCTGATTAGGTTCATGTTTATTCATGGAGTCAAAGAAATTAGGGATGGAAAGACCTCTGAGGTCATCTTGTCCAATACCTTGTAGGTGTAGGATTGTTCCCAACAGGATATCGTAAGCTAGTTTTGTACACTCCAGCTTTAACCAATTCAAGTAATGGGGTTTCTGTACCTTCCTGTGAGAATTATTAAGCAATTTAACAGACTTCAGTCTTAAAACAAATTTTGATGATACTCAGTTTGCATTTGACTTTGAGTTTCTGGCTGTTACATATACTGTGGTCCAAGCAATGATCAATCTTCCACACACAGTGTTTTTAAGTAATGCTAGACCTTTATGAAACTCCTCTTTTTTTTTCTTATCTCATGAAAAAAGGACTTCATACAGATATCTCCTAGTACTTCTGATGTGTCAGTTTTTCTTGCTCTGTCATACTTTCTTCTTGTTCCGAAATTTTCATTTTAATGAAGTTTCTTCTTAAAATCACCTAAAATGTCTTGCTGAAGAATTTAATGGTAGGCTAGGGTTTTTCTGGGGGGAGTGTGAGGGCCTGTTTTTTTTTTTGGGGGGGGGGGGGGCTTATATTGTTTACTTTGTGTTTAAAATATCCACATGGTGCTCCTTCTTGCTTCTTATCAAGCTTGTGATAAGAAGCCTTTCTGAAACTGCTTAAAACTTGTCCCTGGTTGACTGTGCTTTCATTGCTACAAAATATATTTTTAAAAGGGAAAAAAAACCAAACCCAGATCTCTGTAAACTTGTTTGCCAAGTTTGTGTACATTCTGAATAGGTCCCATTTGAAATATGGGTTTAAAAACCAAATACTCAAATCAACTTCGACCTCATAGCTGAAAGTTTATGTATCAGTAGTTACAGATGGCTACAGGCTTTGTCAGGTGAAGAACGGTGCTTGAGGGACTGCTTAAAAATCCACTGCACCAGCAGTTTTCCAAGGCCTTATTCTACAGCAGCCTAGGTTTTGAACACAAAATATTCCTGTCTTAGAAACTGTATGTCTTCCTCTAGGCACAGAACTCTTTGCCCTAGTAGTCTTCCACATCAATTATGTATCAACCCCTCCATGACCTTTACTTGTGAAGCAATTAGGAATGCTACAGAAACGTAATGCCTCACGTGAACTCACAAGGCGGGGGGAGGGAAATAAAGTCACCAAACAAAATGCCATACTTTTCAGCTTGCCAATATCCATAGATCTTACATTGTGGTGGTAAGTCTGGATTTTTCTTCTACTGCCTCATGTTCCAAAGTCCTGTCTATCCACAGTTAATACTGGGAAGCTGTTGTTTAGTAAAATAGCAACCCAGAAGACTAGTTTGGACTTCTGTCTTGGTAATGTGTAGGGCTTTGGGACTAAAACAGTAGAGAGTGCTTTGATACATTAACACTTGTGCCACTGCATAGTAGCCAAATGCACAATCATACTAGTAATTGAGTCTCTTCTCAGCAATCACCTTGACAAATATCTATCAAAACAAATGATAGCCCACCTTTTGATACTTTTACATGTACTATGAATTTAAAAAAAAAAAACTTTCGCTTCTTACTGGGGTGGATCTGTATGTTAAAAATAAATCTCAGCCTTTGCTGAGGTCTCTACAGCCATGTTTTTAAATGTTTCAGTAGTGCATAAGTGGTGTAAAGACAATGTGCTAGCTTTCAGTAACAGACAAGTTTAATTCTGCTAACCTGAAGCCTAACTAAAATCTATATTTGCCCTACTTTAATGGCAGGGAGGAGGATGAGAACACCAAACCCGCTCCCTTTTGAGAAGGAGTGCCACATCACAACTAATTATATTTTATGTAATCCATTACATCACTGTAAGTGGAATTTCAATCTTGAGTAACTGTCTGAAAGGACAGGGATAATGATTCAATAAGTACATCTATTAGGGTGGACTTTTGATATGAAATCTTATCAGCTCGATGTGTCTTTTATTGAGGTGACTTAGCTGATGTGTATATTTAGCACTATAAATAAAGTGCATAGATATAAATGAGAAATGAAAAAGAGAAATAGAACTGTCTTTAGAAGAATAACATAATCCCTTGCTCCTAAAATTCAACTTTTATGGGGTTTTCATTTTAATACAATAAGGTCAGTTAAAAATAATAATGATCTTTAGCTTCCTTCTCCCTAGTACCTGCAACAGTGAAATATAACCTGCGAACTCTCATTTTATGCAGGAAATGAAACTAAATTACCATAATGGTACCTTGAGGTCTAAATGCTTTGAATTGTGCACGGAGAACTGTATTGGTGGACCATTTGACAGGATATCTTGGGAGTCCCTGTCCTTTATGGTGGAAATCTTTGTTTTCACATGGTGGTAGGGGAGCTGGCTGCTCTGTAGGGTGCAGCCAGCTTTCCAGCAGTGTCCTCAAGCAAAGTCTGTGCAGCATGAGTGCAATTCAAGATCATGTTTGCCAGGGCATAGGGGGAACAAAGGTGGGAACAAGAGGGTCTTGCCTGAACAGTCGTCTGTGTTACTACCTGAACATGTGCCTAACCAAGCGGTGATTACAGAGAAGCTATTAACTGCTCTTAAACAGATCTCTACTGGCAGCTATAGGGAGGAGCAGTAAAAAGGTAAGGGTGATGTATCCAACTGCTCCTGTTAGCATAGCCTGAGTACTGTATGAGAGTGTAGCTAGGTCACAGACTGCAGTAAAAGCTAGATTTGTTGGAAAGCTGTATGGGCTGATAGCAGTGTCAGCCTTCCTTTCCCTTATCTTTTTCTCCTTGTTTTAGGATAATCCAAGTGTGGTCCCACATTATATGATAAGGACACACAGTTAAGTAATGCCCCCATTTCTCCTGTCTAATCAGAATACCTGTGCTCCTGGTAGCCAGAGAGACAAAAGACATCCTCACAAAGATTCTTCCGTCAAAGCTTTGGCTCTGGTCCTTTAGTGCTGGAACATGGTGATTCATAATGCCCAGCAGCTCTTGGTCCTGACCACCCAATGCTGAGTCCCACCTGGAAACAAGTCTCAAGTGGTAAAAAATGGTTGGATGCTTCTAAAAAGCAAACTGCACTTAGGTTTACTATCACCTGAGCTCTGATACAATAGAGGGAAGACAAAAAAAAAGGCTGAAGTCCATGCTTAAAATATGGTTAAAAATAACTGGAGACAAAGACTAAAGACTGGATCAATTACTCCCTAGCTGGAGTTGCATGGCTCCCTTTTTGTTCCTTAGTGGCAGTCATCTTGAAAGAATCTTGAATATAGAATTTATTTACTTTGCTTTCAAGATTGTTTGTGTTCTTAGCTTTCTTACATTGGTTACATCAGTGTATAGAGTTGTACTCTATATGCTTCAATAATGTATAATCAAATAGGACTACATGCAGCCATATTGAATTTTAGAGAAAAATAATTTTTGCCTAATGCAGCCTACAAAAAATTCAAGTGGAAAAATTATGATAAATTGTCAGAAGACAAGAAAAGCTGGAGAAAAAATGACTGCTCTTGCTTAGACTCTGTAGCTTTTATTTAGCTGAGTAAATAGGTCCATAAGCTTTCATGTATGCAGATTCTTCAATATGGATAAAGGCTGCAAAACTAACATTAACATGAAGAAAGAAAAATTAAATAATCCTATGAAATCCAGATATTTTCTTTGAGAAAGGGAAATTAATATAAAAACATAGTAATGGAATGTGTTAACAGCAGCAAATACAATTGTGAACAGGAAAAAGATTGTATGCAGTTATAAACGAGTGATAGACAAGAAGAAATGGGACACTCAGCAATGTATTTTCCTAGAAGATAAGGCAAATTAACTTGCAATAAATTCCCCCCAAAAGCACAGCTTTGTAAAGCTTCCAAATAAAAAAAAAAAAAGGCCTTTTTATAGAGTTTAAAAGTCAAGCTGAAGAGAAAGGTAGAAAATAATCATGCTGGAATGATACCGTATTAAGAAAAATGGAGAGGCAACAAATTCATTTGGACTTATATGTCGTGAGACAAGAACAGGACAGCTATGGATTAAATAGGACAATGCAGATGCAGAAAATAAGGAACCCAACTTACTTTGAGTGGGATGTGCTGCCTCCTGTTTCCAAAAGAAAAAACAAGTTTCATGCTGTTTCTGTCAGCATTTGAGCATTTCATTACTTGAATACAGTGCAAAACTACTTGCAATAACAGTAAATTGGCAATGCAAATTAGAGGAAAAAATGAATACGCTGCTGTGCTATAAAAAGTTCCTTTTTATTTTTTTCAAATATGAGGCATCACAGACTTGCGTACATAGGCTGGCAATGAACTGAAAGGTAATAGATGAGTTAAAAGGGTGAGGAAAAAGAGAGGAGGAAAAAAGCCTAGCCTTGGACTGACAGTGAAATAAGTGGTGGTTTTAAGGCAGCTGTATGAGAGGCTATCAACACTTCCTCTAAGTTTTGCTGTATTCATACATAAAGTAGAGCATGAACAGCAGACTATAACATTATAGCAGACTAATCACATTATTGCTGGTGAAAGCAAATCCTGGCACATTAAGTAATCTCCTTTTATGATACTTGTCTCTTCAGGGATTTTCTGATTAGTATAAGGAAACAACTAAGAAAATCCATTCCTGTTCATGGTACTTCTAGATGTAGTACTTCAAGAACTGGACAAATACAGCAGTAAACTTCTGTAGATTACATTTTTCACTGCAGAAATGAAAAATACTGTAAACATAATTGACCTTGTTAAGGTCTGTATTGTTGATCCTTTGCAGGGGTCAGCACTAACACTAAATTTGAATATTCAATCCAAAATGTTCTCATCTTCTTTATTTTGACAGTACCTAAATTTACCAAGATACCTACAATTTTTCTTCTGTTCATATCCTAGTAATGCCTGATGCTGAGATCAGAGTGTCATTGAACTGGGTTCTTAGATCCCCAGTCCCCTTCGTAGATAGGAATAATGATCCAGCTCATCACACAATACTATTGTAAGATGCTTTATGTTGTATTGGGAGTTGCAGTGTTGTTACTATGTACTGATCAAGCACTGAAACTCTGGTGATACCCTGTAACTTCCTACACCTAACCAGAAGTGATAATAGTCCCCAAGCTGAAATCCAACTGTACTGAAATCCTCCAAAATGGGTACTTTTGTGATTGTCTTTCTGAATTACATAGTTCTCTTGAACTGTGCAGAGACTCTAAACAGCAAATCTGTCCCAATGGTAACGTGGGTCTGACTCATGTTACTGAATTTAAATCCAAATGCTGATCAACTTGTAAATTTGGCCTCTCATATCAATTTAAAAACTGTCATATTATTTCAGTTATATTAACTTTTAAGTGGAGTAACACTGAAAATATCAAAGAAACTGCTCTTCCTTTACACTGGTAGGAGGGAAGAGGTACTACCATCTACTCTTGCTTTTTAGAGTATACCATTTGCTTTTTTAAAACGATGTACTTATTCTACATTCCTAACTACAATGTTCTATTCTTTATTAAGCGATTTGATGTGTTAACAGTGGAAATACTCTTTAAACATAAAGGTACATTTAACAAAGCTCAGTATGATATTCCCCTGGTATGAAGTTAATTCTTCATGACTTGGGAGTATCTGTTCTTACATAATAAAAGCAGATAATGCATTAATGTTTAAGGGTATTCTTGAAGAGCTAGAATAGAGTATTTTGAAGTAGCTTCATTGCTCTGAAATACTGCTGGTTTAAATCATTTCCAAGGCATTTCAACACAAACAAGTAATCAAAGTCTGCTCCAGAATGATTCAGTCTGACTCAAAGTTTTCTTTGAAAAACAAACAAAAAGTGGTACTCCTCTTAATGGTTTACAGTAGTTGACTGAAATGGGCATTGTTTAGCACAGAACAGAGGAGGCAACTTGCCTAACCTGTAACGTGGGATAATGCAACAGAGTCACACTCTGCATTTGAGTTCTTCCATTTATGTCAGCACTCTGACACCATGGAGTCCCGCCCGTGCCTAGCTAGGTCCTTTTTGTTCTCCTATTGATTATAAAAGAGGTGCAGGCCCTACTTAGAGTTACTCTGTCCTCCTAGATGATTCAGAGATATGCTTGCAAACTTAGAGCCATTACGAAAAGTGCAGTCAGTACCAGCAGACCCTGCAGCCTGCACCTGCCTGGGGCTTGTGCCCTGTGCTCCCCCCAGCTCAGCTCATCCCAGCTGGGTGTTGTGGTGGGACCTGGGCTGCGGCTGCCAGGCAGGTGGTGAGCAAGAGGGAGCTGGGAGAGGCCCTGGCAGGAGCCTTCCCCCATGCTCAGGAGCCTTCCCCCATGCTCAGGAGCCACCGTAGCCCTGGGCCTCCCTGACCTATTGGACTGCTCTGGTACCCCAGGCCCTGTCCCTAACACCTCGCTGGGGACAGCACAGCCCCACCAGCCTGTGGGCACCCGCTGGCCCATGCTGGCCCTATCAGGTGTTTTGGAACATGTAGAAGAGTCCTATAACAACTTTAGGAGCTGCCTCATGATATTTTCATATAATACTGGTTTATAGAACTTACAGCTTTCTTCCATGCATGAAGTAGTAAATAATCAAATGTCCTCTGTAATGGAAAATTCTTTTCCTACAAGTGCTTTGACTACAGTTATTGCTGCTATTTTCTTTATAGTTTTTTATTTGCTTGTTGTTTGGTCTGCAGAGTTGACTTACAATTTTGTTATAATTTAGTCCATAATTTCTTCTGTTTAAATGGCATGTTATACAACTCAATAAAAGCTATAATAGAGTCATTCAGCCTATCTGTTTTCTTAGTTCATTAATAAGTTCAGAGTGACCTTTCCAAAGGTATCCTGGAATCCCAGAAGTTCCATGATTCCCTGAAAGAGAAAAATATCTCACATGTCCTGGTGATATGATCTCCTCTTAACAGTCATGTAGGCCACTGGGATTACTCTCTCTCTTATAATTAAGTTTATGCTTAAATGCTTTGGTGCACGTGCAGAATATGTTTTGTTGATTAATTTATCTTGCTTACTTTTCTGTTGTAACTAATGATTTCTACTTTTACTAAAAAAAGTCTTCCTTTGACAGTTTTTTTTCTGAAAAACAAATCTTTTCTGTGGGAAATCCTTACCTTAGGACTTAGATCTTTTCAAGTGATGCAAACAGTTTTTCGAATACCTTTCTGGCAGGAAAGAACATAATTATTTGTTTAAAAATATTCAAGGGTGGAAGATTAAAGAAAAATGTAAGTGGAACAAACACAGGTTTGTGGTTCAGAGTATGGAGTAATCCTGCTTTACAAAATAGAAAGCAAATCTGAAGTTTATGAAATCTTCAGGCATCATATTATCCGTAGAGCTCTTCAAACAGCAATCAAGGAATAGAAAACTACTTGATGTTATTCAAGAATGCTTTCTATTTATATGTACAATAGCTTGCTGAGTAAGCACGTCACAATTCGAAGATTGCAGATGGACAAAAGTTGAATGAAATAAACACTTAGCTGATATTCTTTTTAGTACAGATATATTGTGTGCTTTTCTCTAAATTCAGATTTAACTGTTAGGCATAACAATCTGTCTTACTTTGTCTCTCAGTTCCACAATATGTTTGAATTTCTATTAGGCTTTGGCAACCTGTTCTTAAACGTTGCACATACTTTGCTCAATGATCATGATAAATCCTTTGTATTGGGAATCTGCAGAATGAGCCGTAGTGCGAGAGCTCACTTATGAATCTCCTGGTAAACAGGCAGGACCCTCGCCTGTTCCTCACAGAGCTGTCAATGAAACCATTAATATGTTAGTGTGATCTTACACTGGAACAAGTCTGATGCTGCTGGCAATAATGATGTGCCCCAACAACCCAGTATTTTTTCCAAAGACAATGAGATATCAGATAGATTGTAGCCAGTGAAATCAATAGCTTCTTATGCAAGGTCTGAATGGCCATTTTAAGTTTTCCCTTTTCTGTGGAGAATGGTCATCAGAGAGTAGCTAAAATGTCTGTGATAAATGCCTCCATTTCTGTAGTTTTGATATAGGCAATCCCCTTAACCTTTGCTAGGAAAGCAGCAGGCCTGTTTTTTCCATTCCTGTTCTACTTTTCTCTTACCTTGCACTAGAAAATATAACTTAGCAAACATGACTGTTATATGGAAACACATGAAACTTGAAGGGTTATAACTGATGTTCATGGACAGAATAACCAGACTGATGTTAACTGTTCATCACACAGCCTCTGCATTCTAACAAGACGGCACTCCAAAATGTTTGAAGTAAACCCACACCGTAGCTTCAATACCTAGACAGAGAAATGAAGGATGATTTTGTTGTGAAATGTACTGATCAGACAATGTAATAAGTTTTTCTGTGCTCTCCAAACTGCATAAGTAGTTCAAAATATTTCTAAATTTGTGAATTAAAATAAAATCAAATGCATGTGATATGGGAATTGCTGGTAGTCTTAATGTAATGATTAGTTTCATAGATATGATGCTTGATGAGAAATTTTGATGAGCCGCTCTGGACACATTATCACCAGTGAGTCTGTCAGGTGACTGAGGATGTGTTAGGGTAACTTAATATTGTAGCCCTTTTGCTTGTCAAAATTCTCTGCTTTCAAATATGACCATGTTAGTAATGCAGTCAGAAAGCCTCAGAAACCATGATGATTGGAAGTATCTTTGGAGATAGCTTGAGGTCTATTCTGTAGTTATTTAGCACTGCTAGAACTAGAGTTTTAATGATGTATTTGCTGATAACTAAGATTAATAGTCTGTCCTTTTTATATTTTTCTGTGTTATCAGAATACTGTGACCTTTACAGAATAAATCAAATTTCTAAATGGCCTGATGTTACAAGACATGACAAGAAAAGTACCAGAGGTCTTTGGGTTAATTCCCTGATGTCACAAATTAATCATGCTGTGTCTAAATCCTCTCTAAATTAATTTTTGTATCTATATCCTTCTACTAGTGTTCAGAGTTTCTAAGTTTTGAATAGCAAGAGACTGCGAACTCCTTCTTCTAAATGTAATTCTATTCCCAGAAATCTGCTTTTCTAAGTTCTAGCCCTCTTCTAGAATGGAATGAGACCTATGCAGTTTTACTAACCACCTTTGTCTGGTAGTCACATTTCCCCCCAGTAACTTCTGAACATGCTGATCAATTTTGGACATGCTTTTAAAAGGGTATAGCTTTCAAAGATCTATTATCAAAAATTCCTGTGTATTTTGTGAAAGGGCTAGCTGAGTGCAACAGAGATGCAAATCAGTGACCTCTTGCTGACAGGAAAAACAAACAGAAATGAGTTCCTGATATACCTGGAGAGGCTAATCAGTACCTGAATAGTTTTGGTCTACTCACAGTGTTCATCTTTTTGCCTGCTGGAGTTGTCCTGGAGAATGGACTTGGTTCAGTTACAAGGTACAGAGGGAAGTTGAAGCATTGAGTAGGAAAACTAAGGACAGAAATATTTACTTCTTGTTGCTTACAGAACAAAAAAAGTTTCTATGAAAGCCTTAATTCAAGCATTAGTTTTCTTTTCTATGAAACCTTACTTAAATGGTCAGATAAAAGGATAGCACATCACTGGCAATGCCCACTTCTGTTGTTTTCTTTTTCATAATAAAGATGAGTTACAATGAGCAGTCTTCAATGTCTGCTCTTCCTGAAACTATGC
Source organism: Nipponia nippon (assembly GCF_047370975.1). Lineage (NCBI taxonomy): Eukaryota > Metazoa > Chordata > Aves > Pelecaniformes > Threskiornithidae > Nipponia > Nipponia nippon. The sequence goes on along the minus strand of NW_028262290.1, from coordinate 85,864,043 downwards.
TTAGAGTAATTTGTCTTCTGAGGCTTGTGACTAACTGCTTAAACATGACAACAATCACAAGTGTTTATTTCCATTTTACAGGTTTATAAGGGAACTAAATCTGTTCTATGTAAACAAAGCAAGATGAAATCCATGTTTATGATCTATGTATAAAAATGAAAGGAGAAGAAAAAAGGAAAGAAAGCTAATAAAGTTGTCTTAGGGCCACAGCATTTTCACTTTGAAAACAGGCATACAGTCTGAAACTTAAGCTTGCCTCAGGGAATAGCGCAGAATATCATGCGGCAAATTCAAAAGCTGGAAGCCTTGGTCATTTTCTTATGTGGAGGCACTAATATGGCAGCAGTGTCTTTTTTTCCAACCAAGAAAGCTGTATTGAACACAAGCTAACTCAGAATGGGGTCTTTTTTTATGCATCTTGAGGTTTCCTGAGGTAGCCATGAAAGCTTAAATAAGGAAGGAAATTCTGAGTAACAGCAGTAGCAGAATGTCAGCAGAATATGAACCAAGGAAAACCAGTCAACACTCATCACTGTTTCAGCTGTGTTCATCATTAAGTCTAAAAAAGAATTAAATGAAAAAAAATAGATATTTTTGGAACAATAACTGGGACACAGGTATTCCCAAATAATTTTAAAATAAGGATGAGTATGTAATTTTATACTGTAAGAATGTCATGCCAGCTTTAAAGTTCACGTAAGTAATGACCTTTATGGCTTAGGCTTAGCTTAATACAAACTAATGGCACAGTATAAAACATGCTATATCAACATCTCCTTTTTCAGTTTTCCACCACTCCCTGAAGCTTTTAGTTGGTGCCCTTTTATCTTCCTAAACTGTAATACAAATTAATAACATACCTTTTACCTTGAATTTAAATTAATTTTGGTTATTTCTTAATTAAACAAGAGAATAGCAAATATGCCTTACCTCTTAAATATAAGCTAGCTAGCTCTTTTCTATAACATGAGGGTCTCCCAATCCCTGCAACAAATAGAAATTTTGGGTTCTATTGTATTAATGCATTGATAGTACAATTTGAAATTAATACGTACTGTGGAAAGTAAGAGAATTTTTGTTCTGAATGATAGGAGTGAGAAGTGCTCTGTCCTTGAATTAGCAAGTGCTAGTCATTGGAGCGTGTGAAATCATAGATGGAAACATTGTAGGGTCTTGCTTCTGAACAGTCATTATATTGAAATCAAATACATTAATTTATCATGTTGATTATAAGTAGATATTTGATCAATCTAAACTGATTGATCTGCTGAAGTACGGAAGTAGTTCAAAGCAGAATAAAGCTGAAGTTTCATTTCACAAAACTAACACACTGAGTAGCTCCTTTCTTAATACATCCCGGGGAGTTAACAAAATATTTGATCCATTTTCTTTATATTGCACTGTAAACCTTATTCTAACAGTTCTTTAGCAGAATAATAGCAGTGATTTAACCTTTATGTAAGTTGGGAAACTGAATGAGAAGGTAATGTACCTTCAGTCCTCTGCAGAGAGAACCTCTGTACATTAACTCTAGTTATGATTTCTGTCCTAAAGTGTAATATAATTAATTTCACAATGTTTTTCTTCATCCTATTAATAACAGTACAGATCATTGGTGTGTTTATGGCCTTCTTTATAAAGACCAAAAGTGCACCTGCTATTCTTATGGGAGAAATGCAGTATTATAAAAAATGAATTCAGAATGAGAGCTGTCACAACATCAGAAAAAGGTGGATTTTTTTTTCTTTTAATGTAGTGGGAGGAAATAATGACTTTTGTTATTGTTCTTGACTAAAGGCCTGGCAGTTAAAAGCATTTTGTGTTTGCTATAGAATTCATGAATCAGAGCTTCACAATTTTAAATTAATCAATCTTCATAACCTGCTGATAATTATTGTGGCAGTTTTGTGGGTGTAGAGAGAATGAGGCAGAGCACTTGATCCAGCTTCCATGGTTGTCAGGGCAATAATCTCATTGTCTCTAGAATCTGATTTTGAGCATGTGAAAGTAACCTGTGCATAGTTGTGTTTTAATGACAATACAAACCACCAGTTCAGCTGAAGGTACTGGGAGGAAGGTTTGCTGCTCTCTGTGCTCCACTTGGTGTAGCACCTCCCAATAGAGGGCAACCAGTTCCAGTGATGTGCTGAACTAACTGCTGCACAGCCTCTGTTTTTGTGGCTGTATCTACTCATGCTTAACAAAAAACAAAACAAAAAACCAAACAAAAAACCCCAAAAAACAAAAACCCACACCACAAACCAACCCTATACATGTTCCCTGATGAACACTGCTTGGAAAAAAGTTTGAATGAAGATTTCAATGGAATTCTACCAGTGTAACTGCAGAAGCAGTATTTATGTGTAGTTACTGTCTTTGAGTGAATAAATATCAATTTGCATGCCCATTATGAGGTGTTGCAAGCATATAATGTGTGCAAAAGCATTTATGTCAGGCACAGAGAGTATGCCTATAAATCTTGAAAGTAAATGTTAAGAGCAAAGACATGTTTGAAGTTCTGAGTATATGGGGAAGTGGATTGCTTAATAAGCAGCACAGGGCTTGAATGCTTGCAACGTTTTCTTTAGGGTTTTGTACTGCTGCTGTCACAGTGTTTGAACTTTTCAGACAGTATCCTAAGTGAAATAGCTGCCATTTTTAACAGAAGGTCTGTTTTCCCTTTCTTTCATCTCCCTTTTGGAAGGAAGAAGGAGAATTAGCTGTGCATTTTAACATTTTAAAAACTAAGACAATTTTACCTGTTACTGCCCATGAGCAAGCCAATACCTCCATTATACAAAGTGCTGGTGGATATTTAAGTAACCTCCCTTTCTGGCCATTCATTCCTGTCCCAGTGCTCTCCCCTCCATTTCCAAAGTAGAGCTGTTTGTGGAGTTGTATTTTGATCCGAATGAGGGAACAAGTCTAGGCTAAAAGAAAAAAAAATACTGTTTAAATGTTGATTAGTTACCATATTGCATAATGGTGATTTCTTCTCTCACTGTACAGATAAATGAATATAATTCAAGGGCAAGAAAGTATGTGAAGTAGTACCTGTTGCTGTCAGAGAGGGTGTCACCCCTAAATGTGTTTTTCGCTATGAAACTATTGTCTTGCAGAAGGACTTACAGGAAGGCTCTGCATATCCCAGCTCTGTGACTATTATGACTGTACACAAACAAGGTGATCTAATTACCACTTTTTCAATAAATAATAGAATTCTGGTAACGAGTATTAATGAAAAGAAAAATAATCTTTTATTTACCTTAATGTTTGATAAGGCTTGGCAGCCATTGAACCTATATGAAAAAATGTATGAATGTAGCAATATATAAATACCATACTGCTTGTGTGGAAAAAAAAAAAAAAAATCTGGCAGCTGAATTCATTGCTGTCATCTTTATAAAGCTGAATTTGGCAGACCATCCAAGAGGAAACTACAGTGACCAAGAAGCATTTTAACGAAAGCATGGGAGAGGGTTATTGTAATATTCTAACTAAAAATATACAACACAATTTCAACATTTCTAGACTAAAAGGCTACTGTAAAAGGGAAAACATAACAAAAATATTTCGGCTAAATGTAGCAGAGTCTTTTAACAGATTTGGCCAGAGCATAATAGGTGTGGTTTAATTAAATTGAATTCCGTGGCATATGTAACCGTAGTTATTCCAAGCTGAGAAACAAAACTTATGTATCATAAGTCATTCAGACAACTACCTATGTTTAAAATGTGAAACTACAGCATACTCCTAAAAAGAAAGAAATCCCATCATAATGGTTTTAGGTAAATAAATATTCTATTAATTGGTAAGGAACTCTTGTGACTTCAATCAATTTTTAGCACTCTGAAAGAAATGAAAGTACTAAGTACTTATAAACTACTAAGCTTAAGATCGGGTAAATGTGCAAGGATCTTAAATACACCGTGAGGTATTTCACAAATGAACAATGTAGCATTTGGAATTTGGAACATTAAACTGCCTACAAAGATAAGAATTGACGGAAAAAGTAAATAAACGGTCATCACTAAATTTTCTTACAAGCAGCATTTTTTGGCTAAGAGTTTTCAGGTTAAAGCAGTTAAAGATGTACAATCAGATGTTGCTGTATCATAGCGGGTCCTGGAACTGTTTTATAGGGCAACAGTGGAAGTTTCTGAGAAATCTGGTATAGTCACTGGCCCATGTTTCTTTATCTGGAGGGATACTATGGAGGAAAGGGACAGCTGATATGCAAACCTTTTCGGCTTATGTTCTCTCGAGACATACACTTGGTTGAAGAATTCTCCATTGATTTATTATTCCTTTTTGTATATATTTTCAGTCATCACAGAAAATGACAGACTGAATTCAGCATATTATTTCTCTTAAGTGGTCAAAGAAGTTAGCATTTCCTATTAAATACCGTAGACTATACCACAAGCATTTAACTTTTGTCAGGCCCTAGAAATCAACTTTTTAAATTGATATTAGGTATTGTTAAATTTTCACCTTAACACTTCCCATCCCTCAGCTCTTTTACTCTTGTTTTGTATCTGCTAAACTGTGTAAAAATATTGCAGAAAGCTATAGGAAAGCACAAGTGAGTGTATGGCACTTGACTTGAAGACCTGCAACTATTGTTAAAAAGTCAGTGCTGTGATGTGACTGTTCCATTGTGTTTTCTGCAGTTTGTCTGGCCTCATAACATACTCAAAGAGAGTAAACCCTCCCTAAAGTGTCACTCTCACTCCCTTGAAATCTCTGGCGGCATAACTCATACTAGTTAGTATCTCCCTTCCCATCTGAGAAATAGATAGCAGGGGATATTTTTAGAGATACATAGCTTCTAGGAATAATACGAAAGAAGGGTCATCCCAACATCAGGCCTCAGCTGGTCAGACAACTTGGGGTATGCCACAGAGAGGAGTAGGTGTTTTTTCCTGATGATGGGAATCAGAATGAAGGCAAGACAGCTGGTTCATTCTCCCATACCTTTCAAGGTGCTATACGGGTGACCTGATGCTTTTGATGCCCTCCTGTCTCTCTTGATACAATTAAGCACCTTTCCAAGGTCCTGTGAATCTCATGGACTTCCTATTTTGTGGATCAGGAAGCTGTTTTTTTTTCCCTGTTGGAACCTAATTGATATTTTCGGGATTGTTAATACTTTGTAGTAAAGGAATACTCTTACTGTTGGTTTCTGTGCTTTATTCACTCCAGGTACATGACAAATAGGCCAGTCCTGAAGGTATCTGAGACCGAGCTGGGGAACTATTTATCTGTCAAGGAAAAACAAAAAAGGGAGACTTAGATGTTTGGTGGTGGTTTGGTTTTTTGTTTGTTTGTTTTGTTTTGTTACGGTTCTCTCTCTACTTTGCAAAAGCATACAGAATTCATCTGACTCTTGTGGAATAAGCCAGTGAAAACCTGCCCCACAGCATTGATTACATTTCAAGAGCTCTGTAGTTCCTCTTAATTCAGTAAATTGACTGGTATCTGAGAAGACAAAGTGTGTGGCCAGTACTTCTCCCCATTGCTGAGTTAAGAAAACTGTGGCCTGCTGCTTAAAATCAGCCTTCTCTCTGTTCTTTTTTTCCTTCTGGGAATCTGATCAATAGAAGCAGGACTGTGACATGAGAAAATCCATTTCTAATATCCAGAGCTGCATGTGAGCTGTTACTGATTTCATAATAACTGTCTGTCAAGCTGCCTACACAGTCCCAGTCATTATCAAATCAACAGTTTTCAAGGTGTCCCGTGACTGTCACAGGAAGAACAGAATCTGGTTTTGTAATTCTCATCTTGTGTAAAAGATAGTGTTGCTTCTATGTGAAACTGAGACTCTTAGTACTTAGAATCATTAAAGATCTCCTGTTACTTAATGCTGGATTAGAGATACTGGTTATAGGACCTAACCAAACTCCAGCTCTACATAGACTACCAAAAGTCTGAATTGATCTGTAATATTGCGGCACTCGGCTAAACAGTGCATATTCATACAAATTTTTCAGTGGACAGTAACATGATAGTTTCCCAAGTATATATGATTTTAAAGGGCCTCAAGAAGTTTCAACAGACCATACATGCTTTTAATGTGATATCAAGTAACGTAGGTAGGTACAGATTTAAAAAAATAAGTAAATAAAAACAACCAACCAAAACAAAATCCTCCAAAATTTTACCCATAATTGAGCTTATGAATATAACTAAAACCATGTTTCTTGTTCCTTATACACTATGTTAATGCATCTTGTTAAATTGTTCTTAAAATATCTTTTCTATGTCTGTTTTGAGTTTGAGTATAAATTGAAAAATCACTGTCTCCAAATGATTATTTGTAAATTTCTTCTTAATATCTCTCTCATTTTAAATATCAATCTTTGTATTTCTAAGAGTATGCGGTTTTATAAAGAAAACCATACTGCTTCAGGTAATGATAGTTTCCTGTTTTTCAAATTGCTTTTCCCATGACAAAAGCATTACCATAGCATTACTGCTTTCTGTATAGCAACAAATTGTACTCATGTGTCAGGAATATGCATAAGCAGCTTTTTTTCTCTTTGTATACAAAATGAGTAGTTTTCTCAGTTTCTATTTATCATCCCTAAAAGCAAAACCACTCTAATGTTAGTGCCTTGATGCAGCGAGATAACCAGTAGTGAACCTTACATATTAGGATTTTCCAAGTATTCTCCTGACTCGGAGCCTTTCGATCTGCAAAACCTTCTCCAGGCAGAGATGAAAGTCATCATGTGGTTTCTACTAGTCCTACTGCTAAAGTTTAATGGTTTTGTTCAATCTCTATCCTGAGAAAAGGAAATGGAAATTAAGTATTAAAATCACATTGTAAATCAAGAGATCCACATCTGACTTCTATTCATGCCTTTCAAAAATTGCACCCCAATCTTGTGAAGTACAAAGCTCCTCCTGAGTGAGACTTCACACTCATTGCATTCCATAGGAACTTAACCTAAACTACAATTTGACATCATAGTTACATAATTAATACTTTCAGTGATTTTATGGAATTAAATGTAACCTCAAAACTTGAGAAACAGTTCAGAGGTTTTGAATCATTAAGATCGTACTTCTATAAGCCCTCTGAAAAGTGAAGTAAATAAATTTCCTACACAGAGACCACAGAGATGGCTTAAGCCATAGATGGCAATTGTTGACTGACCTTGAATTTTGAAAACTAACTTAAATAATTTTTGCAAAATTCAGGTGTTTGATAGCTGCTTAGTAGCTTCCTAGTGCAATAGGTTGGGAGATCTCGGTGGGAATCAGTTTGCAAAGATCAGTGATGTCTGCGGTGGTTCTTGGTGGAGGTTAAGGGACTTTCCAGTTCCTCACAGCCTCCAAAGGAATTAAATTTGATGGGCTCTGAGACCTGTTTGTTGGGAATTCCTGATTGGATTATCTTGTCACTGAGATCTAGAAACAGTTGTTCACTCAGAGGTTCAACATTTATTTTAAGCAAATGTGAGAACTCCCCGTTCTTAATAGGATCTAAAAAGCAATACAAAGCAGGTCAGTATTAGGGTACAGAAATTAGGATTGTGGTTGCACACACTGGTGAACCACACCATGAGGATGAGTTGGAGAAAGGGAGGATGATGAGAAGGTTGGGTTAAGGAGGGAGAGGAGGGGAAGCTGAAACATGACATAAGAAATTGGCTGGATGGTCACATCCAGAGGGTAATGTTCAATGGCTCAATATCCAGATGGAGATCTGACACCACACAAGTGGTGTCCCTCAAGGGTCTATATTGGGACCAGTACTGTTAAATATCTTCATCAATGACAGAGACAGTGGGATTGAGTGCACCTTAGCAAGTTTGCAGATGACACCAAGCTGAGTGGTGCAGTTGACACACCTGAGGGATGGGATGCCATCCAGAGGGACCTGGACAAGCTGGAGAAGTGGGCCCATGTGAACCTCATGAGACTGAACAAGGCCAAGTGCAAGGTTCTGCACCTGGGTCGGGGCAATCCCCAGTATCAATACAGGCTGGGGGATGAAGAGATTGAGAGCAGCCATGAGGAGAAGGACTTGGGGGGTACTGGTGGATGAAAAGCTGGACATGAGCCAGCAATGTGCACTCACAGCCCAGAGAGCCAACCGTATCCTGGGCTGCATCAAAAGAAGCATGGCCAGCAGGTCGAGGGAGGTGATTCTGCCCCTCTACTCTGCTCTGGTGAGACCCCACCCAGAGTACTGCGTCCAGCTCTGGAGTCCTCAGCTCAGGAAGGACATGGACCTGTTGGAGCGGGTCCAGAGGAGGGCCACAAAAATGATCAGAGGGCTGGAACACCTCTGCTATGAGGAAAGGTTGAGAGAGCTGGGGTTGTTCAGCCTGGAGAAGAGAAGGCTGCGGGGAGACCTTATTGTGGCCTTTCAATACTTAAAGGGGGCTTATAAGAAAGATGGGGACAGACTTTTTAGTAGGGCCAATAGTGATAGGACAAGGGGTAATGGTTTTAAACTAAAAGAGGGTAGATTCAGACTAGATATAAGGGAGAAATTTTTTACGATGAGGGTGGTGAAACACTGGAACAGATTGCCCAGGGAAGCTGTGGATCCCCTATCCCTGGAAACATTTGAGGTCAGGTTGGATAGGGCTCTGAACAACCTGATCTAGTTGAAGATGTCCCTGCTCATTGCAAGGTGGTTGGATTATATGGCCTTTAAAGGTCCCTGCCAACCCAAACTGTTCTATGATTCTATGACTGATCTTTGTGAGGACCCACAGGAGGGGGAAACCCACCGAGCAGCTCTCTTCCTGCCTCTTTCTTGCCTTTGCTGAACACCGGCTCTGAACATGCCTTTATAATACTGTGGTATTTTCAATGTTACTGAAATTCATGTCTGAAGTAATGAACAAATTTCATACCTGAAACTCCACTGTCATCACACTGAGTGAAAAGTTGGGCCAGTATGTTAACGTTTTAAAAAATGGAGGTAAGGAAAATCAGTATATCCAAACAAGTGAGGAATATCTCCAGCCCTGCTTTCTTTGAAATTGTTGAGTGATAAAAGGCAAATTTCTTTTCTAGCTGTTATGCATACCCTACACTTTTATTTATATGGGAGTACCAACAGAAGATGGGATTTATTGGTACTATGAAAGGCTGATTACGTAGTTGTGAAGTGATTTCTGATACTGGGAATTAAAGGTTAAATGGGAACTCACTGGACCAAGCATTGTCCGAAAGTTGGGAGGGACATGTATGACTGCTGAGCTTAATTGAAAATTACTTTTTTTAAAGAAAACTCTTAGTGTAAATAACAAACACGAAAGAAATAATACTTCTGAAATACTAGCTGTGTTTCATGGATGAAGAAAAGAGAGTGAGAGGCAATGATCATAAACCCATGCGGAGTTAGTAGCTGAACGAAAAAATAAATTAGAAACAGTATTTTTTCTTATTATGATGGGCCTAATTTAATGCAAAAACTATGATCTGATTGTGACCTCAAGGATAAGTTCTGTAAGCCTTAACTTCAAAGTACTGGCCAAGCAGTTAGTATTGTCATCTGAGACTACTGTACAACATTGGTCTTTACTCTTACAATATTTCTCCTGTCTAAAATGATTATACATCTAGCTTATTCAGTGCTATTATGTAGAGAGAGCTACTTTGTCACAGGTTTTTAAACTTTACAGGCATTTTTGTGTATGCGATGCCTTGTCACAATTTAAAGAGAACTGTTTCTGACAGAAAAATAAGTTTTTCACATAGATTATTTTTTCACAAAGAATTTTTGCTTTCTGTAAGGAAAGGTTACTTCTGGAAAAAATCCAATCCTGAAAACAGATTTTTTTTTTTTTTTTTTTTATGTTCACATCTACAGATCTATAAATACCCATGGCAGAAAGACTTTACAGCTTAATAATGCCGACATGGGATCCTATTTCATTCCTCCTTCTCCATAAGCCAACTTTCCCAGTCACTGTGAAACATCTCCTTGCCTTGCACCATGAAATAACTGTCAGTACGCTGTTGAAATGTCTGTCTGCATGCACTTACATATAAAAACCCACAGTCTATTATTGCCTTGTAAATATTACTAAAGAGGAAGAGAAAAAAGGATGTCCACCAGACCCTGTGGATCTAAAATTTTTCTTTAGCCTTATCCATGTGGAAAAAGTGAGAGGAAATGGAAGAAGAAACTTTGTACAAAATGTGCAATGAATATGAAATCTCTTGAAATTTAAAGAAATGTTTGGGTTTATTTTCCTAGTGAGTGATATGTTTTTGCTTCAGGAATTACTCACATCTCATTGGTAAACCTAAGAGTAGATGAGTTTGACTTAGTCTACTGTCAGTTCAATGATTTTAGTAATGCTTTAAAGGCTTTAATGTGACTGCACTGAACTGCATAGACTTTAATAGCAGCTTTCAAAAGCAGTGATGGGTTTGGTCTCAAGCTTGAGTTGTCACTTAGGACTGGAGTTCTTGTAAACAAGTTTAGCAGATGTCTGTGTAATCACTTCATTCATGTAATTCACTCTGCAGAAGTACTTGTTTCTCCTCAGGAAGGCTGAAAACACATTATTTGTTTCCGTGTAGGCATGCAGTCATGTAGTACTTGCCAATGGAAGACCACTACATCTGACACAGCATTTGAAACAGAAAGGGTATAATCTTGGTGATAAGAACATAAGAAGTTTAAGACAAATTGTGTTTCTAAAATTAGTGATGTGCTTCCTCTCTTCCACACACTTCAGTAAAGACACTTGGCAATTCATGGTGTTAGTACTCATTTAATTACTTATGTCATAAATTCACTAGCCTTGTTTTCATCAGCTGAGATCAGAGTGAAATTAAGATTTATAACAAATGTCTTCTGCTTAGTTTTGTATTTATACCAAAAGTACTTTTTAGTATGGCAGTTAAGTCAGTGATCTGGTAAAAAGAGAAGAGAAATAAACAATTAAAAGAAATAAGAACCTAATGTTGTAGTGACTTTTAAGATCTTAACGTGCCACATATTCGTCTTCCTTGGTACTACAAGTCCCTCTCAAGAAGTGGGAGTACACTAATGTAATGTAATATATCAGGGTATATATAAAAGCAGCTTAGCTTTTCTGCATGTCACTGATATTATAGCCTAGCCTTTTTTTATTTTGTGCTTCTCTACGCCTGCTTTTGAATTGCATGCATAGTGGAGTGGTACATTCCTATGTCCAAGTGTATGCGTTAGAAGCATCACTGGCTATGAAATGAGTATTGCTCAAGGAAGTAGCTTCTTGAACTTTCATTTTCCATTCAAAATCTATATAGTAGATGGCATAGTAGTCATAATTCACCATTTAATATGCTGTGTCTTTATTTCATTGTTTTAATCCAGCATGCTGTCAGGGTGCCAGGAGCCACGGGGGACACCTGGGCTGGCAGAGCAGGGGCCTCTAAAAGCTGCTCTTGGGGGCGGGGGATCAGTTCTGCTTGAGGCCTCTCCTGCACCGCTGACTGGGGGGGCCCTGTCAGGAAGGGCACAGTACATGGCTGCGCTGGCCCTGAGCCCCAGCAGCCAAACCTCCAGGAGAGGGGGTGTGTTCAGGGCCCTGATGCCTGCGGTGCTGCTGGTGGTAGTTTGATGGCATATTGCAATCTGGGTGCACTTGAAACTGCATATACTTGTTGTCATTCTGTTCTTCTGAACAATCAAAGCCCCTCATCTGAATTTGTTTATGATTTTCTTCTACTTGTTATGGATGCTTAGCACAAAGGTACAGACTGAGAGAACTGTTATAAAGTACCTAAGTATAAAAATCATTATTCAGTATTGGGAGTATCCTTCCCAGCAACAGCGAAGTACCCAGGTACAGTTCAGTCTCTGGATGTATTAACCCAAGTGGATTTATACATGGTAGTTTGTGACCTTATACTCAGTCTAGTATAGTATACATATAGTCTAGGCTGAATAAGTTCAGTTCTGACTTCAGCAAAACTGTCATGAAGTGGAGTGAAGTTATTTGCAGTTACAGAGGAAGGTGGTCTGTTGAAGTTGAATCAGATCATCCCCTGCAAGGGCTTTGCAGTATCCTGTTCAGCTACGGCTGTCCAAATACCAGCATGTCTGACAGCACAAGGTCTCTTGCTTACAGAAGGAGACCTCTTTTCTTGGTACTCCGGCAGACTGCTGTGTCGCTTTGTAGCACAACAGGTGAAAAAAGGACTTGCTGGGATTTAGGAGAAATGTATGGAGAAGCAGGGGATTGGGGTATTCAGGCATCCAGAGATCAGACAATGTGTTTGAAGAGAAAGAGCAGAAGCAGGTTTAAAATGAGGTAATACAGCAGCAGAGGCTGATTGCCACTGACTAGGAACAGCAGAACCAGTGTATCATGCTCTCTAAAAAGGTTGCACCTTTTCCTAATTAAATATATTAAAAGTGAATGGAAGCAATAAATGCTATAAAAAATCAGAATAAGTCTTGAGGAAAAGTGTCACATAGTGATATGGGCTTAGGGAAGTCCATTGACAAAAATCTAAGTGTTTTACTGACTGTATCTTTCACTCAATAGTTGTCAGAGCCTACTGTTATTTTTCCTCTGGAAATAAAGGTTCTAAGTCTTCTGCTGCTGTGCTAATTGAAGCAGAGAAATATTAAAGAATCCACCATAGTTGAAGTGGTGTGACCAGTCAAACCTAGAATCTGCCAAATAATTTATACAAACCATTGCTTACAAACATATAGTGTGGATTTCTAACGTTCCTTATTTTCCAAATAAAATAATTTATGTGCTAGCCTGGATTGTCAACTTGCTCTGCATGAAAATAGCTTGGGTCTTTGTGAACTTGTCTTGGAATATTTGTCTTCATGCTGCTTTCCAGTGCTGTGAATGCCAGTTTGTGATATTTTTCCCACCTGTTTTCTAACTGACTTATTTGTCTTCAGCTCCTACATGCACTGGCCTGTTCATCAGCACTAGGGCAGAAGTTTATGCAGCAGGAGACAGTTACTCTAAGGTGCACAGGAGAATGGAAAGAGTTGTCCCAACAGCTACCTTGATTGTACAGTACTCTGGGAATAACGTGCCTGTGAGAGGAGGAAGTAGACAGTTAACAAAGACCTCTGAAAATGGTTATTCTGCTGCCTTGACTGCAGGAGGTAGATATTTCCCCTTCAGGAGCATCACTATCTTACTTGAGAGCCTACATCAACAGGATACTGCTTATGCAGCTGGACTTCCAGGAATCAAAGCGCACCTTTGCTACAGAGGCAAGAGAAGAGCCATGTGCAGGAACAACGCATTGGCTGCACGTTTGCAGCATTCTGTGACCCAGGCAGGTCACCTCCAAATGCAAATCATAATTTTGCTGTTTCACTAGAGGAGAGAGAGGATAGTCAGAGAACGTTGTTAACATGCCTTTGCTCCAGGTTGTATATAAGCACCCAATTAACAGATGCTGTGCTTGGAGTAATAGTAGTGTAATTGTCTGGAGGTGAGTTGGAAAGGCAGCAATTTAGTACGATGAGAGGTGAGATGAATTTCCTGTTAAAAAGACTTTTTCATCTGATAGAGTACTTCCAGGAGATCTGAAACAAAAAACATGTTTTGCCAATGAAGTGCTGGATGTACCGCTGGAAGAGGTTTGTACTGGTTGGTCCTATCTTATCCCAAGGGATTGACATTATTTACAATTCCTTCTGAAGCTCTCCTTCCTCATTCCATGCATTTAAAAGCTATGCATTTAATAGTGGGTAAAGAGGAGCTGAACAACAGATTATGGCTTGGAAACTATAAGGTGGAGCTTTTTTGGGTGGGATGGGGGCGGGCAAGAGGGGAGGAATTGTATGAAAACAAAATCTGCTTCATTAAAATGCCTGCAAGTGTTTAGAGATTTCATAGACTGTTCTGGTAGTCTGACAGCTGTGTAATGCAGGATGCTGAAGTAGATTCACATACACAAAGGTGTACTAGCAGGGTCTGTACCTGCCACAACAGCACTACTGGGCTTTGCAGATGCAAAGCGTGAGACCTGCAGCACCACAACAGCTGCAGTAAGGGAAAATAATGCTGTGGGGGCTCTGGGAGGCACTGCCAGCACAGCTTGGGTGGAAAAGTGCAGTGCTGCAAATAGCAGGCCCCTAGCATTGCTATGGCTGAGGTACCAAGGCACCACCCAACACAGCTGTCTAATGTCTTTTCTGACATATAGACGTTACTGGGTAATAGAGCATTTGGGGCAGGATGGGATGTGGCCATGGCACTATTTGACCTCTCCTGCCACTTAGTGCCAGTGGCCTCAAGCAAATGGAATACAGGTGGAGGAGATTCCTCAGAAAAGCTTTAAGACAGAGAAGACTTCATGATATCTGTTTTCTTAAGTACTTTCTGAGAGTCATGTCCTATCCGCTTCTGAGTTAGCATTATTGTCTTGCCAACATCTGGTTAATCAATGGAAAACTATTATTTGTGAAAAGTTTATTTAAGAAGAAAATGATAATTGGTTGGATAAATCAATCTTCCTCCCTCTTTGACTTTGGCATGTATCCTATAGCTTCCAGAAATTATAAGACTCGGATGTCTCTGCAATAATTTCTTGTTTATTCTGTTCCCATTTGCACCACATTTGAATCTGTCTAATCTGTGTTCCACATAAGTACTTTATGACAGTGCTCTGGGAAAGAGGGGCTCCTTTGAAGTACAGAACAAGAAAAAGAAACTTGTCTGAGAATTTCAGTGATGAGGCTATGTTGTTACTTCAACCTCTGCTGTAATGTGGAAAAGTGAACTTTTCACTGAAGGTAGCTGTATGCTGCAGGTAGAGTCAGGGTAATATAAATGTGGACAACAAATTAGTATCTCTAACAGCTGGAAAAGACAGTCCTGTTTGTTTTCCATGTTTATAGGTACATTTTTCACTCTCCTAGACTCTTGTCAGATATAATGAAACAAAGTGAATCATGCGCACACACGCAAATCACACTTAAAAATACTGCTCCTTTTGTAATTTGTGTTTTTTCGTTCAGGAGATCTTTATTTTTTGGTCCTATAGTCTCACTCCCAGAGTAGTCAACTAACTAAAAATGAAAGAAAAATTTCTACAAGGAAAGCAAGCACTTAAAAATATGGGGGGTTGGCGGTTTTTTCATATGGTTGGTCTCGGAATATGCTCTCACAACCTTCATTTTTTTCATCTTTGTTCTGATGCCTGAAAGAAGAAAGTATCTTGACAGTGCTCTTTTGGGGCTTAACTTGTCTGTTTTCTCACTTCCTGTCAGTTGCTCTCATGCGCAAATCTTGGATCCTTCCTTAAAGCAAGGGCGAAAAATCTCATTAAGAAAAGTATAAAAGGGATACAGTGACCTGGTTATGATGGCTTCAGCAGTTTTCACTTTTACTGCAATGTTTTTATTATTATTTTTAATTCAGTCAGGGCTAATGCTTTGAGCCAGAACTTGCAAGGTGTGTTGTGACTGATGCAAGACTATGAAAGCTTTAGACTGGTGCTGAGGTTATACTGCTCTTAATAAGGCAAGGACTCTCATTCATTCCCTCTGAAGAGCACAGCCCCTTTGGCTCTTGGAAACTGTCAACTTTTTCACCTCACAATGAGGACAGCATGACAGTGTCGCAGAGAAGCCACTGCACCCGTGTTTCACTCTCTAACCAGCAGGGACCACTGCAGTATTCAGAAGTCCATGCATCTCCTCATCTTCTCAGTCCTGCTGTCTGAAACAGCCATTTGTCATCGCTTCTGTTATAGCCCTTGGGGCCATACCCTGTAAAAGGCTGAATACTTTTAATTGCCTCTGAATTCACTCAGCAGCTCTTGGGAGATATCCCTGGCTTGCTAATTCCTTTTCATCATCACCTGCTCTTTTTCCATGAACCATAAAGATCACTAGGTGATACCAGCTTTTACTCATCGAATCCAGTCCCTATACATACTGTCAATATAAAGGTGAAAACTCTGTATGCTGCAATCAATGGTCTTGAACCTTTGAGTCCCCTGAGCTTTTCTGTGTTTAGACTGTTACAGGAAGAATATCATAATTAAAATTGTGTGAATAAGCTATGATGAATAATTTATCATACAAATTCCTCTATTTTGTCTCTTAGGAATATCTCAAAGTAAATTGGCTCCTTTTTGTTTTTTGAGTAGTTCATTGTCCAAGCAAGTGTTTATCTTTCATGATTAATAGTCAATGCTACCTTTTATCTGCTTCTGTTTTGACTGTCACTTGGTCTTGATTGGTCAAACAAGTCACACTGGGGTTTACCTTTCTGTTAGAATAAAGAAACAAGGTTTTTGACATAAATGTTTTATAACGCTGCTGCAAAATTTGTGAGAAAAATCATTAATGTTTTTCACTTGTTCTGAGTGAGTGACTGAGGTATTCCTTTCCCTAAAAAAACCTGAACTACTAAAGGCACATGATGTAGCTGGTGGGATGGGCTGGGTTTACCAAAAAACAGATCTCAGTACCTAGACTGTGATCTCAGCAATCCTGGTGTTTTAAATTTTCACTCATGTAAACACACACATACACAAATATCAATGAGAATTTTTAATTTGTAGTTAATGCAATAAGAAACCTGGGTAAAAATACTGTAACATTAATTTGGAGATTTTTGGTCAAGTTTTAAGTAAAATTTCAGTTTTAATTTTTAACTAAATTATTCAAATGTTAATTTCCAATATTTTAATCTTAAGAAAAAAAAGGTTTCAAGTCAAGATCATATTAAATTGTTGCTGTCACTTTGCTGTGATACAAACTATCACTTGGTACCGTATTAGTTACTTGGTAAGTCTGTTGCCCTTGCAGTGATCCTACCCGCTTCTTTCTTTGAAATCAGGTTCTTAGATGATAAAACCAGTATACAACTACCATCTGCAATGGAAGTATATGAGTTCATACAAACAGTATGCTGACAGGGGTAGGAAATTTATATGATCAACCTTCTTGAATTAAAAAATTATTACCCTTAAGAGGATTACCCTGAATAAGTGTAGCAATATTAGGGGGTGTGTGGGGAGTGTGCCTTAAAAGATGTCACCAAATCTGTTTTATTAAGTGATATCACAGTGCACACACCACTATGACTTCGCCTCTCTCTTACCATGCCTGGAATAATGTAGCTGTCTTAAGTTCCTGATTTG
This sequence comes from Nipponia nippon, assembly GCF_047370975.1. Classification (NCBI taxonomy): domain Eukaryota; kingdom Metazoa; phylum Chordata; class Aves; order Pelecaniformes; family Threskiornithidae; genus Nipponia; species Nipponia nippon. The sequence goes on along the minus strand of NW_028262290.1, from coordinate 85,846,937 downwards.
CCATTGTATATTAGGGTATAATTAGATCCACAGCTTTAACAACAGTTGTATAAAGTAGAATAGTGTAGTTGAAATCAAAGGATTTTCCAAGTTAGTTATTTTGCTTATAGCACTGTCTCTAATTGTTGGGATGCCTTTTTTCTTTGTCACATTTTCTGCTTTGGATTATACACTGTTCATGTATAAAGGAGACCCAGTATCTTCACAGTTGCAGAATCCAATCATCTACCTTACAGACAAAACTAGTGCATAACATCTATTAATTTCCTATGAAGAAATAATCCCAAAATGAGCCTGGTAATGTCTTCCAGATTCCTTTAAAAAACAGTCATCTTCCCTCCCCTCACCATAGTCAGTCTAATATATTGTTATGGTAATTGAATACATTTTGTCAGAGAAAAGTGCTCCAAAACACAATGACAACATATGAGCACCTGAAGGTGTGCTTTTTATTTTTGGTTTTTTTTTTTTTGGTTGCTCCTTTTGTTGTTGTTTAAGTCTAACTTTTATGTGAGTTCTCAGCAGGATCTTAAGCAGGAGGGAGTGGAAGGTCTGAAATGGTTTTGGGCTGAGAGCAGAGATACCATAAAGAAACTGCCTAAGTGGTAAACAATGCTATCTGTAGCATGTTTTAATTTCTATGGATGGGTGTGGAGATAGATGTATGTCTCTTCGTCTTTCCCATTGCCTTGAAAACTTAGAAAACCTCTGTTTTTATATTGTTTTGAGTAATATGTGATAAGACAGAAGGAAATTATGAAAACACAGGAGAATTATAAGTGCAGACTAGAGCAGATGTTTGAAAGTACGGGAAATGTTATTTTAAGATCATTATATCTTCCTTTTGTGCTTTTTGAAATGATGAGACCCAAAATGTCAAAAAAACCCAGGTTTTTTTTTCTGGTCTTTATGGAGAATTTTTATTGCTACAATTAAATTGATGAATTTGATACCGTCTTCTATGTCTGTCTTACATTTGCAAGTATACAAAGCTGTTTAAAATCATACTACAGAAAAATGTTGTATGGCATACTTTTTTATATTTTTAAAAAAGTATATTGCTTGTGACCACTTGCTGTTCTTCATACATGAGTTCATTTCCCACATAGAAATAACCTGACAAAATTTTTATGGGAGCATTGTGCTACTATCTGGACCAGTCATTCATTAAAAGCTGATACTGCTAGATCCAAATAAGTGGTTAAGGATATTTGCCTGGAGTACCTTGAAGCATGAAGGCCATATCTAAATTGGTCCTGGAGGTTGTTCCAAAGGGCACCCTGGGGAGTTTCTTATGGACAGGATTAGTGAAATGGCCTGTCCCTATGCTAGTATAGAGGTAATATAGATTTGTAATTGTCCTGGTTTCAGCTGGGATAGCGTTAATTTTTCTTCCTAGGGGGTTGGGGGGTTAAACCACGGCAGTCGTTTATAACTTGCGTTCTCAGAAAAGTTTGTGTGTTGTAGGAGCCACACTGAACATTGAGTTTTTTAAAAGTACCTTGTATGAGTGTAACCTTATTGTAGTATTTATGGCAGTCAGCAGTTAAGACTTTACAGTAACTTTATTTTACTGTAATGTGCAGCTATCTATATGATTCTGTTGGACAATATCAGTTTAGTTTATTGCTAGGAAAAAAAAAATTAGCTATACTTGCAAAAAGCTGTGCCTAGTCTTTCATCACTGATTCCTCACTAAGCACAGATTCAAACTTCCAAGTCAAGATGGGAGAGAAAATAGGCTGGTTTTATCTTCTGGACATTAGTAGGTGTGCCCAGTATTCGGACACCTAGTCCCCTATAGGGACTTGAAGCCATCCTGAAGCAGGTTTGGGACTTCTCCTCTGTTAGATATATTTGAGGCTCACCCCATCAGTCATCTCTAAGCTACCTAAATTCAGCTGAGTTAAGGGAGAAAGGATGTAATGTTCAGCTTCTTCTGGAGATAAGAAGATTTCTTAAGACAAAAAATTTCCTGCTCCCTCTAGTCATGCAGATGGAAGACACAAGTCAGTGATGCATGGACACAAGTGTTTGCCTTAACAGTGTAACAGTGCAGTGATGTTGAATCTACAGGGTTCTGAGACAGGGAGTTTGACACAGTGCTTCAAAAACAGTGACATTAAAACACTACCTTAACTTCGGCTTTTTAGGTATTTCAATTTCCTTGCATTGTAAAAGCCATAACAGCAACAGAATTTTGATGCGCTGCAGATGTCAGGGATGCAGATTTGTTTGCAGCATACCCTCTGTGGGAGACAAACTCCCTATCATCATGCTCGTACACAGACCATGTTCATTTCTGGGAAGGGCATGTACGCAGAATTGCCTGCAGTATTTCAATATCCTCAAAAGAGAGGCAGCTAAATGAGTGCTTTGCAGAAACAGGCAATGGATGCAGTGATTTAAGCGGTGTTTACCAAATCACTAGAAGGGATTCAGCCAAGCATTTTGCCTCCAACCATATTGCAGAGTAGACAGAGATATTCTCAGAGGCAGATGCTGGAAGGTAACAAGGGTTGCAAACTGTGTATGTCATATCTGGCGACAAGGTTGTATCTTCTGCTCCTGTACAACCACCATGCCGTCCTGGAATGACTCAGTCTACTCTGAACTGTGCTGATGTGTGATAACCAGCTGGAATGAAAATCCAGAAACATCTTTGCTCAAATCAGTCTTTCTAGCTGAGTATCTTCTCACCAAGAGTGGCCATAAACAGATGTCAATGGACAAATAAAAAGAAAAGTATATTAACATTTCCCCTGCACACAGTCCCAATTTCCCAACTTCTTTTCATATCTGAGCGTGTCCTGAGCTTGTTAGGGTTTCTTTAATTTTCAAAGGCATTCTCTTTCAAATACTTATCTGATTTCCCTTTGAACATGCAACATTGTCAACATTATTTCTTAAAGAGTTCACAAGTCCTGTATTGGGGTGAAAAACCCTGGCTTATTTTGATACTGGCTCTGAACAGCTTCATTTGCTGGCACATCATTCTCATATTGGAATAACTGATGAACAACTGAGCTACATCTCCATGAGACCTTTCCTTTGTACTTATGATTTTGTAGACCTCCCAGCTCAGTCTTTTTTCAAGTCAGTGAGGCCTAACCCATCCCATACTGTTCGTCTCTCGAACAGAGCCTTTTCACATAATTGTCTTTGCCTTTCTCTGAACATTTTTCCAGTTCTGTTTTGTCATGGGTTGTGTTTTGTTTTTTTTGTTTTGGTTTGCGAGAGGTTTTTTTTGGTGTGTGGGTTTTTTTTTTGTTTGGCTTTTTTTTTTTTTAAATTACAGTACCAGAGTTCACTTAGTATTGAAATGTGGGAAAATCATAGATTTATACTGTAGCATAGTTCACAGTAGTGTCTGGCATTGGAGTAACTTTTTGACCTATGTTGAGGACTAAGCTGCTGTTTTCACAGAGCAGGCTATCATAACCTAAAGTTTTGCTCCCGAGTGGCTGCAGCCACCTCAAAACCGATGGCTTGTATTGGATAGCTGGCACTGTGGTCTTAAGTGTAGGCAAGGCCTGCACCAGCTGCCTGGGGCTGGGGGCTGCCTTTTCCCTTGGGGAGGTGAGGTAAAGAACAGCCTGGCTGTGTGGGGAACGTGTAGAGTTAACTGCTCGTGTTCGCTCAGCTTTTCTCTTGGAGTGCTGAGGAGTTTCTGCCTTATGCCCGGTTCAGAAATAGCCTGCTGCTTGGACAGGCCTTGGCCAGGGAGCGAGGGGACCTGAGGAGCTGCTCCTTTCGCCCAGATACTGTCGTTACAAAATGTCTGCCAACAGCGCTGCTGGCATGCTCCATCGAAGCGGCTGTGCTTGGCTGTCCTCCGTGCAAGCTCTGCTGCTACTGGTTGCTAGGCAGGCTGGATTATCCTAGCAAACTCTGTGTGGGCACTGCGGGGCCGGGGAGGCTGCAGGGCCGGAGCCCTTTTCCCGTTGCCGGCGGTGTTTGGGTCAGGGAGCGCCTCTGGAGAGCGGCATGGGGTGCAGCAGCTGCTGGAGCATTGGATGAGGGGGCGGTGGTGCGCTGTGGCCGCACGTCTATGCCATGGGGCGTGTGCCGGTGGCTTTGGCTATGGCTGGAGGCCGGCGCCTCCAGGCTGCCCAGAGGCTGTCACTCCCAGGGCTGGGTGAGCCTGGGGTTGTCACTGCTGCGCCCGGCAATAGTCCCCAACCTCCCCTGCCTTCCCCGGCCCCAACTGGTGTGTTGGGGAGTTGTGAATGCCCTGGCTGGCATGCAAGGAGCATCACCCCCACAGTCCAGGCAGTGACAGGGCACAGGGGGATGGCCAGACATGGTGGAAACGTCCAAGCAGTTGTTGGGAAGGTAGGAGAGCAGAGCCAGGGAAAGGAATAAAATCTGACGGTTGTGGGGTCTCGGTGGTCTTGCCTTGTGTGTGCCCCTGAGCAGAGGGGCTGTGGCCGTCCTGGGGTGGAGAATGACCCGGTGACAACAGGCAGGAGGGAATACGAACTAGGGGAGACTTTGCATTGGTACAAATGGGGTGCCCTGGTGCTGTGGGCGGCCCTCCAAACTGCTGCTACAAGCATGTAGTTTCTGAAACGAAGACTGTGAGTGAGATACAAAGAGGCAGTTCCTCAGCTACTATGAGACGTAAGCTGCACTTACAAGGAGTTTTACTTGTTTGTATCAGCTAAAACATGGCTCAGTATATACACATAAGAAATGGGTGAAGAACTGATAAATACCTAAGGCCCTGGATCCTTCTGTGTTTTTAAAGGCACGGCTGGATGCGTTCTCTCTGTTTTTCTAAAGCAGATTTATTGCTGCTCTCCTGCAGTGAGAGAAATGAGGCAAGGCTCTGTCCACAGAAGGTAGCACTGCAACTGCAGTAGTGCTGGAGAAATGAAGGCCAACACATTTTAAATGTACCTCGCATGCTTTCTAATCAGAAACGGCTTCTGTGCAGTAAAACAATTCTACAATTTCTTATCTAATACTGAGTTGACTGTCCCTGGAACCAGTGGTATAAATAAAACTAATTCACCATAGTTAAACTGTGGCAGCATGGGCGTTGCCCCTTGAAGCATTAGCCCTTCCCATATGCCAGAAGAAAACTCATAATTTAGCTGCAGTGTTTCAGCTAAACTGGTTGACTTTATCTCAGCACTGTGCTAGTGTAGCTCCATTGCTGCTTGCCAGCTCAAAGCACAGGCAGGGCACATTCAATACCATATGGAATAGACCATTTAAACAAGTGCTATACCAGTGTCTCACTTAATTTTTATGCCAGTCTAATTTACATCACCTTAAACTATGTATCATCTGGACTGCTGATTATATGGAATTATCCAATCCAACATGAGTATGTATGAGCACTATCTTGTTGATTCATTGTATTATTATGCTCTTTATCTGGAAGTTCAGCCTCTAGTAAATGCAGACTTTCATCAGTTTGAAGTAGGTTTAGATTTCCTGCTTTTAACAGAACAAATTGTTAATTTTTATAGCCTTTTTATTGGTTTGGGTTTTTTTACTTGTTTGTTTTTTCCTTGATGTTCTTATTGATATGACTGTTATTTTGGTGCAAGAAGGCAGACTTCTCCTTTGACATATATAGTATCCTGCTGGAGAAAGTGATGGACCAGACTAGACCTTCTTTATCTTGATGCTTCAGCTGTGCAGTCAACTTCCCTGTTTGCCTGTATGATGCAGGCTCGGTGTAAAGGGGTGTTAACAACTCCCAACTATGCTGCACAGTTCCTTCATCCTTGCAAGTGTTGTGCTATTTCACAAGGTGGCATCTTCAAATGTGAAATAGCATCCATAGCCAGCAAGATGAAGGGGCTTTGGGAGACTGGCAGAATTATAAGGAATAGGCTCACCCACAAAGATCTAGGAGAGAACTTGGCAACATTTACTGTACATCTAGGTTAGAAATGGAGACTGCACTACTACACTGGGTGCTCTATCACATTTATTTCTTTAAAATCTTCATGAATATTTTGTTTTCAGAAATAAACAACTTCCCAGAAACAGACTGGTAGAAACAGTTGGTAAAACACTATATTCTGAAAATGAGATATGAGATGCCTGAATACAGAAAAAGGAGACAGTAAACTTTAATTTTGCTTTGCAAATATCAATTGCAGAAAGATGTAAGTGAATGTTTCCAGCTCTCTGATGTTGAAGGAGACTAGGAAAGCAAAAATTGATTTTTACTTTGCTTGACACAGGCCAGCAACTAGTTTGCCTTCAATATTCTAGAAAGTAACCTCAAGAGTTCTAAATTGTATCTGACTTTCCCTTAAAGACCTGGAGCTAGGGATTTTTGAAGAATTATGGCAGTTTGGCTCTTCTTTTTCCTCCCAGCTGTCTGTTCTAAAAGGAATACAATATAGACCCAAAGGCTTTATATTTGCTAGTATCTCCTGGTGCTGGAGAAATAGCTAGGTAGTTTGAAGAAGTTACTGCCTTTTTTTTAATCACAAGAAAACATCTGCATTTAGTGGAATAGTTTTTGAGGTAGATAAATAATGGTAGTTAATATGATATACGCACCTACTTTGAATTTTTTTATGGCATTCAGCTCTTTATCAGTTTCTTCTGTGCATATAGTAGGTTGAAGAAAAAAAGAGGTAGCTAGAGATCAAAACTTTGCTGAACTCAAAATTTTAACCCTCCTCCTTCAGAAAATCTTTTAGATCTTTTGTTGTTGGTTTGGCTCTCTTTTTCCTTTGATGTTACTGCAGAAATTATGTATACAAATGTTTTAGGAATGTATGAGTTTTATATTGCTTCAGCAATTATGCCATATTGCAGAGTAGTTATGCTAACGCTGTATTACTTTTGCATGCAAATAGTTGAAATAAGAGCACTGAAATGCAACTGCTTAAAACATAGATCTCCACTACTAGTTTTCCACTACACAATGGGTCTACGTCTTTCTGTGTAAATGATTCTGCTTCTCTTGCATTTGTCTACCTCTACCTCACTTGTCTGTGTGCCTGCAATTATGATGCGAGTGCGTACACCTCTGTGTTTGTGGGCTTCTATCTAAGTAGGGGGGTGGGGGTGGGTTTATGAGATTGTAAGGATTTACAGAAGCATAAATGTAGTTTCTTTGGGTTTTTTGTGCAAAATCCACACACCATCTGAAAAATCCAGCATTTATGTAACATGTATGAAGCAAAGGGAATCACCTGATATATGCTTGATACAAAAAAAGTAACCAAATATGCAGTACCTTGAAGAAATATTTTGGCTATAGTAAAAAAACAAACTAACAAAAAAAACACCCCGGCAACTTCCAAAAAGAATTCATCTTAGCCTCCACAAAGTCCTAATATGCAAAACACTTGATATGAATATTCTGTTGTATAATGTTATATAATACACTGATTATATATGTTATTACCATATCACAATACTGTGCATTTTAGCAACTATAATAATACAGTATTATATACATTACATAATTATGTAATATTATATGCATGGCACTGGTGCTATAATAACAAAAGCTGCTTCCACAATCCCCTTATTTTCCTTGGATTTCAGGCATTTACCACTACTTTTTTTGATTCAATATCTCCAGAGAAGTAAAAGCACTCCAGTTTTCACTTATAGCACTAGACAAGGTTAAAATCAGGCTTGGAGACAAAAACATAACGGCAAAAATATATAGAATGGGCAAATACCTGGCATCACTGTCTTTGAGTTAGGCTTTATGTAAGGTAATCCTTAGCTGCGGGAGCCAAACAACTACCTTCACATTGTTCTCCTCTTATAATTGCTTTTCAGAGGAGTGGCTGTGACTGGGTCCAGAGGAATCTAATTCAGGGAAATACAATGCATTTCAACTTTGATTAGTTCAGGGTGCTTTAGGAAAAGGAAACAAATCATTATCTAGGCTTGTCCAAGACTTTAGTTTTTGTTTGGTTGGGTTTGTTTCAGTTCTAGGTAGTGGGTTTGCAAAACATTGGAATAAAAAAAAAAAACCAAACACAACAACAAAACAAAAAAACCCAGCCAAACAAACAACAAAAACCAAAATCAGGGGGTATATTAACCTATAAAACTTGAGTAGTCTCACATATGCTAATAGTGAACACCTACTAGTCCATAATATGTTAATAAAAGGCAAAACAATCAGGATTAAAATTTGTGGTTTTTTTTTTCTTGATCACATTTTCTGGTACCCTTTGCATTACCTTCTCTCATTAATCAAACATAGTTGTCTAATACTATATCTAAATATGTACCTGCATTGGAGTAGTCCTTTATTTAAGACAATTAGACTTGAGAAGAGGCTGGAAGCATGCCACTACCGCATTTGTACCCTAGGCTGGTTGCAGCACTTAACAAGCTGAACATGTTGGTTAGAGAGTAATCTATTCTTTACATAACCAATATTTTGCAATTTTTTATTAAGAACTTGTCATGTCATAGTCCAAAATGTAGGACTCCCCATCCCAGGTAAGTGATCTAGCCATCAGAAGTCATTATCACCATTCTTTTGTGCGGCTCAATGATACTTAATTATCTTAAAAGATAAACCAGCAGCAACGAGGTCATATGCCATCTCCCATAGCAGGTGTTATGCTGGTTGGCTAAGGTATTACTGTAGGGCAGGTAAAAGAGTGTTTCAAATCTTCATTGCCTGTATTGGGTTTGCATGGCAAGGTTTTGGTAGGAGGGGGGGCTACAGGGGTGGCTTCTGTGAGAAGCTGCTAGAAGCTTCCCCTATGTCCGATAGAGCAAATGTCACCTGGGTCCAAGACGGACAAGTTGCTGGCCAAGGCCGAGCCCATCAGCAATGGTGGTAGCGCCTCTCTGATAACATATTTAAGAAGGGGGAAAAAAAACCTGTGCAATTGCAGCCAGAGAGATGAGTGAGAATACATGAGAGGAGCAACTCTGCAGACACCGAGGATAGAGAAGAAGGGGGAGGAGGTGCTCCAGGTGCTGGAGCAGAGATTCCCCTGGTGAAGACCATGGTGAGGCAGGCTGTCCCCCTGCAGCCCATGGAGGTTAACGGTGGAACAGATACCCACCTGCAGCCTGTGGAGGACCCCACGCTGGAGCAGGTGGATGCCCAAAGGAGGCTGTGACCCCATGGGAAGCCCATGCTGGAGCAGGCTCCTGCAAGGACCTGCGGACCTATGGAGACAGAGGAGCCCATGCTGGAGCAGGTTCGTTGGCAGGACATGTGACCCCTTGAGGGACCTACGCTGGAGCAGTTAATGAAGAACTGTAGCCTGTGGGAAGGACTCATGATGGAGAAGTTCATGGAGGACTGTCTCCCATGGGAGGGACCCCATGCTGGAGCCAGGGAAGAGTGTGAGGAGTCCTCCCCCTGAGGAGGAAGGAGCGGCAGAAACAATGTGTGATGAACTGACCGCAACCCCCATTCCCCATCCCCTTGCGCTGCTCGGTAGGAGGAAGTAGAGAAATCAGAGGTGAAGTTAAGCCTGGGAAGAAGGGAGGGGTGGGGGGAAGGTGTTTTAAGATTTAGTTTTTATTTCTCATTACCTTACTCTGATTTGATTGGTAATAAGTTAAACTAACTTCCTCAAGTTGAGTCTGTTTTGCCCATAATGGTAATCAGTGAGTGATCTCTCCCTATCCTTATCTTGACCCAGAAGCCTTTTGTTATATTTTCTCTCCCCTGTCCCACTGAGGAGGGGGAGTGATAAAGCAGCTTTGGTGGGCACCTGGCATCCAGCCAGGGTCAACCCACCGCAGAGTGGGAGAAACGAATTGCATTCAGGGTGACTACACATGTACTGTTAGATGAAACTGTGCCAGCATCGCCTCCTCCTTTGGCTGTCCTTTGATAGGAAAGACTAATCCTTTTATGTTTTTTAAAAGGTGCCGAACTGTAGGTGATTATTCAGAGCTGTGACTCCCAAGTGAAGGGCAACCAGCATAAAGTATCTAATTGTTCTTGAAAGGCAGAAGGCTTAAAAGCTCTGTCATGGATGCTTTGTGTTACTTTTGGTAGTTATTTCTCTACACATCAGCTTTTGAAGATTGCATTCCTGTTTCTCTGCATTTTGTATAAGGAACTAGGAAAGAAGCTGTTACTTATAATGTGTCTGAAATCATATCAGTTTGGGATATAAAGTGATATTATTTGAGATATTAACTTATTCATATGCATTTTGTGATTTATAGACGTGGGTAATTCCAATGCTGTTGGCAAGAATACATTAAAAGACATAGCTTACCTTCATTTCAGGTTCTGAAATGTATCATGGATTGAATTCATGGAAAGTATGTTTGTAAATTTTGAAGTTTACTTTTTCCTCTGGCTATGGTTGTCCTTTCTGCGCAGGTAGTGAAGCCAGAGACATGTATCCTGGGAGAATATAGGGACACCACCTGGATGTGTAGGGATGGGATTAGAAAAGCTGAGGCACAGTTAGAGTTGAATTTGGCAAGGGATGTGAAGAATAATAAGGGCTTTTACAGGTAAATAGCCCAAGAAAGACATGGACCTGTTGGAGTGGGTCCAGAGGAGGGCCGCAAAAGTGGTCCGAGGGCTGGAAGCCCTCTCCTATGAGGACAGGCTGAAAGAGTTGGGGTTGTTCAGCCTGGAGAAGAGAAGGCTGCGGGGAGACCTTATTGCAGCCTTTCAATACTTAAAGGGGGCTTATATGAAAGACGGGGACAGCCTTTTTAGCAGGGCTGGTAGCAATAGGACAAGGGGTGATGGTTTTAAACTAAAAGAGGGTAGATTGAGACTGGATATAAGGAAGAAATTGTTCACTATGAGCGTGGTGAGGTACTGGAACAGGCTGCTGAGAGAGTTGGTAGATGCCGCATCCCGGGAAACATTCAAGGTCAGGTTGGATGGGGCTCTGAACAACCTGATCTAGTTGAAGAAGTCCCTGCTCATTGCAGGGGGGTTGTACTAGGTGACCTTTAGAGATCCCTTCCAACCCAAACTATGCTATGATTCTATGATAATGGGGCAATAGCAACAAGAAATACAGTTCAAAGTGCTGTCTATACATGTGATCAAAGCACAGAACAGGGAATTGGAAACTTTCAAACTTTATTCCTCACCTCTCTTTTTAGATAAGCAACTTCTGTTTCTCCCATGTATCACCTGGGGAGGATGACTCTTACAAGCCTCACCAGGTTGTTGTCAGGATTAATTATAATGTTTGCAAAGTCCTTTGAAGATAAAAAGTGCTAGGTAAGTGCTAAGTAGTATTTTTATTCTGCTAGAGTCAGAGTAATGTCAAAGAGAATATCAGCTTCAAAGACTTTGCTGTCAGATCTCGAGTGCTCACAGGATGGATGAAGGTTATTTAATTTTATCTGCACATACTGAAATTATAATGGTCAATAGAATCCTTTCTTTAATCCAAGTAATACCGAGATGCTTGTTTTTTATGTAGCTGTGTAATTTAATAATCAATTGTTGGTTGTATGATTACTAGAAAATGGATGGATTTCCAAAATCTGCTAATTAGAGCCAGTATTAAATAGGACTCAAGACACAAACTGGAGGGAAAGCAGCTGCTGCTTAAGTGTTAAGGAAATCTACTTTTTTTGGGGGCGGGGGGGAATCTCAAAGGTGAAGCTGTTGTAACTGTTTTGAAGAAAAGTTAAGTACAGGTAAAGAAAGAAGGGAAAAGCAGCAGAGGAAATTTGAAATGGAGCTTAAACTAGGTCAAGATCCATACTTTATACAACCCCTTAAACAAGAAGTTAGAGGCTCTTGGTGTTTATGCTTTATATTAAACCCACTGCAGTAGTATGATCTAGTGAGGGATCTAATATGGTTCTCTTTACAAATTTTAAAAATACATCTTTCAATTTGACTCGATTCAGTTTTGGCTTTCATTTTTGTTTCATTAGAGGTTTTTGTCTTAGTTTGATTTGTTTTAAATTTCATACAAGTTTGGTTAAAATTAAACCTCTTTATCACCTCAAAACTTATGCAGAACTGAGAAGATGTGGTTGAGGCTCACGGATCTTATATGCTTTGGCATTTCTACAAGCTTGACCTTTCACATCTTGCTTCATGATCACTGGCAGGTTGAGAAGCGATTCTGAAACATTGGCCCCCAAAATCATGATCCCTCAGATTTTAGAAGCACCTCAACCTTTAAAGGCACTTGAGTTTGGATTTGAGACAAGTAATTATGTATTATAAGAACTGAAAAGGCACTTATTTCTTCAAATAAATTACTTCATTCTGAAATGCAGCTTCACTGCTATTATATAACCCCATTCTGTATCTTTCTTTTTCTTTTTTTTTTTTGTTTTCTCATATAATTTTTTCAGACAATAAAGCAGTAAAAGTGTTCGATAGTTAAGCCTGAGTGGTACAGGACCCTTATTCACTGACTTTCCCTGGGAATGGAAGGTCTCATCATTTCAAAAGCATAAATATAAGAGGAAACTATGTAATTAGTAATTGGTGCAAGGCACAATTCATGAATAAAAACATCTGAGGGGATATATGCTAGTTATTGCTGGAGCAAGACCACTGATTTAGCTATATTTTTACTGCCAGATTCAGGGACATGAGCTGTCTTTAAGATCTGTTTCAGAGACTGCATATTTACAAGTAGAGAGTCTAATAGTATAGTGTAAAAGATAAAAATAGCAGAAGTGTTGTCATGAGTTGTAATCGGAGGTGATAAAAATAAATGCTCAGCTTTGTGAGAAACTTGAATTCAGAAGCATGGATGTAAGTGAATTATCCAGTCCATTGGCTGCTGACAACTTGCAAGCAGTTCAAGTCCAATTCCAATGCCACAGCTACTCATTTGATCCATGGAGTGGCTGTGCATCCACAAAGGCTTTTGAATACTCTTAGCCCATGGCTGTAGGAAGAAGTAAGGCTGTAGATGCTGCTAAGGCTGGCCTTGCTTGGAGACCCAGATGCACAACGAACCTCAGCCTCTAGTGGAGAACCAAGACTTGTTACTCACAGGGGAAAAATCCTCAGTTTCAGAGTTCTACCTCTGCCTGGCATTCTGTGCTGTGTGGTACAAGTAGAAGACCTTGTGGGTGTCTTCAGTATGAAGATCCTGCTGCATGGCTCTTAGGGCTGGGAATGACTGACTGTAGGTATCTTTGTATTCAACTATGGATTTAACTGTCCATATTCCTGATTACACAGTGAAAAGTATTTACTTTCAACCCATAGAAATTCTTCCTCAGGTTGTAAACTTTGTCTTAAATTTCAAGACAGTAGAAAGGCAGTTTTAACATGTATATTGGGTAGGAATATGTACCTCAATCATAAAACACCTTTGATCAATGGTTCTCTGAAACCGTTTGATGGACTGTTAGTGGAGAATTGGCAACAAAATGGCTACTGTTACAATTAAATCCTGCTACTTCATACACAGAATGAAGTGCATTTGGGACAGTGGTATGAAAGTGGTATCAAAGAAACCCTCAGTATAACCCTTAGTTTTAGAAATCTAAGTTTTGCTCAGAAAAAAAAAAAGTATTTCTCATGACTAAGTTTGGTATCAGATACTCAGTAGAAGATCTGCCTTGTGAAAACTACCACTTTCTCTATAGTGAAGCTAAATTACTAAGTGGTTCTTTGGTGTAGTTTGTATCTAACTACTGTTTTTTTCCAGTAAGGGAGTCACTGGTCTTAGCTTCCCTCATCTTACATTTGTAACCTTCATTTCCTTGGCTGGCAAAGAATTCTCAAGGATTATCCTTCAGAAGTTATGTTCCAAGTAGTACCAGCTCCTCACTCGATCTCTTTTCATCCTGTCAGGAAGAACCTCTTTCTCTACCTTACGCCAGCAGCAACTAGTTCTCAGGCAAATCTGTTCTACACCTTCCCACGTATGCTCTTGCCTTCCTCCTTATTGCACAGTCTCCTTTGGTCAGAACTGGTCTTAAACTGCAGCAGTTCAGCTTTCAGTCTTACAAGCTGCTTGCATTTGGTAAATAGATGTATCCCCTGGAGAAGTAGTCATCATCTCTTCTGTACTTTGCCTGAAGCATGCCCATTCAGAGTCGTCTGCTGTTCATATTCGATCTATATAAAGAACTGATGTTTTTACACTTCAAATCCTTATATGTAATAACATTTTTTTTTAAAGAAGCTTCTTTTAAAAATTGTTTTCACTCCCCCTTCTTAATAACTTTTATTTTCCATTTAATTCACAACTTCTTCGTCAGGTTTCTTTTCTTCATTGTTACTCTATATACTGTCTACAAGTTTGTTTTTCTTCCTCCTCCCCCCAAGTTTAAGAATGACTGATTTTGCATAGAATCATAGAATGCTTTGGGATGGAAGAGACCTTTAAAGGTCATCTAGTCCAATGCCCCTGCAATTGGCAGGGACATCTACAACTAGATCAGGTTGCTCAGAGCCCCATCCGGCCTGTCCTTGTATGTTTCCAAGGATGGGGCATCTACCACCTCTCTCAGCAACATGTTCCAGTGCCTCACTACCCACATCATAAAAATTTCTTCCTTATATCTAGTCTGAATCTACCCTCCTTTAGCTTATAAACCATTACCCCTTGTCCTATCTCAACAGGCCCTGCTAAAAAGCCTGTCCCCATCTTTCTTAGAAGCCCCCTTTAAGTATTGAAAGGCCGCAATAAGGTCTCCCTGCAGCCTTCTCTTCTCCAGGCTGAACAACCCCAGCTCTTTCAGCCTTTCCTCATAGCAGAGGTGCTCCAGCCCTCTGATCATTTTAGTGGACCTCCTCTGGACCTGCTCCAACAGTTCCATGTCCTTCCTGAGCTGAGGACCTCAGAGCTGGATGCAATATTCCAGGTGGGGTCTCACCAGAGCAGAGTAGAGGGGCAGAATCACCTCCCTCGACCTGCTGGCCATGCTTCTTTTGATGCAGCCCAGGATACGGTTGGCTCTCTGGGCTGTGAGTGCACATTGCTGGCTCATGTCCAGCTTTTCATCCACCAGTACCCCCCAGGTCGTCTCCTCAGGGCTGCTCTTAATCCCTTCATCCCCCAGCCTGTATTGATACTGGGGATTGCCCCGACCCAGGTGCAGGACCTTGCACTTGGCCTTGTTGAACCTCATGAGGTTCACACAGGCCCACTTCTCAAGCCCATCCAGGTCCCTCTGGATGGCATCCCATCCCTCAGGTGTGTCAACTGCACCACTCAGCTTGGTGTCATCTGCAAACTTGCTGAGGTGCACTCGATCCCACTGTCTCTGTCATTGATGAAGATATTTAACAGCACTGGCCCCCGTATGGACCCCTGAGGGACACCATTCGTCACTGATCTCCATCTGGACATTGAGCCATTGAACATTACCCTCTGGATGTGACCATCCAACCAATTCCTTATCCACCGAACAGTCCACCCATTAAATCCATATCCTTCCCATTTAGAGAGGAGGATATTGTGGGGGACCATGTCAAAGGCCTTTCAGAAGTCCAGATAGATGACATCCAGAGCTCTTCCCTCGTCCGCTGATGTAGTCACTCCATCATAGAAGGCCACTAGGTTGGTCAGGCAGGACTTGCCCTTGGTGAAGCCATGCTGGCTGTCTCTAGTCACCTCCCTGTCCTTCATGTGCCTTAGCATGGGTTCTAGGAGGATGTGTTCCATGACCTTCCTAGGCACAGAGGGGAGGCTGACAGGTCGGTACTTCCCAGGGTCCTCCTTTTTACCCTTTTTAAAAATGGGTGCAATGTTTCCCATTTTCCAGTCCCCAGGGACTTCACCTGATGGCCATGACTTTCAAATGTCATGGAGAGTGGCTTGGCAACTACATCAGCCAATTCCCTCAGGGTGCTGGCATGCATCTCATCAGGACCCATATGGGTCCTGGACCCATAAGTCCTGAGACTTAGGTATGTTCAGGTTCCTCAGGTGGTCGCAAACCTGATCTTCTCTTACAGTGGGAGGAACTTTGCTCCCCTGATCCCTGTCAAATGGCCCATTGACTCAGGAGGTGTGAGGCGAGGTTGCCAGTGAAGACTGAGGCAAAAAAGTTGTTGAGTACCTCAGCCTTCTCCTCGTTTGTTGTTATCAGCTTGCCAGTTTTGCTCATCAGAGGGGGTATGCTTTCTTTAACCTTTCTTTTCTGGTTGATGTACCTGTAGAAGCCTTTCTTATTATTCTTTGCATCCCTCCACAACCAGCAGCGTCCCTGTGCTCTTCCCAAGATACCATTCCCTTCTTCCGCTGCCTGTGCAATCTCTTCTTGTCCTTTAGTTTGACCCACAGGTCATGGCTCAACCATGCTGGCTTCTTCCCTTCCTTGCCTGATTTCTTGCACCTGGGGATCGAGAGCTCTTGTGCTCTATGGAAAGCATCCTTGAAGATCTGCCAGCTCTGTTCTGCTCCCTTGTCCCTGAGGGCCATTTCCCAGGACATCCTGTTGATTGATTAACTCCGTGAAGAGCTGGCAGTTTGCTTTCCTAACATTCAGGGTCCTGACTATACTCTTCACTTGAACCTTATCTCTCAGGACTCCACCAGTGTGTGACCACTGCAGCCGTGGCTGCCTCCAATCCTGACATCACTGATGAGCTCACTTACATTGGGGACCACCAGGTCCAGTACTGCATCCCCTCTGGTAGGGCTGCCTATTACTTGGCTTAGGAAATAGTCCTCCATGCATTCCAGGAGTCTCCTAGATTGCCTACAGCCTGCCGTGTTACTTTCCCAGCAGATATCGGGGTGGTTGAAATCCCCCATCAGGACAAGAGCCCATGAGCGCGAAGCTTACTGTAGTTGGTGAAAAAAGGCTTCATCAATAGGTTCCCTTTGATCAGGTGGCCTGTAGTAGACCCCAACTGCGAGGTTCCCTTTGTTGCCTCGGTCTCTGATTCTTACCCATAAACTTTCAACCTGCTTGTGGCTATTCTTCAGGGACAGTTCTTCACACTCTATCCATTTCTTGATGTAGAGGGCAACCTCTCTACCCCTCTTCCCTTGCCTGTCCCTTCTGAACAGCCTGTAGCCTTCGATAGCTGCACTCCAGTCACGGGATTCATCCCACCAAGTTTCAGTGATGGCAACTAGGTCATAACTTTCTAGCAGTATGGTAGCTTCCAGCTTGTCCTGTTTGTTGCCCATGCTGCATGCATTGGTGTAGAGGCACTTCAGCTGGTCTGTTGTCCATGTGACCTTCTTGGAGGAACACCCTTTGGTTCCCTTGAGGAATTTCTCTGATATTTCCCCGTTGGCCTCTATTACCTCAAGAGCGCCACGCTCATCCCTGTAAGACTTTGTGCTGCAGTGTCTCCATCATGACTCAGATCAACAGGCTGAGGGCCCCTGCTAGCATCCCATCCTCTGCTAGTACCCTGTCCCTCTAACCATGGGGTGCCATCCCACCTCTTGTCATGGGCAAACCTGATAATGACCCCCTCCCCCTTCAAATCTAGTTTAAAGCCCTGTCGATGAGCCCTGCAAACTCCTGAGCAAAGACCCTCTTCCCCCTTTGGGAAAGGTGAACGCTGTCAGATGCCAGCAAGTCTGGTACCATGTAGGCCGTCCCATTGTTGAAAAACCCAAAATTGTGATGTTGACACCAGTCACAGAGCCGTGTATTAATGGACTGGATCTGTCTGTTCCTCTCAATGTTCCTGCCTGCAACTGGAAGGAGGGAGGAAAAAATAACCTGTGCTTCTGATTCCCTCACCAACCGTCCCAAGGCCCTGAAGTCTCTTTTGATAGTTTTTGGACTGCGGGTTGCAGCTTCCTCTCCACCTACATGGAATATCAATAACAGGTAGTAGTCCGAGGGCTGTACCAGGCTGGGAAGTTTCCTGGTGATGTACAGCATGCTGCTGTACACTCTTAACTCAGAATATAGTTAGTTGTGGAGAGGGTTATCATATCTAAAAAACATGTTCACGCTGGTTCACCAAAGCTTGTTTTAACACTGTTTGTTGAATCACAGAATCATAGAATATCCTGAGTTAGAAGGGACCTACAAGGATCATTGAGTCTGTCTCCTGATTCCACACAGGAATCCACAACCTAAAAGTTAAACCATGTATCTGAGAGCACTTGTTAAGAGTTATGCTTGCAGTGTCACAGAAGGACAGCATAATTGATTTAGTCGTCGAAGACTGACAGAAGAAATATATTTAGAAATTGTGCCTTGGATACAGATCTCCCATTGCTTATACCCTCAACTTGCCTTGTGAGTACCTTCAGCATCTATCCTGTATTTCCAGCTAACGGAAGCAGAAGGTCCTGCTCACAGCACAGTCTCTCCTGTGTGCATTTTCTGCAGGCAGTGGCAGTCACTAGTAAATCTTGTCCACGCTCAGAGCAAATACCAGCTGTCCTTCCTTGCTCCCTGAACCAGCTGGATGCAAGCCAGCTCTAAACTGGAAGCCATGTAGCTGTGTTAGCACGGTGCTGAGCCTGAGTGCCACATGAGCCTGAAAGCCCTGTCTCCCAGCAAGGCTTATTAGCTAAAACTCAGTGCCATGTTAATTGTACCTTGGCATTTTCTGGTCTGCTGCTGGCTTAGATCCAGCCAGCCTGGAGTGCAGAGAAAGCTAGTCGCAACTGTCTGTAAAATACCACGTAGTTGCAATCCATGTTTGTTTCCACAGCTGTCAGCTTTCTTTTGCCTAAATCCTCTTTAAAATTGGGCTGCAAATACGTAGTAGAAGCTTTGTGCTTAGAGGCTTATCCCTCTAAGGAAGTGGCTCTTAAAATGTCTGGAGCCAGGTAGGGGAGTATTCTTTGATAAATATACTGTTGATAAATAACTCCAGCTGTTTCTTCAAGAACTCTTATCTGTCATTGCCTTTCTTGTTTGATGCTGTAACTGTTTTTCTCTAGTCATTTGGATTCAGGTGAAAAAAATGTATCCTTAGTATATAAAACTTGAAAAATTCATATTAACAGTCAAACTCCAAACTATATTTAAGCTTCTATGCATTCCAGATATACATTTTAAACTGACTGTTTAAGTGCTGCAGAACATACTATGACATACTACATTTTACTGGTATAACATCACTTAATTAACTTCCGAGTTGCAGAAGATCCCATACAGCAATTTTCAGGTATTGTGTAGTTTATTATAGCTATAATATTTATTATTGGTGTATTAAGGCAGGAAGCCTAACTAATAGCTGCTTTAAGGGGATCTTTTAACTGCAATATTACAAAGATTGTTCAAGTAAAAAGTCTATTCAGAACTTGAACTGTAATTTCCTTTGAAAACTCTCCTGCACACTGAGTGAAGTCATAATTCTAAATGTTTGTTTCTGCATTTCAAACAGCATAGCTTTCTATACTGATGAAGTAGCCACAAGGTAATTTTTACATTTCAGCAATGGATATCTTATTATAATATCCAAAAGGCACATACTGTGCTGCCATCTGCTTATTTTTTTCTTATTAAACTGAATGAGAGACCAACCTTTTTAAAAAATATTTTGTTTGAAATATTTGTCAATACTGAGTGTCTGTACATGGTAAATATGGATTTATTTTTAGCTTACAAAAATATTTTTCACAATATATTTTTGATAATTATGTTTTATACCCATATTCTTAGCCCTTAAAGACAATGTGCTTTGCTCTTTTTTGTTTTACAACATTGCTTTTGTTTTTTAAAGTGGTTTATTTGCCAGAAACAAACACATATTGAAAAGTGGAAAAAAACCCACCAAATGTCAAGGAGAGAATAAATGAAGGCTCATTAGACAGAGGGGAGAAAAACTTGTACAACCTAGGATAGAGTAACACCTTCATTCATCATGAGATTTCTAGTAGAAAAGGAAGGGTTGAATATTTATAAATGTGATAACAGAGAAAAAGACCAACAAACCTGACTGGTTTCAAATAAAGTGTATAGAAATCAATCTGTTGGAACTTCTCCAATGAACTGGAATTTTACTTTCCAAACCTTCCAGCAACATCTGAGGACTTTCTTGAGGACATGCTATTTTTCTTTGGTGTTTAATGAATACCTCCAAAAAAAAAAAAAAAAAAAAGCCTTCTCCCTCACCCTCCAAATGGATAGTTTATACATTTTCTCCTACTACACAAGGTTATTTTAATCCTTATGAAAAGACAAACTTATGATTTACTGTCTTGTCAACTCCGTGAACAAAAAATAGCTTTCTTTTGTTGGATTGCTGGTCACTCAAAGTAAGGTACAGAAGAGTATCTGTTCCCGAGAGTTGATTTTCTGACTTATTACTGGAAAATATAGTTTGGATTCATTACACAGCTTTGCGGTTTATTCTGCCTTTTGTATAGATGTCCCACAGTAAAAAGAAAAATAACCCCAATATTGATAAGCTAGGCATCTGGTTGCACTTCAAAGTGAGACCAGGACTACGCATTTCTGAAAAAGGTTTGGTTTTGGTACACATCCGAAAAAAAAAAAATCTGTAATGGCATAGCGCAGTATGTACATTTCATTGGTAAGACACATAAAGCATTCATAAATTTACTTCAGATTGTTTGTTGTGTTCATGTAAGCCAATTAATACTATTCTTAACCCTCTACCATAGAGACATAGAGAATTATGCCAATAACCTTAAAATGACTTCCAGAATGGTGGTTCTTGTAGATAGCATGTTGTTTCAAATTCAGTTGCAACTCAAGTATTTTCCAACATGCTACTATTTGTATCTACTGCTGTATAGGATGTCCTAGAAATTCTGCTTAAGTCAAGCAGATGAGACTTAGGGCTTATAGAAGACTGTATGGAAGAGCAGGTGGAGTCAGAAGCAATATGCTAGGGTTTCTTAAATGACACCAAGTGCTGATGTGTACGCACCTGAATTGCATCCTTGGTGACTGAATGCATGATAAATTCTTAGCTGCTATTACGAATGGTCAAAGGTAATTGTGAGCATTGATTTTTCAGGAATTGACAAAATAATCTTTCCCACTTCCTCTGTCCTTTTGGTCGCTGTTTAAAAAACCAACAAACCAACCAAACAAAAAACACTTAAGGGTTTTAGAAAGCATCCGATTCTGGCCAAATTCTTCCCTGACTTTTCAAAAAAATTTAAAAGGTTTTTTTTGCAGGGTAACTCTATTTCTCACATCATAGTTGTAGTGAAAGTTTCCTGTAGTTTTATTTCTGATTACATGCATCTTTCAGCTAAAAAGGTCTGTACAAGGAAACAAGTTTATGTTGAGGCTTGGAAAACTCACTTTCTTGTTAAGTACCAGCAAACAGGGTGGTCCACTTTTGCATAGTGGAAACCAAGAGTGTAGTAAGTGCGTGCTTCTCTGTTCCACCAATGGTGGGTATTCACACAGCTGTAACTGTCTCATCTCTGTTCTTTCCAAGTCTTCAATTTCCAAGTCTGAGCTTGGAATCACAAGCTGTCATTACAAATTACTATCGCTCAAATGGATTCTTGGATTAAACTCATACACCTGTTTAAGAATTACTCTCCAGTGATTTACAGTACTGAAAAACTGATGTGATGTTCTTCATCACTGTCTTGATAAAGCAATTGGATTTTCTGTGTGGAAATATTTGTGTTTCCCCATTGCAAAGAAGCTAGAAACTGGTCTACAACTACTAATTTTAGTGGAGATCAGACATTTTTAAAGCCAGGAAATAGAGACCATTCCTCCCTGTTTCTTCCCTCGCTCAATTAAGCAGCTCTGCCTTCTCTTTTTTCCCCCTCCCTCAGTTAATCAGCTTTACTACTTCTACTCTTACCCAGTCAGGGCTTTCTTACATAAATCTTGTCAAACTACAAGGGAGTAATTTGGCTCCAATTAACAGTGACTATGATACTTGTTTTGCACCTTACACTTTGAAAAATTTTAATGCTACTTTCCTCATTTCATTAGTTCATTTTTAAGTGATGAGCAATTATGGCAGGCACTTGGGAGAATTACTAGGTTCTTCACTCATTGTGGTCTCTCATCATGCACCTGGATGATTTCTTGGCTGCGAGCACGGTCTTTGATAGTCTGCTTTAGAGATCTTCAGTCATGGAGGATCTCATGAGTTTTACAAACCCCTGTGCATTCCTTTAGGTACTGTTTTTCAGAGGAAATAATACCCTAATTCTGTAGCAGATATATTGATGGTGAAATCTTTTAGGGACCTAATACTTTCAAAACTACCTAAAAAGGCAAGAAATCTGGTTTCCTTAGGTAGCCCTGAAGGTGTCAACCTTAATATCTTATTTACCAGTTAAGTCATTTCATCCTGATTGTTTCTAATCAGTTCTTCCTCTAAATTCACACATTGATTCAACAGCTCTGTATCTACTGTATCTCTGTATCTGTGTAATGAAGCACTCAGTAATGAAACTCACAAAACATTTGATTTGTTTCCTGTTTTGGTTTTTACTTTTTTTTAAAGTGAGGTGGCAACTTATGGCAACAAAAATTACTCCCAAGGTTCTTTTCTTAGCATAATCTCTTATCTTGGGTTTAGGTGTCTGAAACTATAAAACTACCAAATATTGCTTGCATTCTTATTTCTTAAGTATTATATAATTATATTTCTGTAGAAGCAACATCCTCGAATTTTTAGGAGGTACGTGAGTACTGGGGAAGGAGCTATTGTATCTGAGTAAACTGTTGAAGATAAAATATTATTACATTTATTTTTACATTAAATGCAAGTCTTGTGTATTCAGTTTCCCTCCTCCTTGTTCCCTGCATAAATGTACATGAATTCAATCTTTTCAACCTTTGCATTATTTTTTCCAGATCCCGCTTTTATAAGCATTTGAAAGAAACATGAGCTGTAAGACTGAGAAGGTCTTTGTGATAATTTAGAATAATCTTCTGCATGGAAGGAGTTTCTATATACCAATGCATAATTTAAATTTTTTACTTATTGCCTATTTAAAAAAAATCTCCAATGAGAAATATATTATGATACCTATGGGAACTTCAGTATTTTTGTACATCTTATAGTTAAAAAGTACAGCTAGTTTGTAAGTTAAGCTGACTTCTTCATGTTTCCTTAAAGGAAGGTACCATTTGTTAGTATTAATTGAAAGTATAATACTGTTAGTAACTTTGCATATGGTTTTGTTTCTAATGACAGAACACAGCAGAAAGGAATGACAGAGTTTACTGTGGTGTGTAGTTCTTGATACATTTAATGGTGCTCTATAATATAATTTCATAAAGTTTGGAGAAAATCAAAAGCTTTATCAAAAGCTCAGAATAAGAAGTAAAATGGAAGAAAATAGGCTGTAAGTGGAAGATACTAAATGTAGCATTAGAAAGAGCGAGCGAAGCACTGGGATGCCACTGTGATGCTATTTTCAGCATGATGACCACCGTTTTCACTAATTATCACCAGACAGCTGGGACATCTAGAGATTGCCTAGTCCAGCCTCTCCTTCTCCAAGCTAGAAGTTATCTGAGACCTCAAAGTTGAAAAACGTCATCTCAAAAGTCTGTAATTTAGGGCATGGAAAGTTACTGCTCAGTATCTAAGGAGGTCATTCATTTGTTTTATGCTGCTTTTTATTCTCAGAATGTTATGAATTTAATGTTGCTAGATACCTTGTGCCCTTCCAGATGATCAACTTCAGCAAAACACAAGCCTCTGAAACCAAATGTGGCATTAGGGCACGAGGCAATACAACGTGCAATCTGTCCCTTCCAGAGGCAGAAATTGGTCTCTGGAGTTACCTGCATACAGTCTGGTAACATTCATTATGTTAGACACATCTATATTGATTGCAGGGGGATTAGCCAGAAGAATTTAACAGAGGGGAGACTGAAAACATGTGATCCAGGCATTTTGGCTGATCTTTTGTGACATGAAGAATTCTAACAGCCTTTTGCCCCTTTCAGAGTATCAAACCATCCCCATTTTTCTTTTGATAAAAGAGAGGAAAAGTAGATATTGTTGAGCAGTACCTCATTTCAGTTGCTGTGTATGGGAGGAAGGGAAAGGTGAAGTTCTTACTGCAGAGGTGATGAAGTGGGATACTAGATAAGTGAATGTACCATGCTTAACAGTGTTGTGGAAATAGGAGGGAATGAGTTGTGAAAATGATGCACAGAACTGTAAAATGAGGTGCCTTTTTTTAGCAGTTCTCTAGCCTCTCTGGCAAATTCTCCCTACCGTATTTTATTTAGCCATTAATCCTTTAAAAGTGACTAGCAATGAATAATCAATAATCTTGCTGAAGACTTAGGGTTTTGAGTTAAGTTGGTTCTCATGTGGTTTGCTGTTCTGGGCTCACTGGGTTTTTTGGTGTGTGTGTGGTTTCTTTTTTTTTTTTTTTTTTTTTGTGGGGGGAGTGGGCTGTATGCATATATCATGTTGTTTAATTGGTTTTGTGCTCTTCCTTGGTTATGTAATCGAAGCTGTGTGTTTAACTAGATGCACAGACTCTCAGCTAGCCAGACTGGTCAATCAGTGTTCTTGCTTGCCGCTGCATCTGAACTTCACCAACCTCCTTCCCTCACACAAGCACGTAGTGGATTGATATATACCTTAATTCTTTGTTTTCCTGAGTTTTCAGGGATTTTTAATGGCCTTTCTTCAAACCCTGGTTTAACTCACACTGGAGTTCATATAACTGGAGAGTCAACTGGGTTAACAGTCCCATGCAGTCTTTTCTTCCTCCTGCTATAATCTCTTCCTGTTTTCTTGCATAATGTGTCCATTCTTCTTGAAAGTTAGCCTACACTATAAAACTATTTTTAAAAACAGTCCACGTTTTCCGAGTGAAACCATGATGCTTCTTTTTCCTCTGTTATCCTAAAAGAAAACAAAAGCAAACGCTTCAGTCATTTGTGGTATTAGTAGTATGCCTATAGCTCATTCTTAGAATATTGGGAAAGATTTTGACTAAGAGGACAAGTTGAATAACAAAGGTGTATCCATACAAGCAAGTAGGATCATATGAACATTGGACACTTTTAATTAGCTTGTGTTTGCTTTCTGGAAACTGATGAATGAGAGCATTAGCACTGGTTAGTTTATTGGAACTAATAATTCTGGAAAGTATGATGAGACACCCAGCTACATCCACATACGAGGGAAGCATATTTAGATTTTATAATGTGATTTTTTATAGAGGTTATATTAGGGGAACCCTTTGTTCAAAAGATTCATATTTAGTTCTCCAACCTACACAGCAAATTTCTAACTACTTGGAGTTACCAGTGGAATCTAGATAATCAGAAGTTTGGCTGAGTGTCTGCTATTCCATTAGTTTTGTTTCATTAGAAGTGGTTTATCCTGGTGAAGTTAATGGAAGGATAATCTGTGAAGGTGTATAGACTTCCAAAATTACCATCTCTGATTCACAAATTTCCTGAGTCAGATCTTTGGAATTAGGGAGGCTATAATAGGAAGATATTGCTATATGATTATTATTTTTTTTATATATTAAGAATATTTATATATATTTTTATACCCTTTTTTTGGGCATTCACTTTTGTCTGCTCTTATAGATAGAACACTGGGCTAAATGGGCCTTTGTTCTGATCCAGTACAGTAGGTCTTACTAAGCATGTGGATTTTAAAGAACAGCTGAGCTTTAAACAGTAAGGACTTAACCTTAATTCTAACAAAACTGGCATTTTGTCATAATGTCGTTTGCATTCTGCTGAAATCCACAGGAAAGAAATCGCTTCGCTGCTGTCCCCCACTTGGAATCCTAATAAATAAATGGTACATTTGGCAGTGAGTGCTTTCTTAATCTCAGTGACTGGTGCTAAAATAAGAGGTGGCCTGCAATCAGGAAGGTATTTTTAGTTAAAAGAACTGCTGCATGAAGTGCAGCGTTCAGCGCTATAGTGTCAGAAGCAAATCCTTATTGATTCTGACCTCTCTACATTATACATCTTGCTGATCAACTCTCTGATTGTGCGGCTCTGTCAGACACGGGAGCATGGGATTCATATTAAATGGACCTGCCAAAGCAGGTTTACACCATGATTGGATCAAAGGCCTGGGAGTCATTCTACAATTTCTTCACTGTAAAAGTCCTCTCAGTATCTGTTCAGCTTTGCAAAAGGGAGTTAAACATATCCTGCTATGCAGCAATATTTCAGTTTTAGTTACTGCTTATGTTTTTGCTGATGCTTTCTTCATCATCCTCTGGGCACAAACATTTTAGTCCTTTAAACCATCTGTTAAATTAACATACTTTCTTAGAAGACCAGGCTTTCTTAGTTCCCGTTCAGCTTCTTTTATAAAGTGTATATTTGCAAGTTCTGTAGTATCTATGGTGGCTGCTCTGAAAGCCCCACCCATTAAGGTTTGTGAATATTGAACAATTTGGTTGTTATGATTCTGTAGACCAGACATTAAGATTACATTCTTAAAACAGAGATGGCGTCACTTTTTCTTTCATCTTCAAAGAGAGATTTGGTACTTAAGCTTCAGGACCACTTTGCATTTAAAAGACATGTATGTGGAGGTTATTCATAATGCCATCCCTTTCAAAAACAGTCTCAATTTTAATTCATTTGGTCACTGAGACAATAGCCATAGCTTTCTTAAGTCAAACATGGCTTCTAATTAATGTCATCTAGGTATCTGCAGGCTTCATTGCTGGTTTGTAGTCTTTTATGACTGGTCTAGCCGAAAAATGTCTGTGTTCTCTGAACAAAGGAAAGATATGTCCATGGTGTGAAAGTAAGTGAACAGATGAAAGTGGGAATAATTATAAAATTAAACCAAAAAAGAATGATGCTGATTTTTTTTGTCCTCTCCATACTGCTGTTGAGAAAGTGAAAATGGGTCCTTTCCATGCCTGTCTGTCTGTTGCTGTTCTTCTGTACAGTGCTGAGTGACCATTATGTTCTGTTGTCTAAGAGTGTTCCTTATGGTTTTGAGGGGCCCTCCATTCCCCTGCTTAGCTTCTTCTGAAAGAAACTAATTGTCAACATCTGAAGAGCATATCCAGAATATTTCCATTGTTCTCTTCATTGCGTTTAGCAGGCAAATTGATGTGTGTGTGTTGTTTTTTTTTTTTTTTTCTTCAATTGCTTTGTGGATCTTTGTAGAGAATGCCTAGAGGGTTTGGTTTCAGGGATGGTTTTTTTTGTTGTTGTTTTGGTTTTTGTTTTGTTTTTGTTTTTTGTAGCACACTTTGCAATGTCATTTGAACCTATTGCTTTCACATCTTACTTGGGGTGGGCAAAGAAATGTGATGGTTGTTTTCACCTGTGTTTTTTGTTATCGGTAGTTATTCTGTATTTTATAGTTAAGTTCACAGTAGAAAAAGATACTTTTTCTGTTATGACATTATGATATTATGTTCAGATGGTGTAGGCACTCAAGAAGCAGATAATTCAGTGGAGTGTGCAGCACTGCTATAGTTGACAACCTTAATTGTCTTACTCATTCTACGTCATAGCAGTCCTGAATTGAGACTATCAGTTTGATCTCCCCTGAGTTATGTTTTCTGTGCTGTGACTTCCAGCTTAGACCAGTATCATAAAGACAAAGTTTAGAATCCTCTGGAAGAAAAATATTTAGCAGCCCCAAAATGTTTTTGGAAAACTGACCTTTGAAGGGAAAAGGTGGAGGAGATATGGATGTCAGTATCTCAGCTCTAGGAGTAGAGGAAGGAAGCTGAGTAATTTCCAGATAAATTGTTTAATCCCTTTCTCCACACAAGCACAAAATGTGAAGACCACTTCAAAGCATAGTGATCGTGATGATTCTGGATGCTGTAAAATCACTTGAGATTAGGGAGATGATGGATGCAGCATAGCTCAGAACCTGGTGGTAATTTGGCACAGCTGATAGCTTCCTAAGGCACAAGGAGGGCTGTGAACTTTCACTTTTATTCACATACCTAGCAGAATGCAATGAATAGGCAGTCCAAAATAATATCCTGGATAGGCCATACGAAAGACCTCATTGTTTACTCCCACTAATGTGTACGAGCACGAAATTCTATTAAAAATGGGTAAGAAAATACTAGACTTAATTTCTATTTCTGATGGCTCCCTCTTCTCTTTGTGCTTGCTTACTTGTTTCTTTGGGCAAAATAGCGGATTCTATTAGTTGAAGGTTTTAACTGCTCTCCACTCACCCCACTCCAGTGAAGCCATGCGTTTCCATACAGGAGGGCTTTGCCTCTTTATTACTTGCTCTGATGTGCGCAGCAGCCCATGGAAAGGACTAGAGTGAACCATATAACATCATTACTTTTAATGGGCTCAGAAAGCACAGTCCATGAAAATACACTAGTTCAGCTTGGAGAAAAAAAAAAAAAATAGAAGTTTTACCACACCTCATTCAAATGATGAATGAAAATGCTGAACCATTTCTACAAGACAGATGAACACTCTGAGCTGAAGAAGGTTGTTCAGGCAGACTGCATCTGTGAAACCTATGGTTATGAAAGATGACTTCAGTATCTTTCTGTATCAGTATTAATGATGCTTAAAATGCATTCCTGAATATACACATCTGCTTACAGATATAGATAGATTTGAAGGCATGTCATGCTTTGTGGCTTTTTTCTTTAACTAATAGATTAGTGGAAGTGGCTGCCATAGTTCAGCTTCATAACTTCACTAATGTAAATTGAAAAAGTTTGGTTATAGTTTGACAAATGTTCCTGTCTACATCAAATCCTCTGAACCATAATAATTTTTATCTAGAGATGTGCCAAAGTACTTGAGAATAATTTGGGCAGCTGGCGAACTGTTACTCACTAGTTCACAGACAGAACTTTCACCTCTTCCTTTCTTTCCACTTCAGTGAATTTGGCTGGAAAAATTGTTACAACAATGGGGGAGACTTTGCTTCTCTAAAATATTTTATTTACCTTTTAACATACAGTTGTACTGTAGTCACATGTGTGCTGACATACTTACATGGTACGCTACTGAACTGCCGAGATGGTAATATAATACCACAAAATATACAGTACTACTTTTAACTGATTAGACTGGTGATGAACTGATCTATGTGAGCTGTGCTTTGGTATTCTCTTAGTAGATCAATGCTGGGTGACTTTTGGAATGGTAGAGCTTATCGAATAGCAGAAATACTATGAAAAACAGCTTAGGAAGCAAACACAAGAGGTGCAATGAAAAATTTCCCATTCCATGTCCTATTGGCATTCCCAAACCTTGTCCCAAAAGAATTATTGCTGTTATCAATACATGGTAATTCAGTCTCAATCTAAAGTATTTTTCTAATTTCTAATGTTGTCTCTTAGTGATTTGCTGCTCATTGCGATTTGTGGAAAATCAGTAGCATCACCTGTTTCATTTTATAATAGTAATCATTAATCTGTGCAGGAAATACTTTAGCTTGTCAAAATAGTTTAAAGACTTCCGGATGGGTACCTATATTAAAGAATTAAGAGCATGTTTAATTTTTTCATGCATGAAAGAATACTTTTACCTCTGCTTTGCTTTAAAAGCAGACAATTTTTAAAGGCTATTATTAATGCAATTAAGAAACATACCATTTTGTAGAAATCAGTCTAATGCAAGAATGTTCTGCATTGCACCTTCTGCAATGTGTGGGCTAAAGAACACTTCGTATTTATTGGGAGTCTAATCAATGTCTTGCCACTCTAATCAAAGTACTACAGTTATCATTATTCTGAATAAAATGATACTAACATATAATATTACAGCTCATTCCCAATAATGATCCACTTCATACTGCTGTAAACAAGATATCTTGTTTCTACACACTGGGCATTATGCTCACCCTTCCAGAGTGTTCTTACGACAAGTTGTGAGCATCCGAGTTCATTTTCTGGAAGGAGGAGAATACTGATGCTGGGAAGTTTTCTTCCTCCTCAGGCTTGCTCTACTTGGGGTTGCTTTTATATGATTTCAATTCATTGCCAACACTTCTTTTCTTACCGGTCCACAAGTTTAATTATGCAATGGTTGCTTAGTTTCATTATACCTCTACCACATGCAGTTTAATTTCTTTTAGAAGTAAACCCATGCAATTTCAGAAAGCTAACCTAAAGCAAGTTAAGTTACACTCACTGCACCACCAGGCAATATGCTGTTACAGCTAAAACAAGCACAGGTGAAGATACAGCCTGACAAGTCCTGAGGCCTTGTACTGTAATTAGTACAGAGCCTGTGGCATATTACTAGCAGCAGCAATATCACATCTCCTAGACTCGCAAGGCTACCGTTCTAAATACATGTGAATGTAATAAAAAGTCAGTCATTCTGTGTCTGTTTTATCCAAAAATAACTTCTGGTTTGCACTGTTGTAGTGGGCTGACTATACTACAGCTGTGGAACAGCTTCTTCATGAAGCTTCCCGTTCCCCACCTACTCTTCCTTGCAGGTTGGAGTAAAAGAATTTGGGACATTGTGGATATTTCCTCCTATCCTCCTCATGTAAAAGGTTGCAGTTTTCAAACTGAAGATTTTAAGTAACAGCAAAAGTTCAAAGGTGTGGTTCTGTGTGGCCTGAGATGTTGTTATTTGGAGATTTAAAGGACAATGATGTGTATTTCTTCCTTGCTTTATCATAAGTAGAGAGTAGGATGCATGTACTCTTTCTGATTGGATGTGTGTGTGTGTGTGCTCCAAGCAGTGAGATTTGCATAGTAAGCATAAACTCACAATGTTCTCAGCTGTGAGCCTCAAGCTCTCTGCCTGATACTGCTGCAACTTCTTGCGTAGCGGGTTCTAGAGTACCATTTCTTAGGCACAGGTGTGCATGCAAGTGCATCTATGCACCCTCCACCACATACAGTGTCCAGACCCAATAATGCTATTACCAGTTCAATGCACCTTTTTATTGCTGAAAGATAAAATATACATTTACATGTTACTTAAAGCAAACATGCAAAATATTCTAACTTTTAGAGTTCTATGAACAAAATTCCAAAGATCTTTTGACTTCATAATGGCAAAAATGCTGAGTAAAGAATACATCCCTTTTTCAGAGGGCATGAGATGTAATAGCAAACATCTTCTTTCACTCCTGACATTACCAGATCTAAAATTCTTTTATGAATAGGGACATCCCAGCACAATTCAGGAATGGTGGCTCTTGCTGCTTTGCAACTATCTTTCCAGGCTTGAAAGGCCAAAGCTGTATTCATTTCAAACGTAGGTAAAAAACCCCACATTGATGTGAAAACATAAATGGAATAGTATAGAATGACTCTTATGTAGGTATGCCAGAAGCATCATCTTAACTGAAAATTACTTTCAGCTGAAATGTGGTAATTGACAGTACACATAGTTCTAATTCGCTACAACATGAAATAAATTAGGTTGTCTTCAGTCACTTTAAGTTCAGTTTTATTAACAGAGATTTTTTTTTTTAATTTAACTTTTTTGTTTCACTGTGAAAGAACAGAAATTTGAGCATGATCACGTTCGCCCAAGATGTAATAACTTAACACACTGGCAAATGGCAAAAGAGAAAAAAATATCTAAATGGCACGCTTGGGGAGTATAATTTAGATGATCTAACAAACTTATAAAGGTTCCAAAACCATAAAAACCTTGAGAACTACAGTTGCTTGAAAATATTTTTATTAAATACTTTTTAAATTAAATTGGCCTCTTAGTAAGTAGTAAAATTTCAAAAAAAAATTTTTTTTTAAATTAAAGGATGGGAAGAGAGACTTGGCACCAAAAGCTGAAAAATTGTACAAAAAATGAAGGAAAATTAAAATTTCAAGTTTGGGGCCTTTCAATGAAAGCTAACCTCTCGGTAAGCTTTGATGGTAATTGTTTTCCACAGAAACAGAATCAACATTTCCCGGTGAGCTGCTTTGAATATTTTCAGCAAGATTCACTGAACATCTGAACACTTTTAGGGTCATGGTATGTGAGTGTGATTAGGAAAAAGACACAAGCTACCCAAATGACAGAAAAAATATTTAAAAGATATATAAAGAACACCATAAAACTACATTGCACTGGGTACTGTCTGATGAAGATTGCATATGTACAAGTATTTATAGTAAATACAGCAATAAAAAAAATTTCTTCTGTCCATTAGTTCTTCTTAGGCTGGAATAGTTACGTTGTCATTAAGATTTCCAGTTGAGTCACAATATGTTTATATTGAGAAAAAAGCAAGAACATATGTTCTAATTGTCAGTGATTTCATCAACTATTTGGGCTTGAAATCATTTGAGGTAAATTCTGACAGACACATCTTGTGGAAACAATTTTTGAAATGTCATAGCAGCGTCAAACAATTAGCATTAAATTGAAGAATATTTATTAAATGAAGTTTATGCTTTCAGAGTAACCTATAAATTAGGAAGGGAGTTGCATGAAGAAATATCCAGAGTAAATGATGTTGGTACTGTCCACCTCTTCAGCAAAATATGTGAGGCTGAAACAAACAGATAAAATGATCCAGCCTTACAACAGATTGAAAGTAATTCTTCATGGATGGCAAAAAGAAGCAGCACAGATTCTCCCAAGTATAAAATTATATTGTGACTACAGAGATGAAATTGCTGCATATGATGGGATTCTTTACAAGGACACTGCTTCAAAATATCATATAACACAAAATATTGCTTTGCTGAAAAATGCTACGTGCAGGCTGTAGTGACTGGCTGTATATCGAGAGCAGTTTGAAATGTTTTATGATGTCCAGGCATGAATGGTGCCAACAAATGTTAGGTTTCTCAGCAGAATCTGACGTACCTAGAAAACAAAATGTAGAGCCGAGCAAAGCCCATGAATTTCCCCTATTAAACTGGGACCAAATCTCTCACAAACTCAGTTCATTAAACAGAAAACATTACCCAGTAAGACAACAGAAATAACTCCAAACTTTAAAAATAAATACATGAGAATTAACAGTTGTCATTAAAAAGTTGCAATACAAAACACACTATAAAGAAAAAATTGCTTATCGTGAAGTTCCAGGTGAATTGGATAACAGGTAACATCTCGCTGCTTAGCAAGAATTCATTCCAGTACATCTCTTTGGTATGTCATCCAAGTATTTCCTGTTTACTTCTTACTATGTATAGAGAAATGAACTAAGAAAAGATTAAATACAGCACTTGAAACTAAAAATTAGTGAATAAAATGACAACTTTTACGCAAGATAATATCTTAGGTTTATCAAATTTGCCAGGCTTTTTTGCAATCACCAGTTGATAGAAGCATGCATTTTAGGGCTAGAATGAACAAACGCCAGTCTAGTCTAAATTATATACTTGGAACTTCTTTTATTACATCCAGCCATTTGTGGTCATATAACTTTTATAACTTTATAAATATATCCAGTCTCAACTTAAAAATGTAAAATGATAGTAAAGCCACAATATTCCATAGCAATTCTTTTCCTTCGGTCAACTCATCTTAAAAATGTGTTTCTGATCCACTTCTGCTATTATATGCTGGCTAAACAGATAGAAGGTCCCTCTAAAATTCATTATCTTTTTTTATCCGTGTTTACAGACTGTGATCAGTGCTTCTATTAACCTTTCACGTCTTTGATAAGATAAGTAGATTGATCTCCTTATATCCCTCACTCTATGATGACAATGGTTGAATATAAAATGTAATTGGTAGTTAAAATATTGTTGATGAGGTTCAGCCTCAAAACTTTTCTGCCTGACATTGAGAGCTTTAATTCCATAAGAAATGAGAACAAGCTCGTTGAGTTCTTGATTCTTTGAGTGACCAGGTCCTAAAGCGATGTTTTCTATGATGCACATATGCATCCTTTGCATCTCTTCATCAAAATCAAGATGCCGCTTGGACACAGAATGTTGTTTGAAATGAATGTATTCAAATATCTTGGTTTTTTAGTAAAATATTTATTCTACTTTTGTAGTTGTCCAAACAAGCAGCAGATGTTCAGCCACTCCAGTGTCTTATATGTTTCCATCCACTTGTCCTTTCTTCTAATTAAGCGTCTCCACTAAAAGAAAAAACAAAATAAATAGTTTAAAGTTTGTACCTATTTTATGCAAACTCATCTCATTGTAGGGATTTCTTCCCATTTTTTTTTCAACTCTATAAAATTGAGAAACCATTTTTTCAGAGATATTTATTTTCCAGGACTACAGCTTGCAGCTGCTTCATGGTTAGCATCAACATGAGATCTGTGCGTGGAACAGCTTCAGGCCACAGCCTGAATTATATCTTAATTTCTCTTCCCAGTTCTCTCATGTACAAACTGCTCATATTATTTCTCTGCATGTCATGTTATGGGCCCTTATCACTACTTTACAGATTTACAAAGAATCAAATCTCATTTTAGGTTGTTCTGTAAGTTTACTGGACTGTTGGAGTATTAGGCAATGTTTTTTCTTAAGTATTATGAGGGTGTGGTGGGTTGACATTGACTGTCTGCCAGACACCTACCCAGCTGCTCTCTCACTTGCCCGCCTCAACAGGATGGGGGGGAAATAAGACGGTCAAGGTAAGGACAGGGACATCATTAACTAATTACCATCACAGGCAAAACAGATTCCACTTGGGGAAAATTCATTTATTGCCAGTTAAAAGACAGTTGCAGGGTGAGAAACAAAGGCAAATATGAAAATCCCCCCCCTCCCCTTCGTCCCAGTCTCAACTTCACTCCTTCATGCCCGACTCCTCTACTTCCTCCCCTCTAAGCAGCGCAGGGGGATGGGGAATGGGGGGCTGTGGTCAGTCCACAGCAGCTCCTCCCTGCCGCTCCTTCCTCGCCACACTTTCCTGTGCTCTAGCCCGGGGCCTTCCCAGGGGCTGCAGGGAATCATAGAATTGTCAAGGTTGGAAAAGACCCTTAAGATCATCGAGTCCAACCATCAACCTATCACTGCCAAGTCCGTCTATACTATGTCTTCAAGCACCATATCTATCCGTTCTTTAAATACCTCCAGGGATGGAGACTCAACCACTTCCCTGGGCAGCCTGTTGCAATGTTTGACCACCCTTTCGGTGAAGAAGTTTTTCCTAATATCCAACCTAAACTTCCCCTGGCGCAGCTTGAGGCTGTTTCCTCTCGTTCTATCACTTGTTACTTGGGAGAAGAGACTGACCCCCACCTCACTACAATCTCCTTTCAGGTAGTTATAGAGAGCAATAAGGTCTCCCCTCAGCCTCATTTTCTCCAGGCTAAACAGCCCCAGCTCCCTCAGCTGCTCCTCATAAGACTTGTGCTCCAGACCCTTCACCAACTTCGTTGCCCTTCTATGGACATACTCCAGCACCTCAATGTCCTTCTTGTGGTGAGGGGCCCAAAACTGAACACAGTACTCGAGGTACGGCCTCATCAGTGCCAAGTACAGGGGCACTATCACTTCCCTGGTCCTGCTGACCACACTATTCTTGATACAGGCCAGGATGCCATTGGCCCTCTGGGCCATCTGGGAACACTGCTGGCTCATGTTCAGGTGGCTGTCAATTGACACCCCCAGGTCCTTTTCCACCAGGCAGCTCTCCAGCCACTCCTCCCCAAGCCTGGGGTGTTGCATAGGGTTGTTGTGACCGAAGTGCAGGACCCGGCGCTTAGCCTTGTTGAATCTCATGCAGTTGGCCCCGGCCCATCGGTCCAGCCTGTCCAGGTCCCTCTGTAGGGCCTTCCTGCCCTCCAGCAGATCGACACTTCCACCCAACTTGGTGTCATCAGCAAACTTACTGAGGGTGCACTCAATCCCCTCATCCAGATCATCAATGAAGATATTGAACAGGACCAGCCCCAACACTGAGCCCTGGGGAACACCACTCGTGACCGGCCGCCAACTGGATTTGACTCCATTCACCACCACTCTCTGGGCTCGGCCATCCAGCCAGTTTTTAACCCAGCGTAGAGTGCACCCATCCAAGCTGTGTGCAGCCAGCTTCTCCAGGAGAATGCTGTGGGAGACTGTGTCAAAGGCCTTACTAAAGTCCAAGTAGACAACATCCACAGCCTTCCCCTCATCCACTAAGTGGGTCACCTTGTCATAGAAGGAGACCAGGTTAGTGAAGCAGGACCTGCCTTTTATAAAGCCATCCTGGCTGGGCCTGATCCCTCGGTTGTCCCGCACTTGCTGCATAATGGCACTCAAGATGATCTGCTCCATGACCTTCCCCAGCACCGAGGTCAGACTGACAGGCCTGTAGTTCCCGAGATCCTCCTTCTGACCCTTCTTGTAGAGGGGCGTCACGTTTGCCAGCTTCCAGTCATCCGGGACCTCCCCGGTTGACCAGGACTACTGATAAATAATGGAGAGTGGCCTGGCCAGCTCCTCTGCCAGCTCCCTCAGTATCCTCGGGTGGATCCCATCTGGGCCCATGGACTTGTGCGCATCCAGGTGGAGGAGCAGGTTGCTGACTGCCACCTCTTCGACAACTGGGACTTCACTCTGCATCCTATCTCCATCTCCCAGCTCAGGGGCCTGAAAAACCTGAGGATGACTAGCTTGACTATTAAAGACTGAGGCAAAGAAGGCATATAAGTACCTCTGCCTTCTCCTCATCCTTCGTGGCCAAGTTACCTTCTGCATCCACCAAAGGAGGAAGATTCTCCCTGGCCCTCCTTTTGTCACTAACATATTTATAAAATAAGGAAACACCTGCCCCAGCGGGGTCCCTCCCGGGGCCGCAGGGGAATCTCTGCCGGGGCGCCTGGAGCCCCTCCTCCCGCTCCCCCCTCGGGGCTCGCAGGGCTGTTTCTCACCCTGCTGCCCTCAGCCCCGGCTGCCGGGCAGCGTTTCGCCCTTCCTCACCCAGGCTTTCCCCGAGGCGCCCGCCCGTGGCTGCGGGGCTCAGCTGGGCCCTGCGCTGGGGCCGCTGGAGCCGGCTGGAACCGGCTGTGTCCGGCGCGGGGCAGCCCCGGCCGCTCCTCACAGGGGCCGCCCCTGCAGCCCCCACTGCTACTGCTGCTGCTGTCAGCACCTGGGAAGGTAAAACCTTCATGCATGAAGCATGAAATCAAGACTGAATCCAACAGCTATTCTTTTTTCTTCCTCAACTTTGTGCTGTATTACCTCTCCGTTGTACGACATACACAGATATGGATTGGAAAAGGGAATGAGGTGTGTTTTAGAGAATTTTAAGTTTTTGTGACAAAAAGCGGGACTTGATAGATTTAAGTTTGCTCTGGACGAGTCTAATTAAAGGCAGAATAAAAATAAGATTGAGATACAGTGAGTTGTATTGTTAACTGTTAAAAAGTTTAGAGACTAGTGATAATTTTTGGTCAATGTGTCTTTATCTTACCTTGATTGCACACTTTTAATCTCCTGGGTCTGTGTGTTAACGAGTTGGCAGCTGAAGAAATAGAATCATGCAGTTTGATGTTGTTGTTGTTTATACTGATAAAATATTTAAATTGCCTAAAGACAAAATAAAAAAAGAATTTAAGGCAGGAAGAAAAGACAAAGAATATTAGTTCATGGAAACCTTGAGTTTAATTTTGCTTCATGAAGGCTCAAGGTGTTCCTCCCAGAAGGTGTAATTGGACAGTTACCTGCTGTCATGGCACCCCAGAGTGAGAGAGAGTGCTGGCAAGTCCGAGATTAAATCATCCTTGGTTGCTTTTGATAATTAATGGTCCAAAGAAAACTTTGTAAAGCATGACGATAAAGGTTGGTAGTTTTGCACTGATAAAAGCACATAGTTTGAGAAAGCTGTTATAATGAGGTTGAAGGTTGAATGAGGGTTAAGGGTATGTGATTTCTCAGGAATGTTATTTGGACAGGAGTATGTAACACTTAAATAAAAAAGTACCAAATAGAGCCAGAGGAATAAATATCTGTGAGATTAATTCTGCTGTCCTAAACAAAAAAAGTCATCTTGGAAACACTTTTGGCACAACTAAGACTGACCAGGTTAACTAGATCCACAGTCTTATCTCTACATACCATACTTTTGCAAGTGTGCCATGATATCTGTTAAGCTGTTAAAATGGGTTATCATTTGTGGCTGAAAATGTCTGTGACTTGCCCTGGAAATGTCTCTATTTATTTTAAAAAATACATTTGCTGCTTTTTGTAATATTTGTATTTTGGTGGCTAGGTGATTTTGAAATGGAGGCAAAAATATGCAGCAATTGGCTTTCTTTACAGAGAACAAATGTGCTGCACGTTGCCACACATTTAATATGATGAGAATACACAGTACGTGAATGAAAAGCTTACTTAAATTTCATAGGTGAATTTTACATTGTGCCATCTCACCCATATTACAACTCTCTGCAGAAGAATTCTTCTACTCAGAAGAAACTTAGAGTATATGACAAACCATGCTACTTTTAACCAAATGGTATATCATTGTGACTAGATAACTTGTGAAGGCACAGAATACAACTCTCGCATTTACAGCATATAAGGTTTCCATAATCTTATTGCCATTATTAATGTTGCATTGCATATGGATTGTCATGCACGTAGCATTCTTAGGTAATGCATAGAGAGAAGTGTTTGCCAAATTTTGTGAATGAATCCTTAGTAGAATAATAAGTAATCTTAAAGCTTTAGATAAAAAAGGTGGAGGAGCAAAGAGAGAGAAGTTGCATATTTCTCAGTAATTTCTTTGCATATAGCCGTTTCCTTGATTCACATGACTCACTCTTGACTTACTGACGTTACATGACTCTGGTAAACCAGAACATTCTGAGGATGCCATATTTCAGGTCAAGACTTGAAAAGAGTTATTCTTATGTCTTTCATTTTCAAGTGGAAAAATATGAAGTTAACCACAGTATTATTGTATATCATGAATTTACAGTGCTTGTCTGTCTAAATCCTGATTATCAAAAGAACAAGAAGTGGTCCCTGATTCTGGAGTTGAGTAGCCCAGACTTTCACATCCATGCTGCTTGGGGCTTGCTGTCCCTAGAATAGACTGGCCATGTCTACACTGCGCAGCACAGGGGTGTCAGGCAGTTCTCCTGTGGCCCTAAGATGTAACTATTATTTTGGTATGTTTTTTTCTGTTTTATGTCTGAATGAACGTGAGACTTGGGTTACTGCCCACCATGGTGCTTTCTGCAAAACACATTGGTGTTGTGCTATAAACCTAAGATGTGCTATGAAGACATGCAGAGGGTTTGAAGGCACAAACTTGGGAGCGCTGGAGAACTGTACGGGTTGAAAGAAGTCAAAACTTACATAGTCTCATTCATTCTGCTTATTGAATCATGCCCAGACAATATCTATTGGTGAGATTCAGAACAGAGCTAGGGAGCAAGCTGTTAATTAAGGAGTCCTGTGCTTGGTCTCATTCTTTGGACTTCTTAATTTAGAAGTGTAGATGTGTGCAGTCAATCTTTGAACTGGCTTCCTTTACTTCATATATCTCTGAAGCCTTTTGTGGATTAGTTTCAATATTGTTTTGCACATTCTTTTCCACTGATCAGCTCAGCCTTTTCAGTTTCTGGAACTTAAAGTATGAACCTATTGTTCTACTTTTTTTTTTTTTCTAGAATAAGTGGAAGGCTGAAGGCTTGCTCCTTAGTTATCACTCCTGAAATGTACCTCACAAGAAATATCTATCTTGGGTGCCTGTTTTCCAATTATACCTGTGAACACTGTCTTATGGCTACAAATGGTTTTGATCTTTTGATGATCATAGGGTTTTTGGGGGTTGTTGGGTTTGGGGATTTTTGTGGGTTTTTTTGTTTGTTTGTTTGTTTGTTTGTTTAAATAGGAGGGACTTAAAATAGCCCTGTTTTAAATGTTATGGTTATTTAATCAAGCACTGGACCGACAGTGATGTGTTTAAATCATACATTTCAGAAAACATTTGAGCTTCTGACAATCTAATTATGATCCACTGTCTCTCAGGACTGCAGCTTCTATGCTCTAGCAGTGCTATTTCTGGATAGCAGCTGTAATAATTAGGAATTAATGTATATTTTCCAATAACTGTTTGATCCAGGGAGTCAAAACTCCTGTGACTACCACTGCAGGCTGTTTGTATCTCAATTTTGTCGTTTCACATTCTCTGATCTTCTCTCTATTATAAACTTTCTGCTGAAGTGAATAGAATGTAGTTCTTGGTATCATAAGTGCTCTAATGCATCTGCTTCACCAACCCTTGCTTTAAATTTTTAGGAAGGGCCAGTCTGACTACCTTGAACCCACCTCGACTGAAGTGGTGGGTATGTCAAAATGTTTTATTCTCATACTTTTTTAGTGCAATAGGAGCTGTATGAGTAATTCCACTTTTAAAATTATAAGAGAGATTAATCGGTTCTGTAGTTTCTTTCATTTTCTTTTTTTGTATCCTGTTTAATCAACCTAATTTGTCATTATGATTTTTATTGCCAACATTTTCTGGATACCTCTCTGACAGGACAATTGAATTGTGTCAACTTCATTTTATATTCTGTTGACAGCTTCCCTGTGCTAGTATAGACATCTCAGCATCAATCTTTAACATTTCACTGCCTTTCTACATGAATGGTCCCAGAATCAGATTTAATATTTGACGTGTTTTTGACCCACTGTAAGCAAACCATTTCCTGCAAAAATTACAGATGTCAGCATTTTAAGTTTTAGCTTCACCATTGCATCTCTCACATACGCTGTAGTAGGAAAGATACCCACCAGTGAGCTAAATCTTTCCTGTGTGTTTTGGGGCAAATCCTGTAATGGATCTTCTGCTATCATATTGACTTGTAGTGTCTAGTTTACAATTACCCAGAGATCAGTTATGGTGAATATATTAAGAATGTACCTCTCTCTTGAAGATCTCTGTTGAATGTTTTTCTGATTGTACACTGTGTGCTGTTTGTATGCCATGTTTCTTTTTCGTCTCTTTCAGTGCTTTTCTATGTGCTCTTGCAAAATTGTTTTAACCTTTGCAAACTATGGCCCTATTTCCAAGGCAGAAAACTGCTCAAGTCTGTTAAAGTCTATGTTATGTGCTTTTTCCCCTGCAAACATAGTTTGTCTGCGTTATGAAGACTCTGTGGAAGTGTTCATGAGTTTCCTTTGCCCCGTGTATTACTAGGTATCTTTGTATTTCTATCTGATACCAATTGACATTTTATTGTCTTCCTATCCAAACTTGTAATATGATGTAACAGGGCTCTGCAACTTTTAAATTTCTAGCTTCTTTACCTCATTTAAAATCTTCTGGCAGTTGTCTTCTCTGTCATTAGCGGATCTAAATGCTCATATAAATAGCTGTGAAGTTTTTCTCCCGTTCAAAATGACATACAAAATAGTATATATCAAGTTTAATTTGTTCTTCACATCTCCATAGGACAGCCTGAAAACTGTGTCAAAAATTTTAACTTGACTTTTACTGCCTTATTCAGGAAGAAGTAAGGAGGAGAGAATAAGGTATTGTGTTTCCAAATGAGGGAGCCTGACAGAGTTTTCTTAGAAAATCTGGACCAAAAAAAAAAAAAGTTAAAAAAAAAAAGTTTTAAAAGCTGAAATAAAAAAAAAAGAATTTTAAAAAAAGGTTCTTTGCTTGAGACATTTAATTTTAGACTGTTGAAGCTGTGCCAGAAAACCAATTATGCATTTTTTCCCTAGTGATGGCTTCTTGCTCAGTTTACTTTTTAGTGGCTCCAGATATCAAGATGAACAGATTCAACACTCGCTTATATCTTTTTTTAGTCACCTGTTGTGTGTCTTGAGAACTTCAGTTGTAACTGAGTGTTACTCTTCAATTCTGTTACCCACAATTTTGATCCTTCTATTTCATGAAGCACTGTTCTTTTTCCACATGAACTTCTAGTGTCTTGCAGGTACAAGAAGTATGTTCCTAGATGGTTTTTAATAGGGAGTTTTGTTGGAGCTCATAACTGCTATGAACTTTTTATCTCATAAAACCAGCAAGCTTTAAAGAGTTTGAGAAACAGAAAGGGAGCAAGAACTATGTGTCTCTCATTAGGTGCTGACAGAACTGGTTTAATAACCAAAATTACTATACCAGAAATTTTCCATGACTTGCATTTTACCCTGATGCATACAGGACTCAGTAGTCATATGGCAGCTTTAGCTGACTCACAGGTATCTGCTATTATGATTCAGTGTAGACAAAATGAAGTCTAAGACCGTACAGTTGTAGCCTTTTGTTGTAGGTATTTCAGTGAAAAGTAATGTTTGGCTCTTGCTAAGACCTAACACGGACCCACAAAAAGCAACAGCAAGAAGTGTTTTCATGAATCAGCCCTTCGTGTTAAAAAGGTATTCTAGCAGAACAGTGTTGACAAGATCCATTTCAGCTGGGTGAAGATATCAGGTTGCTTTTACTGGTTGAACAATGACGTGTCACGATACAATAAATCCGTGAGCAACAGGACGGCAGTGACTGACCCTACAGTATGTATATGAAAATACATAATGTATTTTCTATATGATTAATTTAATTTGGGAAGAACATAAGGCATGACACCAGGTGGATCAGGAATTCTTTCTAACCATTTATCTAGAAATATAACTGTATGGAATTTCTTGTGATAGGAGAGAGCAGGGAAAAGTGATGTATGAATTTGAAAAACAGGATCATAAGCTGTCAGGCAATGATAGCAGTGTGCAATATTAATATATGCATCTCACATGGGGAGGTGATAAATGAGACAGCCCTGTGACAAATGGCATGGGCATGTAATAAATAAATTTACCACATAACTCTGCAATTTATCAGATGCCTTTTGCCATTACCTGCCCACTAATCCATCTCTCAGGGATTTATTTTTACAATCCAGATTCCTCAGCAGCTTGAAACGCCTTACTTCCTTTAAAGTTCAATCTGCCAAAAAAAACTTTTCTCCTGCTCTCCCTACAGTAACTTTGCTAGAAGTACATAATGAGCTAACCTGGGCTGTTGAACATTAACAACTTTGGTATACATGAAGATGTCCTCACAATTCTAACATACATTAATTCTCAGCACAGGAAATGGGCTACTGAAAATCAGTTTCCCCAGTTCACGATGGGCCATATAACTCTTTCTTCTATTAAAATCTGTTACATATATTTTTTGAAACTATTTTACATTTCTAAGTGGTTTTCTTTTCTGGTGTAGTTAGCCATGTACTGGTTCAGGTGTGCTTTTGTAGGTATAAGAATAAGCACAATAATCCACTTCTTAAGAAATGGGACCAATTAGCTTTGCTTGCTAAATTAATCTCCCTGAGTTTATTAACACCCCTTCACATCCCAATAAGTCTGAAACACCAACTGTTTCTAATAATAAAATATACTTCCATCTTTCACCCCTGGTTTCTTTTCACTGCAGAATTGCTTCTGGAAAAGCTCAAAGCCACAAGTCTGTCTGGAGTACCAATTTCAAATGTGTTACCTCACAATTATTACAAGTGAATGTCATTTAATAGGGGAGGACATATTGGAACAGGAGCTGATTTAAAAATACTTAGGCAAATTATATTTTTTTTTCTTTTACAAGTGATGTGATTTTGTGGATATGGCCAGGTCTTTTTCTTTTTGTAGGTCTTTTTCAAGGTGAGGTTTTGGGG
This sequence comes from Nipponia nippon, assembly GCF_047370975.1. Classification (NCBI taxonomy): domain Eukaryota; kingdom Metazoa; phylum Chordata; class Aves; order Pelecaniformes; family Threskiornithidae; genus Nipponia; species Nipponia nippon. The sequence goes on along the minus strand of NW_028262290.1, from coordinate 85,803,691 downwards.
ATTTTTTTTAGCATTTATGAAATTTCCCAAAGCGTAGATGCATTTTATTTTTTCCATTTTGAATTTCTCCACTTGATCCAGAGTTCTTTTTTCCCCATTTTCTTTAAAGATTCCTGGGAAGTCTGTCATGGTGCCCTGCCTGGATACACAACAGTTCTCTACTGGCTTTTTTTTTTTCCTAAATGGTATTGTGAAAAGTGACTTCATTTTAGAAACTCGTGATACATGTTTCAGTATCACATTTTAAGAACCAGTAGCTCCAGCTTATTGTCTGATCAACTCCACTGTGTTTGAAGTAAATTTTTTTTCTTCAGCTTTGATTCTGTGAAAATATTTGAAATCTTATATTGTTACGCTCATTCAAGATGGAATAAAGCTCTAAAATCTGATAGATGTGTGTGCTTGTATGTATGAGAGAGATAAAAATGAAATTTCCATCTTTTTTCCAGCCGTTAAACTTGTTTCCCAAAAAAAGGTAAAAAAACCCCAACCATAGTACTTGAAAGTTTCTGTGGTTTTGGACATTATTGTCTTGATTTTATAAGCTAGACATATACAGATAAAGTTATTTGAAGTCACTTATAAATGTTTTATGTCTGCTTTTGAACCCTGTATGATTGGATTAGTGGAATTCTAGTATTTTGGTTTTATGCAAAAATATCTTAAAGGAAAAAGTGAATAAAAGCATGTGAACAAAAATAAGTTTGGATAAAACTGTCTATATTGGTTTCTTTCACTGTTTTAGATTTTGTGAATCCTAGCCAAATTCATACTGATTTGTGTATTCTGAAATTCTCTACCTATGTATTAAAGAAGTAATTTTTAGATTTGTTCACATGTTTATCTAGACAAATATAGTAATGGTAAGATGTCTCTGAAGGAACTTGCCATCTCCTTGCAATATCATTTCCAAATTATAATAGCCTTTAATTTACTTGATTTGCTGTTTTAGAAACCAGTGACACTTGATTTTGTGGGCAGCCATGAGTTGCCTTTCTGGATAACCAACAGTAGCTACCCAGAAACCGTGTGTGTCCTTGTGTTTTATGTTCAGAAAGACCAACGATTGTAATGATGTACGTAAGGTAGACACTTCTAAATCACTTATCCTGAAAGCATTTCACACAAGCAGTCTTTAAGTCTTGCAGTTCAATGTATGTTTTGTTTCTGTAATAAGTACTCTGTGTTACTGTTTGCTTAAAGATGTACTGTGTCCAAATGATAATCCATCACTGGGATAGGGAGGTCACTCTAACTCCTATTTGGCAGTGTTTACAATATATAGGTATTCAGCCAGCGCAGTGTTAAAAGGTCATGAAATGCAGGAAGTTTTAGTATGGGACAGGGAGGGAATTAATGAGGCTTATCCAAGGGTGGGTTATTCCTGATCTCTTTGCAAGCCATAGACAGACTAAGGCTTGGCATACTGTTCCTCTTGTCTCCCATTAGGCTAGGCTGCTGTACTGTAGGCATTTTTTATTCATAGCAGTACCAAAATAGCTCCTTCTGGCCAGTTATAAACTAAATAGAATAACGTGTAGTCTGAACTAACTCTTTCAGAGGTTTTTTTTGGGTGCTTACATAGTTCCTTTTAATTTGTAATGTCTAGGATCAATATCCTAAATGCAGTTAACTTCAGTGAGAGGTGGGCTCCAACTAGCTTTGAAACTCTGTCTGTAGGGATTCAAAGTCTGTAGTGTTTATAATTCATGAGATTTAGCTGTTGTAATAACATTCTCTTTTTAAAGGATAGCGGACGTGCTATAAAGGAGGTGTGTGCTGCGTATGATCTGCAGACCTAGCCCCTTTGTGAACTCTGGGACTGCTGGCTACTCTCCTACCTCAGACATGGATTTCCTACTTTAAAATAAATGTGTGGGAGAGGAGAGATGGATTTCATTGCAATATAGTGTAGAAAACAAGTCAGTTGTGTACTCAGACAGGGAATACAGCTGTACTGTTGTGCCCCTGGCTTAGCTTAGCTGAAAGACCAAGGCCTAACTTTTAGAGGGAGTATTAGTATGAGGAGGATCAGAAAACCAAACATAATCCTCTTGTGTCCTAGGCTGTAGTAACTGTTATACCATCCTCCTTTTGTGTATTGTCAGTTGTATATTATGAAAACCTTCTGTGTCCCAGGATACAACTTGGGTTTCTGTGTGTTTCTTAAGATTTGTACATATCAGAGTTGGTGTATATGTTGAGGGTGAATTTAAATAATAAGAAACATGATCTTGAAAATAACTTATTATGGATTTCCATTAGTACTACTTGTGAGGGAGGAAAGTAATGTCTTTTTCTTAGTGTGCCATTTATCAGTGACCGCAGTGGCTCAGAGCAATTTTGTGCTCTTCTCATGTCCCAGGCGTCCTCATATAGATTTCCACTTCTGCTAGCAGGATGGAACCCTGAAATGCAACCTGATGCTTTGTCTTGATGAGCTGCTATTTATTGACTGCATAGGTATTTGTTCTTACAACACATGGATAAAGAGAAAGTTATGTCCTACAAAGCAATCCTTATACTTTTTTGTTTCTTTCAATATCCCATGAGCAGAAGTTAAAACTTTTTGATTAAGAACATTTCATTATTGATCAAGAATCTATCTCAACAGGCTAAGCCTTAACCACAGATTTTGCTGAGCACTTGTGATTCCTGAGGATACTCAACAGTAGTAGAGAGAATTCTCTTGCATACCCTGAAATCATTAGCAAAGTTAGAAGGAGAATGAGCTTCACAGAATCATAGAATACCAGATTGGAAGGCACCTCAAGGATCATCTGGTCCAACCTTTCTAGGCAAGAGCACAGTATAGATGAGATGGCCCAGTACCATGTCCAGCTGAGTCTTAAGAGTGTCCAGTGTAGCGGAGTCAACCACTTCCCTGGGGAGATTATTCCAATGATTGACTGTTCTCATTGTGAAAAATTTACCTCTCGTGTCCAATTGGAATCTCCCTGGGAGGAACTTGTACCCATTACACCTTGTCCTCACCATGTGACTCCTTGTAAAAAGGGAGTCTCCATCTTCTTTGTAGCTCCCCTGTAAGTACTGGTACATGGTGATGAGATCACCTGTAAGCCTCCTTTTCTCAAGCCTGAACAAACCCAGCTCTCTCAGCCTATCCTCATACAGCAGGCTTCCCAGACCCTTGATCATCTTGGTGGCCCTTCTTGGGACCCCCTCCAGCCTGTCCACATCTTTTTTGTATAACGGAGACCAGAACTGTACACAGTATTCCAGGTGTGGCCTGACAAGCACTGAGTAGAGAGGGATAATGACTTCTTTATCTCTGCTGGTGATGCCCTTTTTGATGCAACCCAGCATCCTATTGGCCTTCTTGGCTGCAGCAGCACACTGTTCACTCATATTGAGCTTCTTGTCCACCAGGACCCCCCAGGTCCCTTTCCACGGAGCTGCTCTCTAGCCAGGTGGATCCCAGTCTGTGCTGCACTCCTGGATTATGTTTTCCCAGGTGCAAGACCTTACACTTGTCCTTGTTAAACTTCATAAGGTTCTTGTTAGCCCACTCTTCCAGCCTATCCAGATCTTCCTGCAGGGTGGCTCTCCCTTCCAGAGTGTCTACTTCCCCACTCGACTTGGTGTCATCTGCAAACTTCATCAGGCTACGCTTGATCCCGTAATCCAGATCGCTTATGAAGATATTGAATAGCGTTGGGCCCAATATCGATCCCTGGGGGACCCCACTTGTGATGGGTTGCCAGTTTGAAAAGGAGCTATTTACCACCACCCTTTGGGTGCGGCCCGTCAGCCAATTCCTCACCCACTGCACAGAACACTTGTCCAGGCCATAACGCATCAGATTCTCCAGGAGGAGGCCGTGGGGAACCATATTGAAAGCCTTGGAGAAGTCCAGGTAGACAATGTTGACCGCTTGCCCCATGTCAACCAAGCAGGTCACTTTATCATAGAAGGCCACCAGATTTGTCAGGCACGATCTGCCCTTGGTGAAGCTTGGTGGCTTTTCCCAATCACATGCTTCATTTGACTCGTGATGGCCCCCAGGAGGATCCGTTCCATGACTTTCCTGGGGATTGAAGTAAGACTCATGGGCCTCTAATTACCGGGATCCTCCCTTGAGCCCTTCTTGTAGATAGGGGTAACATTTGCCTTCCTCCAGTCCTCTGGGACATCCCCCGATCTCCACGACTTCTCGAAGGTTATGGAGAGTGGCCCCACAATGACATCAGCCAGCTCTCTCAACACCCTCGGGTGGATGGTGTCAGGGCCCATTGATTTGTAGGGGTCAAGCTCCTGTAGTAATTCACGTACTAACTCCTTCTTCACTGATGGTGGGTCTATGTTTGGATCCTCCTGGATTTTTGTTCCCAACGCCTGGGACCCAACAGTGTTGGTAAAGACAGAGGTGAAGAAGGTGTCGAGAACCTCTGCCTTTTCAGCATTGTTGGTGACTGATTCACCTCTACTGTTTAACAGTGGGCCTATGTTTTCCTTCTATTTCTGCTTGCAACTTACATACCAGAAGAACCTTTCCTTGTTATTTTTGACATCTCTGGCCAGTTCCAATTCAAGCTGAGCTTTCACTTTTCCACCTGCGCCTCTGCACACTCTGGCAATGCCCTTGTAGTTTTCAATGGATAATCTTCCACTTCTCCATCTCTGGTATGCATTTCTTTTGGTTTTAAGCAGACCCAGGAGCTCGTGGTTGCGCCAAGGGGGCCTCTTGCTCCGCTTACTTCCCTTTCTTTTATAGGGGATAAACTGGTTTTGTGCTTCCAAGAGAGCATTCTTGAAGAACTCCCAGCACTCACTGGATCCTTTATCCTCCATGGAAGCTTTCTATGGAATCCTTCCCGGCTGAGCTCTGAGCAAGCTGAAGTTTGCTCTTCTAAAATCTAGAACCCTTGTCTTGGTGCTAACCTTCAGCATGCTCAGCCGGATCCCAAACTCCACAATATTGTGATCACTGCAGCCAAGGTTGTTGCTGACCGAGATATTACAAAGCAGGTTTTCTTGGTTTGTGAATAGCAGGTCCAGCAGTAGCTCCTTCCTGGTTGGCACATTTAACATTTACAAGAGCAAACGCTCCTCTACGCATTCCAGGAACTTGATGGATGACATGCGAGCTGCTGTATTGGTCTTCCAGCAGATGTCTGGGTAGTTGAAGTCACCCATGAGAACCAGGTTCTGTTGACCAGAAGCTTACTTTAGTGTCCCAAATATTGCTTCATTGGCTTTATCATCGTGGTTTGGGGGTCGGTAGCAGATGCTCCCTGTAAGGTCCTGCTTGGAGACGACCCCTCTGATTTTAACCCAGAGGCATTCAATAGAGCACTGACAATCACCATAGTTGACTTTGATACATTCAAGGTTTTCCTTAATATAGAGCGTGACTCCTCCACTTCTTCTTGCCTGCCTGTCTTTGCGAAACAGCCGATAACCGTCCATCGCAATCCCCCAGTCATGTGAGTTGTCCCACCATGTTTCAGTTACTCCTATGATATCATAACCTTCTGACAGGGCATGAGCTCCAGTTCCTTCTGTTTGTTTCCCAGACTGTGTGCATTTGTATACATACACTTGAGGTGGTTGCTTTTCTGGTTCGCATCTTGGGAGACAGCTAAGGAACATTTGTTGCCACTCTGGTTGGCCTGACTTACTCCCTAGTGGATGTGGTGGCATGAGCATTTCTGTTTTGGACCCCACCCCCCAAGTCCCTCAGTTTAAAGCCTGCCTCACCAAGGTAGCCAGCCTGTTGCTTCAACAACTGATTCTGTATTAAATAAAATAGCTTGTGTGGAGAAGAAAATATGAAGGGTATTTATATTCAGACCCATCAAATTTTAATATCTGTAGCAATCAGTAAAATCTTATTAGTGGCATTCAAAAGATGTCAGAGGTATCAGAACCTGTTGCTTTGTATTTATGGCATGAAAGATGGCACAAGAATGTTCACAAGAATTTGTGAGATTTCAGAAATCAATAATTTGTCATGTACTTTTACTAGTTTTTCTGTTATTTGCAGTTACTGGAAGGGGCATGACTTTGATGGGAATGAAACAGGTTTAGTTCGTTTAGCTGCGGTAAACATGAGGTACATGGAGAGAAAAACAAAGCAATGCTTTCCTGTATTTTACTCTTCTCTTTACCATTATTTAAAGTGGCACAGAAAGAGTACTAAATATAGATATTTCTTTCTTATTTTCTTGTTATTTCTATTGAGTAGGCCAAGTTTCACCAATAGCAGCAGACTTCTGAAGGGGGAAGAAAGAAGCAAAATTATTTTAACTGAGATAATTTCCACTTGTACATTTCATAGCCATGCAATCCCAAACAAAAGATCTTATTTGAGCATTTTCATTCACATTTTGTGTAGCTATGTTTGTAACAAATCTTATTCTTGCAGTTTCATCTAAAAAAGTAGTGCACCTGATTCACTGAATAATATGTGAACATCTGTAGTCTACAACTCACATAATTTTTCTGATTTGGATTTTGGAGCATAAATTTGCATATATTATTTATTTCCAAGTTTCTGAACTGATTTATATCCATGGAGGATTTGGATCTTTATGCAGAAATATTTGAACCCTAATTATTTTTTTCTGTGCTGCCATCTTTTGCATTTGTTCTATCATATGCATTTAAAATTAATTGAAAAAGTGATGAATACCATTAATTCTTAAAAGTTTAAAATAAACTTGTTCAGATAGTGAAATGTACCAAAGTATGAAGGGATATTTTTGTGATGTTACTCCATTGCATTCTTAATATCCCCTTGGCTTTATATTTCATTTGGTGTGTATATTTTAAATCAAATAGATAAAGATGTTAATACCATATTTCATGTTTTCTTACTTGTTTTGTTGGTAGTTCTGTAAGAGATATGAAGGGAATAATTCTGATGTGTTCTGAAAGTAACTAAAGGTAATGAAGAGTTCTGGAAAATACAAATCAATGTCTAAGTCCTTACCCATTTAAGTGCTATTTGTATGCGGTACATTTTGTTAATACTGTATTCATAATAACATAAAAAAAAAATCTCATTGTGCTGCCAGGGAACATGGAATCAGATTTAGCATTTATTTAAGCTAGACTTCATTTTTATGGCTTGGGGGAAAATAATGCATATGTGCATGAATACATTTGGGGGGGGTAGGGGAGTGGGTCATTCAGTTCAGTTCTAAAGATGAATCATCTGTTTAGCTCTATAAAATGATAATTTTTCCTCTTTTTGTAGATGAGATTAGTGTGGTATTGAAGGCTTTCTTTGCGTGATATAAGGAGATATAGCCACTGTAGTATTCTTCTCTAACTACTTATGGGGTAAAGTAGTAGTGGCTCAGTCACTGTCACTCCACATACATAACTAGAAAGAATTATTTTCATAAAACAAGAGATTGATGGTAGCATGTGATGCTGGAAAGTTGTGAAAATGACGTCGGCAGTGAGATAAAAGAATCATGCCACTCTGAAAGTGAAACTGATCTTTACTGGGTATTGGCACATCCATTTGAATTTGTAAAACAGGAACAAGGAGCTAGTCACAAGTTTTCCTGTGAAAGAGTTGCAGCTGATTATTTACCTCATTCTCCCACAAGAAAAGAAAATATACAAAAAGGCACTATGGTAGCTCTGTACAAAAAATGCCATTAAGAATAGTTTAGATGAGAAGGTAAGTGAATTTAAGTAAAATATTTGTATTGTGAAAGTATCAGTTACTTGGAAGAAAAGAGTACATGACAAGTTTTGCTGAAATTTTTATCTTGCTAGCTGGTGATGGAGAAAATACCTCTTAGAGCGCTACAGCAATTCTTTTATTTTTTTTTTTTCTATACAAACAAAATATGATCTCTTCTCTCATATGGGATAAGTACATTACTCACTTTTGACTGAGAAATATCATTTAAAGATAACAGTTGTGGTTAATAGAAGAATTTGACATAGAATCTCTTAAGTAGCTATAAGGGAGATACCAATTTTGTTCTGAACAAAATTACTTTGACCATGCCCTCTGTATGTGGATCAACAAAAGTATAGAGTCAGTGTTACTTTCCATACCCATTTGAATTCTTTATAGATGTTCATCTGATCTCTCAGGGTCATCTGTATCAACCTCTACTCAAAGCAAGACTAACTTAAAAGTGAAATTGGATAGCTTAGGGTGTTGCCATCAAATTTTAGTATGTTTAAGGGTGGAGATACCACAACCTCACTGAACAATCTTTCCCAGTGTTTGACCAACCTCAACGTGAAAAGTTTTATCATCTAACCAGAAACTCCTTTGCTACAATTTTTGAACATTGCTTCTTTTTTGTGATACACCTCTAAGAAAAATCTGCTTTCATCCTCTGTAATTACCTGTTATGCATCTGAAGACAGTGATAAGATCTCTCCCTTAGCCTTCTTTTCTTGGCTGAACAAACCCAGCTCTCTCTGCCTTACCTCATGTCCTCCAGTCCCCTTACCACGTTGCTAGCCCTCTGTTGTCACACCGTTTTTTCAATTCTTTTTTTTTTTTTTTTTAATACTATTGAGCCCAAAACTGGACATGGTACTCCAGATGTGGAGTCAAACAGATGTGGTCTCAAACAGAGGGAAAGTGTCACTCCCCTTGACCTGCTGGCTGCACTTTTGCTGATACAGCCTAGGATGCAGTTGTTTCATCACTGCAAGATACTATTTGGTACGTGCAAGATTTCTAAAAGCATAGTTCTTAAAGCAAAGTTCTTAATTCAAAGTAGTACATTGTGCTCATCTTTCTGCAGGCACAGGAGCCATACTTCAGGATAGTCCAGCTTTTATTCCTTCAATGATATCTGGTCCATAGAGGTGATGCCTTCTGACCCATTGCGGTTGTAGCAGTGTGAGAAGCAAAACTGTTTCCTATTGTGTCTGCAAACAACCACATATTTAAAGCTGGAAAATATCACATCCACGTGAGAAGAAGAAATGAAGAACTGACACCTGCTATGCCTGAGGATGGCAGATCACTAAGAAGCACTGACTTTTATGTTTGCATGGGCTGGTAGGAAAGAAGTAGATGATGACATTCACCATAGTAATTGTTGAACTCCCTTGCATGAATGTAAGCCTGTATATAAAGTAGAACCTACTTAAGGACAACTGCTATCACTTCTAAAGAAAAAACAAATACATTTTTAAGTGAGAATATTTGTGGATGTAGCTGATAATACCCTTCAGGTACTAATGGACTCACATAGTATTTTCTTTTGGTAACATTTTCGTACTGCCAGGAAATACTTTTTACAAGTTATATAACATCTTAGATTTAGAAAAGTTGATTGTTGACATTTTGACAAGCTAAACACATTAATCCTCAACTGTAGAGGAGATCATAGTGTAAAAAACATGAGCGTGATAATTCTAATGGTGAGGGTTTTATAGTGTTAATTCTGAGAGCAAGCTTCAGTACATGCTGTAAGAGCAACACCCAAGGATCCTCCTAATTAGTACAGAGACAGATCATTCCAAACCTGTCAGAAAAAGCTGCTACTTAGTCCTTTTGGTTAGTCTGTTCTTGAAGGATGCTATGTTGATGGGACGGGGGTGGGGACAAAGCATGGAAAACATGTAAAATATCCTTACATGAGGAATAAATAATATAAAATAATCATGTGTCTCTTTCACTGAAAGACTATTTCTGTTCTTCTTTTCCTCCCAAAATCTACAAAAGATTTTTCAAGCTGCCTTTCAAGTTTCTGATAATCTTCCGCTTGCAAAGAAATACAATTGTATTCTCACTCAGACCTATTCAGGAAATTCACTGATGGAAGACAAGTATTCACTCATTTTTTGCATTATTTACTTAAGACATGCAAATATTTTGCGGTTATGTAGTCTCCAGAGTTATGGATAGCGGTTTTAAACACAGCTAGTTCCTTTAAGCAATATTATATATACTAGCTTTCCATAACAGGAGGGATACCGATTAATATCTGTCGATCTCGTATATCGACCCATTGTTCTAGCTACCTTATAATATGAAATTCATGGTATAATTAGTGACTTTAGTAAACAATTAGTAAATTTAGTTTACTACATTTAATTTAGTAAATAATTAGTGCATTTAAAAAACTGGTAATCTGATGATCAGCAGACGAAACAAACAGTTGAGCTTGGGAGACCTTTGCTTAGTATTTCTCTGTATGGTTGTCACTATGTAAAAAAAATTAAATGTTGCATCTGCTCAGTTGTGCAGTTTTGATGTATTCTATAAGCAACTATGGGCAGAGCCCTATTGACTTTTATGATTACTGAAAAGTAAAAGGGGAGAAAAGCAGCTGGTCCTTGAAATCAAGAGGGGTGAAAAGGTAGCATATAAATTGTTTGTAGGGAAGAATCAAAGATTTCTGAGTGTTCCTTGTGTGGGCTGTACTCAGTTTAGTCAAGTAGAAAAGAGTGCAATATCCTAATGTAACATTTTCCATATGATAAGTCATACTCCTTTGATATGATACAAGAAATATTATGCTTGGAAACATGCTGACTCCTGGAGCCAAAGCTGTAGAGAAATATCAGCACAGTATGAAGTCCTGGCTAATTAGGAGGGGGTTACAATAGTGCAGTTTTCTTTGGAAAGAAGAGAGTAAAAATAGCTCGGAGTATATTTTATTAGGTAATAACAGAAGGTCATTGAATTTTTATGATTATCTTTATACGTTCATAAACAAGATTTGGTTAAAATAGCAAAATCTGGAACTTCTGTTGTTTTGGGGGGTTTCTCCTTCTCTTGGCTATTGCAGAAAGATGAGTTTATATTCCCTAACAGTGTTATGGTTTTTTTTCCCTTTTTTATTTAATATTTTTATTGCCATGAGTGTTATTTCTTTATTTGTTTGTGTCATTTGCTTAGAAAAATCTAGTTATCAGAGTGGTTTTCTTGATTTTGAATATCACAGACTTGGAATGAAGAACTTCATCTGTAAAGATGCCAGCAGACAATAGGGCTTTCTGTGATGTAGACAAGCTCTAAAGAATAGACTGCTTTTAAAAACATAATCACTGAAGGTATGTCTTTTACTTTGGGTACAGGCATTTGGATGATGCCCCCCTCCTCGACCTGAGGGGTTTGGATCATCATGAGCAGGAGCTCTAGGCAATCTTAAGGAAGAGTGCTATGATGACACAGGCTTCTGCATTGTTAATGTGAGTGATCATAGAATCATAGAATTGTTAAGGTTGGAAAGGACCTCTGAGATCATCAAGTCCAACCTGTTAACCTAACTGCCTGGTCTGCCTCTAAACCATGTCCCTAAGCACTGCATCCACATGTTTTTTTGAATACTTTCAGGGACTGTGATTGTACCACTTCCCTGGGCAGTCTGTTCCAATGCCTAACCACTCTCTCCGTGAAGAAATTTTTCCCGATATCTAATCTAAATCTCCCCATGCACAACCTGAGGCCATTTCCTCTCATCCTATCGCTTGTTACTAGGGAGAAGAGACCGACCCCCACCTCACTACAACCTCCTTTCAGGTACTTGTAGAGAGCAATAAGGTCTCCCCTCAGCCTCCTCTTCTCCAGGCTAAACAACCCCAGCTCCCTCAGCTGCTCCTCATAAGACTTGTGCTCTATTGCAGTACTGTTAGGCAAGCTGTAACGGTGCTGCAAACCTACTAAGGCATGGAAACAAAACCTGTAATTGTACTAAATCACATTTGGGCAGAGTGGCCCTTTACTGGACTATCATTTTCCATTGCTTCAGAATATTGTCTTGTTCCACAGAGCTTATAAATTCGGTGCTGAATGAACACAAGTTTAGGACTAGAATTCTGTCTCCCTACCTTGATGCCCATGATTGTGTCTATATCATCTCCTGCCTTGATGAATGAAATGTATTCCTCCCTAGATTGTGTTCTGTGCAAATCACAGCCCTCTGGCTTCCTACGCAATTTAGCTATTAGGATTAAACTGTGTACAGACTATTTTGTCTATTTTCTGTTAGCTTTTCCTTGGCCCTAAATGGAAAAAAAAAATCCATGCCTTTGAAGTTTGAAATGCAGATTAGATTCCTGCAACATTTTCTAATGTGTGTACTCCTTTAGCATAGTGAAAACAATTTATGGTAACCTGAATATGTATGTAAAATCTGCATTTCTGTCTGTTATAACCCCAAAAGAACCAAATTGTAAAGAGAAGTCATGTAGTCCATTTCTTTGCCCCAAAATTTCAACTGCTGTACATAAACTGTTTGACAGGTGTTTGTTTAACCTATTGCAAAAATTCTTCATCATTTAGTTACTTTACATCATGTGTAGGTCTCTTTGGAGTTGTTTTCATTTCTGACAGCACATCTGGAAGGGCTTTCTTCCTTTTTCATTTAATTGCTTCTTTTTCTATCATTAAAGGCAAATTTGAATATCCCTTAATGAAGAACAGTCGATGAAGGAAGTGTTAATTGTTTGATTTCTTTAGAAAAGATCCACTGAGAAAAATCACACAGTTCAAATTTTCTGAAAAAGAAGAAATGGTATATAAATACGAGGAAATCTCTCTTCAAAACACTATAAATTTACCTCTATTTCAAAACGATTTATGTAATTCTTACCTTTAAACTTGGACAATCCAGTCAACCGTTCTCTTCTTTCAAAGTTGTTTAGACATGTTCTACCTCTTTTTTGTGTTTAAACCAAGGAAACTCATACCTTTTATTTTTATGTTTTTCCCTGCATGGCAAAACCAGTTTTAGTCTTTCCTCCATTTAAGCACATCCTTCTGCCTCAATCCTTTTATTTTCAATGTGGGGAAAAGGGGGAAAAGTCCTTTATGCTGTAACATCTTTCTCAGCTTTGAAGCACTGCCAAACTTCTACTTCAAAGCTGTTTCAAGGCTTCAGCTTTGTCACAAAACCATCACGTACAAAGTTTTTAGCAGCCCACACAACAGTTTGCTTTTTAAAATACGCCTTTATTACTGAAGAAAGGTTAACTCTGGTGATTCCATAAATTATCTCTGCAAGTATAAACTTTTCTCCAATACATAGGAAGTATCTTTAGACAATACTGTTGACTGAAAAAAGTTTCATCATTAGATTAAATTAAATTACAAAAAAGTGATGACGTTATATCCTGAAAATTATTTTTACCATGTAGTTTTCCATTTGACTAGTATTCTGTTTCTAAGCATCTGAAAGTGATTTTGAAGAAAAGTTCTTGATAGATACCGTAAAAGTTTTGTCACGTTGATCCAAAATCCTAAGAAATTTCACTGGGATTTTTAAAGTCCTAACTATTCTTTTATACTTAGATGCATGTGTATGTAAAGAGATTACATATATCAGGTTTAAAACATTCAAATTAATTTTTATAAGAATATTAATAAGGTTGATATAGAGAACAAAGAAGATACTGCTTCTGGTGCAGGTATGTGTATGTAGATAGATGGAATGTGATCAGTTCATCCTTACTGGAGTAGGAATCCTTAATGAAGGAAAGTTTTATGTTCACATAACTAGACTCTACACACAGCAATAAACTGAGCAGGGTCAGACTTAGAGGTCTGAATGAATTACGCTATATACTCAGGTGGCATAACTTATGGTTTGACTCTAGCTTGGCTTTGTGAAGCTTTTCCTAGTAAGAAAGCCCAACTTGGTTTTGACAACAGACATACATACTCTCAACACTTAAAACAAAAGTAAATATGACAGTCTGTGGTTTGACTTGGTCAGTACAAGAGCTGAGAATGAAGAAAAAATATGATCCTTGATCATGAGCTTTATGGTTCTTTTTTGGGTTGTTTGGTTATCTTTTTAGAAGTGGAATCTAAATTTTTTACTTTTTTATTTCTGTTTCCTAAACTTAAGGTGATCTGTCTTGTGGCTTTTTAAGCAACATAATGAAAAAGAGAAAATAAAGAAATGGTGAAAACTGCATCTTCTAGCATAATATGGTATCAACCGCAAAAGTCTTATCCCTGCTTATGGTACGTGAAATAAACTGTACTGCTCAGGTCTATAAAGCTGTTTTCTCTACCACTGACTTAATGAATTCTGGGTAACTACAGGGGATCTGCTAACACCAAGTGAATGAATGCTACAAAAGATTTTTCACAAAGTGTAGCACTGTCTGTTTAACGCTGAATGACCACCTGTGCCTGATTAATTGGACAGATTATCGGGAAAGTAAATGGATAATTTCCACTTTGCAATTGCACTTGAGTTCTAGCGTGTGTTGAAGAGAGTTATGCACAGGTTAAAACACGCACTAAATAGTCATTGTCCTTCGCTGCTTTGATCTACTAACTGAACCCAAATTTAAGGATCATATCAAGTCTCTCATAAAATGGAAAAATTGTGCAACCCAAGTACTGTTTAGTTTCTTTTTTCTCATGTGCATTACAGTATAAAATATTACTAGTTTTATCTTAATAAACTTGTAAAGCACATTACAAACTTTTAACTAATTCCTGGAATTTGATTTGTAAACACAGGTGCCAAAGCAACTAGTATAGGAAGCTTTGTGACCGAATAAACTTAGTATAAGCTCTGCCAAAGTGACATTAAACAACATTGCAAATTCAGTGAAGCTAAATAACTGTCTAAATTGAGTGGTAAAGAAAATAATGAGGAATGCTTTTAGATCTATTAGCAGCTAATGGAAAAATCAAAAAACAGCTTCAGTCTATGTGCCTGATGTAGCAGGAATCAGTAAAACATGCTGACTACTGGATCAACGCAAGTTAGAAAGGGCTGCTTAGTAGAAAGCAGTAAAATCTGAGAAGCGTTCCAAATAAATCAGTTGCCAGCTATTTCCATGCAACAGGGTTAGCTGAACACTCAGGACAGAGGTGGACTAAACTTATCTGGAGGTACACCTGCCTTCCATAAGTTAGTCAGTATTTCCAAAAGTAAAGCACTTCTACTTGATTTAGAGCCTCAGGAATACTATCTAGATCTAATATCCATTTATCCAGGCTATTGCTAAACTGGAAGAGTACAAATTAAACAAAAATGTCACTTTTGAATGAAGAATGATTGTAGTGAAGTACTAGCTGTTCTGATCCTCTGAGATAATAGAAATAATAGTCAATGGTAGTAACAAATCATGAAAAGTAGGTAGAAAATAATTTCTACCTTTTCTTTCTCATTTTCAACATTTTGCTTCCTGTGATTACCTTTAATAAAACATTTGTATTTAAAAACAAGAAGTTGCTTTGAGCCAAAAAAAACAGAACTGCCTGTATTTTCAAATTTATTTCTGAACAGATAAATTTTGTCCAAAATAAGTCTTTTGTATGAAAAAATCCATTTTAAATGTGTCATAGCTTTTAACTAAAAAGATCAAAAGCAATTTTCGCCATTCATAGTGTATTCCCAAGAAACTATTAGTTCAAAGTACAGTTTGGAATGTAAACACAACCGGAGACCTGTGAGACTACTTTGAGTTTTCACCCTTATTAGAGAACAACAAATTTTGAAACACAGTCATTTCCTTCAGGATACAAATGTTTGTTCAACTGTAATAAACCACAGCATAGAATATATGTCTCCCCCATCAGACAAGTGAGGGAGACTGTTTGGAAGGGCTGTTCATATTTCAGCCCTGCATTGTTTTCATAATGAGTGGGACGGGTCTCAGAATAATTGCATTCAGCTAATGAACAAGACATATTTCTGTTTACCTCAGCTCTGGTGCTTCTGTGGACCCAGCTATCTTCCTTTTTCTTCATATTTTTTACTTAATGTGAAACTTTCCTGGAAACATAACACTTCATAAAGGATGCATGACAACTTTAAACTTAATGCTGACACTTTAAGTCCTTGTTGCCCAAGAGCTACTAATTTAATTAGAGACTGCTATGCTGGAATTAGTAGAGAAATAAAATACCCCTTCAGAGAAATTTCGTTGAAGAAGATTAAGAGAACAAGTGGAAAAAGGAAAATTACATCCATAAGCCTGTTTCTCTCTGCTGACTACAAAGGGAGTATAGGATGACTAGCAGAGTTGGACGTGTCTAATTGTAGACATCTAGTGTTAGCTGAGGTGGTCTCCCCTTTGTAATTTGAAGATTAACCTTTGGTCTCCCTAGTGGATAGTCATTGAATTTCAGTTTAGATGCTTCTAAGTTTTCGTAGGGTTTTTTTCAATAAAACATTAAAAGTGCAAGGAATACGGGAGATATTTGAGTTCATTGGGGCACCTATTTTATTTTTAAGTGAGGCTTCTTTTTAAACAATTAAGTTTTATGGCTAGTGACTCCTCTATTAACTTTTCTTGGGGTTTCTACCTCAATTTTCATAACTTCTAAAGATCTCAACTATTAAAAAACATCACTGGACTTTCTTGAAAAATGCAATCAAATATTTTCAGAGATCTTTACCCTTCAGGTTGAGGTCAGTGAAGAGTAAAATGAGGAAAAAGAAAAAAGCAATTATTGTATTTGTATTCTAAATATATTTACTTCTGTCTGTCCCTGATTTTTTCCAGCAGCATTGAGATCTACCTGCATGATATTTAATAGTTTGCAGAACTCTGGCTTTATACTTACGTGTCAAAAACTTCACACAAGAAACTGTCACGCCCTTATCCAATTGTAGAACTAAATAACATATTCTGCAGCTCACCATTATTGTTCCAGTTCTGAATACTGTGACAACAGTTTATATTTAAGTTACAGTGTTAAGAATAATATTGGTAAATAATACCACGTGATTACTGTGAACAAATATAATTATGATGTTTCTTAAATCAGTAAGAGCAAGGTTACTTACTAAAAATAAAGCAAAAGCCTCTCGTACATCTGATAACTTGATTGTTATCTCATTTTTAAATTATTTAAAATACTGTGAATTTGGAGTAACCCCTCTGACGTATTGTACTAGGGCAAAAAGATGAGACTCAGTGTCCTAGGTTCCAGGAGAACTGTTTCAGATGGGGTGAGACTTAGGCCACTTCTCTTGAAAGGCTGTCTGAACTCTGAAACATTACCATCTTTCTTGCTTATAAACAAGAAACCTCCTTAACTTGATAACCAGATACTGATGTAGATTATCATACTTTTTCATAAGAAGTAAATATCTACGATAACTGTCAAAGATAAAAGCAAAACCAATTTAAGTAGCTGAAGCAGGTAAAGCCATGCTTCCATGGTCCTCACCAGATCCTTTATAATTGTCTTGGTGAAATTAGGTTACCCTTTATAATTGTCTTGGTGAAATTAGGTTACCTTGTATGTAACAGGGTATTTGATATCTATCAAAGAATAATGCTTTTAGTTATGCATATGCAGTAGCTAAATAAATTTTAATATATTTAACATTTTAATAGCTAACCTTTTATTTCTGTAAATATGCAAATAAGATAGCTGAACTATCACAACCTCAATTCTCCAGCTACAGATGGTCTTAGTCTTATCAGATAGTAGGTCAGGAACTTCTCCCCACCCCAACAGTGACCTACAAGTGGCCTGCACTAAATTGTTAAATCAATGTGTGTTTTATTGCAGGTTCACTGGAGATCCCTATCCTTAGGCAAAACCTTTACACACTATAAATAGATTCCGAGGGCTTCTTTCTTCTTGTCTCTGAAGTGACTACAGCTGTGGGAGATAATGTATAGGCTAAAGGGAAGCCGTATTTAAACCCCTTTCAAACTGCTGACACCTTGGGCATGGTAGCGCGAAGCTCCTGATGGTGTTGCTAGTGAGTTGTTGCAGCCTGTGCCAAATCCTCTGTTGCTGCAGCTACGCTGGCAACAGCATCTTACCTAGTTTAAATTTAGCTGAGATACACGTACATGAGGTGCATACATAGCACTAACTGCACTATGTATGTGCATAAGTCAAGACAGTCAAACCAATGGCAGCCCACCTGCAGGGAAATTTTATATATCTTTTGCTAATGCTTTAGAACTGCTGCTGTCAACATTTAAGTGATGTTTAACGGTGAAAGTGGAGGCACAGTGCCCACTGTGTCCGTGCAGGGCTCAGTGCCAAAAGGCAGGAGGTATCCTGTTGCCTTACCACGGCTGATGGGAGAGGTGACGAGAGACCCTGTATTTGGCCCCTGACAGTAAGAGAACTGTAAATCTTTTCTTTGGTCCCTGAAACAATCTATGTGGCACAACAGAAAAAGCATCTACTTGTTTTCTGTTCTTCTAAATTATTTTATTTTTCCTTCTCCCCACCAGCTTAATATGAGGGCTGTTCACTCTCTCTTGGCTCAAAGAGCTTTCCATCCGCAAATACAGTTTCATCAGCATCATATAGTTTTTTGAAAATATACTAATACTGAAAGTTTAAATTTCTGATTATTCCTACAGGACACCTTTGCAGATGGAGAGGAATGGCACTGGTTTCTTTAAGTGCACTCTAGTGAGTTGGTTCTGTGTTTGTATGTGAATGCACTGATGTCTGTGGATGTGGGCCCCACTGATTGAGGAACTGTGCTGGCATATATCAGTATATCATTCCTTGGACAGAGAAGGCAGTTAGTGAACAGAGAGGCATGAGGCAAAGTTATTAAATTTGCAGTTAAATATAGATGAGCATTTGTTGTAGGATGTAAATGGATGGTTGCAGATAGCCACACATTCACCAGGCCCATTTTCCAGCCCAGGTGACTATGTGGTGTTACTCTCAAAGAGGGAGGCACCTTACAGTGAAGCCAGGAATTCATTGTTGGTATAACCAAAAGTTTTAACGGTAGCTAAAATACTATGAACCATTATTATTATTATTATTAGTCAGTTACATTGTAACATTCAGTGGATACTAATGAAGCCCAAGTCATCTACTTAATATAAACTAAATGTCCTTTAACAATATTAAAGCTAAAGGTTGCCATACAAATCACCCCTTCTGATGAACTCTCCCTTTTCTCTGGCGTTATGCTTGCCACTTCACTGCTCCTCTGGGTTCTAAGGTCAGTGGTTTCAGTGTGTGGGGTGGGGTGCAATGTTAAGATGAGCTGTGAGCATCCCGAGATATTCACTGAGAAGCTGTTCAGGATAGAAGAGTTCATCTTCCTTTGCTGGAATTGCATGTTCCCAGTTCCTAAGTCTGCATTACTATCAGTAACCAGCCTCTGGTGAGTTTTTGATACCCTAGGGACCTCTGGGACCACTCTCTGTTCTCGCCTTCAGGGCCTTTGCTGTCACCTGTTGCCTGTACTCCTTTATGCTTCATCATTATTCTGTGGTCATAGACAGTTCATTGTACAGAGCATATCTACTTGTTATTCAAATCTGTGTCAAAATTCTTAACAGTAGACATTGCACCACACAATTATACAAAGCTGAGCAAAACTAAAACAAATCAGGTGATAGTGACCTGGTCATTAGGTGGTTGCTGCCGCAGCTAAACAAGCTGAACAAAGTTCCAGGCAAGCCAAAACAAGACAAAGCATAAATCCCAAAGCCCTTGTTAGCCTAGCACAAAGCCTATGACCTGGTTATTAGCAGTCATAGTACTGTGTTTGCCGGTTTGCAGGATTCACATGGCAGTGTGTCCGAGCTGATTACCCTAGCGAAGGGCAGCTACCTGGCTTCTCCAGTGAAGTTCATATACACTTGGTCAGTCTTAAGTGCTAACAGCCTGGTCATATGTATCTCTCTGTATTGGTATGCATTGTCCTGAGTGCAGCATTGACCAATAATTATTAAAGTTACCAAAACTTGTATACTTTAGCCTGTGTGCATAGAAGTAACAAGGTGGTGTACCAAAATGTTATCAGAGATAGGTACATTGTCTCTTGATTTTGCCAGCTTCCCTAAACTCAGAGGTTCTGACTTCCTTCCCAGGTTTTGCAGAAATCAGGGTTTATCTGCATAGAACCATTTGCTGGATTAGAGCTTATATTTGGTTAGCACATTTTAAATCAATTTAAAGAATGTATTTTGTCAGCATCAAGAATTGACAATAATGTTGTTATTAGTAGTTTCATAAAGTACCTGTGCAGTCACGTCATGAGTAGTTATATCATGCTGGCATGGAGGTATTATACTGATTTACAAATTTTTTCAAGAGACATTATACATCAAACATGGGGAAGTTGACACAAAAAATTATTATGACTGATCAGCTGACAGGCCCAGTGAAAAGTACAGCCAAGATGCAGGTTTAGTACTTTATATTTTATTTTAGGAGAGTCTGCTTTCCAGAGGACTGAAGAAGGATCAGTCCTTGCGCTCTCTAAAGCTTTTAGATAGATACATAGACTGGGAGAAAGTGTAAGCTGCCTCTGAACTTCTTATAGTGCTGTGCTTCCATATACGGACTGGTTCCAACAAGGAACAAAGCATAAAAATGTCTTTGAACAGTTGGTAATGTTGTCTAGATGGGCTGCACAAAGAAACGCTTTGTGCCTTTTCTGAGAAAATTCAGGGGCACTCTGCATAAATAATTGCAGAAGTGGACCACTTGGCACCTGAAGGACAGTTATTTATGTTTTAAGTGTAATGCAAGCATTAGCTAATTAATCATAAGAAATTAACAAATTTGTCCTTCTGTCAGCAAAGAATTTGAATGGATACAGAGATGAGAATTCTACTCCTGTTTGAAAGCATGCAATATATACTGTAAGACTGAAATGGAATAAAGAAGAGCAAGGTGCAGTGGGGGAAAGGTCTTACGTCTACTAAAGGTGCAGAGAATTGAGAGGATAGAGAGAACCAATTTACTGAGGGATAAGAAGACAGGGAATTTGCGATGGTGAAACAGAGTTCGCAAGGATTTAGGACTGTCTTAAACTTCCGTCTCTCACATCCCCATGCTGAATTTTCATAATTCTGAGCCTGAATTGTCACAAGGAACTTGAATGAAAAACTTTTTTTTCCCCTAATATGTTTCTAAGAAGAAGAGCTAGGTTCATACTTGACTGTCTTTCCCTTCTCTGTAAATTTGGCATGGACTGTGCTGGCAACTATGAAATCTCTAGGGAACCTGAACAGAAAATCTCCTTGGAGAACTTCAATTCAATTTATGTGGAATAGATTGGTTGGCACCAGCTACTGAAAACTGAGTTTAAGCACATTGTGAGAGACAGATTGTCTTCCAAAATTTTGTCTTTTGAAGCAGGGCCAGCACTTATTATTGGAACTGCTATAATTCATAAGATGATCTCAAGCAGCTTCTTCTTTATGGGAGAGATTTCAGAAAGACATCTGAGAACTCATGTCCTCTCCTCTCCAAGTCACTGGTGAGAACAATAGTTAAAATTTCATCCAAAGACCATTGCCATCAATGGGAGTCTATTATCTTCACTGGACACGATAAAGAGCTCTGAGTCTCGTATAATCTCTTGCAAATAAAGTAAAAATAGGTTGCTGAATTAGTGATGCTGTGTAGCCATGGCATTCTTTTTAGGTATATAAGAAATACAGAATTTATATCTTTAATACAATAACGTTCTTTGTTTTGTGTTATGCATGAGAAAATATCTGAATGATGTCTTGTATGAACCACCACTAACATTAGTGTTAACGTAGTTCAAAAGAAAAAAAAAATTGCAGAAATACAATTATATAGAATGTTCAAATATTTTGAAAAGAAATGAGGATGTTTCCATCTTTTAAAATTTGATTTATTTTAAATCACAAATTTTCAATATTTTGACATTCTATTCCAATTTAAGATGAAAACAAAACCATGAATATTTCACATTCCAAAGGAATATAAATCTCAAAATTCTTGTACCTTTCTACTTCTACTTTTCTTAATGACTATGAAGGTTATAAGTAAGCCAATTTAAATAAAAAATTACATACAGGTAAAAAAAAACACAAACAAGCCACAACTTCATATATAAACTGTTAAATTGTTGAATATTTGAATTGTTAATATAATCTAAGTAGAATAGCAATAATTAACATATTATGTAGTTTGCATTCAGATCAAGAGCAATTTGTTCCATGTACAGAAGAATTTTATATAAATTATATGGAGTTTCTTGTAAATCTGCTGAATTAGGGCTTTTCATTGTTGGTGCTGGTTTGTTTTTTTTTCTTAAGGGCCTAATTCAAGTTCATTGATACCAATGGAAAGCTCCTTTTGTTTTAAAAGGCTGTTGGATTTTGCACTCTCTCCCGTCAATTACTTACTGCATATAAAATGAATTGGGAAAAATAGGCAGTCAGGTGTTCAAGTTGCAGAATATCTTAAAATAGACATTTCCTACTGAAATCCATGCTGATCATTTAATGTGATACTTGTGCCCTTATGTTCTGTCCTGAAGTGTGTAAATGTCTTCAGCTGCCAGACCTTTCTTCACTGTAAAGCTTAGTTGGGCTTTTAATTGAGTCCAATTCTCTTATGAAAAACCTCATCTAAATTTATTACTGCTTTCATACTGGTCTAGTCGGCTTATTTTGGACTAAGGGCAAACAGAAGAGTTCAACTTTTTCTCTGTCTGGTAATGACATGCTTTGTAGGGAAACTGCAGTTTAAACCACTGTGATGCAGATGACAGTCCTTTAGTCCATAAGCTCCTCAAACAGATCCTCCAAAAATCCAATAGAAGGGAACTGAGGAGTAACTCAACTTTTTACAGTCTAATTAATCCTAGGGTGCACTCCTGTAAGGTTTGAGAAAAAGCACAACTGAATGCAAAACAAGAAAAGAAGTAGAACGAGTTTTCCCCTTTTCAGCATTTCACTTAGGAATGTGTCTTCCTGACATAGATTATAGGATCATTTTATTTATACCATTCAGTGCCATGTAGGCTATTGTTGTTATAAGTGTTGTCTGTCAGTCACAGTGTGGTCTGTGATCCTTTAAACTGTAAATATCTAGAGGGGTACATTACAATGAAAATGGAAAGGACATGAAAAGATCATGCAAAATGTAATTTTTAATTTCCCCCCCCCCCTGATGTTGTTTATCAATATTGTAAATATATTGTTGAGCAGATGGTATTCACCCCATAGAAAGAGGGAATGAAAACTAGTAAGTACTGCTTTCATCTCTAGTGGCAGTGAACAGAAGCAGCAGTAACATGCTTAGAACCTTTCCTCATATATCCACTCAGTTTGGACCCTGTAATCCATATGTAAGTCCAGGGTGAAAAAGTATAAAACAAGATTGGTCCTCATTTTTAGAAAAGAATGCCACTTTTTGATCAGATTTGGTTGTGATCTAATAAAATGTCATCCTAGAGGACACTGGGTTAATGTAAAATTCATAGTTATTCTGGCTGACTTTACAGTCTGATAGGAAATCTGGTGAAGGATATGACAGTAGGGAACTGATGTGGAAATACTCTTCAGTAAGAGCTAAAGTCTACATATTTATGCTGTATTTTCTGTGTTTGTTCTTCGTTCATTTTTGTTTCCCTGTAAAAAGAGAGAGACAAAAAAAGCTATTTATGTATCCAAAACAGTTCTTGAACGTTGCTTGTACACTCCTGCTTTCTTCTCAGAACATGCGCCTTACATGCCCTCTGTATGGAACTGAGTAGTGCTATTGAAGATGGTTGTTTTGATATTTCTGAAAATGGGTTTTGATACACCATAACAATGAGATGATTGCTAAGAAATGGCAAAGTTGGATACCCTTGTATGACAGTGCTCTTTGAAGAGACATGCACAGGGTGAAAATAACTGTTTTAATACAGTCAAAAGCAGGCATCAGTTTAAACAGTCTAATACCGATCTGATGGGTATGTTGTGCCTACTGATCACACTAATCCATAATCAGTTTTGGATGTACATCAGTTCAAATGCTGCTTATTTAAGCTATTGGCTTTCAGAGAAGCTTTTTAGCCTGCATAGCTAATTATTCAGAAATCTATTGTGCACTGTCAGACTGTGAAGGAGCTGGTAGACATTTGCAAATTCTGTATTCAAGGAAAGATTTAAAGGATCATCAAAGCAGAAAGCACACAATATGCTGATTTTCAGAAGAGGACAGGCTATTAGAAATACCAGTCTCATCTTGAAGCAGCAAGAGAACTTTTTTTCCAAAACCGAAGAAAGCATGGGGTACACCACCCACTCGAAATCAAACTGCTTAGGAATTGGATTTGCAGGTACTACCTTTTGAGACAGATCAAGCATTTTCTTTCAGAAATCCATATATAAATATTGAAATCATATAAATACAGGTCAAGAGTCTTTAAATTTAGGACAGAAAGAGATGGGAAAAATTCTCTCAGAAAACATTTAAGTGGGTGGGAATTAAAGCAGCATTAAACTGATGTCTATTGAAGAAGTCCACTATCCAGCCCAGGAAGATGAATGTTTAATATTATATCAACTCTCTAGATAAATGTGTCTTCTCAGACAATAAGCAAATCAGAAAACATGGGAAGAAAACCCTTTAAAGTGTTCCCAGGATGTCGTCATGATGTCTTTAATACAAGAATTGCAAAATTAATATTAGATCTGGGGAGAGGGAGAAGACTCAGCAGGGAGAAACAATGAGCACACAAAAGGAGTCCCAGAGGGTTTTGTTCTAGACACAGGCTGATTGGTCTCTGCCTTGTCCTCACAACCAATACAGGCATCTTCTAAATATTTTTTTATTTAGTTCATGCAGCACTGCATTATAAATATCAGGAACCACTGCCACTTTAAACTAACACTGTTACTTTTGACTTTGGAGCTGTCTTTGTTGTGTACTGATGGAAGGAAACATTTTGGAAAAAAAACATGAGAGAAGTTTAGATTGGAAGTTTCTCTCATGCAGAGTACTCAAACAGATGTAT
This sequence comes from Nipponia nippon, assembly GCF_047370975.1. Taxonomy (NCBI): domain Eukaryota; kingdom Metazoa; phylum Chordata; class Aves; order Pelecaniformes; family Threskiornithidae; genus Nipponia; species Nipponia nippon. The sequence goes on along the minus strand of NW_028262290.1, from coordinate 85,779,044 downwards.
AAAATGGAAGGTTACCAAATTGGGGAATATATGCCCAAACCTATCTGGTTGTAGCTGCAGCTGCTGCCATTGCTGACAGAACAGAAATAGAAGCTGGAAAGAATTGCGGGAGGAAGGGAAGAGCCAAGATATGTGCACAGGTAGGAGTAGGAGCTAGGAAGATAAGGCAGTGTATGCTGGTTTTTGGCTTGCCTTTTAGTCCCACCTAGAAGCTGACAATGATTGCAGACTTTTGGTTGTATAGTTTGTCCCGTTTCTGATTCATCAGGACTCGTTGCCCTTTGTCTCCCTATTTGGATGTCCTGTGTCCCCTATTCTGTTCTTTAACTTCCTTTTGTCATCTCTTACAGCTTAATCTTTTGTTTAACATGAGTGTTGGCTTTTCCTTGTTTTAATTTGTCTTACATTTCCCAACCTGGGTGTCCCAAGGTGCTCTGGGATGTTGATCATGTGTCCATCTAGGTGCTATCAATACATGCCATTCTTCTAGATCTTCCTCTCTAGTTTGTTCCCTCTGTTTTTTTCACATGCAGACATTCCCATTCATTCTCCATTCATACTGATCTTACTATTTCTATTGCAGTTCTCTACAATAATCCTTCAGAAGATTTTCTGTTGTTAGGATATCACACTTTAGAGTCAAATATACAGCATGACCCCCAGGGAGTGGAAGTTAAGATCAAGAGGATCAGCTTTAGGGATTACAATAATCCTACATGCGAATACATCTGCTCTAGCATAAACCAGTTACTATGCTGGCAGAAATCTGGTGACCTAGAAATTTAGAAAATTTGAAACTTTATATCCTCATTGGACTACATATCATATAATTCTCAAAAACATGTTCTACCACAAATTCTTTCTCTGTTAGCCTCCCATTTTAAATCAGAGATAGTATTTGAGGGAAGAAGTTACATTCAGCATGAATAAAAATATCAGAATCCAGACCTCACTGAGAAAAAAAAATAACTAATTTAAAAAGCATAGGTAATATCTTTGATTCTAAAATGGAGTAGGACTGTTACATGTGAACTAAATATAAGAAGATATTATTTTGGCACTGTAGAAAGCAGCAGTGATCGAGACCACATTTGAAATACAGTAAGCAGTTCTAATCAGCTCGTAATAATAGAGGTATTAAGGAAATGAGGCAGCAAAGGAAAGGGTAGGAAAGGGCAGGAAAGGGCATACAGAATTGAGACTCAAGGATTTTAGTTATTCAGAAGGTTAGAAAATCAAGGTTCAAATTCTTTAGAAAGAGAAGATTAAGAAGAGACTTTACCCAGCTATGCAGTGAAGAGACTGGGGAGGACAATTGATACAAGATTATTCAAGCTGGTGTCAAGTTGAAGAACCAGGCAGCAAAAGCTTCAGTCGAGGAATGTAAATTGCTTGCGGAATTCAAGATGAGCTCTTTTTCAGCTAGAATAATTCATAAACAAAACAGCAGTAGGAGAAAATTTTAAACAATGTGTGGTACTTTCATAGATACGCTGCTTAATGGATTCATTGATAGCACTTTCTTAAAATAAATAGAATACAAACAAACAAAACACTTTACAGAAAAAGGATAGTAATTCTTTGGCAGCAGAGAAAGAAAAATAATATAAAAGATAATGGTGCTTCTTAAGTTTACACACATGCACTGCATACACACAAAAGTTTCATTGCTTTCTATGGTTTCTCACTCTGACCCTTGTGCTGCTGTTATTAACCAGGACAAATATAATGGTTTTATCTTTCAGTTTTATCATAAGTCTTGTTATATTAAATTTTATGAGATTTTATGCTGCAGAGTCTAGCAGTTAGTATCTTTTAAAAACACGGTAAACCTCCTGAATGTTAAAGTCAAAACATGGCCTATCTGTAAGTTTTGGAGACTTCTTTAATTTTTTTTTTTTTTAAGCTACTGTTATGACTCTTGGGAGGTTTTACTCAATTTCTATACACTTAGGATTTGCAAGAACACAAAAACTTTGTTAATTTTTGATTAGGAAATACAGCTGAGGTACTTAAATTATAATGATCTGTGCATGTGAAACTGGCCATAAAATTTGAATCGTAGCGAAGCACTGTTAGATCCTTAACAGTTCCCTTACTCCCTTTATGTTCAGTGAGGTTTTTAGTTCCTTGTTCTTTGACTCAGAAGAGCTTCTGTTATTTCTGTCTCCCTGAGTTGTTCAGAGGTCATTCAGCACCAAAGAATCTGTCGGAGGGTTGCTTCCTTCAGTTCTGCATTCTTACGGATGCACTGAGTGAGATAAGCCTCTGAACTTGAAGATCTTGCACAGAACCACCAGTCACAAGTGTTTACATGTGCAGGTGATTCTTTTTAACTAGTTGTATGTGGAGATGATAGAACTAATAGTGAGAAAACAATTTCCTTGTCTGATATCTATTTAAGTTCTCCTTATCTAGTGTATATGCAAAAGTGCCCTAAAATTGCACCAAATTCTGCTTACATAGTGTTCAATATTTCTGTCAGTAATTTCTTATGAACTAAAGGTGCATTCAGTCTGAGGCACCTGGAACACTTTGGAAATCTTCTTCATAGATGTACTTCATTTGTGATGGACATGTGTGGGAGTTCCATATGTCCTTCAGCCTAATCACAGAAACTGTTTTCTGTCAAGCTGTATGTCATCCACACATTTCAGGAAAATATCTAAAATCCTTTTTTTATTTTTTTCCCCCTCCTTTCAGGCCAGAATTGTAGGAAAGAGAAGAGTTGTTGGTGGAAAACTAGGATATTTTGTAGCCTTGTCTTGCATAAAGAGAGGATCAGTTAAGAATGCTTTGAAAATCAGATTAATTATCTTTTTTCCCACAGAAGTGGATTAGTACACAAGGAACTATATGTAAGTTTTTTTACAGTGCATTTCTACTAGGTATGGTGGTTTAGACTGGTTTTCAGATTTGTATTTAAAGCAATGGTCACTTGAAAATACAAGTATTTTAGAGATTCCTTTCTATCTACACTACTCAAAATCTGTATGCTGTCCTTTGCACCATTAACTGATTTTGAAGGCAAATAAAGGGGAAATATCTGGAGATGGTTTTGTTTTTCAGTTTTCTGTGTTTAGTAGTTTTTATTTTCCTGAAACTATAAAAGGGGAAGTTTAGTTGGAACCACCTATATAAAATCAAACCTTTCCCCTTTATGCTTTCAGTGTGTTTTTATGCCTCATACTTTTTAAGATAGACCTTGTGGCCTAAATTACCTTAATCTTCAAATACAGAAGGAAATAGCTGTGGTTCTTGGATCACAGACATTCATCTGACACTAATAAAATTGTAAATCGTACGTGTAAAACAACAGCTAGGCTACTATCTATGTTATATATGGATATTACAATATGTAGAATCACTCCCCCAAAATTAAGTAAATGTCTGTTATTATAACGTTTCTTTCCTGTGTCACTGTATTGCATGGCAGTCTTGTGGGAGCTTTGTATTGTTATCTGGATTTCCATGTTGGATCCTGTGGTACTAAGCAACTATAAAATAAGATGCGGATCTCAACAATTTAGCAGCTTTAGCCTTTGTTCTTCATAGACAACTGAGCCAAAAGATACTTTCTCGGTGCTGTTAGGAACTATTCCAGCCCAGTTCATTCCTCTATTTCAGAACTTTTCCTATATTCACAGTAATGCTGTTCACTGAGAAATTTTTTTACAGATGACTAACATACTAAACATTAAGTCACACTTTAAAAAAAATTACGAAGTTTTAATTCACTGCCATATTTAACAAAACAGCCTGTCAAAAATATTTGAGAAAATGAAATCCACGTTAAACCAATTGTTCTTGTATAATGAGATGTAATGAGGGTTAGTGCTATGCAGTGCAAACCCTCTTGCAAGTGACTTATATCTTCAGTAATGTTTAAAAGGGTTTCCTAGAAGTACCTCTGCACTGTGCTGGCTTGGTCCTTCAATGAAGTCATTAATAGGATTTGGGGGAAGGGAAGTTCCATCCTGATCTTTTAACTAAACTGTCAAATTGCAATGATCTACCAGTGTTCTATACTTTTTTTTTTTTAAATTCATATTTGTAAATATAGACTGTATAATACTAATTATTCATGTGAACTTACATGGGAAGTTATAGAAATTTCAGGTTGCAATGATTTTCTGGAGGTCATGTAGTCCTACCTTCTGCTCAAAGTGAAACATGATCTGGTTGCTCAGGGCCTTGCTATATGTAATGTTTTCCCATTATATGTGTAAATAGAACTAGGTATCAAATAATTCAAATTCACTATGTCTCTTATATTTATTGATTTGCTGGGTAAACTGTAGGCTTCTTAGTATTCGTCCAGCTGAGCAGTTGAGTGTACTCCTTTCAAAGTTCTTATCTATTGAATGATAATTTTCTAAATTAGTTACAGAATTCGTTATCTGCCATCAGATAAAGAATTGAATGGCTTCAGTAATTGCAAACAAATACAAATACCTAGTAGGAAATAAGCCAGAGAGATACATTAAAAGGATTCCTTGATTAAAGCTCTTATACTGATTCCTGAAAACTGTTTTAATCTTTTTTTATTATCATACTTCTGAAGGTTAGTCACTTATTAAGATTAGATTTTATTGCTGACAGTTTTAGAGCATCATACAATATTTTTTTTTTATTTACAGTATCATTAATCTATTTGAAATACTTAGTACTTAATACTTAGAATCAATGAAAGTAATCAGCCAGACTTAAAAGTCATAATATGAACTCTGTACAGTGTGCATAAAAGCAGCTATTGTAAGAACAAAGGTAGTGTTATTATGATTGTGGATGTGAGAGAGAGCCTATTTATCCTTGCAAAGCAAATCTTTCTTGGCACATCTCTGGTGCCAATAGGGATCTTCCAAAGCATTGGATCACCGCATCTACCGACAAATAATTGTTAAACAGTCAAATTAATCCACCTATGAGTATGATTACCTGGCTGGTGGCACTCATTGATGAGAACAGTGATTTTGGGTTTGGCTTTGTCATGTATCTAGTACACTCTGAGCTGTTAGAACAACTGGGCTTTTTTTGCTTGAACTTTACATACTGAATTGTTGTCTCTTCTCTTCAACCATACCTGACAAAATGAAGAATGACCAGGTAAACCCATGTCCTTTTATAATTATTGAAACTACTCTAGCCAGATAGAATAGCTTTATAATCTCTTTTCCCATGCTTCAGAGTTGTAGAACAGATATTCTCCTGCTGTTTCTTTTGATTTTAGGAGACGTTTAACAGCGTATTCTGTTTCTCTATGAGATCTCATAGTAAACGTAGTAACTACACGCTCTGCAATTCTTTTCACCCGGTTGCACGTTGAGATGCTAGGAGAAAGAACAGCCTGGTAATACCTGGTTGCATTTGTAATTTCTTGAAAGGCAGCTAGATGAAAGGAGATTCAGCGAAGTGGTAGAGAGGGTTTGACAGAAATAATGACCAGTGGTTTCCTGAAGATTATTTTGCCATAAAAAATTATGGCAAGCTTATCTTCAAAATAAAATAATTTGTATTAATTATGTAATCAAATGTGATGATCAAAACTGGCATAGTTGTTATAGCGGCTGGGATATTGGAGTGCCTAGGTAAAAATATAAATTCCCAGACTGAAAATCAGCTGAGAGTGACAATGGTAGGAGGTTGCATTCAGATCAAACATTACATTAAACTTTTATCTGCCTGATTCAGTAGCTTGCAAAGGATGATAAAACTCACAGCAAAGTTCACATAGAGTAGGAGTATATGTGTGGTGCTCTGAGTGACATTCTTCTCTTTTTTTTTTTTTCCTCTCTCAGAAATGGAATTACAGATTAATTGACGCTAAACACAAATGCTTGCTGCAGAACACAAAATAATGCTGAGTTCACAAAGGCATTTGCAATTGCCTTTCAGAAACATAATGCATTCCTCTAGACAATGCTGTTTTAATGTAGCATAAAAATGCAATTCAATCTCTAAGCAGGTGTGACTGTAAATGGGGAGAAAGTGTAGTTACTGTTCTTTCTTATCATCAGTTCCTCTAATTATTTTGCTTCATTGTAAGAATTATAGTTTTTATAGCATCAGAGCTAATTCATGTACCTAAAATGGATGATGATCTTTATCTTTTTATGCAGAAGTAATAATTACACATGTTACATTAATGAGAAACATTGCTGGTTAGAATTTTCATTTCTGAAGTTAAATAGCTAAAATGTTAGATGTGGGATAGGACAGATGGTTAAGTGGGTAGAGCATTAAGTTGCTGGGCCATGATGGTGATGTAATACTTAAACAGGAAATGTTCCCCAATCTGGTCACCTATGAGCATATGCATTCCTTCTTTTGCCGTTTTTTGGAAAGCAAAGACTATTATTTGCAATGATATGCTTATAAACCATTTTACTTTTCTATTATCTGCAATACCTTTAAACAAATTAAGGTTGGAAAATCAAAACCTAAAACTTGGGAAATATAAGAATTAAAATTTACTCATTAACCTTTATTTACCGTGATGTAAATTTATTAATTGCATGGATGTATACTGGTTTTATTCTTATAGAGAATCTATTCACTTTATCTCCTAAACTTTTCTTTATATGTTATACTATTATCATTATATATAGGCCTTATTTAGTTGATCTCATCCAGCCTTACACCAATAACAAAATTATTATTGCAGTGAATATACTACACAAACTATCAACAAAGATTTTTCTCTCCTTTCCACCTAATAACTTGTGAATTTTCGTGGATATTTGGAAGATCAATTTTTATTAGTAGTATTCCAGGTAACCATTGGAGATTCCAGAAACAGATATTATGATAAAAAGTTGTCAGAAATACTTGTGACCTTGAGATAACAAATTTGATACATCAGTATCTAGTTTTTCAAAATTCTCCCTATACTTTTAAAACAATTAGATGTTACATCAGTTTGAGGAATATTTATATTGGCCACAGTTGCAATTACAAGCACATATAGTATTCTATATGATGGGCAAATTAATGAGGAACATACAATTATTGACTTCCTGAAAATGTCTTGTTTATGACTTAGACCCCTATAGCTATTTAGATGTTTAAATCCCATCAATGAGAAATCAGTGAGAATTAGGCTTCTGACTAGAACTCAGGTTTTTACTTTTGAGGATCTAGCATAAGTAATAGATCTTGTATATACTCTGGGCATTATGAAAGGGAGAGAGGGAAAATCTGCTTATTCCGGATCATATTCAACTTCCTTAATGTGCTTTTTCTGAAATCTTCTGCCTCATTCATTATAAACTTTCCAGTATCTACAACATATGAAGTACAAATCTTACTGTAAACAGCTACTTGCATTTTTTTGAAGGAAACTAGTTCAATGAAGCAGCAGATACCACGAGGGAAAAAATAGAACAAAATCTGGGAATATTTCACAATATAATATAGTCACAAAGTGATGGAAATAAATTTGCTTTAATTGTTAAACTTAATTTGATTTACAACATCTTTTAATGTAACGTACATGTTGATGCTCTTTTATTCCTATACTTATTATTTGGGCTACCACAGTACATTGAAATGTCACATAAAGTATGAGGTCTGCAATGGTTAAGATTTCTGAAGAGAGGACCTTTACAAAGCTTAATATATGAAAACTAATTTTGTCTGTCTGCTCTTCGCAGAGAATGAGTTCAAATTGATTCTTCTGTCCTCGTTGTTGAGGAGTGCCATACTCCTTGTCTTCAGTGTCCACTTACATTGTTGTTTCTCTGGAGAGATGAAAGTCTAAAGAGATAAAAGGGTTAAAGGGACGGAAATATTATACTGGTCTGGAAAAACTGGAATTTGTGACATCGATAAAGTGACTGATTTAGGTTTTTAGAAGAAAACTGTGATAAAGCCAGAAATAAGAAATCGGATCCATTGAGTTCCAAAATACAAGAATCCCTTCTATATAGTACAACTATCATTATCATGCTTTCCATGGCATGAATTCTTTATTTTCTACAGAAAGATTCGAATAATTTTCCCATTTATGCTGTCTTTCCTAAGACGTAGGAGATGTTCTATAAGTGCGAGGCTGTTCATCTTACTGAGAGACAGGATTAGATGTGGAATCTTCTGTGATATTGGCTCAAGCCCTATTACAACTCCAGTGAATTCACAGCAACTATAGTAGAAAATTAGTATGATGAGTACATCTATATTCATTGACAAGAAAAATGCTTTTTCAGAGTTATTTAAAAAAAAAAACAAACAAACCCACAAAAAACCCTAAAACCTGAAAATCTACCTGCATATGTTCCAATCTGTGTGTGGATTTGAAGCTCAAAATCTTCAAGCATCGTTCTCTGACTTGAACAAAACTAGTGTCAGTATCAGGTTGTTATTCTTAGAGTGAGCAAAAGGCATGAAGAGGATGTGATGCCCCTCTGAGCAAACAATCTCACAGTCATGAGACAAGCAAGACATTCTGGGAAGTATGATCCCAACTTTGTTATTCCTTGTGCTGGAGAGGGAGAAACTGTGCTTATATCCAGTACAACAACATCTGTTAGACCATTCAGCTTTGCTCCATTGTTCATAAGTAGCACAGACAAATGCATAACTTGGTGTGCTCAGCTTCAAAGTCAGTGGAGGTTTCTTCATATTTATGTTACCCATTCTAAAAGAGGAAGATATGATATTTACCATCTTCCAAGCACTTCTCTGTGAAACTTAGTTGTGTAATATAGACAGTAAAGAAAATGACAGTGGTAAGCTTCCTCTGCTTCTCAGCCTTAGGTGTTATTATTTCTGCCTACCAATCTATTTCTGACAATAAAAAAAAAAATATTACATATCATCTTATAATCAAATTCCCACTGGCATCAGCTGAAACTAGTGACTTTTTTCCCAGAGATTTGTACCTAAATTTAATAAGTTTAGGTGTGCATATCTTCTGCCCAAGGAAATCTGATGCCTACAGAATCATTACAGCTCTTTTCTGTTTGTCCTGCTTGGAAATTTCATGTTCTATTTCTATTTCTATTCTATTCAATTTCTGAACATTGTTTTTATGGAGAATGGCAGAACACAGCAGCCTTATCCAGTATGTAAGATTTCCAATATTGTACTGAGAGAGGAACAAGGAGAGAAAATACTTAGGAGTCAGGAAAGGAAGAATAGGAACGTTATTTTTTTAAAATGAATGATATGAAAATCCATCCAATACCAATGTTATTTTTTCAAATAATTGTGGCTTTAATGATATTTTTAAAAAAATACTGATTAATTCCATACTACACAAATGAGAATTTGGGACACACTTTTAAAATGTCTGAGTTCTGCTTTCTAATGTGACGTGTTAAGTCTCAGTGAAAATTGATGGTTCCAAATAAAAATGCTTAAGTGCTTAAACTAAGTTCTGACAATAGGAACAGGTGTGTAAGCTTGTTAAGCATTTTTGAAAATGTTATCCCTTTAGTAGAATTAAATTTATACAAAACCAGTGATATTCAAATGTGTAAGGTTACTATCCAGAGTGCTACTAGCATGGTAGGATATTCACAGAATTTTGTGTTCATCATGGGATGACCCACAGAACAGAAACAAGAACAACTGACTCACTGTGGATACGATTTGGAATATACTTAAGTATTTGTTCCCTTCAGCATGTGAACAACCCAGTTAACTTCAATTATACTACTAATCTGAACAAAATGCCCATGTGTTTAAATATTTGTATGATTTTGTTCTACAATAACAGGCAATCATATAAGAAGATGGAGAAAAGGGCTGAAATGGTTGAAGTTATTTATGGATGTTTATGAAAAATGTAAGAAATAATGGGATCAGGAGAACTTTGTGACATATAGCTCTTTATATGTAGCAATGAGATAAATCTTTCTTAGCATCTACCTGCGGCATTGTCCCACTGAAGTGAATGAATTTGCATTACTGTGAAATTACTAAAGCCGTAGAGAGACTAAAGTCCTATTCCTGTCATCGATATATCTGATAAGTATGCTATTCAGCATGCTTGTTACTTGATTTGCCCAACCCTAATAAAAAGTCCCATCTGTTTTGTAAGGCCTGAGTCACAATGCCTCCTGCATAAGTCATCTTTCTGAATGTCTCTCATGATTTTTATTTTTAACTATAAAAGAAGCCACAGCAATAAAATGTAATAAATGTGTTTCGTGCTTCCTGTTTATTATAATTGCCTGAAAATACTTTTTATATCATAACAATGCAATAATTTCTCATACTATTTTATTACATTGCAACAGACATCAGATAAAGTGCACAAATTGCCATTAGAGCTTCAGAGTCCCCAATCATTTTCTTTTCTATATAAAATTGAGCAGATTAACGTCTCCTTAGCCTTTTCCATTATTCAGTTGTGAACGTAGTTAAGAGAATCTATGTTGCAGAAATGCTGCTTCTCCAGGGTGATTGGAATGTTTATTTTAGTAGTATCCTCATTTCTAGGTGGGTTATCATTTGTCAGATGTCTGTCATTCTGTGGTAACAAAACATGGTGACTCATCCAATACTGAAACTTCCAAGTGGTTCCCAAACTCCCTTGCTGAAACTGAAAAGCCATTTAATTTAATGCATTTAAAATCCCAGCAAGGGACACAGGTACTTACTTGCATATGCCGTTGCCCTTGAAATGATAGCAGTATGCCTAACTAAAGGCCGCCTACATAGCCATATAACAAGGAGAGACAGAAAGAGGCAGATTATGTACATTAAAGCCACTTTGAGTAGATACAATTTCTACCTGTAATGTTAATGGAGCAGAAAGAGCAAAGATTTCATTCAGAGACAGCAAAACAACTTGCCAAAGCACCAAAAGAGGCTGTGTGATGGGGGAGGGGAGTCAGTGCTGGCAATACACAAGCAGAAAGGGAAAGGCTTCTTCATTTTATCCTCTTTTTTTCCCTGAAGCAAAAATTTCCATTTTCTCATATGCTAATGGGAAGAGGAATAGGCAATATACCACGAATGTTTTTAGTGTGATAACTTAAAAACTGCAAGAGCATAGTTGGGTTCCCACAATGCATCTTTTCACTGGATTTTTTCTTTTTTTTTTTTTTTTTTTTTTTTTTAATGCAAGCATGTATGTAATTTAGGGCAGATACTACATTTGCAGTGTTAATGTGTGCTTGTACATATGTTTTGTGTAGGCTTCTGTCTTTCCCACCACACACACCTATAATATAAAGAACAAATGTAAAAAACGTCCTATTTATCTGATTAATAGGATAGCTTTACATTTTTCACCAAGAATTTCTGTTAGGGGCAAAATTTGTTTATATCTTCCATATGTCTGCTTTAGGAGAAAACAGCTTGTGAGATCCTCTAGGCAGAGTTTTCAGAGTGCTTTCTTGCAGCCTCCAAAGCTTTCATCTCTTCAGGTAAAATTCCTCAGGTTTGAATTCTGCCAAAATTTAGGGCTCATTTTGTTTTTTTGTCTTTTGAAGAAAAAAAAAATCAATACTTTTGCTATCTTCTGAGAGCCGTTATGGAGCCTCAGTGAGCTTAACTTATATGTGCTCAAAGTCACGGGGAACATCATGATAAGCTGCAGATACTTTTTCTTGGAAGGACAGAATGGCTGTTGAAGCTGCACCTGCCTTTGCATGCCTGGCTGAAAGCCCAAAGCTGCTGTTTCTCTCACAGAATTTGATTTCAGGAAAGAAAGGAGGGAAGAGAGATATTTCTTGCCTGTGTGCATGGACCTGCCATTGTAGGAGCTGTGTTGTATCTGATTGAGAAGGGAAAGAAGAAAGAGTGCTCTGACTAAAGCATACTTGCTTCCTTGAGCATATTTGTATGCATACATGTGTGGAGAATTGGATAATGAGGGAAGGAAGTTTTCTATTCATACATAGTCTAATAGAGCCCAAATAAATGCTGCTGCTGCTGCGATTTACCCATATAAGATTTCCTGTATAAATCAGTAATACCATTTCCTATATTAAAAGCATGCGACTGTTATATTTTCCTGTATTGCTGCACAGTTGTAATACTGGGTTTGGAATCAGAGGCTTGAATACAGACATCCCACTGACATAGTTTTACTTTTTACCAAGGCCTGTAGTGACAGGACAAGGGACAACAGTTTTACACTGAAAGAGGGTGGATTTAGATTGGATATAAGGAAGACTTTTTTTTATGATGCGGGTGGTGAAGCACTGGAAAAGGTGGTCCAGAGTTGTGGATGCCCCATCACTGGAAATGTTCAAAGTCAGGTTGGTTGGGGCTTTGAGCAACCTGATAGATAGTGATAGATATCCCTGTCTATGCCAAGGGAGTGGACTTAGGTGATCTTTAGAGGTCCCTTCCAACCCAAACCATTCTATAATCTTAATTCTTATGGTTTGTCTTCTCCATAGACTGAGAGACATTGTGATGAGAAGGGAAGGAGTGTGGAGAGCTTTAAAAATTTGGAAACCAAACTGCTTCTGGAGTCCACAAATGCCTAGCGCATGGACCCCATCCCCATAGCTCTCTTGGATAACCTGCATAGGGTATTTGTGAACTAGAAACAAAACGAAGCATCAGTAAGATAACCAATGTATGTTTCATCAAATAAGCTCCCAGAGAAAGTGCATTGAATGAAATTACCTGTGCCTTCCTCAAAATGAGTTTATATGTGTTTACCTATCTTCTCATCGCTCTGTAAAGATTTTAATGTGGAAAAATACAACTAAGCCAATTATGTATTTCAGAGTGCTGAAAAGCACAAGTCTTTGGTTCTGAGCAAAATGAAAATCTTTAATTCCCTTCAGCTGAATGTTTATTTACGCTATGTCTCTGGACAAAAATAAAAAGTAAAATACAAAAGAACTTTTCTGGATGCTTTCACTCTACGTTTACTATTCTCTGAATACTGGCTGATAGTGGTCCCATTATAGAGCCGTTTCATATCTTATAGCTTTAAATAATCAGAGGAATAAATTATTCTGATTTAGCACATACTCATGCCTATTTATGAGATGTATTTTCTTATCTCTTTAAGTTTAAAATTGCTCGTAATTTTTTTAGATGAGGATAATCCAATGAATTTTTTGAGTGAAACATACAAACCCATTTTTCATTAACTGATGATTTACAATGTTTGTTCAAATTCCTACAGTAATTACTGTGATGAAACTCAGAGGCAAATCAAATGCATGGTATGCAATAAAAAACTTTTGAAAATATGTTTGTACACTGTAACGTTGAATACAACAAATAACAAAGATCATTAGAGACAAAACTAACATCTATTTAAGCTTAGTTACATTTATACTGACATTCAGTTTGCCAATGCCCTCTCTACTTGCATTTTGTTTTATATAACATTTCACACATTTTAAGTGAAGTAAATATAGCTTGAGACAGTTTCTATCATTGCTTATTGCAGAATGTAGAAATTATTTAAGCCAAAAGATTTGCATTTTAGATTTTCCTTTCAAACATTTCTAGTAGTCTGAATGCAATCAGATGTGGAACCATCACTTTGGATTCATTTCTACTTACTTTCAGTGCCAAAATACAGGCTATATGCTCAATAGTAAAAAGAATAGCTACAGTCCTCGAGGTACATATGACTTACATTTTTGCACTCCCTGCCTGCCCAGTCAATGAAGTTTCTGAAAAAATGGACCCTGTCTTCCTCTCCCCACTTGTATCTTCTGCTGTCAGCCTTCAAGGCAGGACCAGGAAGGTAGGTATTTATACAGGTCTTGGATTTGATGGCAAAGCCATCTTGAGAAGCTCCTGCTCCTCCTCTGGACACGTCACTGCCATAACAGCTGCGTTGATGTTAGTTTATAGACTGTGTTACACACCGTATGACCAAAAGGGTCTACCATAAATATAACCCGAAAGGTGGGTTATTTTAATTGTTACAAGTTCCATTTTTTGTTTTACACTGTGGCCTCAATAATGCCTGTAGTGGCACAGAGGAGGGTGCAGATGAGGTGTAGAAATGATGGACTGGGTATAGGAACTTTTTAACTGGCTTTGAACCAATCTACACCATGAGTCACAAGACTAACCCATTCAGTCCATTATCAGGTTACATAAAGGTTTGCAGAAGCTGTACCGATGCAATGTGCAATCTTTTCAGTACTCCTTAAAATGGACTTTTTTACCTTCACTCAGATTTTTGGTATTCAGATTTTTGGATAAGAGAATTGTAATGGAAAACATGGTACTAGAAGTGGCAGGATTTTGTATTTTCTTTACAGATTTTCTTTTTTGGTTTTTACTTTTCTTTTTCTCCTTTGATTATTTATATAGTTATATAGTTATATATATTATATATATTATATATAATATATATATATATTATATATTATATATTATATATATTATTATATTATAGTTATATATATTCTGGCTATATATAGTTTATATATAGCCAGAAGTCACATTTAAGCCTTCAGCTATAGAAGTCCAAGTCCAAACAGGTAACATTTGTTAGAGCATCATGCTAAGCTAGGTTAGATTATGTTTTTCAGGTAGGGGAAAGAGTCCAAGTGATGTTCAATGACTGGAGATAGTAGGCGACTGCTTTTTTCAGCTCTGAGTCACTAATATGAACCCAAAATAAGCTGTCAAATAAACCCAATTTTAGTCAATTACAAACTCTGAAAAGAATTGCAAAGATTTACACTAAAAATTATTTTGAAGGCAGCATAGTATGCATAGATTTATTAGTTGGGAAAAATACAATTTAAACAGTAATCCTTGAGAGCAGGATGCCGTGACATTTCAGGGCATCTAAGTATTTTCTGGGGAATGACTATTTAAAAACATATTGGTTTCCTATGAGTAATTCCCTCTTTGTTGGCAACTACTCATTCAGTGGGTGGCACTTTTGATCTGTCTGTTGGCTGACCAGCAGTGTGTTACAATAAAGGTTTTTCAAGCAGGGTAAAAATCACTAACCACTGAGTTGTAACAGAGAAGCTGACTGCTGAGAAAAAAAGAGCACTAAAAACTGCCACTAATGTGATTCCAGAGACATTAAAAGTCTAAGGGACAGGAAAATTGCCTTATAAAACTCAGAAATATGAACATTCATTTTTATGGATAAAGAGAATGACAGTAAGTACAGAAAATATTAATTACTCTTATGAACATATCATTCACTTCATAAATTAACTCCAGCCATGTATTTATAGCTTGAGCTTTGTAGCTGCAAAAATATACATTTTGACACTTTTCAGATAATAACCATGCTTCTTGAGTATATTTTCACATATGATATGACTTTGCATACTCAAACTAATAAATTTGCAAAGAAACTAAAAAATAAATACATGGAAACAGAATAAAGCAATTGGGAACAATTGGACAGTTTTATAAGAAACCCAACAAATAGAAACTATACGTGTTGGAAAAAACAAACAATGTTACTCTCTGAAAAAAAATGATAAATGTTAAACCATGAACCAATACACAGTTTTAAATCACATGCACAAAAGTCATTCTAGGTATCCTTTCAATGTATACATGGAACATATTTATGTCTAGTAAGAAAATTTATGTCTAGCACTTGTATTTTTCCTTTGAAGAATGACCCCTGAAGTAAGAAGTTTAAACACAGGGAGACATCCTAGCAAGAATAATTTTACTTTAATGAGAAAATTTTTTTGAAACAACAGAAAAAAATATTGTAAATTGTCTTTATGCCTTTTGAGATGTTGCAAACTACATTCTAATATCACTCATTCACTGCTGTTTAACATAGCTTCTGTAATATTACTTAGTGCCGGTAAAGGGTCACAACCTCAATGTGTTTCTACAGCTACATGATCCATTAATATGGTTAGTTTCTGAATAAGTCAGTAAATTCAAACCTGTGTGCAACCTATATTCTTTTGATATTGCACACAACAATATTAGCTTTAAGTTATATTTTTCTTACTTGTGTAACTGTGTTTAGTAGGCAGGAACAGTGGATCACTGAACTATTTTACTAGGCCCCTTTCCCAATCAGTACAAGTTTTCATTTCCTTTTAAACTGTTGACGTACGTTCTCTTTCCATAAAACCTGGGAACATGAAAATCTATAACCTGAATATCCTTTTTACAACTGTAAGTTTTTTTTTCCAGCTGCCTCCGCTCATTTGGCTCGATCTGTGAACAATATTTTTGAACACCTTCTCATATTCAGAAGTGTACATTTAGATATGAGAGAGGATGGGATTAGGCCCTTAATGCAGTCTCCATTATTTTTCTTTCTTAGAAAAACAAACAATAAAAAGCCGTAATTTGTGCTCAAATCATCCTCAAATATGTAGCCTGGTCTAATAGTGGATGAGTGTAAAGAAGATGGCACAGCTAGGTTGTTGATGTCTAGAGGAGTTTTTTGCTTATATTATGTATTTATTCATGTTAAAAGAGCTTTTTGAAATGTGCTGCCTAGTGCTTTGCTGTCAACATGCTCATGAGTAGCAAGCACTAAGATTTTTGGATCTCAGTAGCTCAGAAATCAGTAGTGGAAATATTCCAATGACTTTTTTTTGATTCTGTCACTCAGAATGAAAAGATCTGCTCTCTACTGCATAGTGTAACTACCGTGACAGAATAGTACCAGTTGATAAGGGTTGTCACTTTAAGCAGTTAGGCCAGATAGATAGTTTTTATTTTTATTCTAAGACTGGCAAGGTGCAGAGCATCAAGTGAAAAACAAGGGGGGAGTAAAAGTACCCTATGCCTCCTGAGAATACTGTCGCTGTTATATTCACCTATTCTACTGCTTGATCTTCATAGAAACAGTTTATTTTAAACAAAGAAAAGCATTCACTGTTAGTTTGATGTAGGTGCAATCATTATGGTTATTAAGGAATATATTGATTAAATAGACAATCATCACAGTTTTGACCTATCTGCTTCCTGCCCCCAAAGTATAATGTTGCAATAACATGATTTTTATTACA
Source organism: Nipponia nippon (assembly GCF_047370975.1). Classification (NCBI taxonomy): domain Eukaryota; kingdom Metazoa; phylum Chordata; class Aves; order Pelecaniformes; family Threskiornithidae; genus Nipponia; species Nipponia nippon. The sequence goes on along the minus strand of NW_028262290.1, from coordinate 85,762,146 downwards.
AAGCACCTCATTCCATGATCCAGTTCAGCAACAATTTTATTATACGGGTCGTTATTCAGTAAAGGTCACATACCTTAGTTGGTAAATATTATCCACATCGATAATTTTTAGATTCAGTGAAGTTTCTGGATATGTACTTAATAGTTAATAGAGAACCAATATTTCTTGTCATTTTTAGTTTGCCGGGACTTATCAAACTACCTGCAACAGCCACAGTCATAATGTATTTTTTGTCACTGTAAACCCTGAACATGTTTTATCTCAGTTGCAATACTATAAGAGTGGCAAAGGTTTGCTGCTCTTCAGTTTGAAGTTAAAGATGTTACTATGAATGCCTTGGTTTTCTCTTCAGCCCATCCCTAGTAAATCTTACTTTAAAGTCTGTGGAAGTATCTCCATAATAACTGTACCATAGAGGAGATTTTAAAATATTATTTAAGGAAAAAGCAGTATTAAGATTGAGCAGATTTTTGTTATGGATATTAGATTCTCTGAAAATTTTGCGATAATGGTTTTACCCCAATTATATCTGCTTATAATTGTGCCCATTCAGAGTAAGAGACGATGGTTAAAACACTAGCTAGCATCTAAGAAACCCTAATTTAGTACCCCACTACTATACAAACTTGCTGCATGACTTTGAGCAAGTACTTAAAACAGCTTTGTGAAAGTATTCAAGGCATCTGGGGGAAGTTTCACAAATGCAAGCTTGCCCAAATTTTAATACTTTAAGATAGTACACTTTAACTCCAGCTGTTTTATTGGCACACAGTACCAGTAAGAGTGCCTCTTTAAAAGTTTTTTTCCTACTGTGTATAAGTATTCTTAAGTTGTACTTTGGGTTTTAGCTTTTTGAAGGGTTCAAAGGATTCTAATATATACACATACAATCTAGAAAAATAGCTGGCTGTTCCCCTCAGTGAATGGACTTTCTTCAAACCTTTTCTACTTAGCCCTTCTTTAGTGGTTCTCGGTTTCTCTGGCTGGAATCTCTCTGAAGTCAACAACTGTCCCTTTTGGGCTCTTTACATAAAGTATGTTAAGGCTGTGAAAATCATAAAAGTTCACTTCAGTTCAAAAGGTGATTGAATAACCCACTGACATCCATTGAGGGCTATCAGATATAGAGATACCAGCTTTGATGGGATGTTCCTCACCTATAAATTGTTGCAGGCCAAAAAATCTGTTTGGGAACAGGAGTAATTCATTTATATACCAATAACTAAGCATACAAGTCTTTCGTTAGTTACTTCTCAAGGAATCCAGCCTGAATGTTAGGCACAGCTCCAGCCTATGCAGTAATGACCTGTGTGAGGAGCACGTTCAACTCCTCATTATTTCAGGCAGCCAACTACAAGTGCTGCAATTTATGGACCAACTGCAACTTTCCCTTTCCCTGGATTGTCACTCCCTTCTTTCTACAATGAAGCATCACACAGCTTTTCCAAACAATATCTTTACAGATTTAAAAAAAAGAGGAAAAAAAAAGGGAAAAAAAAAACCCAAAAAAGGTCTAGATGTCCCTTTGTTTTGACTCAATATTCTTGCTTTTATGTTCTTGTATCAGTTTCAGCCTCTCTTCTTCTAGGACGTTATTCAAATGTTGGCAGCCATTTAAGAGTGGTTGTAATGTGGATATCTTATGGTTGTCCATAGTCCTGGATGGCCTTTTCTTTGATATTTCTTTCCGTTACAGGATAAGATGATCAGCTATAATCTTGACTATCTGAGATTCTTGTGTTTTCTTAGAGTAACTTTACAAGTGGAATCATGTCCTGCAATACCTACTAAGAAGACACAAGAAAAATCGACACATCATGTGTAAAATATCAGAACACATTTAGCATCACAAGCACTGTGAATGATGTTGCCGTGGATAGAGCAGGAAGTATGTCTCAATGTAGAGTCTCAGTTTACTTAAAGATCATCTTGCTATTACAAGTCCACTGATGAGTTCTGCGCTAGTCTCAAGGGATGAAATGTGCTTCTTCCTTACAAGCTTACTAACTTTTCTTCACCGGCTTTATCTTTGCATTTTTATTGATGTACACAATGCAGCTTGCCCTCCATTTGAATTTACTGAGAGGATATATTCTCTCTATATTCTGTTAGAAAGCTGGTCAGAAACCACAGTGATGTCCTCCCTCTTCCAGCACCTCTGTGTGTCAGCTGGTATAAACTCAATGCCGTAACATGTCTTGTTCTGTGCATTTTTTACTGACAGCCTGCAGTTATCCACCCACCACAGAAAGGTTTTATTGTACATCCCCTAACCTTTGGTCACAATCTTCCAGGCTGTTACAGCTTCATATCGTTGGGATTACATTGCTGCTGGCTTTACAATGCAGCTGAAGAGAAATGGGTCGTTGATGCAATAGCATGACTGTAAATATGGCAGCTGGATGGTTGGCAGCTTTTTTATTGTGTAGTGTACATATTGGAGATGTCTGTGTCTGCTAGAGTCCAACTGCAGATGCTCTCCTCTGCTGCAGGTGTGTAGTCTCTATTTACTCTAGATGTAGCTTTTTTTTTTTTTTTTTTTTTTCCCTCCTGTCTTGCTCAGTTGCTGGGCATTCTTCCTTTTATATTTTGTGTTTCTTTCTGTGTTCTTGACTGGGCTATCCATCCTGCTTCCCATATTCTTTAAGTTTGACCTTAACTTTATACTAGTAGCTACAAATACTTATGCTTAGGCAGTTGTGTAGTGCAGATACATTTGAACTATCATTAAACTTGCCAGCAGTGAAGCTGAATAGGATAGAGGTTATACAGGCCTGAGCAGTTATCTAGATTCTCATGCATTTTTCAAGAGTGCATTGAGCTTTATGTTGTGGTGTCTTTACTGCTATGTCTCTCACTTAAAAGAAACTTTACTGCATCTATTTTTTTGATCTTGGATCATTCAGTTGAACTTTGTTTTTTGGAGGAAGTTTGCTTGTTGCATCGAACTTCTGTTAGATCTCTTTCTCAGAGCCATCACTTCTGTTAGCTGATATTAAGAGCCTGTCTCTAATTAAGGAAGCTGTACCATTCCAGAAGTTCTATATGAAGGTCAGCTTTAACTAGTCTATTTCACCTTTTGCTTCTTGGTTTCAAGTGAAAAACTGCATCTTATTCTCTTGAGAGTTATATCACTCATTAAACACCTTTACCAGCTGTAAGTATGTTTTTCAGGCTTATTTCTAGCATCAGTCTTACTCACTTCTCATTGCTTCTTCAGTGAAATAGAAAAGACTCTACCTGCATCAAGTTATCTTCAAGCTTAACTCTTTGTTTAATTTCTTTGTACCATTTACAAGGTTTTCTTTTCCTTTATTTCTTACTTTTGAAATCTGGTTTACACTCTAGTCTGAGTCGTTCTCTTCTCTAGACTTGAGTTCCTAAATGCTGTGTAGTTCGACTTTTAACTATTTTTTTCTTTTAGTAGATCTCATTATTCATGGCTGTCAATACTGTGTTTCATACATTGCGTTCTGGTTAATAACTACACCAACCTAGGATTTTTCTTTTCCCTTTTCCTTTTCTTTTCTTTTCTTTTCTTTTTTCTTTTCTTTTCTTTTCTTTTCTTTTCTTTTCTTTTCTTTTCTTTTCTTTTCTTTTCTTTTCTTTTCTTTTCTTTTCTTTTCTTTTCTTTTTTTTTCTTTTCTTTTCTTTTCTTTTCTTTTCTTTTCTTTTCTTTTCTTTTCTTTTTTTTTCTCTCTTTTCTTCTCTTTTGTTCTCTTCTCTTCTCTTCTCTTCTCTTCTCTTCGCTTCTCTTCTCTTCTCTTCTCTTCTCTTCGCTTCTCTTCTCTTCTCTTCTCTTCTTCTCTTCCCCTTCCCTTCCCTTCCTTCCTTCCCTTCCCTTCCCTTCCCTTCCCTTCCCTTCCCTTCCTTCCCTTCCCTTCCTTCCCTTCCCTTCCTTCCCTTCCCTTCCCTTCCTTCCTTCCTTCCCTTCCCTTCCTTCCCTTCCCTTCCCTTCCCTTCCCTTCCCTTTCCCTTTCCCTTTCCCTTTCCCTTTCCCTTTCCCTTTCCCTTTCCCTTTCCCTTTCCCTTTCCCTTTCCCTTTCCCTTTCCCTTTCCCTTTCCCTTTCCCTTTCCCTTTCCCTTTCCCTTTCCCTTTCCCTTTCCCTTTCCTTTTTTCTTTTCAGAGCATTTCTTACCAAAATGTGGCTATTACAAGCAGAACTGTATATTCACTCAGTTTCACTCTCTAGCAACCTCTGCTCTTCCATGCAAGTTCCATGTCATTAGCCAATGCTGACAAGAAAGAGAGGAAATGACACTATGGAGTGAGGATGTATGGATTTTTACTTCTTTGGGCTCCTGGTACCAAAGTTTCAGAAGATGGGAATAGCAGTCAGCCTATCTCATTAAGGAGATGAGTGAGGTACTTGGATGTGTAAAGCAATGCTTCATATAAGCCCCCAAAGCTGGAAAAGACTAAGAATTTATTTCATTAGAATTTGTTTGGTTTACAAATTAAAACTAAATTCAGAAATGTGGGTTTTTTTTCCTAAGTTTCTAGCTCAGATGTTGCTGTTTCAGGCTAGTAGAAGTAGCCACTGTTTTTCCTAAAACAAAATCAGAAAGAGAAATGTTAAGTGGAAATTTGGGGGAGAGAAAGAGACACAAATGAAATTAATGTGTCTCACTGATGTACTAGTTTAGGCAGGACTAAGCCTAAGCTTCATTCCACTTCTTTCCATCTTATGTTTCCATTGACAGGGGAATTACTCTACTTTACTGCAGAGGCAATGTGTATCTAGCACACCACTTACAAAATATTTAATTATAGAAAGAGGGAATCAAAATAATTTAGAATGAAAACAGATACTGAAGCTGGAAGACAGCCAACATGCCTTGTCCTGCCATTTCCTGAATGTAAAGTGTTTGATGTGTATCTGACTCTCATTCTTTTACTTTTATCATTTTCTTGTCATTGTTTTGATTCTTTCAGGATCAGTGCAGACATGGATTCTGTAAATCCATCCAATGAGTTGTTTTTAGCCAGTGTAAAATGAAATAAATAGACACTGTTTATTTTTTTCTCTCTCTCTAAGCAGGAATTCAACGCAATATATCTAATGTTCATATTGAGTCTTCTTCATATTGAATTCTCATCACACTGAATTTATATAGAACTGATTCTTTTTGTACTCAGAGGTATCTGCGTAGCATTAACTTCAAGAGAAAATTGTTATCTCCATCTGCAGTGGCCCTATTGTGTAAGGTATTGCAGTGCATGCTTCTTTTCACCAGGTTTTTCTGGTGGCACCTGCAGTATTTGGCACAACAGACAACAAAGAGAAAAGAGACAGAATATTCATTTTGATTGTCTTTCCTTTTGTGGGTATAAGCACTCTCTGTAAACAGCATTTATAAGGAGCTATTTTGCTTTCATTTCATTTTGTAAGATTTTTTGATGAATCAGTTCACAAAGAAAGCAAGGATAGACCTTTAAAATTGTGTTCATGTTAGAATCTAACTTCATATTAAGCTCTTTTTAGGCTCTGACAGTGTTTATTTCATTCCTGCTTTACAGCTTGAATTGGAAATGCTGAAATACCGTAAAACAGGCTTGGACAAATTTGATAGATTCATATCCAGACCTAGAGCTACCGTACACTCTTGACTGTAAACATGCCTCTCACTCTCCCAAATTACTGCCCTTCTCTTTATGTACTGAAAAGAAGGACAATTCCTATTCTACATCTCATTAAAGACTTCATGCTCTGGCTTTCCACTTTCCCCTGTTCCCTTTATTTCGCACTGTCATATTGTTTGACATCTGTCTTCTGTTACACTCTGCTGTCCCAGCACTGATTGTTTCAACACCATCTTACTATGTCTCCTGTATATCAAGGGCTTTGTACACAGCATGTTCTGGTCAATATCTCTTAAAGGAAAAGCTCCCTCAGCACATTTATTTGAAATAAAGTTGGCAATGTTAAATATAGAGTGAAAAGTTTAATGCAAATGTATTTGTAATTCATGTCTTACAGCATATTATAAGAAAGAAAAAAAAATACTTTTCCCTGTTCTGAATTCTTTAGAAGATTATCTGTTCAGAGTTTTGTTGGAATTGAAATACATCCATGTAACATGTCATTTCAATGAAGCAGGATTTTCTAATGGAATATGTTTCACTAAAAAAAAAATTTTAACTTCCTCTAACTGTGACTGAATAGAAAACCCTGCTAAATCTAGTTTATGTGCTAGCATTATACCAGTCAAGTGGGTCAAGAGCATAGGTCATGCAATCTTAAATGTATGTTGAATCAAGTTGGATTTTTATAACAATTTTCTTAGCTATAGTTTTAATTGAAGTAGTAGACAAAACAGATTGAAAATCACTTTGCCTGACATCCTTAAGGTTGGAGGATATTCTGCTAATGCTTCTGCTGTAAGTGTTATGGGAAATACTAACAAGCTGAGAGTTACCTCCACTTGTTTATGAAGGGACATTTTTTATACAAAATCAGTGTTACATTTCCTGCCTAGGTATGCACATGTGCTTTTCTACCACAAAATATTCTGGTGGCCTCCTATCTTCCATCCAGGACTGCTTTTCATTTTTCCTAAATGAAGCACTTTCAATTCAATCTTTACTACTCTGGGGATCACAGAAATACTGGATGCCATCCCAAATAAATATTGACAACTAACCAAATTCTGCATTATTGAAACTGAAAATTCTAGAGAAATAGTTGTTTGTTTGTTTTTTTTAATCTGACCTGGACCACTTCTAAAGATTCATGAAAAATTATTAAGAAAAATAATGCTAATAATCATAATCCAAGGTGAAATGGTTAGTGACCTGTTCCACCACTCAAGACATACACAAGTCTATGGGGCTCGATGGGATCCAGGGAAGGGTAATGAGGGAGCAGACGGAAGTGCTCACCAGCCCACCACCAATCATTTATCAGCAGTCCTGGGTAACTGGGGAGGTCCCAGTTAACTGGAGCTTAGCAAATCATAGAATCATAGAATCGCTTAGGTTGGAAAAGACCCTTAAGATCATCGAGTCCAACCATTAACCTAGCACTGCTAAGTCCACCAATAAATCATGTCCCTAAGCACCACATCTACCTGTCTTTTAAATACCTCCAGGGATGGGGACTCAACCACTTCCCCGGGCAGCCTGTTCCAATGCTTGATAACCCTTTTGGTGAAGAAATATTTCCTAATATCCAACCTAAACCTCCCCTGGCACAACCTGAGGCCATTTCCTCTCATCCTATTGCTTATTACTTGGGAGAAGAGACCAACCCCCACCTTGCTACAACCTCCTTTCAGGTAGCTGTAGAGAGCAATAAGGTCTCCCTTCAGGCTCCTCCTCTGCAGGCTAAAAAGCCCCAGTTTCCTCAGCCACTCCTCATAAGACTTGTTCTCTGGACCCTTCACCAGCTTTGTTGCTCTTCTTTGGAGTGCCAGGACGACCCGGGGAACTACAGGCCTGTTAGCATGACCTCGGTGCCAGGGAAGGTCATGGAGCAGATCATCTGGAGTGCCATCACACGGCACGTACAGGACAACCAGGGAATCAGGCCCAGTCAGCATGAGTTTATGAAAGGCAGGTCCTGCTTGACTAACCTGATCTCCTTCTATGACAAGGTGACCTGCTTAGTGGATGAGGGATAGGCTGTTGGTGTTGTTTACTTGGACTTTATTAAAGCCTTTGACACCATTTCCCACAGCATTCTCCTGGAGAAACTGGCTTGGATGGGCGTACTCTTTCCTCAGTAAAAAACTGGCTGGAGGGCCAGGCCCAAAGAGTTGTGGTGAATGGAGTTAAATCCAGTTGGTGGCCAGTCACAAGTGGTGTTCCCCAGGGCTCAGTATGGGGGCCAGTTCTGTTTAATATCTTTATCAGTGATCTGGATGAGGGGGTCGAGTGCACCCTCAGTAAGGTTGCAGAAGACACCAAGTTGGGTGGAAGTGTTGATCTGCTGGAGGGTAGGAAGGCTCTACAGAGGGACCTGGACAGGCTGGATCCATGGGCTGAGGCCAATTGTGTGAGATTCAACAAGGCTGAGTGCTGGGTCCTGCACTTGGGTCACAACAACTCCATGCAACGCTACAGGCTTGGGGAAGAGTGTCCAGAAAGCTGCCTGTGGAAAAGGACCTAGGGATGCTGGTCGACAGCCAAATGAATGTGAGCCAGCAATGTGCCCAGATGGCCAAGAGGGCCAATAGCACCCTGGCTTGTATCAGGAATAGTGTGGCCAGCAGGACTAGGGAAGTGATCGTCCCCCTGTACCTGGCACTGGTGAGGCTGCACCTTGAATACTGTGTTCAGTTTTGGGCCCCTCACTACAAGAAGGACATCGAGGTGCTGGAGCATGTCCAAAGAAGGGCAACGAAGCTGGTGAAGGGTCTGGAGCACAAGTCTTATGAGGAGCGGCTGAGGGAGCTGGGGCTGTTTAGCCTGGAGAAAATGAGGCTGAGGGGAGACCTTATTGCTCTCTATAACTACCTGAAAGGAGGTTGTAGCGAGGTGGGGGTCGGTCTCTTCTCCCTAGTAACGAGTGATAGGACGAGAGGAAACAGTCTCAAGTTGTACCAGAGGAGATTTAGGTTGAATATTAGGAAAAACTTCTTCACTGAAAGGGTTATCAAGCATTGGGACAGGCTGCCCAGGGAAGTGGTTGAGTCCCCATCGCTGAAGGTATTTAAAAAAAATGTAGATGTGGTGCTTAGGGACATGATTTATTGGTGGACTTAGCAGTGCTAGGTTAATGATTGGACTCATTGATCTTAAAGGTCTTTTGCAACCTAAATGTCTATGATTCTAATTATATTTAGCTATACATAAATTTATTCATGTAAAGTTTTTTAAAAAAATGTTTTGAGAAATGCTTAGGAAGCCATAAACAGAACAAGATGAAAAACTCCACTCTAGAGTTCCTATATTGGTATCACACCTGCTGGTCTTATGTGTTGCACAGATCTCACAGAGAGTACTAGATACTTCTACATAAAGTGTAAGAACCTGAAGACTCCCTGTGAAAATATTAGAGATCCTTACAACACATCTTGAAATACTCTACCCATTTGTATATATACTATGGAGAGTTAGACTAGCTTATGGTATATGAAGCCAGCAAAACCCCTTAATTTCATACCAGACAGTATAATGCAGGGGACTGTAAAGACAGTTGGGTTGATTATTCCTTCAAGTGGAGGTAAGCAACAGCCAGAAGATGTTTACTTCATGGCAACATTACTGAGATTTCACATAGTATGACCCCGACATGTAACTGTTGCACTTTGGCATTTGGGTTGCCAGTAGCACAGCTGAGGGAATGGCAAACATGTCAGTGCTAACCCTTGTTGTAAGGGATAATTGGTTCTTGAAAAGTTTACACGTAGCATTTGGGGTTTTTAAAATTTATTTCTTCATTCCCTGCTTGACAACCTAATGTCACATGCATAAAATGGTGACCACTGCCATCAACTACCAATACCTGTGCTTTCTATAGTCTGTCCTATCCTTTTGGTTAAGGTAAAATGCTATTAATTTGATATGTGTTCGACACTCTGCTTACTGTTTAAGTATTTACCCTGTCTCTTCCCCTTGTTATCTTCCTTCCTTTCTATATGCTCAGCCCTTAACCATTTGGAAGAAAAAAAGTAGAAAAGGGGAAAGGGGAGAGGAAGGTATCTTAGAACAAAAATCTATTTATTGTAAACTGAGAATTCGGTAGTCATGCTCCAAAGGGCACACTGAGGTTTACTAATGTGGTGAATGAATATATGAAGTCAGTGGAAGTTTGGGGTTTTTACAGCCTCATCAATAAAATATCCTCCTGGCCTTTCTTTGCAATAAAATATTTGTAAAGCTTTTTATATAAACACATCCTGGAAAGGCTTTATGTCAATATTAATCATAGAAAGGTTTTAATATCAGCATAACTTTTAAAGGATGTTAAAAACTGTAAATCCCTTATCAATTTCTAAATTTACTCTGAGCTGTACAGCAGTGCTATCAAAGTAGAAGCAGCGGGCACATCTGAAAGGGCAAATCACCAAACACAAAAGGAGTCACTGCTCAAAATACTTGAAAATTGACCTGATCAGCAATAAATGGCATTTTAAAAACAGATAGTGTTCCAGTGCAACCCATGCGTTGCAAGCTGGCCTGCTTCCCCTTTGGGTTCCCGAATTGGTAGTTTTGCTCTTCCACTGCAGCTCATAGTAAGGAAAAACCACTGGCTCGGCAGCACTGTGTATCTTTCATGATTCCCCTCTATTTTTGCAAAAATATAATTTCTTGGGTTTTGGGGTTTTGGCTTTTTTTCATTGCAGAATATTTATTTTGTACATTCTTCGGATAAAGGGTGTTTGCAAACGAACAAACGCACCACAAGCTTGGACTAAATAATATTTCTGTTCCCTCATTTCTACATCCTTAACTCCTGTTACACCTGCTCGTGCTGTGAAGTGATATTCAGCATACTGATCTTCTTCACTTCCCTCCGGTCTTTCCAATAACAAAATGAATAAAGAAACAAACCAAAACAGCATGATATCTGCAATGACAAGGTATTGTTTGTTGTTTCTCTTGCCTTACAGGATCTGAGTATATGAAATGTCTGGGTTTTCAGAGACTTCTGCTCTAAAGACTGCTCAACATCTGGTATAGCATAGAGGCAGATAGGGTACTGGATCAGGAGGAGGTGAGAGAGCTTCAAATATAGAAAAAGGCTCAGACTTTAATACTAGAAGAGGAGAAGCAATAAGAAAGGATGGAGAGGCCATGGTGGTACCACAGAAGAGAAAAGAAAAAAAGGAGGTTGTGATGACTGAGCAGAATGCATTAATAGATATAAGAAGAGACATGTTTTATTCTTGGATGATAGGTTCAAAGCTGATGCTCACCTTCTACCTCTCATACATCCTAAAACCTTTCTGCAAATATAGTATCTGCAAGGTTTTGACAACCTCAGTGCTACAGATATTTAACAAATGCCTTTCTGGGATCAGATAATTATCATTTGAGTGCCTATTTGAGGCTCAGTATGAATAGGACCTCCTGTGGCAGTGCAGCTCCTTTGAACTCAAACACAGGGTTGCCATGACATCCTAGTTCAAAAGAGAAAAGATTGTTCAATGCAGCTCTGATCCTCTCCCTCTAAATTCTAAAGCTAAATTTGAATAATATCTTTGAGTTGGATAAGAAAGTGTTTTTCTTTATTGATAAGCTACACAAATGTTTGCTAACTGTAGAACAGAACTTAATTTACCTAATGCTTAATTTACCAAAGAGTTAAATTAGAAAAACCTTAAGTTCATTTAAGGACATCAAGAGACAAAGAATATAGATTTCTGACCATGTCCTTTGGTCATGATCTGTTGAAAATAATATAGTGTCTTTTAAATTAAAACTAGTTGAGTTTCAAACTTCAACTACAAATAGAACGGTATGTATTCATCCTTAGTTCTGATTTTAATTTCTCTTGATGATTTTTTTCTTTCGCCTTTGGCTACTAGACTCCAGAGACTTACAGTGTCCAGCTTGTCTTTCTCTGTGAAGGCAGTTATACACTGTAATCTAATTATTTCTCAATTTTTATCTATTTTTATTTTGTAATAAGCCACATGTACTGAGTTTGCTTACACTATACTTTCCTATACAAAATATTTCTTGCCAACCCAGAAAATGTGTTTTAAACCTTTATCTGATACCTTCTCAGTTTTCTGTCATTTCAGTTGGAAGAGTAAGCAACAAAATAATAGCCAAAATTACCTTTACTGATATTGCATTGGCGTAAAAATACCTCCTTACTTAACCTGTTTACCTGGACTTCTGCAAAGTGTTCAGCACTGTTTCCCACAGCCTTCCCTGAACAAACTGGAAAGATACAGATTGGATTGATGGTCTATGAGGTGTGTAGGAAATTGGCTAACAGGTCACACCCAGAGGGTGATAATCAATGGTTTTTACTCAAGTTGGCAACCTGTCACAAGTGGAGTCCCCCAGGGATCAATACTGGCCCCCACACTGTTCAGCATCTTCATAAATGATCTGGATGGTGGGATTGAAAGCACCCTCACCAAATTTGCTGATGATACCAAACTGGGTGGTGAGGTGGGTACATGAGAAGGGCGAGCCATCTTACAGAGAGACCTGGGCAGGCTGGAAGAGTGAGCTGGTAAGAACAGTATGGAGTTTAACAAAGACAAGTGCAAAGTCCTGCACCTGGGACAAAATAACCAAAAAGACCACTGCAGGCTAGATGTGTGTGGCTGAGGAGCAGCCTCGCTGAAATGTACCTGGAGGTCCCGGTGGACAACAAGGTAAACATGAGTCAGCAGTGCCCTGCTGCAGCAACAAAGACAAGTTGGATCCTGGGCTGCATCTGCCCAGGAATTATATTCCTTTTAAAATGACTCCATATGCTCTGGTTTGCTGTTGTTTAATTTGCTTTTTTTTCAGGGGTATACATTTTTGTTGCATATATATATAAAAGCAATATTGTTAATAAAATTTAAAATTAACATACTCCATCTATACTACAATAATGCTACTTACAGAAGGAATATGAAACAGAGATGACTATCATGGTAAATCAGGTTTAGTTGATCAGAATTTAAGATCAAAATATTATTTTAAAATAACATACTTGATTTGATACTCTCTTCAGTGCTTTTGTAGGCACACTAGAGAAAGATCTTTATAATAATCTGCAACTGCCAAACCCAAAAGGAATTTGAAAAATTTTTGAGCAATATTTACCTGTCCCTTAAGTATTATCTCACTACTTAAATTCCTACCAATAAATGTGTGGATGAAAAGGATGAAAAGCTTTTTTGCAGCTCTTTGCAGCATAGGCAATTTACCAAAAGTTTACCCAGACAGAGAAAATGTATAGATACACACTATGGAAGTGGCCCCCAGGGAGTCCTACTGATTTTAGAGACACTTACAAGTGCAAGGATCTGGCAGAATTGCTTCCAGTTCTGGAGTTTAGCTTGTAGGTTTTATAGGTATTGACTTGGTAAAATATATCTTAGTTATTTTATTGCTATTCCTTTTAAGCAAATGGTAAAATTGTGAGTTATAAAAAGATGATGAAACATTTGTATTGAAGTTAATATTAAAGATCACAAGCAATAAGTGCTTGAAAACTCTATCAGTTTTCATTATCCATTACTTTTCTGCCTTAGTTCAGCACAATATGTATTATGCATACCTGCTGGTCAGAGGGACTTTTTCTTCATATGATTTTGGGTGTTGTAAACAGTATGAACAAGTTACAATCTTCTCATAAGGCAAGCAAAATAAAATTGCAATGATTTTTTGTCAAGGCTCACAGGTGTTTCCAAAATGCAACATGATTTCAAGGTTAACTGTCATTCCCGCCCCCCAATTCCTTACATTTAAAATTAGTAAGTATAGATTACCCATCAGCATGAGACTATATGAGGTAAGGAAGTATAATGACATGATGTAAATTTTTCCATTAATAATCTCAGCATAAATAGTGACTCTAATGGTTGTTTTCTTTGAGTTTAGTACTATTGCTGTGATGCAGCTGAGGGGCAGCAGCTGTCAGGAATTCTGGGAACTGTGGAGATTTGACAGTGTAACTAAAGAAATGCTTTCCCCCCATGTCATTGCAGGGGAGCTGTGCAAACCTTCTTGGAGGGAAGCTGTACTATTTTTGCTCAGCACAGCACTCTGAAAATTTGTAAGATGCAAGACATCTCACACCATATATAAACCGTGAATTGCATTTGAAAATACTTCTTTTTCTGTGAAATTCAGCATTTTGAACATTTTCTTGGTAGCTACCACTATATTCTTTTGTTGAACTGAGATTTTGACAGCCTTCCTGTGAATGAGTGTCTAAATAGCAGCACAGGCAAATGAGGGAAGAGAACATGTAGACTTGGAAATGACAGAGTATTGCAGGTTGAAATCTACCGCCTGAAAGAGTGTAAGGGCCATCCTGTTACGTACAGCGACTGATAGTCACAGTAGTGGAAACCTGGATAGCCACTACTGTCTTCATTTTCCATTAGTAATTCATACTGTGTGTTTAGCAGCTCTCTCCAGCCTCTTGCTGACCATTCCAAATGGAATGATCTAGCTGGCATCTTACCTCTACCTCTCTCCTTCACCCTGCGTCCTGAGTAGGGTCTAGGAAGTCTTCCCTCTTCAAATGATGTCTTGTACAGGTAAGGGCTGGGGATAAGTTAGGAAAAAAAGAACAGGAACAAAGAGTTGTGGACTAAGAGTTTTGTGGGACCCAACAGTTTATTTTAGAGATTGCGTAATTAGGTCTGAGAATTGGGAGGGAAGATCTTAGAGGAGAAATAAATTGTTATGATAGGGACCGCGTCAAGGACATTCAAGGTAGATATGCAGGTGTGGGAAGGGATCCAAGAATGCTTTGCTCAAGGGAAGATCTAGGGAGTAGAGCAGGTTGGTGTTCCGGGGAGGGACAGGAATCCAGACCAGTGATGAATTTCACCACTGTACCTGTCCGATTTTGGGCTCGGGGAAGGTTTGTCATGATCCCAAGAGTGAGATTAAGACACAAACGAGGTCAAATGCCGCCACCTTTGGTCACTTTATTGAACGTGTGTAAGTGGAAAAAGAGCGATAGGAAAGGCAGGAAATATTAGGAGGAAACTAAGCAAACATTCGGAGAGATAAGCAGAGGATAGTCACCACCATGGATCCAGCGGTGTCCCGTTGGTCCGTAGTCATGTCTGTGGTGGTGGATGCGCGCACACACGCACCATGGTTTGGCTTCACACTCCTTTTATAGAGGGTCGGAAGGGGGCGGGAGCGGTGTTCTGTTGGTGGGAGTCGGTACCTGGGCTCTGGCACGTTTGGCACGTACTCACCGTCCGGCACATGCATGCACCTTTCATGTGCTGTCCACGCGCCTTGGGTCTCATCTTTCACGCGACCCCCCTCCCCATGTGACAAGTTGCCAGCCAGGTCCAGGTGTCTCTGCGACCACTCTGTTGGTGTCCGACAGGTATCAGAACCTCCCGCTACCACCGCAGGCTCATGCAAGCTTTACCAAGCAAGCTTTGAGACAATTGTCTTAACAGTCCAGTCTCTCACAACCACAGATTAATTATGTGCCTCTGATGACACCTGCTATTTGTGCTGAATTGCAGAGGTATGGTGTTGAACGTTTTTTGAAAGATTCCTACCTTTTCAGGTGGAAATTATGGTCTAAGAAATGCTGTAGGAAGGGTCTCAGTATTGTCTGGCAAACAGCATTCACTCAGTGGATAGCAGAATTATTTGTCGTAAAGAAAAGAACTGACAGAAAAGTTCAGGTAAATACTATTCCCCAGGGAAAAATAGAATGGCCAGCAGGCAGAAGGGCTAAAATAAGGACTGCCTGTTATGCAAAAAAGTCGTATGTCCTCTTACTCTGACAATTTTTTTT
Organism: Nipponia nippon; assembly: GCF_047370975.1. Taxonomy (NCBI): domain Eukaryota; kingdom Metazoa; phylum Chordata; class Aves; order Pelecaniformes; family Threskiornithidae; genus Nipponia; species Nipponia nippon. The sequence continues at coordinate 85,746,745 of NW_028262290.1, read as the reverse complement.
TTTTTTTTTTTTTAGGATTCACAGTATTATAAAGTAGGGGCAAGCACATGTAAAAAGAGATATCTTGGGAAAGAAGAGAGAAGGGAGTTGAACAAGTGGAAGAAGTAATAATGGTCTTCAGAACACACTAGTCCTTAAATGGCACAGAGAAAGCAAGCAGACTGTAACAGCTCTTGAGACAGTTTGGGATGTTAGTAAGATACTGTGGCTTCTAGGACCTCATTTGCCAGCAGCACATCCTTTGTGATACGTCATCTGAATACTGAAACAAATGGCTGGATGGGATACATGCAAAGCTCCAGAGTGAACCTCTTTACAGTCTTCCTATAGGCTTGACTGTGCTCAACAACACGATAGTCATAGGCAGTCCTCTGGGATGACTGGGATTATGACACGAATGTGTGTCAATGTCTGATTTAACGATTTTCTAGAAACCACTGCTAAGTCATAACTAAGATGGTAGTCTCAGGAAGGTACTTACTAAAGCTGCATAATTCTTTGTCAAAAGAATAACAAAGGTTCCCATATGCTTTAATACCTCAGGTAGATGAAAGAGCCTGGCCCACTCAAATAATGATGCTGAATGGGAAATGCAGTATACACAAGCCATCTCCATATTCATACCACTGTAACCTTAAACTATGTTACTGTAATCTTGCTGGAATTCACTCCTTATTACAGTTGCTAGATGCCCTTGTAACTTCTTTTTAAGGCTTGGTTTAAGATATATCTACTGAAGTAATCACCTCTTAATTTTATTTTACTCCATCATTTCCTTTGCATGTTGCAAAGCTTAGTATTATGTATTTCTGCTGAAGTAATCAATCTCTCCTCCACACTCCCCGCGCCCCCCCCCCCCCCCCCAGCCATTTGGCCTCTCATGCTCTAACTTCTCCTTTCTAGAATCATTGGGTTTTGCTTACTGCCGTTGTGTGGCAGGTTACGTGGTAGCACAGGAGGCCTCTCAGTTATACCACAGGAAAAACATTAAATTTGTAAACCACCATACATACCAGCAACTTACAGATTTCTAAACCTTACGGAAGGTTCACCATATAGCATCTGTTAATGTCAGTGGAAATAAGGAAACCAAATACTTCACTGGCTTTGAACAACCTTTCTTATGTTTTAATTCAAGTTTGTTTGTGTGGGTTTTTTACTAGTTTTTCAAAGAGCCAAGTTCAACAGAGAAAAATAACAGTTAAAGGTATTGCAGAATACTCTAAGGCCATCACAGAAATACAGATGCACTTAAGTTCTTTCTGTTTGGAATAAACCTCTTAATCACTGCTCATGTAACATTGCCCCTGCATTCTCTTAACTGGAGACTATTCAAGAAAACCTTGTTTACTTCAGTTTTCTAGAGCAACTCATTGTATTATAAGGATGAAGTAAAGTCCAATACTTTACTAGATGTACATAATTTACTTTTTTTATCAAGTATAATATGAGTGTGATTACATGAAGAGTTACATGCCCTTCAGCCTTTACTGTAAGTTTTGTTTACTCACTACACATTTTGAGTTGTTCAACTCTAGATTATTTCCTAACAGTCACCAACTTAGAGTTTGTTCCATACGCTCATAAAAATTTTTGGTTCTTGTGGTTTCCCTTTGTGTAAGGCTTCTTAAATTGCATTTATTTCTATGATGTTAATCGTTCTAGCTTAATATATGCTTCTGAAGGTCTGTCGGTGCTGTACAAACACATGCAACATTTCTGTTGGATAAGTAACTGTCTCTAGGGGCTCTTCAAAAAGGACAAATAAAGAACTCCGTGTTATACTAGATTGCCCTGTCTAATGAAAATATTAGTCGTTGCAAGTCATACCTTCTTCATAAATAACCCCTGGAAAGTAACCCCTAACGTGACCTTTTTTTCAGAGGCACTGATTACCTAAAACTTCTCATTGCTGTCTGTTGTCTATAATTTAACTACTTCTCATCTGTGATAATACTAAAGATTTGAATATCCGTGGTATTGACACTAGTATAGATATGGGCATAGTCATATCTACTGTGCAATGCAGCTCTTGCCATAAAGAGTGACACCAGTGAGAACAATGTTCTGATTTGTTAAGGTACCTATTGCTTTCCATAAACATAAAATACTACAAATGCTGCAAGACAATAATTTAGACAAAAAGTGATAGCTCAAAATGGCACATAAATAAATTTGTTTGTCTAAATATTTTGCACTAATTATGCAAACTGAATTGAGGAAAAAGCCAGTTACATAATACTCAGATGTAGATTTTTTAAAATTATTATTTTTAAAGTGTACAAATATATATGTATAATCACCCCTTAATTTTATTTGCTCCAGTACTTCCTTTGCATGCTACAAAGCTTAGCATTATGTCACAAATTGTTTAAAAATTGACATCATCAACTGTATTGGAGGTCAGAAGTGATACATCTAATACTTATGTCCAAGTTTTGCAGTAGAACGCTTCCAAGTGGCATCTGTTTCTCCAAAGATATGATCTTTTAAATGATTTTGAAAAAAACACACCACCAAAAAAACCCCAACAAACGCACCTTTCTAAAAGATTTAATTGACCAATAATTCAGAGACAAGCAACTGCTTATCTAAAGAGAAGGAAAACTTTGGGGGGCTCTCACCCTAGTACAAAAAAGCAACTACTTTTTTGTGTTATCACTGAGGTCAATGTATTAATTCTGTAGTGTTCTCAATGTGCAAGGCAGTTTACAAGAAATCATAAGAAAAGGGCACAGTTGGTCTCCATTGTTCTTCAAAGGCAATGAGAAAAAAGAGCACAGTTTTTCCCTTTTTGTGGAGATTGTCCAGAAGTTATCATGCCTAGAAATTCCTCAAAAAAATGCCAGCCACCCTACCGAAAAAACACAACACCAAAGCCCTGGGCAGTGACCGCACACCGTTACTGTTACCCAATCTCAAATTGGCCTATGTGAATATTTCAGACTTCACTTAGACTCACCTTCACTCCTGAGAACCAGCATGAAGCCTATGGACAATTAATACTGTACTTGGATAGCAAAATAGAATTTCAGTGGATCACACACCAGCAATGGAGTCATTCTATAATCTCCAGCTTTACTTACAGTTTGTTCTAAGAGATTATACTAAACATGGATGCTGGTAGCTAGAGTGCCTGTGGACTTAATGTAAATTAAACTAGTTGGTAAGCCTATCTGCAAAAGCAAAGGAAAGAGGGAATTAGCTGTCAACATTTTACACTAGGAAAAGTAATTTTCCTTTTTAAAAAAATACTAAAATGCCTGCTAGTTTTTGTGTTGTAGTTGTCAAACATGCAGAAATAAACCTATTGTATTCCTATTGTGCACTATCCATCCTTAATATTTTTTTAAAAGGTTGTGAATCAGTCTTTTGTGGTTAATAATATTGGTTGTTTCATTGTATGTTTCAATTTGTTAGTGTCTGTCCATTGTCTATTGTCTTATGCTTTAATTGTAACAGCTTTAGCATAAAGATTCTTTTGAACTGTGTAAGAGTTTGGCTTATAGGTAGGGCTTCTATATGCAACTTTTAAAACACTAACAGTTCTAATCATTTTAAGGAAAGGAAGGCTCCTGGAGTCTGGCCTTTGCCACCTTAGTCAAATATTCTAATCTGGGATATACCATGTTGCCAAACATGCTCTGTCTCTTGGAAGCTCTTCTTTCTATCTTACTGAAATAACTGCAGCAAAGAAATTAATCTAAGTTAAATTAAACTCAAAAGCCCACGCTATGATATTTTATGACTATCCTTTTTTTGTTTCTCAGGTAGATCAATTAATATTTTTTTAAAAAATCATAATACCCCATTTAGAAAATATATATTATGGCATATATATTAAAGAAAAATATTCAGGTAGAAATTCAGTATATTTTTTCCATACTTCAAATTCCAGAATATAAGGATCATTAGATAATGAATTACAAACACCTAGTTATTCTGTTCGCACGTATATGCGCACACATGCACACACAAAAGGAAAGCTGAAGTACCAGACATGGATAGGTTCATTTTTCCTTTGTTGCACTGGAATTATTAAATCATTGCAGAACTAAAAGACTGTGTTAATTTGAAGGGGTAAGGAGTCAGCTGAGACAGTTGATTTAATACTTGTCAGTACAATTGTTCTTCTTTTGACGGCACAGTTTTTATTCATTTAATATTTTTACTATGTTAAGGTCATAATACCTTACTTGCTTGGCATATCTATAAAAGATTTTCAGGAACCATAATTTAGTTTTTATTTCTGCTATTTCTATTGAACATTACACCTTCTAAGTCTTTTTTTGCCCCATATGTACCTGAGTGTGACTAGTGTGGTTTTTCCTAATTCTCAAATCCCTCTTCTCGCCATGTATCTGATATATGAGAAACCTTTGAATTCTTTTATAATTTCGAACTCTGAAATATTTTTCCCTCCATTCATAAATACTGAGGAAGTTTTATTAAGGAAAAACATCTATGAAAAATGGCTTACAAGGATTACTTCTTCATAGTAGATGGAGTTCCATGATAAAAACATAGCCTCCAAGGCTAAAAAAATCCTACGCTTTGTGTACTAATAACAATGACTTATTTTCTCCTCAATTTATTTCTTCATTTCAAGCAATAGGAAAAGAACAATAGTAGTGAATGCAGTGAATATAAAATTCAGATTAGGAAAGCAAAGTTAGTGATTCACTCTCAGACCTAGCTCACAACATTAATGCTTCAAAAAGATGTCCTCCTTAGTAAGTTGTTTACGTGTTCAAAGTAGTATAATTACAAACATAACCTGAAGTGCATTTATTTTCTTTAGATGAATTCCTTTTATCAGCAACTGAGGACGCTTGCAGGTCCTCAGATGTAGTTCCTTTTGGATTGGGAATGGCTTCCTGGAAGCTACATACTTGTGGCTTCAATATGAAAAGCAGTGCTGCAAATAAATTCTGCTTCCTCTCCCTTTGTACCCATAGTTAATACGTATTTCAGTATATGTTACTAAGCATCTGAGTATATGAATCAGTGAAATGAACAGGGCAGCTAATACAAGCTTTATTTAAGACTTACTGCATATTTGCAGAGACATTTCTCCATCAGTTTTCTGAACCATAACTAATGTGAAGTAGTTTAACAAAAAAACCCAAACCAAACCAAACCAAAACAAACCAAAAAAACCCCAAAACCAACCTTAGATTCTTGAGAACAGGATACCAGTGCCTGGAAGATGCAGAAAGATTGTGTTGTTAAGTGCTAATCTAAGTCCAAGATCATATAATTTCTGTCAAGAGATCCATAATACTGGAGAAGGGGTCCCATATTGATCATTAACTATATATTATATCAGTCCTTCTTTATTTTTTCCCTTGAAACAGACCATTAGAATAGAGAAATTATACAGATTATTTTACAACAAAGTATCAGCAGTGTGACACTGAAAATATGTTGGATTTAACCTCATGGTATTAAGCTTTGATTTGAGAGGTGCACTTTGAACCAGTTCAAGAAGTTAAAGAAGCTTTCTAAATTAGTCAGATTAAAAGCTGTTAATGCTCAAAGTCTTTTCATGTGGACAAAGAGGAAACACATTATGTATAAAACCAATAATTTATTGTTAGCGTAATAGAAATCTTAACATTCTAATCTAAGACTTGTTGTTAGTCAAGGTCTGATTATTTTGGAAAGAAAAAGAATACCTGTATGCAGAAAAATGTTTAATAATAATAATAGTTCAGTAAGAATTGTTATACATATACTTCCTGGTTTGTATCCCTTTTCTTCATTGTATGCTCACCCTTCCATGACCCTTCTGGGTTTAAGATCGATGGCTTCATTCCGGTGTTGGTGGTGGTCTGTTACAGCAAGTCATCAGCGCCTGGGGTCCTCATGGGGAGGAATCTAAAGCTGATGCTTTCTTCTACTTCTTCCTTGCTTCTTCCTCCTTTTTTCTTACATGCCTTAGATTCGTCTGGGTCCATTCTTGTATGTTTTCTAACATGCTTTTTAAACTTTGCTTCCTTCGTTGGTCTGCAGCTCCTCATTACATCTGAATTTAATATATATGGTGCCTTTTGTGGATGTTAGATGCTGTTAGATATCTGAGTTCTCTTTGTTCCTCCTGAAACCAAAGCAGTTTTGTCTAGCTCCAGTCTGCATTTCTTTAACTGACATGTGGAGAGTTGCTTATAGCCGTAAGGTCTCCAGTGTCCAGCCTGTGTCCCATCTCTTCCCATCCTATGCGTGTATTCCCCTGGGCTCCATCCTGTGTCTCCACTTATCAAGCTCTCTGGTCTCATAGCAGGCCTTTATTTCTCTATACTGCATCATTATGCTAGTCATAAATACCTAATTCTAGAGTAACTGCTTGTTACTGTCATCTATATAAAACTATTGTCATTCCATATGAAGATAAAGTAAAACAACTTAACCATAGCTACTTTGTCAATTAGAAAGATGATGGTTACAGCTAAACTAAGTAAAACAAAGCTGCAGGCAGGTTAAGAAAATTTCAGACAGAGCAAGCCTGACAAGTCCTGAGGACTTGCAAACAGTACAAAGCCTGGGTCTGACCCCCTCATCCTTTCCCCTTTTGTTTTTACAGAGACCAAGTAGTAATTGGTGCTACAGAAGTTGTTTTAAATGTGTCCAGTTCCTCAGCCCCTGGAGCCCAGTGGCCTGCAGCTTCACATTCTCCTGGGAAGGGCTCACCTTCACTGAGCCAGCTTTCATAAGGGAGGGGTCTCAGTGTGCCCTGAAGCAGGGCTGGGCTTCACCCATGGCTCCACCATCTTCAGCTTTTTCAGCCTCAGTTTGTGGGCTTGGGTCTGCACCCTGCTTCTGCAGGACCTGGGAGTCCCACACCATTGCCTGGACTGCTGCTCAGGTCTCCTCAGCAACTCCAGTATTAGCAGTTAAGTTTGGCTTTTAATTCTTGATTTTCAGTCATATATGCCCCATTTCATCTACCCGCTTCTTGATATTGCATAACCTTTCTAACTTGTTGTAGAGCTGCAAATCCTTCTGGAATTATTCCCTCTCCTACTCTAGTTTGATTTGCTTTGTTTCAGTTTCTAGTTTTTCATCTTTTGCCTGTGGATTCTGATTTTCCTCTTCATCTATTTGCTGCTAAGCACCCTACCCACACTCCTGCACAGTTTATGGCATTTTGGGAGAAATAATTGAAACTTGGTGGTTTTCTTAAATTTTGCAAGCTCTTACTCAGCTTGCTTGATACTTTTACAAGACTTCAGATCCCAAAGGTTTGGTCCCCACTGGAAAACCAAGTTTCTCAACTCTGTAATTTCTGCTGAAAAGAGGCTGTGTGTTAGGGGGAGCTGTTTATTCTGGGATTAGTATGATACAATTGTACTCTTAATTGCAGTGTTTTGTTTTGCTTTGATTTTACTTTCTTGGTTGTCTTATAAGTGTGTCTGGCTTTCTGTTCTTTCTAAAAAATGTGTCCCAAAATTAGAAAGCAAACAGCCAGGGGGGGAGGGAGGGAGGAGGAAGCAGGGAGAGTTTTCCAGAGGTCCTGTATAAATTTGGCCACAGAGATAGAGCTAGTTGGGATTTTATCTCCTCTTATAAAAAGATAAAGAGGTTTTTAGCTCCTCCAAGACATATTGGCCTTTCTATAAATTCAACTCTGGCATGGATTTCCTCCCATCTCTAAATGTGAAATGCTTCATCCCCCAGGACACAGGCAGAGAACACAATACTTCTGGGTTACTCTGTCTGAAAGCTTTTCATTTACTTTTTTCTTAGATTTTTAGCAAGTCCTTAGAAAGGTCTGCTTATATTCCATATTAATCAGTTGTTTATTCTAAGTAAGATACTTCTCAGGACCATAGGAACACACATTAATTGCATTCCTTGTCTTCTGTGTTTACCATAGGCTTTCACCCACAAAAGTTTATACATAGGGAGTGCCCCCAGAGTAGTATAAAGGTAGACAGAGAAGGGCTGTCCCCATTCTCTACCAATTAGTAATGTTCAATATCTTATTTATGGCCAAAGAGGTAACACACCTTTCACAGAAAGCAAATAATTTATTATAATGTAGTCAAAAATCTTAACTGGCTACCACAAGACTCATTATTGGTCCAGATCTATTTATTACAGAGGAAAAAAAAGGATATTTGTGGGCAGAAGACCTGCCACCAACAATTCAGTAAAAACAGTAATACCCATGCTTCTTGATCTTTACCCCTTTTCCTGGTGTTATGCTTATCCTTCTACTGCCCCTCTTAGGCCTAACTGTAGGTGGCTTCATTCTGGTGGTGGTGGTGGGATGTTACAGGGAGCCATCAGCATCTAGAGTTATTTGCAGGGAGGAATCTTGTGTTGAATTAGATCTGAATTTACGATATAAGGTGCCTTTTATGGATGTTAGATATTATTTCTGTATTCTCTTTGTTACCCCTACAGCCAGTTTGGTCAAGCTCCAGTCTGAATGGATTTACCTGACCACTGGAGAGTTATTTATAGCTGTGAGGTCTCCAGTGTTCAGCCTGTGTCCCATCTCTTCTCATCCCATACCAGTATTCCCTTGTGCTGCATCCTATATCTTCTGGTATGAGGACACTCCAGGTAATGAGCTCTCTGCTGTCATACCAGGCCTATATTTCTCTATACTGCAACATTATGTTAAAGTCATAAGTACCTCATTCTAGAATAACTGCTTGTTACTGTCATCCATATAAAGCTATGATCACACCATACAAACATACACAAAAGTTAACAAATTAGCCATAGCTACCTGATCAATTGGAAAGAGGATAGTTACAGCTAAACCAAGCAAAACAAAGCTGCAGGCAGGTTAAGAAAATTTCAGACAGAGCAAGCCTGACAAGTTTTGAGGCCTTGCAAAGTCAGTAGAAAACCTGTGGCCTGTTATTACTGATGGCAATACTATGTATTACAGGGCTTCAGGGTAACAAAGCTCAAGCTGAAGATACTTTAAAGAGTCTGCTTTTTTATAGATAATTGTAATTAGTCTACTGTATTGTCATCTAGTAGAGCATGCTACAAAGTATATTGACCTTGTTTTTAATGTATCCATGACAATGCCTATATAATTAGGCTTTAAAACAGAAAACATATGTGTATATATGTCTTATCCTACTTTGAAGATATTTATGCATTGTTTCTATTCTGAATTAGGTATCTGTGGTCTAATTACTTCCATACTGAAAAGAAGATAAAGTAGTATTTTTTTTTTTAATTGTGACATCAGTAATTTTACTAGTGTGTTTTCCCTCCCGGTATATTCTATGGAAATATATTGAAGTAGGATGTTTGTAGAAATTTATGCTACATTTATCTAATGTTTTACCACCTACTAACAATGCCCATTAGGGATTGTATTTATTCTTCTTTGACTGTCTTCTAACAAGAAAGACTGTTCCAAGTATCCCGAAACATTATTTCTGTAGGTAAATACTGGTGTATTAGTGTCTCAAAGAAGAAAGATGGTTCTGCTCTGCAAGAGGAGGCAAGCAGGGGGTTAAGGCTGACAACAGGACAGGCAGGGCAGTGGCCTTGCTGAAAGAACAGTCCCACATAAAAGGTTTAGTGACAGTAGCCATGGCAGTTGTGTGGCCAGACAACTGCTCAGCTGATGCAAGGTGCTGTGGTGGGGAAAAGCACTCCTGCGAGACCCTGGCTTTTGCCCTCAGGCTCTGGGCATCCCCTCCCTGCAGGAAGTCAGTGATAGCGTTGGGTATCCACAGCCAGGGCAGGGTGAGGATGACTGGAAAGATGGGTCATGCAGGATGGGGAAGGGCAAATAATCTCAGTGTCTGGGTGCCATAGTTACTTTAAGGGGAATGGTCTCACAGGTGATGGGCCCTCTGTGGTTCTTCTCCCATCTATGGCAATCGCTGTGGTTAGGGTGTGGGCTGGGGCTGGGTGGAACTCCTGGCTCTCTGGGCAAACCAAAAGGCCACAAAACTATGGGACACCACCACAACCAGCAGAGCAATGGTTTACATGGTGCGCTCATCTGGGATGATGAAGGAAGGTGTACTGTGAGGCACAGTTCTAGTGCCCACACCTCCAGCTGTGCCCCTTCCCAGCAGTCACAGCAGGGTTTGTTGGGGCAAGTGGCCGTGTGATGGCCATTTATACCAGAATAAAAACACATTCACTCCCTATGCCTGTGCACTTGATCTCCAGGTGGGACGAAGAGCAGCCCCTACCTAAGTGGTACCCGCTCATTCACGGGTTTGGGTACACTCTCCCGATGCTCTGGCAGGCATGTCTGACAGCCGCCCTACACTCCTGTGCAGGCCAGCTCTGGACATCCCCTCTCTGTGGGCCAGAGCCAGCCCAGGAAGGCAGCCATATAGGCTGCAGCTCCCAAAGAGCAGCTCCAGGGCAATGAAGAGAGCATGGAGGTCTGGAGCATGGGAGCACTTGCAGGACTGGCTCCATGAGGGCTATCCATGAGAACTGGGACATGATGGCCAAGTAACTTTTATTGGGAAGGCCCCTGGGGGGGCCAGGCAAGGACAGGGCGGTGCCAGAGTGGGCCAGGTCAGGGGAGCCCATGGCCAAAGCAGAGCTGGGGCCGAGGGCTGGGGCTCTGAGGTGGCTTCTGAGTGTGGAGGGAGGCCCCCGCCAAGATCTCTTCTGGCTCCCTCTCACTTGGTGCCTGCCCTACAGCTGCAGCCCGGGTCCCGCTGCGGCACCCAGCTGGGCTGGGGGTAGCACGGGGCGCAGGCCTCGAGGTGCAGGACCCAACATACGCTGAGCTTGCAGGGCCCTCTGGTGCACTCGGGGCTCTGTCAGTTAGCTGAGAGAGGATAAACAATGATCAGTTGTGAGGAGAGAAATGTGTAAAATAAATTCACATGACAAAAGTGTTTGCAGAGATCCTGATTTTGATGTAAGATGTTTACCTTGGTGGCAGGCAATTTTGAACATTAAGCTGTGTAAACTTTTTATCTCCCAACAATAATTAACTACTACAGTTTTTTCATAGCACTTAATCATAGGTTACTTCCTTTTTTCATGTTCATTTCAAACCTGAAAAATGTGTTTACTTCTGTAACAACTGTTATGTCGTGTGAATCCTTATGATATATGAAATGATAAAGTACTACAGTGATTGTATTTCTTTTCATTTAATTATTAAAGAGAAAACCATCTCCCAGTGTTAGTCTTATTTTTCCAAAGGAAGCACAGAAGCAACTTTTGCCATTAACCAGAAATTTTTAATAGATAGGTAGGTGATTGGGGTGATTGCTGTAAAAAAACATAGGAGTTCAAAGAATGAATGTCTTATGTCTTCAACTGGACACTTTCAAATGATAAGCAAAATATAACCAATATTTAGCTTTTTAATGTGAAAGAGATTGTGTATTAATTCTTCTTCACCTTGCTCTTTATCCTATTTTTATTTCTTGCTTTTCACATTTTGTTTCATATTGAGTGACATCTGAATAGAAGACAACTTACCGTGTTAAAAGAGACTCTGAGTTGGAAAAAATGAATTCAAGTCATAGACCAAATCTGTACAAACTTTTCAATTTAATTGTTTAAAATGTTTTAGACACATACTTTCACAGTAGATATTTTATGATCTTCATTTTGTAAGTGCTTGATCAAACCACTTAAGAATGTCCTTAATGTTTAGATCCCAATACATTCTATATATGTTTCCTTAAGGACTTAAGAATAATAGCTAAACACGTGCTGAACTATTGCAATGAAGTGAGATTTAACAATTTTCTAGGATCAATTTCTATCTGAAAACAAAAGCTGTGAGGTAGATTATTTTTAATCACTTTCCAAAGTTTTTCTGAAAAGGATGGAATATTTATTATTTAAATTTAGTGTGTTTTTTGTGTGCTCTTTTTGGAAAAAAAAAAAAGGTTGCACCTAAACATTACTTGAAAAAAAAAAGAGCACTATCTTAATTTTTCTTGCTATTAATATTTCTTTCTCCCTGTGATTGTAATACTGCAATCATAATGTATTTTTAATATGTCCCTTAGCTAGTTTGCTTAACATTGAAAAAATACAATGAATTTGCATTCATCTCCTTGACCTCTCTTGTATAGAAGAAAACAGGAAAAAATATTACCACTATAATTAGTTTTTGCAACAGTTTTTTCTGGCTTTTATTTGGCCTCCATAATAGAGGTGGGTTTTTTTTCCCTCTTTGCATATTCATTCATGTTCTCAATGAAACGGCATTGCTCTTAATTTATATTGGCTAATCAGAAGATTTTTGCAGTTTTGACTACCATGCATAATACAGCAGGCAAGATACTTGCCATATCTCTACTAAAAAGCCTGTACCATGAGTTTAATCATGCTATTTAATTGCTAGGCTTAATTTGAAAATAATTGTTCACAGCAATTAAGTAAATGCCCCAATTTCATTAACAGACTTCCTAATTAGAAAGTACAACATAAAAGTGCTAATGTTGCTTCATTAGGTTTGAATTACTGTTTCTAATACTACTTTTTTACTATCTATACAATTTCTTTCTGCAGTAGAATATCAGCCTAATTACTGGTACTAGATTAGTAACAAATTTCCTGGTGTAACATATTCATATCCCAGCCAAGTGTGCAATGATTTATTAAAAGGGAGATGTAATTCTATATTTTAAATTTTAAGTATAGTCTGAAACTTAAAGAAATCTGAGATATAGCAGTGTCTAATCATGTATATAGGAGTTAATTGCTTTGAAGAAGAATAAAACAGTTTTTCCTAAATTTAATGTCTCAACACATTGGCCACTTGCTATATAAGAAACTGGAATAAGAAGTAAAAAGATAGTAAATGTGGCTGCTAATAAGATATAGTGATGACAGAAGTAATTATGGCAATGTCACAAGATTATGAGATGTCATTAATAGTCTTTAACTGTCACAGCTATTGTTTCTTTAGAACATTGAGGAATCATTTCACTTTTTTACCATATTAATATAACTGTGTGCTGGAAGGAAGAAGGATATTTGTATTTCAATCAATATGTTCCAGTCTTTGGTGTTAACACAATTGCTGGAAAGCTTAAGAGAGCTGAGAAAAAGTGATCACATTAAGACAATTAAGAATAATGATAATGAAACCATTCTTTTTTTTTTCAATGTATAAGATTCAAGTGATGTATGAATCCTTGTGGCTTTTTTTGTAGAAGGTATTAAATAGTGCCTACCTGCCTGGACTGTCACCCCTCACTTGAGATCATTGTATTCCTTTCTGCGTATAAAAATTTCAGTATTCAGCAGCTTCATTGTGCTATGGAGTGGATAAAGGAAAATGTAGAAGAAAAAGTTGCACGTAAAAGCAATAAGAAGAAAATTCAAAGGATGTACCAGTACATAAAAGCAAGAAATAAAATAACCCTTGCTTGTTTCTGAGTTAGCTGCAAGTTTTCTCTCAGTTTCCTTTATTTTTTCTCGTACTGACTCTTGCTTAAAAATAAGGATGATTAAAACCAGGTTAGCAAGAAAAACATGTTGATGTATTTCTTGTGAAAAACCAGTCAACTGTCTCATGTGCTGATCATTAGTAGATATATGTAGCATTGACAACTTTTATGCAATTTTAGATTTTAATATTGGTAAAAATACGTATAGTTAGGGTTTGGGTTTTTTTAGTTTTGGATTGCAACATCTTGTCTCATTCATGCACGCATATGTATATAGAAATAATAAAGCTCATAAATAGCCAACAAATAATTTTAATATACCACTCTCCATCCAAACATACAAAATCCTGATTATATGTATGGAATATGGCTATGGAGAAAAAGTTACAAATACATAGAAATGTTGCAAATAGACCATGAATGCTCATCTCATGGGTCAAGAGGAGATGCAGGCAATTTTCTGTATTGAATGACAGAACCAAACTTTTCTTGGTACTGAAAGACGATACAGCAAAGAATAAATGTCTCCAGTTGCAACTTGGCTGGTGCTTCTGGCCATTAGGAAAATTATTTTCAGTAGGAAGTAGGGCAAGTTACCCAGGGAGGATAACGCTCATCCTGGATGTGGTGGATGAGCTTCAAGGCTCATCAAGACAAAGCCACAGCCATCTTGATTTTACAGGTTTAGGTTTATTATTTTAACATAGTTATCTTTATCCATGGATTGACATTCTCACATGTAAGCATGCTGATCCCTCTCATTCAAACCAGGTTATATGACATTCATAGTCCCACCTCAGGACACATCATAATACCTAAATGCAGGACTCTGGAAATACTGCTTATCTTCAACTCAGCTACACTGGAGCTACAACTTTTTTTCTGAATCTGTGTAAGTTCACAGGGATTTCTGAGGTGCTACAAAGAAGTTATGGCACTGGTATGGGAATATGTGAATTCCCAGTTGTGTGGTATGAGAGTCGGAAAATGGAGATCTTGGATGGAGAGTTAAGTTTCACAGAACACAAATCCATAGCTATCTTTTTCAGCTAAGACTCTTAAGTGCAGTATATAATACCCATTTTGTACCAAAAGATCTATTTTTCATAAACCCATCAATTTGCTAATTTTATTTAATTCCTTTCTGATAATATCTGCCATGGTCAGACCCTCTGCCTCTATCTACCCCTTAAAGGAATGAAGTTCCCAGTCCAAGGCCCAAAATGAGGTTTATTAGGATAAGGCACTTATTAAGTAGATAAAAATTACACCACTCTGCGAGTCGGAGCTCTTCTGCTTCTATTCCAAATTCCTTATAATCTATGATTAGGTATCACTCAATTCCCAGGAAAGTATCCTTACCTGGCATCCCAAGTAAGGGGACATCACCAAGACATGGGCCAGCTGTTCCTCAGGAGTACTCAAATTGGGGTCTCAGGGAGCGGTTTATACACCCTTCTTCAGTGGTTTCTGTGATCATTACCCAGCAATTCCATTCTGGTTTTTGTGCAGTTGATCCTTCCTCCATCGTACCTGTTCATCTGCTACCTCATCTGCATCTGTCATCATCTTTCTTTAGATGCTTGACATTCCCTTTTCTTCAGTAGCTGGAACTTTTGCTATTTTATTTTATTTTATTTTATTTTATTTTATTTTATTTTATTTTATTTTATTTTATTTTATTTTATTTTATTTTATTTTATTTTATTATTTTATCTTCAGTCTTTATTTACAAGTGATTTAAGGCTTGTACTATAAAGAAAGATAAAAAGCTGTTGCTGTAAAGAACTTGGGTTAGGTCTGTGGTGGGACCTGTAGACAACTTCATTTTCCTCTGGGTTTGAATTTCTGAGAACCATATAATAACTTACAGATGTGTCTAAAAAGAACTGAAAACAAACCTTATCAAGAAAAGAGGAAAAAAATTTCTCCATTTTTATAGTTGTTTTTCTAGTTATGCTACTTCAACTCAAGATATAATCAATGCAAAACAGTGAGCATAGAATAGAATTATAGAATCGTAGAATCATTTAGATGGAAAAGACCCTTAAGATCATTGAGTCCAACCATTAGCCTAGCACTGCCAAGTCCACCACTAAACCATGTCCTCAAGCACCATGTCTACCCGTCTTTTAAATACCTCCAGGGATGGAGACTCAACCACTTCCCTGGGCAGACTGTTCCAATGCTTGACTACCCTTTCAGTAAAGAAATTTTTCCTAGTATCCAATCTAAACCTCCCCTGGCACAACTTGAGGCCGTTTCCTCTCGTCCTATCGCTTGTTACTTGGGAGAAGAGACTGACCCCCACCTCGCTACAACCTCCTTTCAGGTAGTTGTAGAGACTGATAAGGTCTCCCCTCAGCCTCCTTTTCTGCAGGCTAAAAAACTCCAGTTCCCTCAGCCACTCCTTGTAAGACTTGTGCTCTAGACCTTTCACCAGCTTCGTTGCCCTTCTTTGGACATATAATTTTTTGGTATATAATCTTTTAGAATAGAATAGAAGATTTCAGTTGGAAGGGACCTACAACAATCATCTAGTCCAACTGCCTGACCAATTCAGGGCTGACCAAAAGTCAAAACGTTGTTAAGAGCATTGTCCAAATGCCTCTTAAACACTGGCAGGCTTGGGGTATTGACCACCTCTCTAGGAAGCCTGTTCCAGTGTTTGACCACCCTCTTGGTAAAGAAATGCTTTCTGATGCCCAATCTATACGTCCCCTGGCACAGCTTTGAACCATTCCCATGTGTCCTGTTACTGGATACCGGGCAGAAGAGATCAGCACCTCCCTCTCCACTTCCCTTCCTCAGGAAGCTGTAGAGAGCAATGAGGTTGCCCCTCAGCCTCCTTTTCTCCAAACTAGACAAGAAGAATTATCATCTTGAGTAATGTGAAAACAGGAAACAGTCTGAGGTTTGTACTAACTAATATGAAGCATGCTGAGAATTCTGTTAATAGAAACATATCCTGTATTTCATTAGGATACTGTCTCTGCTTCATAATACTTTAAGACTGAATTAGGACTGACCAGATTTGTCTCCATCTTCCTAATGAGTTTGACAATTTCTTCCTTGGTTATCATTTCAGAGGACTGTCTTGACTGAATATTTTCCTGATCATACAATATTTTATTCTGAAGTTTGCATGCCATTTTATTAGCCATAAATGACTTAATCACTTATAAAGCCGTAGAGTTTCTGCAGCGTATCTTCTGTGTAGCAAATAAACTCAAGTTTAGCACTGCTGTTGCTATTTTAGAACTCATCGTTTCATTCTCAGAGGATGCTAGCTGTTAGTTTGGGCTGCTGCTGTAGATAAAAATCCTACAAGCATTTTCAGAGGAGTGCTCTGCCAAAATTTTACTTCAGATAGAATTGCGGTAAAAATGCACTTAAAATTAAGGGTCCTAATTCCGCAAAGGTGAAGAGCTGCATTTACTTCAGTATGTCATTTAACTTCCTCTCATCATTCCTCTGCAGGAAAAGGGTGTTTTGGAAGTATTTAAACTCTTTAACTGTACACAAAGGTAGTCTACTTTCATGTGGATAGATCCCATTACTGTTGTATAGAAACATCTATTTCTTTCAATTGCTTACGAATACTCACATGAATTTTTTTTCCTTATATTAATATGCCTTTTTGCACAGACACTCATGGAAAGAGTGTTCTGGTTTGGTTTGGTTTGCTGTAATAATTTATTGGGTTCTTGGCATAAGGTAATGATCATACAGGAAGTCATATCTCTTGAATACCATGGTCAGTTGTTGTCTGGATGGTAACCTGTTGTAAGTGTCCATGCACAAGTGTTGTCAGCTGGATCGGATGAGTTTCTCCAAACTGCTGTTCTGCTCAGTTCTGTTAATCCACAGTGAACACTCTAGCATGTGCATAATCCATTGATATTGATTATCTTAACTATATGCAAAACACAAAGAGACTATTTACAAGTGTCTTATCTATGTAAAATTTGATCACTTCACCAGCAGGTACTGCCTGGGAATCTCTGGGTCACACTGCACAGGATGTTAATCAACAATTAGGCATACAAGTTGGACTAGGCACAGCAGGAGTTTCCTAAAGAAATCTCCAGAACCATCCAAAATTCCTCATGAAGTGCTTCTGTAATTGTCAGTCAAATACTTCTACTTTGTGAATGTGGCTTGGAGTTCAGTTGATCACCTACTTTCAGGTCAGTTCATTGTTTCAAAGGAGTCCATTATCTTCTCTAAGCTGAAGATTAGCAGCATCACCCAGGAAATTAATGACTTAAATCCACTGGGCATACACACAAGCACAGCCCTGATACCCTGCTATGCATATTAGGATCACAGAACGAATTTGTTTTTAATGCTTGTGACTCATTTATAACTTAAATTCCATAGCTCCATTTACAGTTGCCATAAACTATAAATACTAGTGAAATTGAACACAGTTAGATCCTAAGTGAAACTCATAAGATTTATGAGTTTAAGATATAAGTTTATGAGATTAAGATATATTCAAAATAGGTTCATAATCTATTCTTAGGTCATATGCTCATAAAGAGGATCAGACAGAGTAAAAGACCTTTTTG
This sequence comes from Nipponia nippon, assembly GCF_047370975.1. NCBI lineage: Eukaryota > Metazoa > Chordata > Aves > Pelecaniformes > Threskiornithidae > Nipponia > Nipponia nippon. The sequence goes on along the minus strand of NW_028262290.1, from coordinate 85,728,801 downwards.
TAACTCCATTGCTTGGAAAGCTAAGAACAAAGTGTACTGCACATCCTTTGAATGTCCTCATCAAAGCTAAGCCGAAAAACAGTGAGGAGGGATGGATCTAGCATCATGTCTGGTCTGTCTTTGGTCCACCTAAATTAAGAAATGTCTAAAAGGAGCTGTAACATCAGTTGCTGAGGACCTGTGAAGATGAAAGGAAAAAAGGACTTAGGAGTTCTATAAAAGCTGGAGATATTTACCACTGGGCTGCTAATGGGCAGTTGTAACTGGTTTGAGAGGTGTGGTGGATGGCGTCTGTTTTGTATGTTTGTTCTCAACAATATTATATTCCTTAAAAAAACCCTAATTGACCAAGTCACAGAGAGGAGAGATTATATCTTTCCTTGCATGTATTTGAGCATGCTCAGGAGAGAAAAGCTTTCAGATTGCTAGTTGACTTAGGCAGAAGAAAAGAGCATGGAGAATGATAGGAAACCAAGAAATTGCAGAGAGCAGCAGGGAGCAGCCACGTTTTCAGGACTGTATGGTGGTGGAAAGAGAAAATTTCTGTGGACCAATGAGAACTGAAGAGTTTATTGCAAACCAGAAAGCCATTATCTTGACTCAAACTAACCCTGGAAGCAAAAATTTAAGGTGAGAACATTTTTTCTTAAGTCCTCTTTTCTCCATTTCCATTTTTCCTATTTATGGCTATTCTGTCTTACCCGGAATTTTTAATAAATCATTTGAGTTTACATTTAAAAAAAAAAAACAAACCACAAGCTTTTTGTGTTTAGAAATCCTTTTGATCTTCTTGAAGAGGTCTGGACAGAGACACTCAAACTTCTGGCAATTTGGGTCCAACAACAAGAAGCATATCCTGGCTTGTGTCAAAGCATATACAATTCCTGTTGGCTTCCCTGTGTGATAGTTAACCTACACCATGATAAAATTAGGCCCTGAGAATCTTCGCCTTACAAATATGTTCTCTGATAGTCTACCACAGAAACAAAGAGAATGTCACTCTGGCTCAGATTTTGTTCAGTTCATGTGACATCCCATTTTGGCAGTATCTGTTTGAAATATGAGCTGATGTTTTTACTGGTGTTAAAATTAGTATAGAACTTTCATTGCCTGCAAGGGTTTCTTACTAGCTGAATGTAGTATTGTTTATATATTAAATTATTCCAATGTCTTCTGGGCTTGAGAGTAATACAAATTATTTTTGGTAATTCCCTTTAACTGTTGTTAATGAATAGTATTCTATGCAAGACCAAATATCAGCTGGGGTACACACACTATTGCTGATATATGAGAAAGGAAGTTTATTTTTATCCTTGGCTTCTGGTGAAATGCTGCCTGCTCATCAGCGACTTGTTTTGCTAGTTGTTTGTAGTTACTAATTTGCACTAATAAAAATATAAAACGTGGACAGTTGTTCAACTTCTTTTTTTTCACTTCCGGGCTAGACTAAGAGAATGTTTATGTGCTAAAAACGTTTCCAATGCTACAGTCCATCTTTTTTAACATAGTAAGAACAGAAAGCTGCACAATTTATTCTTCTCCTGTTACTGAGTTTTAACAGCCTTCAAGGTTTGACCTTTCTGGAGGTCCTAGAGTGTTGCTATTCTTTTGTTTCCATTTGCTGTTATTCGTAACAGGTAAGGAATTTATTTTAGAAGTCCATCAGGCAGAGTTTAGTTTTACCCATATATTTGTTGAAATCTTTATGTCATGACAGAAAACTTATGATAATTAATGTAGCTTAAAGTGTTTGTCTTTCTGCCCCCCTGTTTGTGCCTTTTCATTTACTTATTATTTCCTCATCTTGAAACTTTTGAAATATGGGTCTTACTCTGTCTCTGTAGTCGGTCTGTGATTGCAGCTAAGATTCCATATGAACAGACACCACTATTGTAACCCTTTCAGTGACCCCTACAGAACTAAAATTACAGCTTTTATCTTTCCTTTAGGCAGTTTACAATGTTGTTTTCTCCCTTCTTCTCAATGGCCTGAGCCCATAGATTCTTTGTTATGTGATTAACTTTAGTTGTGTAAGGGGAGCTGCAAAATCAGGCCTTGTATATGTGTACATGCACTCACACATTGAGTTTAAATTGCTTTATTCTCTGTATTTGTTGACAATTCAGTCAAGGTGAACAACATTACAAGACAAAGAAAGGGAAATAATAAAAGCAAGCCAGATGTTACTTCAATGTTGAATGGGAAATGTAGAGTTTAATGTTTTCTTCTGTTCATGAATAAAAAAGAAAGAAAAAGAAAGAACCTTTCTTGGAAAAAAAGATGCAAGTAGAATATTACCTAATATTTAAACATACATTCATAGGAAATGGATCAGAATGTAATCAGCTTTTACTACTTTTCTTCTTATTTGCATTAAATTTCAATTTGGGTGCCAGAAGGATATTTTATGATCACCATTTTTTATGGTACATGTTATTTGTCATCTGTGTAAGAGAGAGTTCCTTCTTTAGTGTTTTTTTTTCCCTCATTGAAATCTGATATTGTTAAATGAGAAATTTTGGAGGGGAGGAGAACATATTAATCTTTTGGCAAGTGACAAAGTTGTTCATTTTAAAGTTTGCTTTGGAACAGGAATGAAAACCAAATTAAAAATAATTTGTGTCTTCCCAGGGAAATCCTTGAAAAGCCATTGAACATGAAAATGTTTTCTCCAGCAGGGGGGACTTTGTCAAGTCACATTTGCTTATATGTTAAATTGAAAATCAGCCAGCTCTCTTGAACCATATTCCATGAAATTCTTCAGCAGATCCCTGAACAGGCCAAAGTCTGCTTTCATGAAATCTAGGACTGCGATCCTGTTTTTTGTCTTGTTCCCTTCTCTTAGGATCTTAAACTCCACCATCTCTGTTACTGCTGTCAAGGCTGTCCCTGGCTTCACATCCCCAGCCAGTTCTTTCTTGTTTGTAAGCATAAGGTCCAGCAGAGCATCTTCGCTTATCAGCTTCTCAGTCACCTATGTCAGAAAGTTATCATCAGTGCATGCAGGAATCTCACGTATGGCTTGTGCCCTGCTGTGTTGCCCCTTCAACAGATATTGGAGCAACATAGCTATTTGATTTCAGAATTATATTAGATACTTTGGCAGTCTGACAAAATTTGAGATTTTGTCATTTTCTTTCTTGTGATGCGCCATGGGAAGCACAATGGGAGCCAGACAGTTACGTGACTTTTCAGTCACCTACTTCATCAACAGTTCAGCAGGTAGAAGGTGCTACTTGCAAATTATGACTATATCTAACCTGAAGAAAAGTATTCTATGCCACTAAATGGTCACGATGTGAAGCAGTTCAAGAAGACATATTAATTATGTCATCTTCAGTTGGCTTCACATTGCAAATTACCATTGTGCTATCAAACAATTTTTACAGCACTTTCAGTAAATGTTCTAGTAACTGACCTGCTAGTATCACTAGTAGGAGGATGTGAAGGGTCTTCTTGCTCTTCTTGGGTCATATTTGTTTAGATTCAGTGCTGTTGCTGTGAGAAGACTCTGCTGCAGACTTTGGTTATCTGGCAATCGCTGTGGAGCGTCAGGATGACAGTCAGTTTATTTGAGAATTTATCTGATGCATCACCAGCAAACCAATATGAAAATTTCTATTGCCCCTGATTGCTACCATACAGAAACATCGTGATTTGACTTTACGATACAGATTAATGGGCCTATTATGATGAGAGAATCATCACTTCTTAAAAAATGCCGTGGAACAGATTACATAATTTGCCATGCTCAAGTTGAGCATTACTTTGCTCACGCAGGCTTCCCAACTATACAGAAAGGAGGAAACCTGATTCCTGTTTTTCACCCTTTGCTTTGGCGCTGTTTATAAACAGTGCTTTCTCTCATTAAGGATATGTTGTGGAACTCAAATCTTTACATTTATTTGTTCCTTTGTTTAGTCCTGTAAACATTAATGGTGTTGGTGCTCTTCTTGTTTTGGGAGATCAATATACCCTCTGCAGCTTTGGCTGACAAAGTCTTTCCCTGAGCACTAAGCATTGCTGCAAATAGTTATTTAATTGGCACCTACGTATTGCATGATAGAACCTGAAAGCATATTTTTGGAAGATGGAAAACATAGTGGCATTGGCATGTACCAAGCCAGCATTTTCTGTGCAGTCTCTACCCTGAATTATAGTTGAATATTATGTTTTCCTCACTACCCTCAAGACGAAAGAGTCTGGGAGAAATCTGAGGTCTCTCTGAAGTTCTCCGTATGCAGAACTTCAGGATAAGCAGCTGGTTATCACCTTTGAGATCTTACTGGCTCAAGTTATGGGTGCTAGTATTTCTGCTTTCAAGATGGGGTCTACTGTTGATATTTTTATCTTACATCTTATTGAACTTGCAAGGTATGGTATTTTACATGTAGGTGGTTTGACTTTGTATAACTTTAAATGAACTTTTATTAATCATAATTCTTTTACATTTTAATGAATGCAATAAAAATTTAAGTGCATCTTACAGGAAAAAATGTCAATGACTTCAAATATTGTATTTTTAAAACAGAACTTGGGGAAAAACAGGTTACAGCATAAACTAAACAAATTTTGCTTGAAACTTGGCTTGCCTCCAAAAGTTTTGTCTTTTTGCTTTTATAAATATGTAAGTGTGGCTTTCTGCATGGTTACTCTTTTAATGTGTAGATTGATATGCCAGTTTAGAAAGACTCTGTTTGGGAGTTTGATGCTGACTTCTAGAAATAGTTGCTCTCACAGATCACTGCCCTGGTATGTAGGGGAAAATAATGTTGTTTTTTTCAGCACTGTGATGTTATGCTACTTCCAGTATGCTTTGTTATCCAATGGTAATTGTAAACGAGCTGTCTTTAGTGGCTTCTTTGTGCTGTAAAAGATTTGCCTAGTTGGGTTTTTAAGTCATTTTTCCTACCAAGTCATACCAAGATTTTGTTCAGTCACAAGCTGCAGATCATGTCATTTCTCTGCCCTTCTCCTTTTCAGACCAAAGAAACCCCTTCCAACTCTTCCTAGCCTCACTTTAAATTCTCCAAACATAACCTCTTTGTCTTCCCTATTTCCTCTTCATGTTTGGCAGGTGTTGGAAGACTGATAATGATTCTATTCTTCATGGTCACCCTGGCAAATATGCTGGGCCTGTAAGTACAGAAAAATGCAGAAATTATTGGGGTTTTTGTTTAGTTTCCATGGCAGCAAATGAAAAAAAAAAATCAATTTTGTGTTTCCTTCCTTATGGCTTCTTCCCACTACTAGGGAAAATGTATGTATGTTACTCCTTTTACTTCTTCTGTATTTTGGTACCCTACTTGTTTGTCTAATGCTTGAATTAATTTTGTGGACTTTGCCTGGAGAGCTTGGCTGCAGAGAATCTTTGAATGTTGCAGGAGTGCACTGACAGCAGAGAGACAAGGTGAGTCAGGATAGGGACTGTGCTTCTGCAGGAGTGTCTTATGTCAGAGGACTTGGAACTGATTTGTGAGAACAGAAAGCAGAAAATATACCAGAAAAGAGTGAGAATACATTAGTAGGATGTACAGCAATATTATGTTACAAGTACTACTGGACTGGAAAGACACCTGCGAGAAGGCAGCTCTATCACATAAGAACCAAAGCAGAAGAACTCTATGCCTGAAATCCCATGTTACATTTCCTTGTATGAAAGATATACTGTACAGTAAGTTGAGTTTTGCAGTTATTTTCTTCAGAATAACAAGAGTTAACATTGTTCTCCACCTCTTCTATGTCTGCTTCTGTGCATTTATATTTGTAGGCAACTGTATGCCATGAAATGTGCCCTAAAAGTTTACTGCTAAAATGCTATTCATGCTATCTGGTGAAGTGGCTACATAAAATGCTATCAAATATATCTTATAAAAAGCTATGATAAAAAGCTGTGGAATATAACTCATACAGTGCTGATACAATGCTATGAAATGTATCTCATAAAGTGCTATGAAACCTGTAACATCTAGGGCACTGATCAAACTGTGAAGCAAATTAATTTGAATGGTACCTAGTTTTACAGTACTCAAATATATTTACTTAGAAAGTAGTGTAATTCTGATCTCCCAGCTGGAAGTGAAAGAGGAAAGACAGCTCAAAGTCATCATCTTGAGCACATTAAGAGAAGAAAAGGCATGACAGGGTGATTGCCTGGGATTGAGCTGGTCCAGAAATTATAAATAGATAGGCAGAGTCAGAAAACATTATAAAACACATTGTTCCTGTGACAATATAAATCAGTTCCTCAGGCTGACCTAAATGCTGTTTATCCTCTTTAGACAGGAGGAGAATAACCTTAAAAATACCTGTGTGTATCAGCACATCATGGATGTTTCATTTGGCAAAAAAGCACAGTTTACCCAGTTATACTTTATTATTCATATTACACATAAATAGGAAAATTTATGGTTAACTTAACACAAAATACTTTCTTCACAAAACATAGTGCCTGTGTAGCTTCCTTAGAGTCTGTTTTTAGAATCTGAAGTTGATAAAAAAAATGATGACTTTTAAGAGAGATCTCATTTTCAGAATGATAATGGTATTTGTGTCTTTGGACTTTATTATTCCTGTGTGCACTGCTCACAATAAAATATGGCTTGGTGATTGCATTCCAGGTCAAAATTTATCCTTAATTCTTTTTATATGGACATGTGATATAAGCATTTCCCTGAGGTCCAGATTTTATTGTTGGCTTCTGAGGAACTTTCTCTCCCTTGTTCTTGTTCCAGCATTGCCAGGTATCCTAGGTGTCACTCCTCTTTATCCTTCCATTGTAAGTGGCTTCATTATCCCAGCAGTTACTTACAAAGGTTTCCTAAATATTTTTCTCTCCCCAGGACCTCTGCTGATCTCCAAGGAGTTGCATGATACATGTCATAAAACTCAATATTACCACTGTCACAGGGAAAAACTGCTCAGTTCACATGATTTAAGCTAAATCAGGGTTGAAGCATTTATTAGCAATAAGTAATTAATAGGTAATGAGTGAACTACAGCTTCAGGATCAGTGTCAGCAATACAACAGATAGACCAAAATAGTAAATGTTTATGAGACATTTAAAAAGACCTACAAATTTCTGAACACACTTCCATACTTAATTCCTCTAAAATTGTCACATACACAGAGCGTTACAGGCATACCCCGGTGTTGGGTAATTAGCATAAACTGGCCTCAATGTTAGCTGACCCCATGAGCCTGTGTACTACCACAGGAGTGCTGAACACCAGTTGGGGCACCATTTAAGTCAGTAGAGCTTCCCATGTTAGTGTTTTGTTATATGTTTATCATGATCCCATAAGAATACATAAACTGTAGTAGGCCTTAACCCTGTTAGCCAAAGTAAGCAAATTTCAGTTAACTGTCTACATTAACCCAGTAATTAACCATTAGCCAAAAACCCCTTTAGCCTAAAAGCCTGTCCCACATAACGTAGTCAGATTCCCCGAGCTTTGAAGATGCGGGAGGAAGTACGACTTTGCTTATAGGCAATATCGTGAAATACATCAAGTCAAATACCCAGATGCATTTACATAATACTTAGATTTAGTTTGATAATTGTGTGAGTTATCTTAGGAAGGCTTATACATTTTGTTTTCTGTCCGTTGAATTTACTATGTCAAAAGGAGCAGCTTTGGAAAAGCTGGAGAATGAAATCCCTTTATCTGTCCACTGAATTAGTTCAACCCTGGCAGCAGCTGTACTTATCTGTTGGGCTTCAACCAAGAGGAAAGAGCTATTCAAGAGAGAAGGTGGTTCTGTCTGCTGAGACCACTGACAAGAATGCCAACTGGGATGCAACTTTCTGAGCCAGTAACTTCAAAGAGAACTGTGCTTTCATTTCAGCACAAGTTAAGCATGTATAGCCAGCAATTTTGCAAAACGCCTGTGCCTTGCCCAGTACCCTAAACTATATTCTGCCAAGTGGTGTCAGCAGCAAAAAGGTTCAAATGCGTAAGGGCTTCTTTAAGCAATTAAGAGATGTTTCTGGCACAAATTCCTACCCAGAAATCTGAAAAGCTTTCCTTGAGGGCCCTTATTAGGCTAGGCTTCCAGACTCACAAATGCTGAATCTATGTACAACACTAAAAATCAACTGTTTTTTAGAAAAGATACAGAAGAGATGTGTAAGCTCATAAGATACATCAAACTGTCATCTGAAGATGAGGGAGCATAAGATAACAAAGAAATCTGCACTTGATTTCTGGGAATATAGTGTGGAATTACAGTCCTTCTAAAAGAAAAGGTGACATAGATTTAAGGCTGTCCAGTCTGACCAAAAGATTGGATGACACCAGGTAATGAAATGTATGTGTGCAGTTAATTTCCTTACAGTCGATGAAGTTCTTTAAAATGGTGCTGTCCCCAAACTCTACCTGTTACTTATTTGTCAGTTCTCTGAGGATGGACTGTAGAAAGGCTTTTGTGCTTGAAATCTTGTGCTTTTTTTTCCCCAACTATATCAATGTGGCTCTCTAAAAGATACTTGCCTCCCAAACAACCTTGTCCTTTGTATCACAGTAATACTTAAATAATCAATTAGTGATCAAGGCATCATTGTGCCAGACAAAAAGTGGAAGACAATCCATGCCCTGAGGAGCAATTGTCTGGATATGACAGTGAACTTATTCTGTGTCAGGACATAAAAAAGCATTATTCAGTATCGTAAATGTTATATATAGCAGTCACTGAAAAATCTGCTTTAACCACAGCTAAGCTTTTTAGCTTGTTGTCTTTTCTCCTCGAAGGACATGAAATTTAGATCAGACAATCCATACAGGCTTTGTGCCTATGGCCTCAGGAGATGATCTACAGATATGAAAAATCCAAGAGACGAGATGCCTAATCAGGAGAGCAACATTTTTGCTATATGTATAAATGAGATGTTTTAAAAATGCTGAATGATTATTAAAGGATATGATAAATGCTTGGGCATTAAAACACATTTTTAAGCTTTGAAACTAGTGTTTCAAGTGAAAAATGTATTTCAGAATATTATACTTGAAAAAAATTCATAGCATGTTGAAACAGAGGTGCAGTCATGCTGCTATTTTTTGTGTGTTTCTACATGACAAAAGCTAGTTACATACCATAAATGTTAATGTCTAACAGAGTTGTATTCTATTGATAAGTAGCAGAATATATTTGATACAATGGAGAATAAAAGCAAAAAGGAAAGTATAACAATTAGCATTGCTTAATGCATTATTAATCATAATTTATTATTTTATTGTTAATAACTATAGCTTCACAAATTCAGTATCAAACAACTTTACATGAATTAAACGAAAAATTCAAAAAAGACACATTTTTAGATTAATCTGTCAATTCTTGTATGAATAGGGAATGGAAAAGTATAATTTTGTGGCATATTGTCTCATCTTAAGAAATTCCCTGAAGTCTGAAGGGCCTTCTCCTGAAGTGCCATGTCAAGAGTGTAGGTATGATTCTGGAGCTCTTACACAAATTAGTAAGTGCAATGGAAGCAAATTTAACAGAATATTGCCTAAAAATCTCTACTGTGGTAGACCAAATATACAAGCATAAGTACACTGTCAGTAGTTTCTATGGCAGAAGTTGAAAATTATTGAAGAAATCATGAAATATGAAAGAAATTAAAGCTACATAATGTGATAAAAGCAAAAGTATGTGATAAAAGCAAGTTTGTTGCTGTCAAAGACGGCATTCAGGTTTCTGGATAAGTTTACTAGGTATTACTTAGATAAATTCATTTATATAAAATCTAATATCAAAGTGGAACATAGCTTGTCCTACCTGAAAGTGAAGCCTATGTCTGGCCAATGTTTTCACTTTGTTGCCTGGAAGATTTGTGTATTAGGTAAACTGTATGCACTTTGCATTGACTCACATCAGTGAGTCAAAACTCACTGCAACACTTCAGTATAACAGGGAAAGCTAATGACTTTTCAAGTTGCTGTGGGACTCAGGCAGTAATGAGTAATAAAAAGAATGCACATAAAAATAGTTATGTTGATTTCAGGAAAAATACTGAAGTATCATCTAGGAAATGTGGATCTTGTCTAAGGAGCTGTAGCAAATCGATTTTACTCAAATAGGGTTGCAGAATGCAAACGTGATAAAAACAAGAAAATTACTGTGAATGCTGCACTGTTTAAAACTAGATAGCATGAAAACCGTGATATTCCTTGGAGAACAAATTCTGTTTCTTTCACTACTACACCTGCTGTGGTAAATGGGATTCCCGTGTTGTTCTTAAAGATGTTGGAAACTTAGGAGTGCTGATTCAATAAGAACTCTCCTCCGCTTACCCATGCTGTGTCATCTCACACCCACCCACCCAAGCTGAGAAGTGCCACATAACATGGGGCATTAGGTATCTGCACGGCTCCTCTGTTACACATCTTGAGATTCAGCGTCACGGAGACTCTATTGCTTTTGTGGCCTTGTGTACTCCTGCTAAGTCACGAGTGAAGGAAAGGGGTGGCATTTGAGTCATCATGCAGGGAAAGTTGTTGGATAGACAAGACCAGAACCAAAGCATTAACAAACTGTAGCAGATTATGAAATAGTAATTGTTGAAAGAATTATGAATGGTGGCTGATATGGTGAGTAGTAATTAAGAAAATCAAAGCTGTCATCAATCCATTCCATTTAGTCATCTTTATATTAAATATACAACCACCTGTATACCATCAGAGCAAAGATCTGTGAATCCTAATTTGGAGTGGTAGAGACTAACAAAAAGACATACAAACATTAGATTTGGCCAAGTAGCTGTGACCTGATGCAGCCAAAAATCCCTGACAACGATTAATCCTGGCATCAGTGAAAGGTGGATCACGGCATATCACAGCCAGTCGGTATTGTGGGGGATCCAACCTGTTTTTCTGCACCCACACCCCAAGCATTCTAGCCACCCAAAGTTTCACTCTCATGCTTCTTAAAGCCATAACAAGGTTGCCAGAATTGGAAGGATTGAGTCTCAGCTCCTACAAGGAAAAGAGATGTATTTGGAAGGGGAAAGTGAGTGCAGAAGATACTGTTAAACAGGAAGAATTCAGTGAATTGCAACTAAAAGAATTTGAGACAAAAAAGACCATGTGCCTGAGATATATTGGAAACTGAATGTTTCTGAAGCCAGTTAGTTTTTTGAGGCAAATGCAGCTTTCGCATTTCAAGCAAATGAAATCTGGTCATCTAATATTTGAGTGAGGACTCCTGCTTAAAGAACTAAGCTTCCTTAAAAGTCACTATGATTATAAACTTGAAGGTCTGAGTCAAAGAAACAAAGAATATACATATTTGGGTACACTTTATATATATTAAAAGTAATAATATATACAAATTTTCATCAAACAGTACAGACGGCTAGGTCAAAACATGCCATGGCCTGTGGGAAAGCAGAACATGCTCAGAGACCTAATAAAAGTGTTAGCATAGTCCCCAAAGCCCCAAGCAATGGTCCTTGCATAGAGTCATTAATGGTATTATAACAATCCTGAATAAGCTTTACCTTAATAGTGTTCACTCAAATAAATAGCAAACTAATGGATGTGATTACTAGATTTTTGTAGAGTACTGAACTCTAACATTAACTTTTAAAATCATATATTAATCCTGATTTTCACCTACCGCTTCAGATTATTTTGTTATGACAATGTGTCCATCATTAAAACATTAAAACATTATTAAAATGCTTTATGTGCATATTTTCTTTATCCTTTTTGTTTGAATCTGGTACTCTTGCCCCATTCTTTTACAGTCAGTGTCTGTAGAAATGGTATAAGTACTTTATTTCTCTTCAAAAGCATCTCCTGGATTCTTTACTCTGTTTCATTCTGGGAGTTTCTCTTACACCACCACTCGTCTCCACCCTTTTCCTCTGTGTTTCTTTTAAATCCTCTATTAACTTAGCTGTCTTTTAGATCTGAATGTTGATTATGGAGTGGGTTGATACTTGCACATGTCAGAAATGAAGGCTACAGCTATGTCTAATCCTAGATATTCTTTGTCTACTGTTTTTAAGGCACACCTGTTTTTGTAGGCAGTAAAAGTGAGAAGCAGCATAGCCAGATTTATATCCACTAGCCTTACGTACTCCAGTCTAATAATTGGGTACCCTGCTGGACGTGAATCAACTGAAGATAACTTTCAACACATGCTCAGAGCAGAGGCAAGTGTGCTTTCTCATTAGACTGCTGTGGGAATTTGCTCTATGGCTGTGGCTCTAGTGGTGTACAGGTTTTATTTCAATGGAAAGAAGAGTTTTGTTAGAGGACTGAGGCTTCAGTTGCTGCATCCCTGTTAAAACACAGCAAAACACATGCATGTAATTTTGCAGTGAGATGGAAGGTAGGTGAAGAATAGGCCAAAGAAGGGTTTTCTGCTAGTCCAGAGGTATGCAGCAGAGAACTAGGCCAACTCCATTCTGTTGTGTTTATTAGCTAATCCATCCCTGCATATTACCAACAGATTAACATATTTCTGGAATAAAATAACACTTCAAACATCAGCCTATTACCTCTATTTTGTTATGAAACCATACCTCTTACTCCCCCAAATCCTCTCCCATTTCTGTAGCAGCATATAAAGACTAGCAAATATCAGCAGTCAGGGCACCAATTATTGCCTCAGCTTTCACACAGCTGTACAGGGCAAGGTAATGATGCACAGCTGTGCCCAGTCAGACATGCTTAGGAAAATCAGGCAACTCCATAAAATGTCCTCCTAGGAAATTTATAGGAGAGTGAAATATTTGTGCTTGAGGAAGGAGGAGTCTTTCTCCCACCTAGTAAGTTGATGGCTTTTTTTCCTTTTTAGTATTTGTTTGGTGACATTGTATTTTTTTGTTGTTGTTTGATGATATTTATTGTCCGGCTGTCTCAATAAGGCAATCTGTATTTTTATTTTCAATTTAAAATTTGGTTCTATTGCAGAAAGCAGTGAAAGACAATGCATGCTTGTGGTGGGGTTTTTTTGTGTTCTTCAGCAAAGCAAGCTTATAATGATTATTTGGCTATGAAGTCCTTAAAATTTGTTTGTAGTCTGATAGGTGAATAACTGAGTGTTGTTATGTAGCCCAAATAGCTTTCCTGGTGAAGAAAGGATATCTCTTGGTAAGAAGACAATTGCTTGCTTTAGAGAGCTAGAAAACAGATGAAAAAAAGATGTTTTATAGTCAAAAGTATCAAAGACCTTAGCTATAAGATCTAGTGAAGCAGAGATGGAAACTAGAGTTTTTTGTACAAAGTTGAATTTGTACCTCTGTGTTGGGTGTACTTGATCTCCTGAAAGACAAGACAATGGATGTCCAAATTTACTTTTAAGAACTACCAACCTTAACTTGCTGTAAAGCCTAATCTAGCAAGAAATGGTTGTATAAAACAGGACGTGGCTTCTAATATGTTTAGTTGTCGTGTTTAAGAGCTGAAGACCTTTTGATTGAAACTTAGCTATATGACAGTTAAGAAAACTTGTTTGATATTGCTTCTGACACTGCACAGTATTAGTATAAATAATGAGACTGAAGTACTGAATGTGGAAGAAATGTCTGGTGACCTATACAGCTAAATTCCTGAAAACTTAGAAGAAGCAAAGGCAGATGAGAGAAATATCCAGACATGTGAGTTATTTTCTTTCACTCCTCTGTGTAGTGTTTTCAGTTAGCTGATGCTCTCTGTATTAAATTCTACGAAGGGCATGCTAGAGTTTCTAAGGGAAAGGGTGGCATGGTTAATGCATTTAGATTATACTGACTGGCTTACAGACATTTTTTGCTAAGGTATTTAGATATCTAAAAACTAGCTTTTTAACATATCTGGATATCTACATGGAATTAAGCTTTTAGATGCTTTTTAGTATCTCTATAGGCCTTGCTTGTATGTACAACTGCTGGAATCTTTTTTTTTAGCTCTTTCTGTGTGCTGAGGAGGTTAACCTCATTGGTAAAATGAGATAAAGCAGGGGCCCAAACAGCAGGGAAGATTGCTTATATATAGCTGTAGCCATTTTCTTTAGTAAATGTGTTTGAAATTACACCTCAGTTCTATAGCATAATGTAAGAGCTGTGTCCTTTTTTTTGTACTCGATCTTCTTCTGGAGGTGCATGAGGTGTGTTCTTATGTTGGTGTGGACTCCATTAACTGTAGAGTAATAACTAGCTTAAATATAGCTGTTGCCTGGAAACGCCATTATACCCAGGTAACATCAGAAAATGTGGATTATATCTGACACTAGTTCAATCATGTGCGTACTCGGGAAAACTGGAATATGTTAGTGCTTTAAGTATGTAATATCTGTTGTATTTGTGCTTTCTGTGTATGTTTCAGCACTGTGTGAGTAAATGCTAATAACTGTACACTTAGTTTCTGTGCATTTACAGTATCCTTGTAGAAATACATTATTTCTGCCTTTGACTTGTATTATCTGTAATAGTTATTTTCCATTATATTTTTTATAAAGAAAGAAGTGTTATTGTTCACTTTCTTCCTGTGCTTCAAGATGTTTATGCTTTGTGCTTTTCCTCCCTTGAAGCAGAAAAGGCAGGAAGATGCATTTGTAGCTGTTCGGAGGGCAAGGTGGGGAACAAGGGAGACGCTGAGGCAGGAAGAATCCTTGTGCTGTTGGTCACCAATGGTGTATCTTTGCTTCTTAAAAAGTCAACATTGTGTATATTGTTTGCAAATGACAGTTTTCAACTGTTATGCTTCTATATGGAGGAGGAGGCTTGTGATCTTCCAGTTGATTTGTACTTATGTGACTTCTAATGAGGAAGACTTCTCCTTTGCTATAGAAACCTGTCTAGAAACTTCATTATAGAATGATAGGACACAAGTATTATTTAACAGAGTGTGTGTCTTAGCCTTTTTTAACTGATAATGTTTTACTGTTTCACAGGGTCATACTGGAAAAAATTTTGTGTGTAATTTTTTGTGTGTTCCTTAAATGAACTGCTTGGCATGCTTATTAGAAGAATGTGTCTAAAATTTTCTTTCTGCTTGTTAATCAACTTTTTGCATATTCATTTAGTACTTACAGGAGCTTAACAAGTCTGTATTCTTGGTCAGATTACTGTTTTCTGGGGCAGGCAACTAGTTACCTTAATGTAATGATGTTTCTTCACTATTAAGTGGCTGGCATTCTCAACAGAGGGGATTTTACAGTGATTTTGGTGGTTGAATAGTAATGTTCTTGCTTATGTACAGAAATAACAATAAGTAAGGAGACCAGACACTTACGAGACATTTGACTGAAAATTCAGTTGAAAGGAAACATGAATGCTTTGTCGTAAGCATAGCTAGACTGAACAGCTTTCAGAACAGAATTTTTTGGAATGCAGCTTTTACGGTATTTTTAGCAACTCCAAAATTTTTACTGTTAAATCTGGAATACAGCCTAGACTGTCTGGATTGTATTCCCTCTTGCTAGGTAAACACATGGTTTATTTTCAAAAAGTGTTAATGTGACTACATAATGTGGGGTTTTTCCCTATCTGTTAGGCCTATACAGAGTATAAGCAACTCTTGGGAAGACCGGCTTACACAATAGAGGCCTACAAACTAAAGGGAAGGCATTGAAATTTTTTTGACGCTTTTCAGCTGCTGAAACATGGACAAAAGCATATTAGGATTTAGCATCCTGTAATTAAACTTGAACTCTTTTCTCAGTCATAACTGCTTATTGAAGATAACTGGAGATGCTCTAGATTCTGTCTTAAGTAACATTGCAGGTGGAATTGAATGAGCTTAATATTTGACTTTCCGGAGCAGTGTTATCAATACTTATGATTTAGATTTAAATACGGTATTGTGGATACTCTCTAAAGCTGTTGCGAAAGCTCCAAGAAACCTTTTATTTTGTGGTGTAAGTGCTAGAAATGCAGAAATAACTTACTTTTTCTGAAGAAATTTGATCCACCTTTTAAAAGAAGTCATTTACATATGGAGTTGTTCCTTTAAGACTTCAGTTCCCATTTACTTATTTCAGTAAATACTGGTTTGTGAAAGGTGGTGTGATACTACTGGCTACACTATGCAGCCTAATTAGCAAGCTGCAAATTCTAGATTTTTTTTTTAGGGCTGAGCTCTTTTGAAAATATGCCTTGATAGTAATACTGAACCTTTCAGAAAACATGGCTCTAGCAATTTCATCTGCAGCTTTGGCTGCCTTCATCACTGCTTTAATTTGGTTTGGGTCAAAATATTTTTTTTCCTTTTAAAATACTGCATTAGGGTTTTTCTTGAGAGTTCTTTTTATCTGTTTCAAGTGGCTTTTGAAGCAGGGGGAAACACATCACTTCCAAGGCAGTCATATCAACACATCAAAAATAGCAGAAAAGGAAAGCACTCCAAGTGTTTTTTCCTCTATATGGCTGATATGGCTATCAAGATTCATTTGAAGTCAGTGATTTAATTTCTAGCAAGAAGTATATGTGGTACCTGTGGAAACTTGTACTTTCTCAGTATTGACAAAGCTTTCCAGCTGTTTTTAATGCAAAAGCCTGACTACTCTTACACAGTGGTAACTACAATGACACACTGTTTGTTTGGGAGGTGGGGGGAGATCCCTTCTTATTTCAAGAAAATATGATTTTAGACATAGCAGATCCCTCGATATTAATAAGGCTGAGGCTCTTTGCAGCACTGCAGCCTTTCACTGAAGCTGTTGAGGTAGTGTTTTCCAGGGCCTCTGTGGCAGTATCTTTCTTTCATTTTTCTCATGTTGTTTTCAGATTGTTGGTCTTGTGCTCTGCACCTACAAACCCTGATAATACTGTTGTGGCAGGTTCATAAGGCAAGTGACTGCTGATGATATCAGATTGATCTCTTTCTCCTCTTTACTCCTTTTTCTTATTTTGTAGCTTTGAGTTTATACTACTTAGTGCACAATGAAGTTAGATAGTCCTTTAAATAACCTATCATTGCATAATATTAAGTGCCTGTATGCATAGATTAATGTGCAATATTTGGACCTGGTCAGCATGCTCCAATCAGAGCTAATAACATCATTAAGCAGGGGCAGCCAGTAGGGAGTTTGCACAGATCCTCAAGAAATAATAATGCTTTGGAAAAGCATGGTGAAAAATAATCCTTTTTTCATTATTAGAATCTAATTCTTAGTGTACTCTCACTTGAGGCAGTGGGTGTGAATTCAGGTGCAGTCAGAATAAGCTAAGAATTAACTGTTTCCTTGTTCTCACTGCTGCGACTTCCTTCTTAAGTAGTTATGGAAGCATTTAAAAGCCATTATCTCTGTCAATGTCTGGACAACTTCAGATGTCCTGAAATCCTAAAATCTTGGTCAATTAGTTATTTGCTTACCAAAAAAAAAAAACCACAACACATTCTAATTAACGTGCATCACACTTGCTTGGTGAAATTTATAAGCCTTCTCTCTAGTGACCCTTACAAGGGAAAGATGATCCCTTTTCGGGGGGAAGAGGAGACCTATTTAGCTGTGTCTTTTCTGAGCTTGCAATTTTCCACACGCATTTAAGTCAGAGATTCCTGAATTTGTCACAGAATCTACTTTTCACTTCAAATAAAAATGAGAAATTCAATGTGCTAGGCTTAATGCATCCTGTCAAAGTACATGCAGAGGTTTAACAACTAAGGCCCTTCTCTGCCTCTGCATAGAAATGTTTAATGTTCTAAATATTTAATGGATAAGAAAAATGTTCTATTCCAGGAAAGGGGGGGGGGGGGGGGCAATCACAAATTAAATCTTTTACTGGTACAGCAAGCCAGCCAAGCACTAAGATTTTTTTTTACTTGAAGGAAATAAAAGGGGGGGGAGGGGGTGTGCAGGAAGGGAAAATTCATGTGGCTGTTCTGTCTGCAGGTTAAAATTTCCATGAGTTCTCATGTGACTTTGCATTGAATTGGCATTGCTACACCACCATGCTGCTGCAATGAGTTTCCACAAGCCATGGCCTCACTGAATGTGGGGTTTGCTATTGCACAGATATGGAAGAAATGCTGTCTTGGTCATGATGTCGTACTTCCCCTGCACAGCAGCTGCTTCAGGGTCAGGTTGTGGATCACTCACAAATGTGCTACAGGCTGTCTGTAGAGTTAAACTATCTCACAGGTGTTGTGGTTTAACCCCAGCCAGCAACTAAGTACCACACAGCTGCTTGCTCATTCCCCTGCCCCTGCCCTGGTGGGATGGGGGAGAGAATTGGAAGGGTAAAAGTGAGAAAACTCATGGTTTGAGATAAGAGTTTAATAATTGAAGTAAAATAAAAAAAATAGTAGTAATAGTAGTAGTAATGATAATGATAATAAAATAATAATACAATAATATACAAAGCAAGTAATACATGATACAATTGCTCACCACCTGCTGACCAATGCCCAGCCCCTTCCTGAGCAGTGATCACTGCCCACTGGCCAACTCACTGAGTTTATATACTGCGCATGATGTTATATGGTACGGCATAGCCCTTTGGCCAGTCTGGGTCAGCTGTCCTGGCTGTCCCCCCTCCCAGCTTCTTGTGTACCTGGCAGAGCACAGGAAGCTGAAAAGTCCTTGACCAGTGTAAGCACTACTTAACACACTGATGTTTCAGTTGTTGCTATCAACATTATTCTCATCCTAAACCCAAAACACAGCACTATACCAGCTACTAGGAAGAAAATTAACTCTATCCCAGCTGAAACCAGAACAATAGGGTGGAACAGTCATTTTTCAGCTGACTGGATGAAGCATATATTATAGTCTAATCACAGTTATATCTGGAGTGCAATATAAATGTAACATCTTTTTTCAGCCTTGAGTCCTTCTCAACAAATAAATCTCAGTAAATGTTACTACACTTCCTTAAAAAAAAAATTAAAATTTTCAAGATGTTTTTACTTCAGTATTCTTTTAACAGTATTGCAAGCCTGTTTGTGAGTAACAAATTCAAGGAAGAGTTCCATATTTAGAACAGGCTTTTCTCACTGAAGTCTGTAATGAGGTATATAACCAAATTACTCTGATTACTTATGTGACCCGTGTCATCTTTATTGGAAGAGTTTCAATACTTCTTAAAACTAGGCTGCCGTCCAAAATCAATTATTGCTGACCTAGATTTGAAAACATTTGTAAGCCTTACCAAGTGCTAAGTTATCTGATAAAATGCTTGTTTCCACACACAAAAGAACACAGAGACCCAGTGCAAGGCAGGGTAAACCCAATAACCCAAATGGAGAAAGGGAGCCCCTGCCTGACTCATCCAAGGGCTGTCACTGGAGGGCCATAAGCCACATGGTCTGGGGCCTGAAACACATCAAGATGAGTCAATGGAATGGTTGCCCTTGTCACCTTTCAGACACAGGAGTATGGGACTCATGGTAGCATACAGTGTTTTGGGATTGCACAGGACTTACTATGAAATGTTTAGGGGAAGGACAAAAGGTGGGGGAAAGGGAAGGCTTAAGGTGGTTTTTGGGGGGACAAGCATGGGAAAAGAGGGATAAGGGAATGAGCGGTCCATTGACTGTAAGCAGGCTGCTGGTCAGTATGCTTGTCTGGCCACACACCAGATCAGCACAATGAATCCTGTATTTATAAACTCTATTTCAATTACTTCCCTGAGTAAGGGGGTTCTCTGTACACGTTTGTGTCTGCAGGCCTGAGTACCAGCAACTGAAGTGGGACTGTGGGTCATAGGGGCTCATGTGCTTGTGGTGCCAGCAGCTGGAGCGAGTGAGGGTGTACATGTCAATGTTTGATTGCTCTGTCAAGCTGGACTAGCTAGTGAGTAGGTCAAGTGTCTTGGGAGCCATGTATCAAAGCAGTTGCAAGTCTGGGCTGGGCATGTATGTGTCCTACAACAGTAAGAATTAACTACCAGAGGGACCAGGATCTTCAGGCTATCTGCTAGAGAGATAATAAGGCCTGGGGTTTGATAGACCTCTGCCTGAGTGTCTCTGTATGAGACACCTGGAGACAAGAGGCTCCACAGAGTTGCTACTAGGTAGGCAGTGTCCAAGGCCAGTTACTGGAAGGATCCACTGTGTGTATTGGTGTGTGTAAGGGGCAGGCTCTGTATCTGCAGCTGGAGGGGTGCTGGGGGCCTCAGAAGCTCATATGTCTGGGTGCCAGCAGATGGGGCAGCTACTGGATAGACTTGGTGTCTAAGCCCAGCTCTGGAGGGATTTACTCTCTGTGTGTGTGTATGTATCCACTACTGGACTCTTGTCCTGATCAGACAGAGAAGGGAACAGATGAGATCACTGGTGCATGAGAGTTGAGTGTTTATTTGTGTGGCCAGCCATGTGTATATGTTGTATACATGTTTGTGTGTGTGAGCCCTTGCTATGGGTGGGACTGGGGGTCAGGGAGCTGCAGCAGCCTTCCTTCTTTTGGGCTGTCAGATTTGGCAATTCCTAACATCAGAAGCTGAACGGTTATTGTACTTATTGAAGGTCTAGTTCCTTGCCCCATGCTAAGAAGTGATGTACAGCTACAGGTAAAACTGTATCTCTGTTTCTCTGGAAGAAAACTTAAAAATGTGAATGCTGAAAGGCTCAAATGTGGAAGATGTATTTAAATGGAACTTGGTTCAAAATATGCTTTTTAAGTTCTGTAACTAGAGTCAGTGTAGGTTTTTTGTGAACTTGTGTTATTTTGCAATTCTGGCACTATTTTTTGACAAATATGAAATCTTGTGACACTTGCAAAATTCATCAGTTTTCATCTGCTTTAGGCAACAGCTTTTTCTCTGAAGTGATTCCTTAGTGCAGTGTATGATCTTCTAGAAGCAATAAGGGTAGCAAGGCAATAGTGATGGAACTGCAAAGAAAGTAATGGTGTATGCAAACTGGGAAAGGTAGTGAAATCCTAACCAGGTGCACAGCTGGTCTTAACTTTCATTGAGGGTGTTTTCTGTAAAACATACTGAATTTGTTTCTTGGGCTTTTTGACCTTGTATTTATGTGCCTTTTCTCAGGTTTATTTAAATGGGTGGTTTTCTCCTAGTTGATTGCTTGTTCCTTTAACATACGTGTGCTTATACTCTTATTTTTGACACTTTGTAAGGCACAAAGCTAAATATAATACTTATTACAGGTTAAAAAAATAACTTTAATGTCACCAAAAATGCTGATCACATGGACAAACAAAAACAAAGCAGTAAAAACTATTTAGACATAGGGATTACCCAAATTCATTGCCTTGTATGTCTTCAGGGAAATAATGGTTTGTTGGGGGAGTATCAGAGGAAAATGAAGCACAGAAGTTTGAATTATGGGTTGTGCTCTTCAATTGAAAAAACAGCTGGCAGATATATTTTTTTAGGTAGACTTGTGACTTCAAGGTTGAGCTCTGGAAGAAATATGGGCAGTTTAAAAGGGATATCAGAAAGACAGCTTCCATGATCTGTAGAGTGTCACATATCTAAACACTTAGTATGTAAAGCATAGGAGGTTGTAGGCCTTTCAGGAAAGAATATCTTCATTAAACTTTTAAAATTGCTTGAAAACTGGTACCAATACGTAGAAGCTTGTATCGGACACCGTGCCATAAACATCTGTGGAAACAGCCCTACAGTAGTGGTAATAGTCTTGTTTTATTGACAGACTATTGATATCTTCATTAGCACTTGTTTTCTTATGCTTCCCATCAGATAAAGGGAGTCAGAACTAGGGGGTTCCACAATTCACATGCAAGTAATAGAACATACACCTGTAGTTGGGTGCTATTGAAATGTATTAAATGTATAGTATTTTCCTATACATCCCATTCTACCAAGTAGTTTCCCTCCCCTTACAGTGATTTTTACTTGAAACTCTTCTTACTAAATATTCACCTGAAACTGGAGCAAACCATGTCTGCTGAAGGGAGACATCATGCATTACACGATTGTTAGTCAGGATTGGAGGATGGAGGCAGATACCTAAAAGGACATAAAATTAGTTCTTATCATGACTGTTTTGACATCAAGAAATTTTATTGTTTTTACCTCCCAGTCAGTGGGGGGAGAGGAATGCTACTTTAAAAGATTATTTATAACACCTAGGTTAATACACTACACTGCTTCAACTGGAAGATGTTAGATGAAGTTGTAAATATTTTTCAAATGGAGCATTGAGGGTAGGAAGGCTCTACAGAGGGACCTGGACAGGCTGGATCAATGGGCTGAGGCCAATTGTATGTGGTTCAACAAGGCTAAGTGCCAGGTCCTGCACTTGGGTCACAATAACCCCATGCAACGCTGCAGGCTTGGAAAGCTGCCTGGCGGAAAAGCATCTAGGAGTCTTGGTCAACAGCTGGTTGAATATGAGCCAGCAGTGTGCCCAGGTGGCCAAAAAGGCCAATGGCATCCTGGGTTGTATCAGGAATAGTGTGGCCAGTAGGACGAGAGAAGTGATCGTCCCCCTGTACTCAGCAGTGGTGAGGCTGTACCTCAAATACTGTGTTCAGTTTTGGGCCCCTCACTACAGGAAAAACGCTGAAATGCTAGAGTGTGTCAAAGAAGGGCAATGAAGCTGGTGAAGGGTCTAGAGCACAAGTGTTAAAGGAGCGGCTGAGGGAGCTGGGGTTGTTTAGCCTGGAGAAGAGGAGGCTGAGGGGAGACCTTATTGCTCTCTACAACCGCTTGAAAGGCGGTTGTAGCGAGGTGGGGGTCGGTCTCTTCTCCCTAATAATAAGTGATAGGACTAGAGGAAATGGCCTCAAATTATGCCAGGGGAGATTTAAGTGAAGAAATTTTTCCCGATATCTAATCTAGAGAGTGGTTAGGCATTGGAACAGGCTGCCCAGGGAAGTGGTTAAGTCCCCATCCCCGGAGGTATTTAAGAGACATGCAGATACGGTGCTTAGGGATGTGGTTTAGTGTTAGACTTGGCAGTGATAGGTTAATGGTTAGACTTGATGATCTTAAAGGTCTTTTCCAATGTAAATGATTCTATGATTAAAAAAGCACTGAAACTAATACAAAATTGTTTCTTGGCTCTACTTTCAGGAGGCTTATTTCCAAGAGTTCTCTGCTGTATTACACCACAAGGGGAGTAATAGAGCTTCAAGTTACTCCAAAAAGGGGAGACACTTACTATTAGTCTGTAGGCTGGTTGACATATGTTATTTACGTACTCTTTTTCTGAAAGTTAGTGTTATGGAGTAGTCAATATTTGAAGATGCTTTAGGGTCTGGGATTTTTAATGTTTAGGTAGATTTCTCTACTTCTTTAAAAAAGTCTTTATGCAAGAGTGTCCTTAAGCAGTTTGGTTCCTTTAAAATTTATTGTTTAGGAAAGTGGCTTTCTCTTATTCAGTCTACTTCTACCATCTGTCTTAAGATGACTGTGCTGTCATTCTTTAGGATTAATCAATATTTATCTTACACAGTTGTAAGAAGGCGCCTTTTTGCTAGGTAGGATGAAATATGACTTTTCCAAGTACTTATAGCTTTTTTTTTCCTGTGCTGCAGATGAAAAATAAGAAGAAATCTAAAATTGAGATTCTGTTTATGCAGTAGAACAGGTCTGCAATTCTGGCCTCTGCTTCATTGCGTAATCTTTTTATGAATAACCTTAACTTGTCAAATTCCTGATTCTTAGATTATATAAAGGATTTGAATCATCTGAGTGATGCCAAACTTTGTTGGCATCTGAGTTTTGTGGTATTTGTGCTTTGAGGTGTATTGTTTTGGCTGTGCCTTGGGATGTTGTGCTTATGCCTGTATTGGTAAATTAAACATGTTGAAGACTACCTCATGAATACGGCCATACTGTGTCAGCTAGCCTTAATGCCAGAACATTAAACTCCTAGCCTTTAAAAATAAAATTGCTGTCCAAATTGGCTTTTGGGAGTAGTTTCAGAATGTTGCTAGCTCCTGAATCGTGCCCAGGAATAGTTTGGGAGAGTACCAGTTGTTCCAGGCCAATCCAGGCCAAAAACTATGCCAGGCAGGGCTGCTGTAACAATTAAAAGGACAAATAACTGAATTCCAGTGCTGTGGAACACTTCCTAGCACTTTCTAATTAAATAGTATAGGGCTAGCCAAAGTAATAAGCTAGAAAGTTTTTGTTTTGTTAATAACACTAAATTTCAATTTGTCAGTTAACTTAAAAATTGGCACTTAGGGCCACACACAAACATTTCTTTAAAAGGGAAAAAAAGTAATGAATTTGCCTTAGACTGTAAAAAGCATAATCAATTGACACAGCCTTGAACAGTTCAGCAACTCTTCTGTTGCAAGCTAACTAATGATTTTATAAAATAGCATGTTTCCTTTGTTTTCATTTGTCTTTTATCTGTTTTCTGTTAATATTCTGTTTCATTGCCTTTGCTGCTGGATGAGACTGTTTCAAACATCAGAGTGCTAGACTAAGAGCTGAAGAAAAGTAGCTCTAGACTCAGGTTTAACAAGTGGAGATGGTATTGCAGATGTTATCTTCCTATTAATCCATCTCACCTCCTTTGTGCAGGCTGTAGGTCTTTTGAGCATCTTCATTAGGAGCAGGAACTGAAATCAGAGATTCTGGCTTTCAGCTACTTACATCTGATGACACATGTCCTCTTGAAAGCAATGATCAAACATGCTTCCCTACTTCTGTAAAAAATCCAAGTTTTTATATAGCATGCGTTCATATTCATCT
Organism: Nipponia nippon; assembly: GCF_047370975.1. Taxonomy (NCBI): domain Eukaryota; kingdom Metazoa; phylum Chordata; class Aves; order Pelecaniformes; family Threskiornithidae; genus Nipponia; species Nipponia nippon. The sequence goes on along the minus strand of NW_028262290.1, from coordinate 85,704,232 downwards.
TTAAATGTTCATCATTGTTTCTTGAGCACTTAATGGTGCAATTATAGCAAAAATTTTATAGCAAATAGTCTAGGAAAAGAGCTGTAGTAAAAACTTTGCTGTACTATGAGATTATAGAGAAGGAGAGCTGGTGTAACTCATACTGGTAGTGTACAGACTTTGTGGAAAACTGGAAAATATTATACTCACTGTGGGACTTTTTGCTGTCTTCACCAGTTTGTATCACAGAAGTTTGTCATCTCTTCCCTGCATATTATACTGGCATTCAGTTTTCTCTTTTCAAGGCGATAATGTGAGATTGTTCTGTTGAATTCTTCTGAATATTTGATATGCCTTAGACCCAAAATTTCTGTGAAGAGTGTATAAACAAGAATGGTCTAAAAGCAAAGTGGGCTGATAAATGTGTGCCTTTCAGTTAGCTCTTCAGTGGATCATCAACTGCGAGAAGCAGACTGTTTTGAGGGAGGGTAGATTTACAATGCAATGAAAACCTCAGCCACCAATATTGTTTTCTAACAAAGGATTTCTGAAATGATAAAGAACCATTTGGGGGAGAGCTATTTAACAAAATCAGGAGAGAGCTATTTAACAAAATCAGGAGAGAGCTATTTAACAAAAGCAGGAGAGAAAGGAAAGATTTGGGTATGGTTTTATGAATGATTTAAATATGCTGTTACAAAAGGCAGTCAATCACATCTCTAGTGTCAGCACCAGGACTCCTTGATCTGTCTGAAAGCTAGCTGTGTAAGATTAACAAAGCTTGAGCTGTTCCTCTTGACCAAAATCAACTGTACAAGGGATAGTATTATGAACCCCCTTTGTATAAGCAAGGAGATTGGAAAAATGACACCAACAGTGAGCTTGAGGAGGAAGGTGGGGCCTCTGTTTCTAACAGCAATCCCAATTGGTTTGTGAAACTGCACTTTTTTGGCATTGCTTTGAAAAACATGGAATCTGCCAGAAACAGGCTGCTGCAGAGTGCTTTTTTTATAAAGCAAAGAAAAACAAAAAACCCTCAGGTACTTAGTTATTTCGCATGTACAGATCAATCCATGTATCTGCAATAGCTTTCTATTATAGACTTATGTATGCACTTGTCATGTATCAGCACTTCCCTACTTGCTGTCAAAATCTTTTTAAACTTACCCTGGATGCCTTGACCCCAGGATTCTTGCCTTCTGCATTGCAAATGCATAGACAATGCATAGAAATCACCTAACCACAGCTGGTCTCCCCAGACACTGACAGAAAGGTGAGGGAAGGGAGGGCATTCTTAGATAACAAGCAGCTCTGTTTCACACCCAGGATTCACAGTTTACTACTACATGAAAGCTACATCAGGGACTGGCTGGACAGAGTATTCAAGGAGATAGAGCAAGGGTCTGGAGCAATAGCTTTTTAACCTATCCCCTCAAAGGAATCTTAGTGTTGCATTAACATCCTGTGGAGAGGTACAGGAACAGCCCAGAGAAATTACTTCAGGATTTCTGCATTTAAAATAGCTTATATGCAACTACAGGGGATAAATACCTACTTATTTTACAGGCGGTGAGTTTTTAGTCAGTAGAATTTGACTGTCATTAGGATGCTTCAAATTCAAGAAGCAGAAAAGAGATGACAAAGGAAATGGTATTTTGCAGCATTGTTGTATTGAAACTTTAAAATGCGTGCAGTATTAAAATAAAGTTGTTACATATCAGCAAGTAGTATCACAGTTTATTACTGCATATCCTGTTTAAAATGTGTTGGCAGTTTCCTAGTCAGACTTGTCAGCAAGATATTCAGCACTTCATATGAGGCCTTCCTTTTATCAGAACATAACATAATGATTTAAGGAGTAGTGGCATTCAGCATCACTGATCTTAGGATCACTTCAATAATTCTCTTTGTCATGGTAGGAAATTTGTTAACTTATATTAATATATTATCTTGCAGGTCCTTCCTGAGGATCTGACATTTTGTGCAAAGTAACCCATTTTCATTTTTCCCCCTTCCAGGTGTATTAGGTATACTAAACTATAAAATCATATTTTTAATGGTGGAGGTTGGTTAAGTGAGAGCTGTTTTTAAGACTATTCGTTAGTGGCTTATTCATATACTGTTTTTTCAGGTATCGTTATTTCTTATTCCAGCAGCCAGTAGATGGGGATAAATAGACTGAAAGCCCAACAGGATAAATGATGCTCAAATGAAATACTCCTGTGTCAGAGGAATGAAGGATGATGTCTTGAATTATAATGTGAATTCTTTCTGTATGAGAGTGTGACTTAATGGAAATGTGATAATTGCTAAGTCTTTGATTTGTAATGGCTAGCTTTAGGGTGACTCAGACTTATTCTTATTATAGGAAGGTGTGATGGTTTTTCCCTAGAGACCCATTATCTAACAAACCTATGTGAAATAGGTCAGATAAATTCTGTAGACTATTTTACCATCGATTGGAAATAACTGAGAAGTCTTTCACACATCATTTTTTAGTAATGAAGCATCATTAGGGTGTTACTTAAATAACATAAATTTACAGGTGCTCATTTGTTTCATTACAATTTGGGGCTATGTTAAGGAATAGAAGAGAACACTGAATAGTCTTCTGTATACATCCAGCCAGTTAAAATGCATCAGCTCTCCTTCAGCTTTTTTTTTTTTTCTCCTGGACATGTCCTCCATGGGACATGGAGTAGGGTGGGTGGGGAGTTGGAGACACTGTCATACAGAAAGTGTTTGACTGAAGTCAATATAATACTTGATCCCAACTTAAGACTCTTATGTGGTTAGATTATTGTATGTTATGCTGCTATACCTGCAGCAGTTTCTGGTTCTATTAAGAGCAGAGAACCTGTGCTCTTTCTCAGGGGGCAGAGGGTAAACAGTGAATATGTCTTGCCAGTTACAACAGCTCTTGCAAGAGGAAAAAAGTGCCTTGTCTTTGAAGCCCCAACAGTAAATTTTTTCTTGCATCCCAGACTTGTCAGTTTTTCCCCTCTGCAGTAAGAAATGATCATGGAGGAAATTGTGCTTGCTGTGGAGGCTCAAACAATAAGGATGTCTAAGGGGTAAAGAAGTGAAGCAAAAAGGAAGTGTGACAGAAGAACATCTCTTTTAGCTTAAAACATCTTGGCCTTTCCCTCATGTTACAATATTACATTGTAACTGCAAGTGCTACAAGTCATGCTACAAGCATGACAACCAATGCCACCCAAAACCTGACAATAAAGAAACTTACTCTACACTTGAAGGATCATGTGTTCTTAAAGAATTGAAGTTATTCACAGTATTCAGAAAGTGTACAAAAGCAATTCAAAGTCATTCTAGCTTGCTGTTTGCTTTTTTTGAAGAGTTCTCCCATGATAGATGCAGTTAGTTCATGAATTTCTCCTTGCAGCAGAGAAGTTATGTTCTTTTCTTTACCTGTAACATTAGGAGAGCAAATTGCATTTTTCAAAATAATTAGTCCTGTATTCTATACAACCCAGTGGGAGTTAAATTCCTACTGGTATTACTGAATGCTTGTAACTTGGGGTTTGGAGTGGGGACGTGGAGAAAAAGCAAACTGGCTGTTATCAGAGGCTGGAGAGAATGCAGGAAGCCTGCCTTTGAGAAGCCTTCACTAATTCTTATTACAGTTACCAGCCCGTACATTTAATTGCCAACTCGACAGCAGGAGGAGGGGGCTGCAAAGCCAGGAACTGGCTTTTTCAAGCATTATTCCTTACTAGAACAGCTGGTTGCTGTCTCCTTTGATGTGGATAAAGGAGACAGTTTGCAGCCCTAGCAGCTTTTTACTTTACTTTTTTTGTTTTAAACAAAAAAAAAATCTAAATACACTGCAATCTGCAGGTTGTAAGATTTGTCACGTATGTCAATTTAACTTCTATTCAGACCACCATTGTGGAACAGGAAACACCTGCGTACATATGGTTTGACGTGTTAAGCTGCGAAGCCAGCAGTAATTGAATTGGCTCAACACTTCTGAAATTATTACCTAGCACAGAATGATGTCCTTAGCCAGATTGGCCTATGTCATAATATCTATCAGGGAGTTATCTTAGCCCTTAAGGCGGGAGTGGAAATCTTCCTTAGGACAGAATTAGCATGAAGTCTGCACATACAGGAATATGTTCTGTTGTGTCCAGTAAATGTGCAATCTGTCTTTCTAAAGTTCTGCAGTTTAAATAATATGAAAGGTATATTTCCATGTATAACAAGAATGATACTTACATTGCCATTCCATGTGATAAGTAGCAGTACTGAGCATTTTGCCCATATGAGATTCATATGCTCAGTTCTAATTATGCAGTATTTCAAAGCAGGAAGAGCAGCAGCAACTAGAGTTCTCAAACCTTGAAATCTGGTGTTTTTTCCTCAGTCTCCTTCCACTTCTTATGTCTCCTACTTTCTGTGAATAACAGATTTTGGTAATTGCCTAGTTAATATGGTCTTTATAAGCTTCCACTAAACTATTTCAGTTAAACAGCTTGAGGTGAAGGGAATCTTATTTCAGTACATTTTTGGTGGCATACAATGAAAACATAGCTGAACTTCCTGTGCAATTAGCCCATCTGAAAGTTAGCTCTGAGACACTAAGAGAATAAAAATCCCGAAGGTTTACTTATTCAAATTTCTGGTTTGTGTTCCTTGCACATTCAGATTCTGCAGAATGCTTAACTAAAATCATGGTGTTATGTTGGTGTTTTGGCTAGGTTCTGATGTCTGCAGGTCTACTGAAGATGACTTGGACCTTTTCTGTTATTTTCATCAAAATATGCTTGGAAGTAAACTCATTTTGTTTCTGGTAAGTCTTGCATGTCTTTCCCATTCCTATCCAGTAAAGCTGATATAGGACAAAAAGCAAAAGTCAGTGTCAAAGCATGTGGTGGTACCAGTCTGATAAGGTGATCCAAATAGGTTTAAACAAATTAATAGGAAAATAAAATATGCTAGCTGGCACTTGAGACAAGCACGGAGGCCTCTGATGTACAAAGGCAATCATACACTTGATTTAAGATCATCAAGGAAGAGGTGCACTCGTATGTCTCCTGGGATCAATTTTTAAAAGTCCTGGAATAGTTAACTAACTGGAGAAAACAATAGTAGCTTTGTAAAATTGTGTGTAATACACTGACTTTATAATTGCTGGGAAACTGTACTGGTGATTTTTTTTTTTTTATGGAACAGCTTTTACCTCTTTAAACTGAATGTAGATGTGAATTTACCACAACAAAAGGGGAACAGGAGAAACTGAAGGGAGTAAAATACCAAATCATGTAAAATACTAAAGTACCTCAATGCTGTCTGCTTTTCCTGGTATGATATGGCTGTCCTGGACACGCGACAAAGTTGCTCGTGCATTATACACATCCCTCCCCTACTCCTAGTCACAGGATGATTGAATTTGACTCTAGATTTGATACTTGTTCTTCACATCTTGTTTAAATGTAACCTTTGCAGGAAGGTACTGTTTCTAACTGAATTTGCCTGATGCTGACCAGTCTACTAGGTCTTCCTTTGGTAACTTTGTTTTTATGGAAATAGAGGCTGGGGTCAGGAGAATGCTAGTTTTGACTTAAACAACAATGACAAAACAAAAAACAAACAAAAAAACCTAAAGGAAAACTAAGAACTGAGGAAAATTGGAAAGCCTCAGAAAAATCTTCTGCAAATGAGATACAAGAACAGTTATTAGCTACCTACAATGCATCAAGCAGAACTCTGAGAATGTTTATTGTGTTACAAAGGGGGGAAGACAGACAAATCAAGAGCCAAAAGTATTAATTAGAATAATAGGAACAGGGAGAGTTATGCTGCTACACTTAAACATTGTTTTTCTTAGTGGGTAGTGCCTCTGAATTTAGCATTCTCATGCATATAAAACTTCATTGTTCCAATTCAAGTCATTTTTCCTGAAGGTCTTCATAACAATTTTCTTTGAAAAATAGTGATGATATGGAAGGTGTGTGTGTCTCATACGTTTGGTCTTACTATACATCTCCAGGGAAGTTCTTCTGCATACAGGAAGAAAAGTTCAATGAACGTGGCTAAATTACAGCAATAACTTGGGAATAATCTACTGAGGACCAATATGACACAGGTCAGCATTTTTCTAAACTTATTTCCTTTAGTTGCTCCTTGTCATGAGTTCTTTGACTTCATGTACCTGGTTCAGTCTGTAGTTGGGATCTCATTGTACCCCACTCCTGTGGGAGTCCATGGGTTATGCAACTGTCTCCTTGTTTTCTGGGAACTTAAACTCTAGAGAAATATTCTCCAGGCATCTGGGGGGGGGGGGGGGGGGGGCGGGCTGGCTGCCTTCTCAAATCCACTTCAGATTTTTCTTTATTAGATTAACTAGACATCTGTTACAAGCCAGAAGTAGTGCCACAGCCACACTCAGGCATTATGGACACAAGCAGTGCCTGAAAAAAAGATTATAGGAGATTAAGTGCATTTGGACTAAGTTTTGGAAATGTTCAGATGCTCTTATCACTAGGAAAGGTGATGCCTTTTACACCTCTTGTCATTCCAATCACTGAGGGAAAGGAACATGCTCAAAACAGCACTCTCATCTCATTTTGACACTGCAGTTTTAAGATGCTGAAGTTTGAGATTTTGTCTCTGAAAATAAGCTGGTATTGGTATCCAGTAGGAAAACAATCCTTGTGTCATTTAATTGAAAACTGATTGTGTGGTGCAGCATTTTGAATGTCCTATACTTGCAGTGAAATTATAGGTTTCTTCATGGAAAACTTTTGAGAAATTATTTACCACAGGATACATATTTCTACTATCACAAACACATAACTACAGCGGATTTTTGTGGCTTGGTTATGTAATGCATGAACAGTGCCCTCATTACCAGATAAGATGGTGAAATTAAAGTATTTGACAATGGACTGTTCCTTGTAGTACAAGTATTCTGTAATGCCTTGTGACAGAAGTAACTTTACTTTAAAGTATTTCAATTGTAATAGAAGCTTGTGAAAATGAGTTCTAGCCCTTCATTTCAGGTAGGTAGTGACTAAAACATCACTTCCTGTGTTCATTTGAATAGCTTTAAGCCTCCTGATTACTCTTATAAATTACTAGTTATTCTATTTACTAAATACAAGAATTTAGGTTTTTGCCTACTTGATACTTGTAGCTCAACAAATCTTCCATATCCTGAGATGAAGGTGAAGTTATTAAGTATTTAGGCATTATAGCAACAAAAGCTACTTGAGTATGCACACTGGAGATAATGGTTCTCAAATAGATAACCAGGTCACTGCTTCATATTGTTAAGTCTAAGAAATAGTACTTAATCTATAGTCTTGGAGGAAGAAAAGGAAGAGAGGAAAACAATGCATATTGAATAGGAAAGGAAACATTTCTCTTCATGTTTTGTTGGAAGAATTTCTTAACTTTTGAAATTACCAATTGACCTTTCCAGCTGGTAAGTTCAATTAGCTTCCAAAGTTGTCATGTTCTCCGCAGTGAAGAGAGGGAAAATGGAGTCCTGTTGATCTGAGTAAGAAAGAAAACATGGTAGTATAGAAGGGAAATGATTAAAGAAGAAAGAGTTCCTGCCCAGTGGTCACTGACTTCATGTCATGCATCGTGATTTCATTTGGCTATGTATTAAGGTTGAAGATAATTTGTTTGATGTACAGTTCAGGCATAATAAGAAGTGAGTAAAATAGTTTTAAAAAAAAGGCGCAAGACCACAGTGAAAGCTAAGCTTAATGGGCTTTGAAAGGGAGAAAAGAGAAGTAATTATTTGGGTAATGGGGGAAAGTAATTTGTGTTTAAAAAAAAAAAAACCCAAAGAAATGGAAAACAAAACAAAAAACCACAACAAAACCAAACAAATAAAACAACAACACGCTCCCCTCCCACACAAGACACTCATGTAGAACAGCAAGATTAGGTGAGGTAGACGGTCAGCTTTGTGTGCTACCTACTATCTCCTAGGAACATTATTATTAAAAAATAATGCAGTATTTACTGTCCTTCTATCTTTTGACAGCATCTTGAATTTGCAGCATGCTCAAAATATGAGCATCTAACACTCAACTTTTCCAGTCAGTGTATCAGCAGTAAGCAGCTGAATATCTCTGACATGCCATATGAGTGAGGAGAGATGTGGAATTTAGTCAAATGCACTCAGTCAGATGCAAGTAGTTAACAGTCCTGTCCAGGACAGTGACTTACATGCAATGTCTGAATACTGATAGCACTAGTGACACTAAATTAGTTTGCTATACTCATGATGCTTGGTTGATGCTCATTCAACACACTTTTAAGCAATCCCAAGATATTTTCTAGTTCAGGTCTTAACTGTTCATCAGACACCATTTAACTGTGCCCATGTCTTTATGCTGGCTCTCAGCAATTATGCTTTATAGATCACTTATTCCTATAAGACATATAGTAGTATTGTCTAAGATAATTTATCAGGGGGAATAAATAATACTGTAGGCTTCAGTGAGAATTACTTATTTACGTGTTTCACTATTTCTGCTTATGGAAATCTTTAGATGAGATCAGGCACACAAGTAAACTGTTGTGAGGTGACAGTTAGCTCAGTTGTTAAAACTACCTGTGCACATGCTATGACAACATAGTTGCAAGACTACCCAAGGTAACTTAGCTTATGTTCTGAAAAAGGAGTGCTAGCTCAAATTTATTTCAACAGAAATGCATATATTTAACATGAGAGAGGTAATTTATTGTGTTGACTAGTAGACTTGTTTTTAAGCTGTTAGCTTCACTCCACTTTCTCCATAGAAAATCTTGTTGATTTGGCAAAAGGTGAAGTGGCAGAATGAAAACTGCATATTTGCATTGTTGCTGAGATTGGAGCCACTGAAGAGCACGGTGTAATGAGACCATGAACATTGTCTCTCAACAAAACAAACAAACAAAACCACAAATCAAAATCAACAACAACAAGAAAATCAGCATGTAAAGTCTTAACCTGACAATCTTAGGTTGTCATTGTCAGGATAACACTGAAAGATCAAATTAATAATGCATGACAGCTTAATATTACCAAAAGAGAGGAAAAAAAATAGGTATTTTGATAACTTAGAGGTGTCATTGAGCCTGTTCAGAACTGTAGTCTAGAATGTTTAAACATTAAGGTGTGACCACTTATTCAATTTTTAATTCTCTGATGCTTTTAATTCTTCAGTTCTTTCTTCAATACTTCAAGTGATTTGGGTGCTGGAATACAGAATAAAATGTAATATCATTGAACTGAGAGACTATACACTTCGGAATTGAAAATGTTAAAATTGCAGTTAATTTAAAAAAAGTAGGATGCAAAATTTGGGAGGAAACATATTAAAGCAGGAATTAAAAACTTGCACAAGTATAAGATGTCAAACAAATGTTCAGGTGGCAGCTATTCTAACAAGCTCAATAATGGATCTCTAGCTGAGCTTCAACCCAGGGAAATCCTGCTGTTCTGGAAAAAAATAAATACTATATGCTGGTATAAGTGAGCTTACAGTCTCTAAGGCCTTTTGAGGTAATCCTTCTCTACTGAGTACTAGCAAGATATTGGCTTCTGTCCAGTTCTGAGCTTTGCACTGCACAATTGGAGAAAGCTCAGAGGGGATAATAAAGATCATAGGTCTACTAAACATGGCTTACAAGAAATATATGATTTAATTCATGTTATCCTGATTAAGAAGAGAGTCTCAAATATATAAAACACTATTGCAAAGAGGGCTGGAATAATTCTTTGCTATGTCCATGATAAGATAAAAGATAATGAATCCATGAAATGGTAAGGAAGATTAAGGTCAGATATTTTAAAACTTTGCAAAATACTGAAGTAGGAAAGCCCTGGAATAAATTGCTTGGATGTAGCTTCTAACAGTGAAGGAGAAGTAGATAAGCAGGTCTCAGAAATGATGCAGATAAAATGATGCCTTAAGGTAAGGGAATAGAGTTAAATGATCATACATGTCTTTAAACCCTGTAACTCCATGGTAAATGAGGAATAAGTATGTCAGACCTTTAGCTTTAAATAATAAAAAGCCTTCACTTATCTTCCTCCCACACTCGTATCAAGGGTATTAAATCCTATACCTTTCCTTTTCTCTCATTTGCTAGGTGCTTATAACCTTCTCTGGCTGTTACTTCAGCCTCAAGCTTCTATATTCCTTGTCTGTAACAAGGTAATGGTCATGATACTTCAGTCTTGCTCATGCTTTTCATCTTGGGGTGCAGCCATTAGAGAGGCTATCCCTTGCTGTCACAGTAGAGAATTTCCCTTGGAAATTCCCTACTGGTGAAGGCAAGGTTGTTGAGCTTTTTGTTGGGTTCTTGTTTGCTTTTCCACCTGATACTTTTTCCGTCCTTGACCATGAAATTAGGATGAACATTCATATATAATACAATTCATTTGGTTAACTGATCTCTATCCTTCACACACTGTACAATGTTTCTGTGACAGGGATTAAGGATTCTTGTGGCCTTCAACTCCAAGCCTTCATCTTATCTGGAAATTGTTCTCTGCCAGTAATACAGAGTGTCCATCCTGCTGATTTGAGAAGTTTAGCTGGAATGTGTAGAAGAAAAATTAGTTTCTAAAGCAGAAGATAGTGTTTGTCATAAGGTATATGGTGTTATCAGTCCAGGTGATCTAATTGATCTCTTGCTCTTCAAGAAAACTGATTGTGTTGACCAGGTTCAGTTACTCTTCACTTGACATAGGTATTTCCACATTTGTTCTTTTAATTTAGCACTACTTTGAACTGTACCCCTGTGTTGTATACCAGAAACACATAAGTCTTCCTAAGATCTGTAGTCCATTAAAGGTTAAAAATATATATGCAATTTGAGGTGAAGGAAACAAATGTTATACTTCCTAAGGATCTGATCTGATAGCTCATATATCTACCAGTTACAACCTCTGCTGTCTTTAAATGACAAAGGCTCTGATTCTGCCACTGATAGGTTTTGAATGGTGCCTTATTGTGCAAGTACTTCTGCTGACTTTCTCACAGTTCCTTTGGTTCTTAGGAGAATCTTGGCTTCTGTGAATTTTATGTCCTGTTGTCTTCCCCTACTTTTGTAAAACTTCAGCTTGTAAGTCCAACATCCTTATTTGCAGCAGTAACACTTGTATTCCAGGCAATGTGTGGCACTTGTCATTACTTGGAAATGGTTCTAATTAACTTATCCTCCAGCTTCAGAATCATATTAAACAAAAACTAATTATAAGCTGGTTGTAACAGAATTAATCTCACTCTTTTCATTGAGCTACTCTGTTTGAAGGAAGAGCACTTGTTTTTTGCAGGCAACAAAGATATTCTAGTAAAGGTCAATCTCCTGAATTGTTTTTTAAATAACATATGATAAAACACCTTGGTAAATACATAATTCTATGAAAAAGACAACCTGAGCATTTCATAGATGTGGGCTGGTTTTGCTTCTAACTTCAGGTGCTTCTATTCCAAGATATTTGTGTAATCTAGTTACATTTAAACAAAATGTATGTCATAATTGTTAATTGTGATGTGCATTTTAATAGTTAGATTATTTGTACTGTGAAAATAACTGTTATCTGGATGTTTTTTCATGGCCTCTTACTGACTTTTTTCTGTGTAGAAATTATGTATACAACATACCTACACACACCAAGCTTCAAAGACAGATGTACTAACTTTGCTTTAGAATCTGTATTTCCTGCCTTTCCATGGAAACTTTGCAGATGGCCAAAAGTTAAAATACATTTATAATTTTGTACTGTAAGAAATAGATAATCTTCTTGAGACTGTGAGCATAGGGTAATACATGGACTGAAAAATACCAACTTTATGCTGTTACTAAAATGGAACCATGTTTCTGCCTAAACCCATTTTTAAAAATATTCTTAGATTCACCATTCATTCCTGGTCTGCAAATTGACAGACTAAGACAGTTAAAAGTGACTTTCCATTTACGAAGGAGGCATGGGTAGGCTGTTTCCTGAATAGCCTTATTAGTGACTTGTAGACAATGAAGTGTGACAGGAAAAGTACTTCTGGGTGTTCTAGTCTTTGTCAGCCCTAGTTCACTGAAGTGGCATTCGAAGGTCAGTTTCAGATCCCATTTTGTTCTTTCATCTTTTGCTCTGCTACATTAACTTTGCCATAGCAATGATCCCCAGGCTACAAGCTCATCTTTCCTTCCTCCTTCAGGAAGGACAGCAGCAGGGGACAAACTAAGTGTCATCATCCTGCTTCTTGCCAGTGTGCAGCTGCAAAAAAAAAAAAAAAAATACTCTAGAGAACCAGTGAGGATCTTTGTTGACATAGTGCTTGGAGAACTTTGCTAGCCTTGCACGCTGTTGGAGAGCGTTGGGAGGTGGTAGTTTTTGGAAAATTGTTTTGTTTTCTTACGAAGCGGAAAAGAAATCACACTGACAAGAAGTGACTCCTTTCTATGGACAAGCTTCTGCAGCTTTACTCCAAAAGCGTTTAATATCTAGAGCTTCTCAAGGGAATGCATGAAATCACAATTTAACAGTAAGTCATATTCTTCTTACTGGTGTAGGGCTTCAGAATCGTGGTTCTGCTTTTATTGTTTGATAGTTCAAACACACTGAGGGTCTTGGGTTAGGGGAAGTCACTGTCAAAACTAACTTTTTTTCTTTGTAACCCCAAAAGTGTCAGAAAACCTGTACTATAGATAGTGATTTCAGCTTCATTTATAAAATTACATGTATTAAATCTCATTTATAAATATTCCTGTTCATTTCTGGTGGTGTTTCTGGGATTCTTGATATTTTGAAACTAATTTCTTAGTCAAGGAAGAGGAAATTAAAGATTACACAATTTATTTACCTGGAACAGCAAAGGAAGGACATAATCCTACTTCTCTGGAAGTGTTTCAGTTGTCTCCTCTTCCTTCTCTCTCCCCATTTCCACTTCTGAAATTATGCAAGTGCTTGAATGCAATACTGTCTCACATCTGGATGTTTCATAAGGAGGATTGTATGAAATAAAATCATTGGTTCACTTCAACTTTTCTGTTGTTTTTCATTTGCTGTTACTTTATTCTTAAATATGGGATATGTATATCCTACCTGCCTTCTTGTTCTGTATATAACATGCAAGTCATGTCCCTGTAAACTAATTGGCAGCTGTTTCTCATTTTTTTGCTTGTGGTTCTACTTGTCAGAATATTTAAAATGTGGGAGAGGTTCTTTTGTTTTGCTTTTTTTTCTCTTCCCTACTGACTTCACTTTCATTTGTACTGTAAATATGCCAACAGGGATAAAAATCAGCTTGTGAAATTCCAGAAATGTGGTTAGGATTAGTTGCATCCCTAAAGGGTTTGTAATTAATAAACAAAAGTTTAGGAGGAAAGAGGGGTGTTCACTATGAACTGGAGGATTGAAGCACAAGATACAAGTGTACATATTCATACACAGCAGTGACTGGCAGGGTAGGCATTTAAACCAAGATCTTCAGAGAATCAGACATTTCTCTCCTTTTACTGTTGAATTCATTAAACTGCACCCAAAAATTCAAATACAAATGGTAAGATTTTTTCCAAACTGACACACAAATTCATCATTATCCATGAGTGATTTGATGGAAGGTTGAAGCTGGGAACTTGGCATTTATTGCAGGGGTTAACAAAGTCTGTGTTCTGAAAAGTTTACCTTTAATGTCTGGCTAGTTGGAAAATAACTTTGGAAAAGGAAAGCATAAAAATAATACACTTAAAGGGTTATATTTTATTATCTTATCAGTGTATATTAAACCAGTGTTTCTTTGGGAATGTTAAAAATGCAAAGAAGTAACAATTGCAGGTGAGAAATTATCACTTGTTAGCACTGCCCTCTGGCTAGATGTATAATGCCAAGTATGCATATGTAGAAACCCTAGCTATGTGTCTGAGATGCTTTATTAAGCACCTGATAGGAAGCTCTGATCTCTGTAAATAAAGCCAATGGTGACACTAACCCTTATTAGACAGAAGCTGCTGCCTTGCTCTACACTTACCAATGTAGTGGCTGTGTGTCAATGACTTGCAAGACAGTGTGAAAACTATGGAAGTATGAGTCATTGTTAACCTTTTCATTATCTATTAGCTACATATTTCAGATCAAAAGACTGTATCACATCCTTTTTCAACAAATGGCTTTTCAATGGAAACTTATCTTGAGATGAAGTCCTCAGTACCACAGAATTAAATGTAATGCCAAGCATGAAATTGTCATCTCAGTAATTCAACTTTCATGTGACATGGATAAATTCCTTGAATGTTCAGTGTTGTGTGCTCTATATTTTGTGCTATATTGCAAAAGTATAGGTCATAAAATAGAGGCTATCCAGTAAGTCTCCTAATTTTTTTATATGATAAAAGATAGTTAAAATAATTAAATCTTATGAAATTGAATTCTTCATACTAAGCACTATCAAAGGTAAGATTACTGATATAACTTATTTTTTTATTATCCTTCCATAAGACTAGCTCTTGGTCTGAAGCAGGGATGAGCACCTACTGATTACTAGCAATTTTGAAACAGATGCTATTTCTAGGGCTAAGTATGGTTTTGCATCAGTAGGCATCCTTTTCAGTTAGAAGTCCTAGTGTTTGTTCTAAAAGGATTGTGAACAGAGATATAACTTCAAACATGCATTGTTTTTGTTAGCCTTTTGATGGAGCTTTAAGAAATGACCTTCCAGCAAAGAATATTTTCAATTAGGTTTGAGAAACTTGCTCAGCCTGTAAAAGGAATTTTAAGAGTGGAAACGTTTAAGTGGTAGTAATAAAGGTTTTGATGCATGCTGCTTGTATCTTGAAATAAACCCAACGTATAAACACTATTACACTTACTGTAGCAAATAAATTTACTGTTTTCTAGTTCAACTCCTACTTAACATGTAATCTATGACAAAATTAGTTGTCCATGTTGTTTAGTAGAAGAAAATAACTTACTGATATTCTATGCCTAAAACAAAAGCTGAGGATCAGTTGCCCCAAATTCATTTGCACACCACCTAGTTTTTACTGATAATGAACTAATAATTACCTAAGATGCTTGTATCATTTTTAATACCCCGATTGATACAGAGTATAAGTTCCAGTGAAACATGCATTCCCTCTAAAGTGTTCAAGCAACCACCAAAAGGAGGAGAGTTTTATCTTCCTTTAAAGTAAGGATTTGCTAGTTTAATCCAAGAGGGGTTGGCCAACCCTACAAAACCTTTTTCATAACTAAAGCCCTCTTTCTTTTTAATTAAGAGGTGCAGCAGACTATGTTGCAGGAGGAAGGAAAAATGTTTTCAGGCGAAAGATTTAATCTGCAAAGAGCCCTAGGTAAAGGAATTAAAGGGAAAGCCCAGCTCTAGAACTAACATTGCTGCTGTTGCCACCCCCACCCAAGACATCTGAGAAGTGAGCTCCTTTGCACTTCCCCTGTGTAAATATCTTTAAGGTCTCTAAAAGCAGCTAATTGCTTTGTTGGCATACATAGGCTCCTAAATAAATATCACCTGTAGTGTAAAGTAAGCCCAAAGCTCACAGTCCTAATTCTGATAGTGCAAATTGGATAGTGAAGGTAAAAGGGACAGGAGTGAGGATGTTTAATGACTTGTTGTACAAGGATGCTATGTATAGACACTTACTTGTCTTTTATAAGTTTTTATAATTGTTTTCTGTTTCTTGTTAAACAACTGCTTTTATTTGCATTTTTCTTACTTCAGATTAAGCTGAATTTAATTTTTAAAGTTACGTGAAAAAACAAGACACTTCTGATGTAAGGGTGTGGTGAATTTATAAATTATGATCATCAAACATTTTGTGAAGTACCACATGTCACTAGCACACACCCCACCCCACATTGTATCCAAATAGTAAAGAGGTCCCTATTTGAGTGGTAGGAGCCTGATGGAGGGCTGGCTCAAAAGGATCTGAGGGGCAAGGTTAGTATTGACTTATAGTAACACTAAAGGCTTTGTCATGCAGTGAAATATTGGGCTATGTACTTGAACCTCAAAGTCACAAGGACAATATCACACTCTAACCGATTAATTAAAATAAAAAACACCAACTTGAACTATTAATTTACTAATCACTTGTCTATATATATTTATTTTTAATGAAGTGCATAATATAAGATTTAGTGTGGACTATATTTTAAAATACAATCAATACAATCCTATCTTAGTTTTTCATTTTCATAAGTGGACCTTTTCCCTTTTTCCTGACAATCATTTTTCTTTTGTCTTAGTGAAGTCTAGTGCGATCGTATCCAAAATGCATAAAAATACAAGAATCGCATCTCTGAACTGAACTTGGGGTTCATTTGCTGGTGACTGACTTCAGTAATACTCAACAAAGGACAAAAGAGCTTGTAATAGCAATTAATAGGACGTGCTGAATGAAGCTTGGATCATCAGATACAACAGCTCCTCTAATATGCTTTGAATTAATAAGAGTACTTTGTCCTTTTTCAATATTTATTCACTTTTTTGGAGTTCTGTGACAATCATGGCTTTATTCTACCATCTTGTGACAATGTGCAATAAGGTGGTGGTACATTGCACAGGAGGAAACAGAACAATGCAGCCACTTGTAAATTTGCCAGCCCTTGCTCTTGAAGGATACAGAAGTTCTTGTACTACCAGAACTTCTACCATTGCTATACTACTCATGCACGTATTCTATTGGTTTAAAAAAAACCAAACAAAACCAAACAAAAAAAAAAACCCAAACCAACAAACAAACCCCAAACCTAGTCTTTTGAGAACCATATTACTAGTGGACTATCTCAGAGCATTCTATTTCTTCTATGTTTTTGAAATTTGTTAAACAGTTTTTTAAACTAGCTGGACAATTGAACAGTTATCCTTTTTTCTTTTAATAAGCTTATAGGATGCCCTTAACGCTTACTGTCATCTGATGCCAGAATGAGCTTTGTTTTAGAAAGTCTGCTTAAATAAGGAATCATGCCTAGAACCAATAAAGGGCAACAGTTAGTAGACATAGATAAGTTCCTGTTGTTGCCAAGAAAAAGCAAGAGTATTCATAATCCTTCCTTTTCTGAGAAATTATAACATCCACACTGTATAATTTAAACAGTAGGATCAAGTTTTGAAAGGTTTATATCTCTCTCTTCAGCTGGCTGGGGAAGCCTTGGGAGTATGACACAGTTACTTTTTCATGAGCTTTCACTGATTATAGGACCTGATGCTATGAATATGCTGAAATCAATGAAAATGTTGCTGATTGCAGATGCTGTGCAGCTTGCACAGTGCAGTCAGTACAATACAGGATTATATGTTCCTGTGGAGATTTATTTGCTTCCTGACATTAGAGAACACTGTTATTATCAATCTGCAGCAAGATGTGACTTCTGTAACAAGGCTGAAAGTTGAATCTCCATTGCTTAATTAATTGGAAGATTAATATATGCTAAGGTCCTGATCAATTCTTGAGAGGTGATTTAAGAAATGGTAGGTGCTGATGCCTGCTGATTAACCTCAGATGGCTGATAATCTTCAGGCTAGTCCCACTTCAAAATTTAATTTCTGCTGTTAATTACTTTTTAAAATTATTAACTACCTCATGTGAGTTTAAAAACACTTTCCATGCCACATATTAGGCTATGCCAGATCTTTTAAAATATGTCACTAGTTACTATTTTATCAGACAAATTAAATGATCACTTTGTATTTATTTTAAACACAACTCATCTCCAAACCTAACTAATGGCAGCTGGATCTACCCAGCTATGTGCTTTTGAATGCATTGTCCCACAATTTACTATCCTATTTAAGCTTCAAACAGATAATAATACATTAAACTCTTTTCTTCCCCATTACCAAATAACTTGGCAAGGATCTGAAATACAAATAAAATAAATGCCACACATCTATGGAATACAACTACCAGAAGCAGGAATTGAAGTATTTTATTGGTTTCAGTGTGTAGCATCAGTTTTATTTGCTGCTTTACATGAGTATTGTAAAGACATTACACTAATAGTTCACTCTGAAATCGAGTTCTGCTAATAACTTTTAGTTTATTTCCAAGCATATGCGGTTATAGCACTGATTATCATATATAGCTGACCTTTGCCAGGCTCTGGAGAGTTGAAACAATTTTAGGTTTATATAAAACAGTGTATGGTAAGGGTGAACAGATAGTGTTGTTCGTAGGAAACTCTAAAGCTCATTTTGATATTGAGTGCACTACATCACAGCACTTTGCTGTTAGGAAAATTGCTACTGATAACAGCCTACCTCTAGTTTTAGACTTGCACAGTGACAATGGAGAAATCAAATTTTTTTTTTCCTAGCCATTCTGACTTGAATATGAGTAAAACTTCAG
This sequence comes from Nipponia nippon, assembly GCF_047370975.1. NCBI lineage: Eukaryota > Metazoa > Chordata > Aves > Pelecaniformes > Threskiornithidae > Nipponia > Nipponia nippon. The sequence goes on along the minus strand of NW_028262290.1, from coordinate 85,685,914 downwards.
TGAGATATTAATTTCTGGGATTGTGGAAAAAATGGAAAAAACCCCATTATTTACATGTGTCACTCTTAGAACCATAGAATCGTTTAGGTTGGAAAAGACCCTTAAGATCATCAAGTCCAACTGTTAACCTAGCACTGCCAAGTCCACCACTAAACCAGGTCCCTAAGCACCACATCTACCAGTCTTTTAAATACCTCTAGGGACAGGGACTCAACCACTTCCCTGGATGGCCTGTTCCAATACCTGACCATGCTTTTGGTGAAAGGAGACTGATACCTGCCTCACTACAACCTCCTTTCAGGTAGCTGTAGAGAGCAATAAGGTCTCCCCTCAGCCTCCTCTTCTCCAAACTAAACAACCTCAGCTCCCTCAGCCGTTCCTCAGAAGACCTGTGCTCTAGGCCCTTCAACTTCGTTGCCCTTCTTTGGACATGCTCCAGCACCTCAATGTCCTTCTTGTAGTGAGGGGCCCAAAAATGAACACAGTATTTGACATGCACCCTCACCAGTGCTGAGTACAGGGGGATGATCACTTCCCTAGTCCTGCTGGCCACACTATTTCATATACAAGCCAGGATGTCATTGGCTGCCTTGGCCATCTGGGCACACTGTGGGCTCATATTCAGCCAGCTGTCAAACAACAACTGCAGATCCTTTTCTGCCAGATGGCTTTCCAGCTGCTCTTCCCCAAGCCTGTACGTTGCATGGGGTTGTTGTGACCCAAGTGCAGGACCCAGCACTTAGCCTTGTTGAACCTCATACAATTGGCCTCAGCCCATGGGTCCAGCCTGTCCAGGTCCCTCTGTAGAGTCTTCCTACACTCCAGCAGATCAACACTCCCACCCAACTTGGTGTCGTCTGCAAACTTACTGAGGGTGTACTTGATCCCCTCATCCAGATCATTGAAAAAGACACTAAACAGAACTGGCCCCAATACTGAGCCCTGGGGAACACCACTTGTGACTGGCTGCCAACTGGATTTGACTCCATTCACCGCAACTCTTTGGGCCTGGCCATCCAGCCAGTTTTTAACCCAGTGGAGAGTGCACTTATCCAAGCCATGAGCAGTCAGTTTCTCCAGGAGAATGCTGTGGGAAACCGTGCCAAAGGCCTTACTAAAGTCTAGGTAGATAACATCCACAGCCTTCCCCTCGTCCACTAAGTGGGTCACCTTGTCATAGAAGGAGATCAGCTGAGTCAAGCAGGACCTGCCTTTCATAAACCCGTGCTGACTGGACCTGATCCCCTGGTTGTCCTGTACATGCTGTGTGATGGCATTCAGGATGATCTGCTCTGTGACCTTGCCTGGCACTGAGGTCAGGCTGACAGGCCTGTAGTTCCCCAGATCCTTTTTCTGGCCCTTCTTGTAGATGGGTGTCACATGTGCTAACCTCCAGTCAACTGGGATCTCCTTGGTTAGCCAGGACTGCTGATAAATAACAGAAAGTGGCTTGGTGAGCACTTCTGCCAGCTCCCTCAGTACCCTTGGGTGGATCCCATTTGACCCCATAGACTTGTGTGTGTTTAAGTGTTGTAGCAGGTCACTAACCACTTCCCCTTGGATTATGTGCGTTCATTCTGCTCCCCATCCCTGTCTTCCAGCTCAGGGGGCTGGGTACCCTGAGAACAACTGGTCTGACTACTAAAGACTGAGGCAAAGAAGGCATTAAGTGCCTCAGCCTTCTCCTTGTCCTCTGACACTGTGTTTCTTTCCACATCCAATAAAGGATGGAGATTCTCCTTAGCCCTCCTTTTGTTGCTAACGTATTTATTTTTTGTTGTTTTTTACAGCAGTAGCCAGATTAAGTTCTAGTTGGTGTTTGGCCCTTCTAATTTTCTCCCTGCATAACCCCAGGACATCTTTGTAGTCCTCCTGAGTTGCTTACCCCTTCTTCCAAAGGTCATAATCTCTTTTTATTCCTGAATTCTAGCTGAAGCTCTCTGTTCAGCCAGGACGGTCATCTTCCCTGCCAACTCATCTTTTGGCGTGTATAGATTGCCTGCTCCTGCACCTGTAAGATTTCCTTCTTGAAGAATGTCCAGCCTTCCTGGACTCCTTTGCCCTTCAGGGCTGCCTCCCAAGGGACTCTGTCAATTGGGCTCCTAAACAATCCAAAGTCTGCCCTCCAAAAGTCCAAGGTAGCAATTCTGCTGACCCCCTCCTTACTTCTCCAGGAATCAAAAACTCTATCGCTTCATGATTGCTATGCCCAAGATGGCCTCCAACCATCACACCACCCACAAGTCCTTCTCTGTTCGCAAACAACAGGTCCAGCAGGGCGCCTTCCCTAGTTGGCTCCCTCACCAGCTGTGTCAGGAAGTTCTCTTCTGCACACTCCAGGAACCTCCTAGACTGTTTCCTCTCCGCTGTATTGTATTTCCAGCAGACACGTGGGAAGTTGAAGTCCCCCACGAGAACAAGGGCTAGCGATTGTGAGACTTCTCCCAGCTGCTTATAGAATATTTCATCTGCTTCTTCATCCTGGTTTGGTGGTCTGTAACAGAATCCCACCATGATATCTGCCTTGTTGGCCTTTCCCCTGTGGCTTCATGCCAGCTGGCAACTAAACCACACACAGCCGCTTGCTCACTCCCCCCTGCCATGGGATGGGGGAGAGAATTGGAAAAGTAAAAGTGAGAAAACTCACGGGTTGAGATAAAGACGTTTAATAGGGAAAGAAAAAGCTGTGCATGTAAGCAAAGCAAGGAATGCATTCACACTTCCCATCGTCAGGCCGATGTTCAGCTGCCTCCAGGAAAGCAGAGCTCCATCATGTGTAACAGTTACTTGGGAAGACAAAATGCCATAAGTCTGAATATCCCCTCCCTTCCTTCTTCCCCCAGCTTTACATTGCTGAGCATGTTGTCATATGGTCTGGAGTATCCCTTTGGGCAGTTGGGGTCATCTGTCCCAGCTGTGTTCCCACCCAACTTCTTGTGCACCTCCAGCCTACTCGCTGGTGGGGTGGTGTGAGAAACAGAAAAGGCCTTGACTCTGTGTAACCACTGCTCAGCAATAACAAAAACATCCCTGTGTTATCAACACTGTTTCCAGCACAAATCCAAAACATAGCTCCATGCTAGCTACTATGAAGAAGTTTAACTCTATCCCAGCCAAAACCAGCACACTTACCCGTAAACACTTGATGCTTTCATCACTATCTTCAAGCTCTAGACAGTCAAAACACCCCCTAACACACAGGGCTACCCAACTGCCTCTCTTCCCTTGCCTATCCCTTCTGAAGAGTCTATAGCCATCCATTGCAGCACTCCAGTTGTGCAAGTCACCCCACCATGTTTCTTTGATTGCAATTGTATCATAGTTTTCCTGCTGCACAATGGCTTTCAGTTCCTCTTGTTTGTTGCCCATGCTGCGTGCATTGGTGTAGATGAACTTCAGTTGGGTTACTGATCCCACCACCTTTCTGGGGGGAGAAACTAATTCCTGTGTGACTCTTCTCAGGCACTTCTATGGTTTCTAACACATCAATAATCCTTGTGACTTTGCTGTCACATGGATCTCCATATGCTGCCTCCACTGAGATGGCAGACCAAAGGACCTTGCTAGCACACCGTCCCTCAAACATTGGCATGCTGACCCCGGGCTTATCTCTAGTGAGCCTATTTTTATCACTTTCCCCCTTCAAATATAGTTTAAAGCTCTTTCAATGAGCCTTGCTGATTCCTGTGCTAGGATCTTTTTCCCTATTTGAGACAGGTATACCCCATCTGTCGCCAGCAGGCCTGATGTCGCATAGAGTGACCTGTGATCAAAAAACCCCAAATTCTGCCAGTGACACAAGTCACGGAGCTAGGTATTAATCAGCTGAGTCTGCCTGTTTCTTCCATCATTATTTGCTGCAACTGGAAGGATAGAGGAGAACAGTAATTGTGCTCCGCATCCCTTAACCAGTCATCCCAAGGCCCTGAAGTCTCTCCTGATTGCCTTCAGACTTCTTGTTGTAACTTCATCGCTGCCTACATGAAAAATCAATAATGGGTAGTAATCCGAGGGCCGTACCGGGGTAGGAAGTTTTGTCTTCATATCTCTAATCTGGGCCCCAGGGAGGCAGCAGACTTCCCTAAGAAGTGGGTCCAGTCTGCATATTGGGCCTTCTGTTCTCCTCCGGAGAGATTCTCCTACGACAATTACGTGTCTTTTTTCTTTATGGAAGTGGTTTTGACATAGGGCGTAGGCCGACTCTAACCTTGGTGACACCTCCAACCTAGATGAGCCATCATCATCGTCATTGTTTGGTTCCACTTGCAGAGCCTCATACCTATTATGCAAGGGCACCTACTGCGCTAGGCAGGAACTTGTCACCATTCCCCCCTATCCCTTAAGTCGCTGCATTCTGCAGGATGGAGAGAGGATAGGGAATACTCCGTATCTTGTGTCCTGTCTGCCTGTGGTTCCTGTCCCAGGGAAGGTAGGGTGTGGTTCCAGTAGTCTCTCTCTCGGACTCCCCGATACTCCTCAACCTACTCGCCTCCTCCTGGAGCTCTGTCACTCTGCTACTAAGCAGAGGACTTCCTCTATCTGAAAGACTTTTTGTTCTTTTCTCTAGAACTTAGCAGAAAGAAGAATTGGAGGGAGAAGTAGTTCAGATTTTTAACTTCTCATGTTTTAGTTAATGTAGTAACAGTCAAACAATAGTAAGTAATAAAGTGGTAAATGCAGAGCACTTAAATTTGGCACCAAATTCCGTTGGTTAATATAGTTAATTTCTCCCTGTGTTTCCTTTGTAGTCCTAGCAGACTGTTTTGAATTATTCAGGGGAGTCTTTCCATTGTCCTTCTCTCTCTGTGGCAGGAGTGTAGGAGACTAGTCAGCAAAATACATTCCTGGTTTGACTGGCTATGCCTTTACTTAATAGTGAGTGGCATAAATATCCCCAATAGTTGCAGCTCCTTTGAAGGGAACATGGGAAAGATAACCCGTTGGTTGGGAGACCCATGGATGTTCTGCACTTGAGGACTTCTTTCTAGTTTTGGCCCAGATTGTCTAATGATTTAAGTTCTCTTACAGATGTAAAGAGGAAGGAACATACTATGCCCAGCATACTGGGATTGCAGTTTTGAACAGGGCTTGCAGAATGTTACACTACTGCATGTAAGGAAAAAGTTAGTATTACTCTGTCACCTAGCCACTTTTCTTTCCTGCAAGTTCCTACAGTTGTTGTGGATTATTTGATGCCAAGCTATACAGTTCTCAGACATGTAAACTTATATTCCAGAAGTCTCTTGGAGAAGAACATAAGAATATACCTATGACAGCTTCAGAATATTTTTTATCATAATATCCCCCTGTTATAATTATCCTGAAAAAGGCTGGTGGAATGGATATAGATAAGCACAATCTCTATCCCGTTTTTAAAAGTCAGGGAAACAGCAAATGTGTTCTTTGTAATAAGTCACTTCAGTAACATTGTAGTCCTCAGCATAGTCAATTTTGGTTGGAAGTTATGATAGAGGCTTCAAAAGAGTTACACAGCCAGATTTCATTGATATAATATTTGATTTCTGAAGAATGTTTAAAGGTCTGAGACTCAAAGATTTTGACTGCACTAGGACTTGATAGGGACAGGAAGTTTTCTATCGTCAATATCTAGTGTTTACTTGGATGCAGATATTAGAAATTCAGATTTAAATAATCACTTAGCTAACTGTAACAGCTTAAGTAAACTATGAAGGTAGGACATGATTTAATCTCATTTTAATGAAAATTTTCCCCAGTGTCAGCCTTATCTTTGTTTTTGAACTACTGTAGTATTAATTATTTCAATTTTTTTAGTGTTCAGAAGTGATTTGGCTGAATAAATGGCTTTCCTAATTGACTAATTAATTGTGACTGAACAAAGTTTAAATATTGGAATTTACAGCTTTTGAGGTATAAGAGACAAATATTTATGTTTTTATTACTATATTTAGTACTCCTTCATAAAATAAGATTATTACTTAAGTTTAATTTCTGAGGTAAACAAGATCTCATCAAGACACAAAAAATGATACTGGAAACCTGGTGCAGTGAAAGAAGTTATTCCCTGTTGAATTATACAGTTAATGAAGTAGGAAAATGATGACATTTAATATCTTAAATGAAAGCTGCTTCAGGGAATGCTTCAGCACTTTAATCTGGTATCTCATAATTTGATCTCACCTGACTAATCCAATATCACAGTATAGCTGCCAACTTCCCAAACTCTTTGAGTAAGTTTCTGGTACCGCTATCAGATTTGGAGGGGGAAAAGATGATAGGACAATCTGCAACAATAAATGTGACAACATTAGACATTTCTAATCAGGCTATTTTTATGAGCTGTAATATTTCTGCAGCTTAAAAAGCCATTCATTTAAACATATAGTAGCATGAATAGCTCTTCAGTTAGAGAAATTAACCTAGTTACATGGCTTTTCCATTTTATGGCATTCATGAAATATAAAAGAGGATGAGATCCTCAGGCTTCTGTACCTAAATAAACTGTCTTTCTACTAGGAATTGCATGGTGGAGATTTTGGGAGGGTCACTAAACCCACAAGAACAATTTAAACAGAAATCAAAACAAAGTTATAATTAAAAAAAAAAAAATCCTATCATGCATCTAGAACTCTAAGGGCAGTATTTTTTTTCTGAGTAAAATGTCCTGTTATTACTTGGTAGAAGAAGACTAACCTGCTCTTCAAACAGTCATATATGTATTCTTTTTGTTAACTTTTACTACAATAACATATTACTTGTATAGGAAAAAAAAATCTTTAGTTCAGATTTTTTTTGGTTGGTATTTATGCATGAAGATAGTGTTATGAATATTTATGAATAAAAACCAGTTGTTGCTTGGAAGCCCCTTCCCACTCACAAACATGGACAAGGCAAGTGGGTAGTTCATGAGATCACAGAACTTGGGTAGCTTTGCATTTTGACGAACATGGATATGTACTTGGACGTTTGAGAGTGACAGGGTAACTTTTAACATCAAATTTACTGTAAAATGTGTAGCATAAGCTCTATTTCAAAATTAGGGTAAAATAGTAAATGCATGCATTAAAAATAGCTGTTTTTCTCTGTTTCTCATTGCTAGGATAAAAGGCAAATATCTCGAGCGTGGATGGTAAGAGCTCTAGAATATCAGTATAAGAATATGTGATAGTAATTGTGTCCCAATCTGCATTTTCATAAATGCAAAAATTTAGCCGAAACTCTTCCCAGAGTATATGTCTTCATACTAAACTAATGGAACATGCTTTATCTCAAAGAGGAAGAGGAATATAGGTGTAGCAATGGAGGATAAAAGTAAGCTGCAGTTATGTTTGATTTGCTCTTAATATTTATAGTATTTCGTGCTTTATTATGTCATGAACTGTTGAGATTTTACACTTCTATAACTTTCTTGTTCCTTATATTGAAGGCTTAATGCTTCTTTGTAATGAAAAAAGGAATACTTAATCACTTGAATCAAAGGTTTAGGGGAAAATTAAGTAAGAAACATGGGTTACAAGAGTTGAAATGCCTAAAATCCTAGGTATTGTCCTAAGAATCCTCAGGTTTAGCACAAAGAAAGGTAACTATTGGAGGTAATTCTATCAAAGCAGGTTTTTTCTCATCTACATACATAGTTGCAAATTGAAGTTCAATTCAGGACTTTTCACAACTGGCTTTTTTAAACCGTTTTTTAGTGGCACTTCATGGTTCACTTTTTCTAATATAATTAAGCTTAACACATTTACTTATCTTCTACGTCAAAAACAAAGCCACCATCTACTGTACTTGAGGCAGGTATCATGTGATCCAGATAGTCGGACTGTTTGCTGTCTGAGGGGGATCATGCCTAAAAGCTTTGTTTTCTTGCATAGTTACTTAACCCAAAGAAGTTTAGGTTAGGTTTAGATGATTCATACTGTAATCTGAAATTAGCTAAAACCAAGATAGTTTTAGAGGCCTGCTTATATCTAATTTATAGGCATAAAAAACAGTATAGACTGTTGGGGAGGGGAGGGTGAGGACTGGGGAACACAATGAAGGAAAGCATCTTGTATGCCCAACTAAGTAACAATATAAAGCTGGAAGTTTATACGTGGATGATCTACCTATTAACTTGTCAAGCTGGAGCAAAGATGGAGAAAGCAGTAGGTCTAAAAGAACATTGGTTATGGCACTGGTAATTAGTATGAACTCATCAAGGCACCAAGTGACATTTTTGATCTGTATAAAGATAATTTTTTTTAAAAAAGGCCTTTTAACTCTAAACTTCAGTCTAGCAGACCCTTATGGTGACCCACTCATATTAACGAATCGCATGTGCTTAGCTTTGAAAATTGGTTCATCTTTCCAACTATTAATATTCATCGTGCTGGATTTATAGTTGTAGAACATATTGTTTTTAATAAAACACTTAAAAGACTAAGAGAAGGATCAGGATGTTTAAAAAATAACTGTAAACTACTATAAATAAACTGTGATAAGGAATTTATTCCTGGATGGTGAAGAAAGGCTAGAAAAACATTACTTTGGTTTTCATGAAGGCAGAAACTAACCATCTTTCAATGTTTCCCCTCCTCAGCTGCTTGTTTATTGGAAATTCTGTTTATGATTAACAGGAAAAAAACTACACTGTGACTTCAAATCACAACAAACTGTATGGAAGGATTTTGTGGATCACTCTACTTTCTTGATAACAAAGATTTCCAAACTTCTATTCCTACTTAATTTGAAGATTCAGGCAAACAATTCAGTGCTGCTTCATTGAAACATTACAATATGGAATGAAGCTAAATACAGATGTATTCTAAAGTTGATTGCAGGCATTTCTTGAACACTTCGCACTGCATGAAGAATTCTGCAGTCTGCCTTTATTTGGTAGTTTTCAGAATTGACCTAGGCTAGTATATGTGCTAAATGTGGAATATGTGTATATCCCACTACAAGTATCTTAGTATTCAAAGAGATAATTGCAAGAGGGGAAAGGAGTATTTTGTAATTCACATATGGATGGTTTGACCAAGAGCTGAGAACAGGATTCAGATTTTGACTTGCATTCTAGTCTTTCCTTGGAATATTCCCATTCACTTTATTCTTATGGTGAGAGTTAATAAAACCAATACATAACTTGACAATCCACGTGATCAAGGGAGTAAACTTGACAGTATTTCATAACACTTTTTCTTTGCCTTGTCAGCCACACACACATCTCTCAAACCTTATTGATATAGCAAGTATATTAAAGGCTTTTTGTTTTAATTCACTTCTAATAGGTGGAAGAAGTGCATGCAAAGTACAATCACAATTCAAGAGACGCCTGACATCTCATGACAGCATAGCTAATCAATTTAAAAGCAGCTGAGACAACACAGCTCTGGCATTGTAATAAACTACATCCTTTAAGCGTACAGATCCCCTGTAAACAGTTGGAGACCAAATTTTCAATTCAAATTAAAAACAAACATCATGGCCCAGTCATCTACATCTCAAATATTGACACTGCTTTCTCCAAGAAAATGTCTCTTTTGGCACTTTCTTCTGGATAATTCTTCTTGCACAATGGGAAAGATCACTATGGTATAGAAAACCACACAAAGCATCCATTATATTTTGAGGTCGGTATATACATAATAAAACTTTTGGATTAAACACTTTTGTTCTTGCAGTCATAAATTGGGTATGCACCTGTTTACACATTAAGAAACCAGGACTTAATAACTGGGCTTAATAATTCAGCTCAGATTTTCTGTGTCAGTATTAAGTTGATTCCTGTCTCAAGAACATAGAATAATTAATAGAAGGTCTAAAAATATTTCAGAATTCTTTTGGAGGAGAACTTGAATAAAAGCAAGAAATTGCATAATATTATCATACTACTGGAAAAGCATACTGTCTGTGCCATGAGTAGATTTATTTCACTCTTGCCATTTTTCTACTTTCAAGAGTTTGTCATGTTTTCTTCAAACGCTTTCAGTGTGAAACTGAGTATACATGTAATGTTATACTTTGGTTCTTGTAGGCGTAGCATTTAGCCAGGATCTGGGCAGAGACCAATAGGCATATCTTAAGGAGGGGGAAGGACCCATGCCCACACAGCAGCAACTTAAAGCTATTTCTACCTTTGTAGAATGTTCATGATCAGACAGGAATTGCTTCTAAAATGTCCCCCCCAAAAATCCCCTAAGCTTCTAGTCTACTGCTAAAATGTGAAAAATAACAAACCTGACACAACATACTTGAGATGGCTTTTATGAGAAAGTCATGACTTGTTTATCTTTCAGTCTGCCCTCACTTCCTTATAGCAATTATTCTATCTGCATATCTTTTCCTTGCAACTGTGATTTTGATCGAACTGGAGCTTTTGGATATCTTTTGATTGCTGTGGCTTTTAATCATAAACACTCAAAGTGGTTGTAGGAGATCTAAATGAGACTTTCATATAGTTCCTTCTTGTATTGCAGTTTTGCAGTGATATCTGTTTTCAGTAATGGGATAAAGGTTTGTTTTTAAAATAAGTCTGTGAATGTTTATTGCTTCTGCTATAAATGACTACTGAAATCTATGTGTGCAGCTATGTCCATCAGGGTTTGGATGCATCAGAGTAAACCTGGCCTGTGTATTTAGTTAGATCTGCTAGACTTCCATTTGATCTAGATACATCCAAAGGTCAGCCCATTAGGCAGCTCAATTTCTTTGTGTTCCTTAGCAAAACAAATGCATTACCCTCAGAAGCAGCATAAACAAGGCTTGATCTATATGCTGGAGTGCTTCCTAATGTTTAGACAGAATTATGAAGGTTAAACCTAGCACAGCATAACATTAGCTTGCAAATACTCAGGAATAGAGATTACAAATAAGTTAAACACCTAATTTCCATTTAATTTCAATAGTGCTTGGACTCCAGAGTGCCATAATGACTGGGGCTTTGTAAAATCATCTACATTTAAAAGTGGATTGTGGAGGTGGCTGTGGATTCCTCTAATGTACAGAATTATCTGTTCAGATAAAATTCTGCAGATTGCAGGACTGAACAAAAGGACATCCTCTTTAATAAGGGGAAGATGAAGGAGAGAGAGGAAGGTAAGCCATGGGAATATTTTCTTCCACTTGAATACAGTTAATGGAGGTGAAAAAAGTTAATAAATATTAATATCCTTAAACTTGAGAAGTTGATTTTGATGTCAGAGACTGTGGGAGTGTTCACTCATCAACTTTTAACAATCTAACTTTGGAAACTTTAAGCAAGACACCTATGCCCTTTCTAAAATGAATAGTTAGTGAAAAGCCCTTCAAATGGATGGATGATTTGGAGAAGGAATCTCACACAGGCAGGGCACCTGTGTAATGCTATGGAGCAGCTTAAATTTTTCTCTCCCTTATTTCACGTGTTTAAAGCTGACTGTGCGTATCCTTTCTTTCCAAAATATGTTAAATTCTGAGTTTATATTCTGTATGTTGATCGTATAACTTAAGCTGTGACTGTAATGAAATGATCCCTTCCCTGGGGAAAACACAGAACCTTCATGTCCTCTGTAGACATTAATCTTTCCTGCGTTATGCATGACCACACTTTCTTCGAAGTGCACTGTGTTAGTGTAGGTCATTCAAAGCACTGTAAGGAATTAATGGTCCTCTTAAGCAAAGCACTTAATTCACACGCTTTCTCTTACAGCTACAGTAGTCCAAAAGAACATATACATTCAATTACAGCACTTCTACCTGCTTATACCAAGGCTGCTAGGTACCTTGGGTACCTAGAAGTCACTTCAGAATCTAAAAAATCTATTTGTTTATGTTTGAGATCATTGGAAGATGACTGGATGTAGAATTCTAAGTCAGCTGAGTATTTCAAGCATTAAATTATCTTCAAAACATGACACTTAAGATACACTTACAACAGAACTAAAAGAAAAGTCATGAAAATGTGAATAATTTTATTTTTTACTGTTTTTACTACATGTCTAAATATCACATGGATCTGATACATTGAATGGTAATAGTAATAATCAAAAGTACACGTGAAGGCTGCTGTGAATAAGTCCAGCTACTCTGGGAAAATAGTATGGGAACAAATAGCTGAAAAAGTTATCTTAACATGTGAACAAGATTTCATGTGGAAGTGGGTGTGTTGGGGATTTTCTCCATTTGGAAATTTCATTTTGCAAAACCAGAGTCCTTTAAAACCTCATTTTAAACAAAAGATTTCTTCCTAATATACAATAAAATAGGGTAACAATATTTAAAATACAAAGTAAGATAACTTGTATATAGAATATGGAATGAGAAAGGTTATTTGACTAGACAGTGTATCCCCTCTCTTTTAAGTAGCTGCTTTGAAAGTATAGTACATTTTGTCTTTAAGAATCTGGGGTTTTTTCTTTTTTTTTTTTTTTTTTTTTTTTTGAAAATTACTTCTATATTGTCATACTATTACATGGAAATAAATATTGAATAGCTAACTTGACCTGCAAGTGCTGGAGTATTTAGATGTGTTCAGGTAATTTAGCAATATGTTAAGAAATATTTGTCTCCAACCATTTGAATAAATGTGTATTCGAAAGTAAACAGCAAATAATTTGTATAACAAAGTAATCTCTCAAACTCTGCTTGTATACACTGCTGTAAAATTTTTTCCCATGAAAAGATGAAAAGCTCTTGTGGACACGTTTGCATTGCAGAATATCTAGAAAAAGAATTTTTAAAAATAACACTGTAGAACTTGCAAGTACTGTTTTGTAATAGTTTGTGTAGATAAAATCTATGAAATGTTCCCCAGTAGATATATAAATAGAACGTGGCTTTTTTAGTGTTATGGGCTGTTCTTAATTTGTTTTTTTTCACAGACTTAATTGTCTAGCAAGTAAAAACTCTCAGTAGTTCATAAAATGCTGATAACATTAGAAGACTTTTTTTTTTTAATGAGGAAGGAAGACAGTAGGGCTATATAAGGATTCTTTCCCAGTAGAAACAACCCACCTTTCACTATCTTATTCTACATGTCATCTGAGCATCTCATAGAGTTGGTTCACAGAAAGCTACATGGCCTAAGTTGATGACTACATTGTTGTAACCCTTTGTCTCAGCGCTGTGGAGCTGGGCTGCAGTTCATGAAAATGCAACCTGTAGTCTATTGCTATAGTATTTCCCTTCCCTGATTCCTAGATTGAGACTTTTGTCATCTAAATACACTAAACAACATACCAGTATGGCACTTGCCCCCAGGATCATGCTCTTTGCAATACAATTGCCCAAAGTCTTTCAGCAATGTTACTAGGCATTGTGCAGAGAGCCCAGCACAAGTGGTAGGAAGGGATTTTTTTAGTTGCCTGTAATTTTGACTTTTTCTTTGGCAATGGGGAAAAGATAATTGAAGTTTTAAATGCCAGTAAAACTAGCTTCTGTTCTAGGCTGTAGGTTTGCTGTTCATCCGGCCTGCTAAAGAAAGACAGACATCCAATGGTTTGGCATTTGTTTTTTTCTGTTTGTGTTTTTTTTGTTTTTTCTTTTTTTTTTTTAGAACCTGATAGTTGCCCTGCTGTTGGCTGAGAGATCAGACAAAACAGGCATTACTCCCACTCCATGTTCCCAGACCTCCCATGTTCGATCCACTTTTCCTTTCAGTTTATAGAATCTTCTGGAACAGGGCACCCTGCTTATTTCTAATGCCATAAACTTTTGATGTTATGGTATGGGCTAGGAAGAAACTAAGTGGTTCAAATATTACTCAAGTCAGTAGAGGAAGAAAAGATGGTCTCTGGAGTCCATCATCTTTTGGAGTAGTCTCTCAAGTAGGTAAGCTTTAGTCTTTAGATCTCTTGGGAAACATGAGCATATGTAACATGGGTTTTCTCTTTTACTTATTAAAATAAATGAGATCTCACAAAATTGTTTTTAAATTAAGAAACTCTGGTCTGCTTTGTTATGATAATTAGTCTTCTGACATCAAATTAATTATTGGAACCAATGCTGAGGAAGGTGAAGCAGTCACCAACAGGAAATGTTTAATTTACACACCAGTGTATGGAATAATATAAATCTTAAAACACAACAAGTAAAAGGGAATAATTAATGTATAATCTATTAACTTTGTAATACAAAAATAAACAGTCGTAAGAAGAAAGCATGAAAGGGACAGACCACTAATCTTGTGTGTGGGATGTGTATAACTTACTGCTACACTGCTTGCGTGATCATGAACAGCTGCTTCACTTTTTTCCTTTTTTTTTTTCCCCAACAATAAACTGGAAATAAAGGGTGTTTGCCTTTATGTTATGTTTTTCATCATTATATGGGATCATTTTCTTTCTGTTAATGGAGTTTCTTCCACTGAAATTAAAAAAACATATTTATTGTATTGAACACCTGGCTAGTGACTAACCTGGTATCTACACAAGAGGGCTAAAAGTGTTTTTCAGAAGCTCCTTTGGCTGAAGAGCGAACAGGAATAAAAGTTGCTGTTGCCATTGAAAGATGATCATGTAAAAATGCTATTGCCATGGAATCTGGTATATAGATAAACAAACAAGCAATAATCTGTGAGGGTTTTTAATTGGTTCTTGATAATTTATGCTAGTGTATATTTTGCAACTATTTATAGTGAGATATTTTAATAATGGCATTGAATGATGTAAGATAAGCATTATCTGTATTTTCTATGTCAGGGAACATAGAATGTATTCCAATTCTAAAAACTACAATAAACACAAATTAGCCTCTTCTATTTTTAAAGTAAATTAAAGTGTGTGGTATATTTAGAATTATAGAATCATTAAGGTTGGAAAAGACCCTTAAGATCAGAGTCCAACCGTTAACCTAGCACTGCCACGTCCACCACTAAATGTCCTCGGAGCACCATGTCTACCCGTCTTTTAAATACCTCCAGGGATGAGGACTCAACCACTTCCCTGGGCAGCCTGTTCCAATGCCTGACTACCCTTTTGGTGAAGAAGTTTTTCCTAATATCCAACCTAAACTTCCCCTGGCGCAGCTTGAGGCCGTTTCCTCTTGTCCTATTGCTTGTTATTTGGGAGAAGAGACTAACCCCTACCTCGCTACAACCTCCTTTCAGGTAGTTGTAGAGAGCAATAAGGTCTCCCCTCAGCCTCCTCTTCTCCAGACTAAACAACCCCAGCTCCCTCAGCCGCTCCTCATAAGACTTGTGCTCTAGACCCCTTTGTTGCCTTTCTCTGGACACGCTCCAGCACCTCGATGTCCTTCTTGTAGTGAGGGGCCCAAAACTGAACACAGTACTCGAGGTGCGGCCTCACCAGTGCCAAGTACAAAGGGACAATCACTTCCCTCGTCCTGCTAACCACACTATTCCCAATACAAACCAGGGTGCTATGGGCCTTTTTGGCCACCTGAGCACACTGCTGGCTCATGTTCAGGTGGCTGTCAACCAACACCCCCAGGTCCTTTTCAGCCAGGCAGCTTTCCAGCCACTCTTCCCCAAGCCTGTAGCATTGCATGGGGTTGTTGTGACCCAAAGTGCAGGACCTGACACTTAGCCTTGTTGAATCTCATGCAGTTGGCCTCAGCCCATCGATCCAGCTTCTCCAGGTCCCTCTGTAGAGCCTCCCTACCCTCCTGTAGATCAATACTCCCACCCAACTTGGTGCTGTCTGCAGACTTACTGAGGGTGCACTCAATCCCCTCATCCAGATCATCAGTGAAGATGTTGAACAGGACTGGCCCCAGTACTGAGCCCTGGGGAACACCACTCGTGACTCGCCGCCAACCGGATTTGACTTCGTTCACCATCACTCTCTGGGCTCAGCTGTCCAGCCAGTTTTTAACCCAGTGCAGAGTGCACCCATCCAAGCCGTGTGCAGCCAGCTTCTCCAGGAGAATGCTGTGGGAGGCAGTGCCAAAGGCCTTACTGAAATCCAAGTAGACAACATCCACAGCCTTCTCCTCATCCACTAAGTGGGTCACCTTATCATAGAAGGAGACCAGGTTAGTGAAGCAGGACCTCCCTTTCGTAAACCCATGCTGGCTGAGGCTGATCCTCCCGTTGTCCCGCATGTGCCACGTAATGGCACTCAAGATGATCTGCTCCATGACCTTTCCTGGTACCAAGGTCAGGCTGACAGGCCTGTAGTTCCCCGGATCCTCCTTCTGACCTTTCTTGTAGATGGGTGTCACGTTTGCCAGCTTCCAGTCATCTGGGACCTCCCCGCTTCACCAGGACTGCTGATAAACGATGGAAAGTGGCTTGGCCAGCTCCTCTGCCAGCTCCCTCAGTATCCTCGGGTGGATCCTGTCTGGCCCCCTGGGCTTGTGGGCTATCAGGTGGAGGAGCAGGTTGCTGACTGCCACCTCTTCGACAGCTGGGGCTTCATTCTGCATCCTATCTCCATCTCCCAGCTCAGGGGCCTGAACACCCCAAGGATGACCAGTGTGACTATTAAAGACTGAGGCAAAGAAGGCATATAAGTACCTCAGCCTTCTCCTCATCCTTTGTGGCAATGTTTCCCTCCACATCCGATAAAGGAGGGAGATTCTCCCTGGCCCTTCTTTTGTCACTGATATATTTGTAAAAACATTTTTTGTTATCTTTAACGGCAGTGGCCAGTTTAAGTTCCAGCTGGGCCTTCGCCTCTCTAGTCTTCTCCCTGCATAACCTCACAATATCCTTGTAGTCCTCCTAAGTCACCTGCCCTTTCTTCCAAAGGTGGTAGGCTCTCCTTTTTTTCCTGAGTTCCAGCCAAAGCTCTCTGTTCAGCCAGGCCGGTCTTCTCCCCCACCTGCTTGACTTATGGCACATGGGGATGGCCTGCTCCTGTGCCTTTGAGACTTCCTTCTTGAGTAACATCCAGCCTTCCTGGACTCCTTTGCCCTTCAGGACTGCTTCCCAAGGGACTCTCTCAACCAGACTCCTATACAATCCAAAGTCTGCCCTTCTAAAGTTCAGGGTAGTGGTTTTGCTGACCCCCTTCCTTACTTCTCCAAGAATTTAAGAACTCTAGTGCCTTTAAAATGTGAAAGAAGCAATCTGATTATCACGCCTGTCATGTTATCATTCTTTTTCATGTTCTGGTAAGTACATTACTGAAAATTCTGAATAAAAAATGCAAACAATATGACTAGTATTACAAGCTGTTATATTTTGTTCTATTGCTATAGAAAGCTGCTGCTTCACTTTAATATGGGTTGGTGGTTGTAAGGTACAGAATGGTTGTTGAAATAGATATGTCCTTGTGTAAATGGCAACGAAATGCCTCTCCTTTACTCAGCTCTGGAACTATCCTACAAAATTGCTTTAAACGTTTGGATGGCTTTGTCAACACTTAATGAATTTTGGCCATCATAAATCTCAGATGCCCTCACTGAGTAAAACCCAAAATTATCGCAGTTTCATAGCCTAAGCTGCCCTTGGCATATGGTGAGCGCAAATGTTTCTAAAGCAGCAAATGTTCTGTCAAGGGTTCCCAGTGATGTTTTGATTGGATTGCTCTATTATCTGAACAAGTCTGCCAAAAGAAAGCACCTGCGCAATGAAAAGTGTGCAGAAGCTGCCAGTCTGTAGCAAGGGAAGGAAAGTGAAGCATGTAGTGACAAGTTACCTGTCATCAGAAGATATGCTGAATAGGAAATGATAGATTCTACTGCACACCTGATACCACAAAATAACTCTTGCAAAAAAAAAAAAAAAAAAAAAAAAAGGGGTGTGTGTGTGAAAGAGCTAGCTTAGTTCCGGTAACCTTCTGCCCTTGAAGATGCCAAGTCATCACTTAGTGTGCTGTAACAGCTTACAAAACAATGAACTCTTCAGTGGCTTCTTAGCCAGACCTTTTCAGAGAGGATATCAAACAATAACTGGCAGAGATGGTAGATACACTCCTTTTCCATATTCAGTTTTGTTTCAGTTCTAGGATGCCAAGGCTGTATGCAGATTTTTATTCTCTTGGATGATCTGGCCTGGAGTATATAATTCACTTATTATAATTGATAGCTGAATATGCAAATGCGTTAAAGAACTGACAGAAGTAAAATTATTTTTTCTTCTTATAAGGAGGAATACTTAACGAGATCCCCTTGCTACAGTGCACTTTACTGGACTGTATATCACCTCTAAGTAGATTAAAATTATGATTTGCACAGAAAAGAAAAGTTTCACATGAACAACATGTGACAACTATTATCAGTTATGTATATAAGTTTACAGATCATTACCATTTTTGTCACTGAAAAGAATGTATGGCTATACTGCACCTATTCTTCTCAAGAAACAATGAAATTCAATCTTACTAGTAGCTAGAAGTGTGTGAAGTGTTGCCAGTACACAATCTCTGTGGAAATCCCATGACTCAGCCTTTGTATTGTAAATTTTACTGTGTACTCTGTCATGGAAGTGAGGAGAGGGAATTGGTCCAGAGAGGTCATTGTATATATCAGCTCAGGAGATCAGAAGTGGTCTTCACCAGAAGGAAAAAGAATAATAGTAACTGGATGGTGAGTTGGGGTGGGTGTTTGCGAGAGCCGCCTTTCAGTAAGGTAGATTAGACCTGAGTGGGAGTAGACTAAAAATCCAAGTAAAAAAACTGGGGGGACCTCGTACAGGTATTGGTATTAGCAGTTTTACAAGAGCCTTTTGGGATAGATATTTTTTTTTATCCTCACTGTAGAGAAGGACAAAATCTGTTAATGGATTTTAAAAGCTCCAATTTAAGTTCAATAAAATTAAACTATCTTTCCAGATATATCTTTGCATATCTCAGCTCTAAATTTTTCCCATAGTGAATTTTCATCAAAAATAAAAGGAAGAACTTGAGTATAATTCAGTGTCTTAACTAAAACATTATCTTAGTGTACCTGATCTCCTACCTGTCACTGAGTAGATATAGCTGTTACACAGATGCCATATAAAATGTTAGTTGTGCACTGTCAGAATGCCAGCTGTTTAGATGTTTTGAAAGAGTTATGTTGTAACAAACCTTGTCAAACACTTCATCAGTCTCAGAACAACCTGGGTTGTTCTAGCCCTCAGTAACGTATTATGTTAAATAGGCCAATTCAAAATCCATAAAGGATGTGTCTTATACTTGAAAAGTCCAATTCATAATAAAAGCAAATGTGAGAAAAATCTGTTCTCTTTTGAGATCTGCCTGATAGAGGCAGGGTGGTCCTTCCTACCAGCACTTGCATAATTCATAGAATATAGAAGTAATATTCTTACCTTTCTCTGCCTGAAGTATGCTTTGAGTGTTTAAAGACTATCCATTTTGTCTTTTCTTCATTCCAAGTCTGCAGACGACACCAAGTTGGGTGGAAGTGTCGATCTGCTGGAGGGTAGGAAGGCTCTACAGAGGCATCTGGACAGGCTGGATCCATGGGCTGAGGCCAGCTGAATGACATTTGACAAGGCTAAGTGCTGGGTCCTGCACTTGGGTCACAACAACCCCATGCAACACTACAGGCTTGGGGAAGAGAAGCTGGAGAGCTGCCCATTGGAAAAGGACCAGGGGGTGTTGGTTGACAGCTGGCTGAATATGAGCCAGCAGTGTGCCCAGAAGGCCAAGAAGGCCAATGACATCCTGGCTTGTATCAGGAATAGTGTGGCTAGCAGGACTAGGGAGGTGATCATCCCCCTGTACTCAGCACTGGTGAGGGTGCATGTCAAATACTGTGTTCAGTTTTGGGCCCCTCACTACAGGAAAAACATTGAGATGCTGGAGCATGTCCAAAGAAGGGCAATGAAGCTGGTGAAGGGTCTAGAGCACAAGTCTTATGAGGAGTGGCTGAGGGAGCTGGGGTTGTTTAGCCTGGAGAAGAGGAGACTGAAGGGAGACCTTATTGGTCTCTACAGCTACCTGAAAGGAGATTGTAGCAAGGAAGGAGCTAGTCTCTTCTTCCAAGTAACAAGCAACATGATGAGAGGTAAATGGCCTCAAGCTGTGCCAGGAGAGATTTAGATTAGATATTAGGAAAAATTTCTTCACGGAGAGAGTGGTTAGGCATTGGAACAGATTGCCCAGGGAAGTGGTGCAATTGCAGTCCCTGGTAGTGTTCAAAAAACACGTGGATGTGGTGCTTAGGGACATGGTTTAAAGGTAGACCTGGCAGTTAGGTTGGCGGTTGGACTCGATGGTCTCAGAGGTCTTTTCCAACCTTAATGATTCTATGATTCTATGATTGTTTGGGTGTTAAACCTGTTTAATGTTGGAATTCATAACTGTTTCCTTCTTTTCCATTACTGCCTTACTTAAAGTAAGATGTTTCATAAAACAGAAGGGCTTAGAAATAGGGGAAAAAATGTTCTGGGACCACAATTTCTTGAATGTTAAGGACATTGCAGCAGAGCACTAAAGACTGTCCTGTACATAGAGTACTTCTCAGTTATCACTGCAAAATTTCACACTAAAGGTATGAATGAGTGATAGGAATATGATTGGTACGAATATTGATCCAAAAAAAGCACTGAGATTATCCTTTTTCCTGAAATATCAATTTGAAAAGCAACAAAGTTGAAGATGATTGAAGGAGATGCATTATTTTATTTTTTAAAATCTGCAATAATTTAACTTTCACACATTGTCTAGAAGTTTTTCTTTAGCTACATATGATTTGGGGCCGTGCGGAGTGTGTATGCACCATGATCTGGTGAGTAACCCACCTACTTGCATGATAAGTAAAGGAAAACAGCTCTGAGAGGGTGGATGAATTTCTTTAATTGATAGTCTTGACATTTTCCATGAAGCAATAGAAGTTAGCCACTGCATTAATAGAACAGATTATTTTTGTATGTGCGTCCAGAGATGAAAAATGTCATGTTTTGCTTACACATGCATAGTAATTTTAAGAACGTGGAATTAATACTGAAACCAGTCTAGGTATGGGAGACTGTAGCTCTTAGAGGCCACTGTAGCATAGGCATTTATTAATGTATGTCTTGAAGAGGAAAGCTGCTAAAGCACGTATCTTAAAACGGAAGAAACTTTTCACTTGCAACTGTATCTGCATGACACAACTGGTACACCTGCATGACAAGCATTGTATTCTGGTGATGCTTAAATAATGAAGCCAGTCCAGGCACCTGGTGACTGGCCATTTTGCTGTTACACTTAGACACATTCATCAACCAGCAGGTTTGTATTATATCCATTAAGTAAAAAAATTGAAAATATAGGCTGATTTTTCTAAAAATCTCAGACACCTTGCTATGCTTGTTCTTGTGAGAACAATATGCAGAACAAGAAAAAGGTTATTTCATCCTCTGACTCTTTAATTCAATTATATCCTAAAACTCATTGTGTACTTCAAAAATAAATTAACTCAATATGTTATTCTGCTCTCCATCTGCTGCATTTCTTTAAATGTATTCCTTCCACTCCCACATCAGTCTAAGTGATTTTTTTTTTCCATCAAAAGCCATAGGCATTTTTTCTTGTTTGCTTTTTTAATGCCTCTGTTTCAGAAATTGCTTCATAAACCACGTGGCTCTTCTCTTTTCTCTTTTTTCTCTTGCATGAAAAAGCAGCCAGCAAAATGCAGCTAATGGCTGTTTTGTATCTATGTTGCTGTAGCTTGTGTTTCAGCATGCCTTTCATTATCTATCTGTGGTCTGTGTCTTGCCTGCAAAAGATGATATGTGATTGTAGAGGAAATGATCAAAGTACAGTTGCATCGTTGCCCCTTGATACTGAGAGGCAGAAAATGGCAGAAGAGGGTACTTGAAATAACCAGATCTTTGGTCTGAATTCAGCTGTTTTCCTCAGAGGTAGACTTCCCCTTCCAAAATACTTCTTTCTTCAGTTTGATCAGCTGTTATTGCTACCCAAGATGTCAACAGTAATGTTAGCTATGCTAAATAAAAGATTTAAAATGTCTTCATAGCACAGAATGTTTCCTATCTGCTCTTCCTGATATAAGTACAGCTTTAAGGTCAGAAACAGGAGTAGAATAAAGTTGTGCAGATATCTCCCAAATCTTAAATGTAACCCTGAATTAGTAGCATAGCTGAATATTTACAGTAAACTAATAAATCACAATTACACCTGGTTGATAGGATCTCAAGAAAAAATGTTAATAAATGTCACTTGTTACAAGATGGGGACTGCAGCACTTTTTCTAAAGAATTTAAATATTCTGAGATATAATAGCACTGTCCAACTTTTAAATATGTAAATATACATTTATATTCCAAGTATCATACATGGAAGTCAACCATGCTTTTATTGGGTTAAGGGTAGCCTGTCCAAAGCTTCATCCAGGACGTCAAAGAAGTTGGTACAATTTCCTTAAACACAGTAAACACAACTTTATTTTGTCAGGCTTAGAGGATTCTCTTTAACCAAGTCTAAATTGTGATCTGCAACACGAATCTTTGTCAAGAACAAAGTAATTCAAGAGCAGTGATGAAAATATTGCTGATGCCAATTCTAATTATTTTTAAGAGGCATAAGCCTCTTTATGTGGCAGGCTTAAATAGTTAAATTCGAACTATTCAGGCAGTCTCCTACTTTGCATCTCAAACTGAATGAAAAAATCTGGACTTTTTAGGCCTGTGTTACAATTGGTTTACTATCTAACATTAATTTAAATGTTTAAATGTGCCATGTGATATCCATTATTTCTCTAAAAATAAACATCTGGTTTAAAAATCAGGAAGCCCTAATACTAGTATGTCTATTTTTAATTACACTTATAAAGGTTAAGCTTATTTAGTCAATTGCTTTTTTCACTTCACTATGTGACTGACATTTGTAATGAACAAATTAACTGTTTTTGTTTGAAGATTATTTGGGGATTATTTTACTATAAGATTTCTATTCAAATCTGAATCTTTTTTAAAAATACGTTTGCTATAAGGGAAATTACACGGTTCTGTAAGTCATGTTTAGGTAGTTCCAATTTTTAACTAATATGGTCTTGTAATTTCTGTGCCTACCTACCCTAGGTTATAATCTTTGTATTCAACAAATGAAAGATGGAAATGTTTGTCTGAAAAGCCTCACTTTCCCTCAACTATATTGGTATATTTATACAAGTATGTTTGTATAAACTATATAAATTTTATATATTTCTAAAATGCAGGGGTTTAAGGAAGATTAGTTAACCTAGTGTCCTCCTGTTTACTTTCTTTCAAGGTGTTCTCATATAGCAGCTGTACTTTAATATTGTCTTCTAATTTTTTCTAGAATTAAACTGTGAAGTGAGCAGATAGAGGCAGTGTTTTCTCTAGTGGTTGGGGCAAATGATTCTGTGTGAAGTTCCCTCCCTGGGGATGTGGTCAGAAAGCAGCCATGGACTTCCCTGTGGCTCGTGTCTTGACTTGAGCAGGAGGGCTATAAACTTCTCACCTGGGCTCTGCTTTTAATATATTCTTTGAGCCTGGGCAAACCACTTGTTCTTGTCTCTGTTTTTCTCTAGGAAATGCATGCCATACTTGTATACCTTATAGAGTTTTTTATGGTCAATTTACATTTTTTAAAGTATTTGGCATCCTTAAATGAAGATTTATTTAGAAACACAAAAATTAGCAAATCTCCAAGATAGATGTATGTGCAGTTGAACAGATGTCTGTCTTGATACCTTTATGCTGCTCTAATACTGCCTTCATAGAGATAAAAATTGAACAGCTGTTCAGTTTTCAAATGAATATAGTGAAATCGAGCATTCGTGTCACTCTGATAGTCATCCTAACAACAAAAAAGGCCAGTTTCATGCCATTGCTGTGGTATTTAGTACAATCAGTCTTAAGAAGTTCTGTGTAATCTGTTTGTCATACCTGTGTTAGCTGAGGTTTTTAGCTTTGACTGTCGTAACTGAATAAAATCTTACCTCCTTCTCAGAGAACACCACCATTTTTAAAAGTCCGATTCATACATTTCATTGCTTGTCCATTTTTTATCATGTTTGGCTTGTGAGATTCAGAGGCTTATAGCTGAGTTACAGCTGAGAAATTCTAATTTTCGTAGTAAACAGAATTTACTGGTAACAATATGGAAGCTGCTTTTGGTTTATTTGTTGAAAGCAGCTGAGTTAAAAAAAAAAAGACTCATTTTGAGTGTTCATGCACTAACATACTTCTTACACCTAGTTTTCCTCCTTGACATAAGAAGGAAAGTTTTACACCGATGAGAGAATGTAGAACTTTTATACTTATGTATTACTCGTGGTTTCTTAGCATCAGTTAGACAATATAAATTAAAATATCTGAAGATTTTTACCTATTGTATTTTGATAGTAGGCTGATAAAAAGTCCTACCAGCACAGGCTCCATGCAAATTATTTGTGTTTCTATAAGTCACTTAGCAAACTGTCTTGGAAACTTAACTTTCAAGACAAAAATTGCCCACCCAGAGGAGACTGGGACACAAAGATTCTATCTGGAACACATACACTATTTAACTTTTCTTGAGTCTACATCTATGTTTTCCAAAGCAGAGTGAAAAACACTCTGTAACTGTAAAGGTCAGAAATCTAATGTGATTTGAATCATATCTCTTTCTGCACAGACGTACATCCTAATGGTGATTCGCCATTTTTGTATCAACCAGACCGATTTTCTGAGAAAGCCTGTTGCTATTGTAAGTTCCTACTATATTCTCACTTTGACTGAGATACTCTGTATCTCACTGACAATTTAATCCTCCCCAAAAAAGGAAGTATTGTGAATTTTCAGGTTTTTTTCTTTTGGGAAAGAAGGCACCTTGTTCAAACAAGTGAACTTAGAGGTAGCAGTGGCATTTTTTACTTTATACTAACAACACTTACTTTCCTCAAGGGAAATTACTTCCAACATTGAAGGGGAATAGCGTAGGTAAGCAATGGAAATATTAAGAAATTGTTTATTATCATCTTAGCTTCTTATTTCTAAACAGCTGTATGTTTAGCTGTTAAACCTTTGCAAGCATTGAGCTACTGTGTATAAGGAGGAGGAGGGAAACTGATAGATGTTAGCCATCAGTGAGATGTAAGAAAGAAAACAGTGACATAGAAAAAAACCTTCATCTTTAGTGACTAAATGATTCAGTCCTTTGACCTATTAAGGTGTGACCTTTCATCACAGAGTTTTATTTCATTCTAACCTGTTTTAGAAAACTATATTTTAGTTTTTAGTGATACATTTTTTTGTTGCTTATTGTCATAAAATACAAAAAAGTACATAGAAACCATTTATTTCTTGATTTACTATATGGGCCACTAACTCCACTAATTAAGGTAATTGAACTAAGGCATTTTTAAAGCCACTTCACTCCATTTAGATTAAAGTCTTTCCTCAAAGACTCTATTTCAAATAAAATCTTAAATATGTGACTTTTCACAGGTATTTCCTTCTTGTTTGTCTTTGAGGAAGAACCCTTCTCCTACCTATCCCTACCTAATAATTCCTTTTATACTCTTCTCAAACACCACCCCTGAAAAGGCGAATGTTTCCTTTCCAAAGCTTCATTACCAGAAACCTGATAATTCCCAGTATGTGTAAGAGTAGATTACTATTGTCTCAAATAGACGAATATGAAAAACTTCCTAGCTAAAAATTCTGTAAGTGACTAAAGGACCAATAGCATGTTATGAAATGATTGCATTTTGCTAGAAAAAATATATCAGCATTTCTAGATGTACTTTAGATACTATAAAAACTTAGGAATAGATGATTGAGTGCAAATAAAACATTACTCTGGTTAACTGATTCATATTCCATTACAACACACTGGTTCATTTTTAAGACATAGGGAAAATATTAGGGTTTGTATTTATGCTATTTATAGCTCTTCATGAATTGCAACATTCACTAACAAAAATCAATAGATTAAGAGTAGTTATAGAAAAGTGTAAGTAATAAAACATTTTTCCATTGCCAAAAATAAATGAGGACTGAAATAAAATAAATGCATTTAATATAATTATTGAGGAAAATAGTCTGCAGGTGAGTCAGCTGATGTGTCAGCAATGTGGATGAGAATTTTGAAACTGTAGAATCTCATCATGATTTTACCCAACTCTGTTAGCTCTCTTTTTAGCCAGGAGACCTCACAGCATTATGCCAAGAAGTCAACAGAATTTTTATTTTATGTATTGGAAAACTGAGGTACAGAGAAGAATAATTGGATATTCTTGGTACCTTGTCAAGCCCATAGTAGAGTGGAAATAGAACGTGCATCTACTGAGTCCTCTCTCTTGATCCAGTGAAAGGAAATAGTTCTTATCCTACAATTTAAGAAGTAGATTTGTTCTGTTGAGTAAACTTGCTGGTTCTACTAAAATCCAGAAATACTTTACATTAGTTGAGGCTCTATTTCATGCAGTAATCCACATTTCAGGTACCACGTGATTTACATTAACTTATCTCCAATTATCTTTGATTTTCATGGACCTATTTAAACACATATAAAAACTAGTACGAGAGGTTAATATTAGGTCTTTAAGGCAAAAATTTTCCGTCTTCAGCTTGACTTTTAAAACTCAGATTTAGGAATTTAATGACTCAATATAATAGATTTTGGTACCTATGAAAAGCTCTGGTATCTGTGATGAAAAATCATGCAGGACCTTATTAACAGTTTTTTAAATGCTCTCCTAAACCTAGAAGTCTGATATGAAAATCATTAGGAAGCAGATGGAAAGCCAATTTTCACAGCATATGTCTTTGAACCAGGCAGAAAAACAATTTATCAGATCCTAATAGAATATAATGGGGAAAGTAAAATTCCAAGTGGTGGGGCTAATCCAGACTTTCTGTAGTACTAAAGAATTATTGAGAATGTCTTGCAATTTGCCTATGTTTCTATGTCTAGTTGAGCATAACATCAAATTGCTTGGAAACAAAGTAAGAATACTGGAGGACTAAGTACTCAGCCAGTTTCAAGTGTCCAGTCCTAAATTATCCCAAGAAGAATAATTTGTGAAGGAGAATGAAAAATGTGCGGTGTCCAAATCACTGTTTCCAAGAAGCCGTGGGATGAAATCCAGATGCAGGAAGTGGATAGCATCCCCCTGCAGTGAATAGACAGCAACAGAAGGGAGCTGCAGATGTCAAAAAGGAAGGACAGGGTGAATCCCTCCTAATTATTGAGATGCCTTCTAGATGTCATCTCTCATAGGCACTTGCGCTGGAGTAGTGAAGGGAAAAAAATGCCACAGCTGAGGAGCTATGAAACTGATGGAGCCACCACCATTAGCCATGGCGATTAAACTGGGAAAGAAATGGAATGACATATTCCATCAAATGTAGTAGGTAGCTGGGGTGGTCCATTAGCACAATTAACGTATTTTTTCATAAGACAAGATCTAGCATATCTCATACATCATTTTCCTACATGAGTAAAACAATGTGTCGTCTTTTAAGTGCTGTAGGTCCTCTTTTTCTGTCCCCCAGAAAATAAATTTGTGGCCAGGCACAACCAGCATTATAAAATAGGGCTATCTTGCCCTAAAATGGCAATAAATGTGCAATAATCATGCAAAGAAGAATTTGTCATCAGATGAATCAAATTCTTAGTAGCAGAAGTGATCAGAAAATCCCATGTTTAAGAAACATTAAGTAGCTGAAGCTGATGGGATTAATGCACTGATTTAATAGAAGGATGAGAAGACAGAACATAAGCAAAGCACTTTTCAAATCCTGGCAAAGAGAGTAATAACCAGACAGTAATCCACAGGTTGAGAAGCTTTTATTGTGAAGAAATTATTTTAGAAGTCATCAAAATGGACAACCTGTCCTACAAAATATCATGTCTCCACTGCCAGTCTGAAAATTGTTTAAATGGACTTTTTTCCATAAACAGGACTTATAATTGTAATAACAGTAAAATAAACAGCAAATGTTGGCAGATGCAGGAATTTTAGATCTCTTGTGTAGCCCTGCAGTTCCCAATAATGCATTGCTTGTCTTGGCAATTACACCACTTTCTGTGCTGTAGCAGCTAATAAGTCAAACCATGGATGTTGAATGTTTTTAGCGCTTTCTCTTCATAGTTCTGTGACCCAGCTTTCCCACAAGATATAGATCTTTTCCCAATCAAAGGAAGAGAGAGCAAGCAAACTCCATGCATCAACAAACATTTTGGGTTTCATTTGTGCATAACACCTCCATTTGAAGTTTTAATCTTCCATTGATTTGTTTTCTTCCATTGGTAAATGGAAATTTTGTTGGCTTTTTGTCAGTGAGGAAAATTTTAGTTGCCTTTCTTGTCATTTTGCGTTCTATTGCAGCACTTTAAATGAAATATAAAGGTCACACGGTAATTCTGCAGAGAAATACTATATGAAGCAATCGTAAGGATCATTACATATGACAGGAATCCCCATCCCACAAAGAAATAAATTCAAGCAGACAGACCTCTGAGAGATATTGCTCAAAGGGAAAACCCCTTTGTAGTAGGAGCTGCCAAAATGTCTGACATGCCCACCGCCAGTATAATCCTAGTGAACTAAATCAAACAACAAAACATTGAAAACTCTGTTTAGATTCCTCTGTAAAAGTCTGAAAAAGTTTCTTCTCAGTAAAAGGAAAACTATGATCGAATTAAACAGATGCTCCTCTTAACATATATGGACTCTAATGGGCAGCATTGGTGGTGTTTGTTTTCTTAAGAAAAAGATAATTGAATATTTATTGGCTGTGGAAATGAATGTGTGATAAAGGAAACAATCACAGAGTTAGTGAAAGAGCAATGACTGGAGGAAATCCATTACTGAGCAAAAGAAATTTTTTCTTGTAAGAAAATATTTTTTTTCTTCTAAGACCTTTTCCTGGAAGAGAACGACCACATAGTAGAAAGACCTATATATGAAGAATTTGAGAAATACATGGTGAGACTGGATGGATAAATATAGCTCAGTTTCTATCACTAGAAACATGTATTAAAATTACATTTTAATTCGTTTCATAGTTATTCTTAATTAAAACATCTGTTCTGATTCCAAGAGAATCTATGAATAAATAATTGGTAATATAGAATTTGTTTCTATACATTTTCTTCCAATGTTATGCATTTCATGTGATTATATTTGCATGTGTTAAAATTAATGAAAGCTAATCATTATAGAAGTAGGATGTTAAAGGGCATAAACAGTGAAAAAGTATTTATAATACATTAAATAATTCATTATTTATGTTTTTATAATTTATGCAATAAAGATACAGCCTTGGGTACTAATTTCTTTTACATGAAGAAACCAAAAATTTGTTTTTGGGGGGAGCAGCCTTGGGTTTTGGTTAAGGAAGTATGCTAGTAATCAGAAGATTTTGATTTCTATTCCACTCCTTTGTTCCCTAATGTCACAAACTACTTCGTGGGAGCTTTTAGATGCTATTGGAATACAGAAAATAGTTTTTGTTTTTTTCCTGAACTGTATTACACCATTCTTGAGAAATGCATACGGAGGTAATTTTAGATTTTGGAAAAGTCTATCCCTAGAAGAGTAACTAGGAGATGCCTGTAAAAGAAAAGTAAGCAATATCAAAGACAAGACTTGTTAATAGAAACATGAGTTTAATTGTTGTTCAGGTGTTTAGCAATTCCTGACATTCTGTCCTCCTCAAACCACAAGACTTACTGAGCCACAGTGTAGTTTACTTGAAGGCAGCAGAAACCTAATCCACTAAATCCTAATCCTAAATTATTAACTTGTGTGCCAACTTTATGGTAGATCCAGCATCAACTTTGTTCTGCTTTACAATACTAAATGGCACAGGTTGAGTAAATTATAGTCATCAGCTAAACTGCATTCACAGCTATTTTGTTTTGCCAGAATAGTATTAAAGTAGCTGAAGTACATTTTCCAATATCTCTCTACCTCTTTCCTGTCAGTCCCTCATTTTTCTTCCACAACCACAACATCCCTCACAAAGACAAAGACACTGCACATTCCTTTTCTTTATTGTTATCATATAAGTTACTATCTTTGTCCTTTTCCTTTAGCTCATCTGTTCTTATTTAACACTCTAACTGCAGTCCTGAGAAAGAAAGAAGAAAACACGTTTTGAAGTCACCCTCCCAAGTACTTGGAAGGGCTAAAGGTCTTTAATGGCTGCAGATGTGCACTGGTGTGCACGGAGAGAGTCAATGCTGGCCTGGACACGTGAGGGAGGAGGGTCAAGGAAATAATTTTTCTGGAACTGAAGGTGCCAAACTACTACAGGAACCCAGTGACAAAATGATATAATGCCGGGAGTGAAGTAGCCAAGCCCTATTTCTTTCTATGTGCACACTGTCATATGCACAAGTTGTATGCATGCATACTTGGCAGTATTTCTAAGTGTTAGACTATCTGGGTGAAAAAAAATGTTCAGTAGAGTTGGGTGCAATGGAGAATTACTGAAAAGAAATATTTTTACTTATATGGTTGTATTGGCCTGCTAGACATTTGCAACTTTATCTATCTTTAGAGGAGTTACCTGAAGTTTCTTTTCCAAGAAACATGCAACAACAGCCTTCCAAAATGGCTGCTGCATCTCATTGTTCTCAATGGCACTGAAATAGAAACTCACACCTTCCAAAAAATCCTCTGCCTCTTGTTATTTCCCTTGAGGAAAAAAAGCTAGGAGACACTCGGGCATCTTACGCTGCCAGACCTCATAAAAGAGAAACAGAGCGCCAGCAGTGCTTTATCTTATTACCTGATCAGTGTATCGACATATTCAGTATATGGGATATATTCTGAATATATTTATATTCTAGCTCGCCAACTAGAAAGGTGCACGCTGCAGCAACCTCCGCTGTTTTACTTGCGGTTTTGGTTTACCTCAATACTTACTTTGGTAGGAAACTGTGTTCACAGGCACTGAATTGGGACAGGGGTGTCGTGTATGTGCATGTTTGTTCAAAAGAGGCTGTGTGGCCAGGGTGACCAAGGTCTGTTGGGGTATTATAAATTCATGCATCTTCCCAAGAAGCAACTTGCTGATTTTTTTTGTATTCTTCTTGGAAGGCTGCTTGTAGAGGTTTTTCTTTTTCCTGTTCTGTATTGGAAAATTATGAAGAACCTTTTTCAAGACTGAACAGCTTTCCGTTTCCAGAATGGGAAAATTATCTTTTTCAAATTCATCTGAGTATTGTCATTTATTTCAAATAACATTTTGCCCTGTGGAGTGACAAATGACTTGTCATAACTCAGGAAACTGTAGTGTATTGGCAGGTGACTGTGTGGATGAAAAAGAATAAAATATCATTTCGATAGACAATATTGAAAGCTAACTTTAAAGATACAGTTAGTGATATTTGGTGAAACACCAATGATGACACGTTGGTTTATGTAATTTTGCATTATATATTCACTTTTGTATAGTTTTCTATTCATTTAATGATCAAGACGGAATGTTTTCTACATTTTTTACTACCTGAAACTCCTTACATTTCTTGCTTTTAATTAGAAAAAAAATATTTCATATCTGCACATGTAAGTGAAAAATTTCATGATCTGTAATGCATAAGGTCATTAGATCATGCATAAGGTCACTGTTTTCTTGTGTCCTTAGTATTCTCAGGATAAATGTCTATAACTTAACTATTTTCAGATGATATAAAGCACCATGAAGTGAAACATTGATAGGCAGTTACTATATCAAAATATGATAATGTGGCATAAAGTGACTTCAGACGCAGATTTTGTCAGAAAAAATAGTAGTTACATCAGACCTGATCTGGCACTGAAGACTAAGTGAAAAACACCCCACAACTAAGAACTCAGTATCTTAGATTGCACTGTTGCTTCTTGTGCCAGATCATCTGTGTTGATTAGTCAGCACTAATGGGCCATTGCTTGTGAACTTCTGCCCAGGGCGAGTGTGCTGTACCGAACAAAAAAAAGGCCTTCGTAAGCTAGAGCCCACCTTAGATGGCAGCTCTTTCAAAACTGCTTAGATGATAAGCATAGTATTTCCATTCTTTAACAAAGGGAACAATACAAAGACTTTTGCATTGCCAGTAGCAAGGAACAGCTGAGGTAAAGTTTCCTATAGATGCCCAAGACAGGTAAAAGGCTTTTCCATAATGGAATTAGAGATGAGAATAGTCTTAAAGTGTGAGGACTCTCTTATAATTGAACTTCATTTTAGATGTATGACATAAGATATTAAACTAGCTGTATGTGCCAAAGGAAGGTTTTTCTGATTTACTACTTCTAGCAGTCAAGTGACATGGTTTTCTTATTAAAATTCTCTTTGTAAACACTTTGTCTTTTCCACGTGTTATAAAAGGCAATTAGATTATGCTGTTGCTCTGGTGATCCTGTCTAATGCAAGTTTTACATCCCCTTGGCCAATTGGCCCTGTGCAGCTAACATCTAGAGCTGGCTGTTTCTAAAGCAGACTGGCTGAATCCATGCTGAATAGCACTAGTGGAATGACTCTGGATGAGGAATACATCTCAGACACCTTTGTACTTACACTCCCATAGACCTTTCTAGCATATGTAACATGTACAACATTTCTCTAGTTTGTGCACACATCATACATTAAAATTGAGCTGAGCCCTAGGTAGTAACCAGTAATCTGTTACCACTCATGTGATAGTTGTGACAACATACCACTGTTTTCTGCTCCTTCTTCTGCTGTGACCTCTGTTCCAGCTGCTTTCATTAATCGTGTTCCTGATGGAAGAGACATTCTCACTGTTTCAGGTTGAGGAACCTGAGGATGATGCTAGACAAGCTGCTGTAAGATGGGTATAGCCTGTAGGAAGTGGTACCCCCAGGCCTACCACACGTAGAGACAAACGATATATATGTGATGACCCATCGCTCACTCTATTTTAGTAGTGAAGCAGTCTGGGTCATCTCTAACAGACATCTCCTTTCTGTTGCTCAGAAGCTGCTGATCAGGGAGACCATACCCACTGGTAGGACTGGGCAGTAGTCCAGTCATCCTGAGATGACAGTTATCATTTAGAAGATATAAAATAAACACATGTGGAGGTCTCCCTAAGGGTGCCTTGTTCTTGCCACAGAGCACAAGCTCGCTTTCTTGGAGCTAATATATCAGTAAAGAGAAGGTTGCCATCAGAAGCCTTTCAATATTTGTGCTCTTTTTAAAAAAGCAAAATAGAACTGTCTTAATACCTCCTTTTATCTCACAGGTAGGATGCATTTCCAGATCCCACACTAGCTGTAGCACTAACTAGGAGACTGACAAAGCAACCTCTGTGCCTGAACTGATAGAATATATTTTAAAATGTTAACTGAAAAACTGAAAAGTGCATATTATGTTACTTTTATAAGATTTCTCATCATTTTGTGTATGGAGTGATGAGTGTAGTGTGATGTACTCTGCTAAGGATATGTGCTTGCTGCACCAGGATAGGGATTCATCTATATGTCATGTAAAGCTGGTGTAATTGCTGCACACTGGAGCACAGCCTTGTAACCCTCAGCACCTGGTACAGCAGGGTCATTTGGTTAAGCTCAGAAAGTCATGAGAAGCTCACTGAGGTGTGAGTCAACACATGGGCTAAAGACATGTGAAATAAGAAAAGTTTAAAATAAATAAAGAAATAAAAGGAAGTCATCAAAGACTCAACATCATTAATGCAGGCCACCGTATTAATGCTTAGCCTAAATCGTTAATGCTAGCTATCTTTTTATGTGCATTAGCCAACAAATGATTGCTTTCTACTCTTTAGATGTTGTTTACTGTTCTCCCAGAGTCTCTTCACACATGGGAAAATTTGCCCAAGCAAAAGTGACACCCCTCAGCCCCCTAAGGGGGATTACAGTACTATGCCCTGTGGTCCTCTCTGGTCTGCTTGGCTTGTACTCACAGGATGTACCACACCTTGTGCATGCTTGTAGATTGCAGAGATAGCTTAGTGATCTGTTTTTATATGCACACACAAGCATTTTGTTCAGAAACCTTTTTCAGAAGATTTTTTATATATTTATTATATTATTAAGTTCTGTTCTTTTCATATTAGAAGAAATATAACTGTTACTGTGATCTGTACACCTGATCTAGAAAAGCTGGACCACCTATTAGTTCTGTATAGACCAGACACTGACCTTCTGTGGCAGTCATATCCTGTTAAAATTGGCTTATGCTGCCACTGATTTAGAAGCTTTAGAATAGAAAATTGCTCTAAATATTCTGTCCTTTTCTACTTTTTCTCCTGTCTCAGTTGTAAATTCTAAAATATTTCAGTAGGATTCACCCTAACTATAAAGTACCCTGTATTTTAAAGTATTTGGGGATTCTTAAAAAAATGCATTTATTAAGTTAGCTGAATTGTGAAATACTGTTTTGAATAGACTATAAACATATAAAAAAGATTGAATTTCTAAACCTGTTAGTAGGTTATACTTTGTAAACACCATTTGCAAATAAGCCTATTTGCTGTGTGGAAAGCAAGCAGGTTTCTGTTCAGTTTCCAAAGCCTTGCTGCCAAACTATACAGGGGCAGCTTTTCAGTCCATTCTTTGAATCTACTAACAAACTATAAACACCCTTCAAAGGTAAACTTCTGTAAACTACTTGTTTCCTGTTTTATAAGGGAAACAGTGTTGCTTGGAGGGTAATGGAGGATACAGGGCAATGAGAGAAACCAATATTTCACATTCAGTTGACTGTTGTGGTAAGTAAACTATTACCTATTTGTTTATGTAAGCAGGTTGTAAGACTTTCAAATTTACTTTTGGTAACTCATGTGAGAAGAGGTGGAATCGGAGAAAACTCGTTTCTTTAAAAATAAGCAAAATAACCATAGCTCTTTTTTCAGCTTTTAATAACAAAGGCACACAGCCTCCAAACTCCTTTTTCTCCAGTATAGGGGTAGGTAATTCATTTATCAATAACTGCATAACAGTTACTGTACTATGAAGTATGTGTGGAAATGTGTAAAACCCCTGAATTTTTTCTACTGGAAATTAATTGATGATGTTGTGTGAAGGTATGTTAAGACAAGAGCTGAATGGAGAAGTTCAAACATATAAATGGCTGAATAGAAAATAAAAATAATGCATTTCAGGTTTATTCCTTGCATTTTGCTTAAAACCAGACTTGAAGGTTTCTGAGAACAGAACATGCAAACCTGAGCTATGCACAGAACCGTCCATATAATATGGTTGATTGTATGGCAGTACAACTCTACTGGAGAGAAAAATCCATCCTGGAAAGAATACAAGTGGCTTGATCATAAACTCTGTATCCAAAGTTAGCTTCCTTATGGCTATGCCTTCAACAGCTTAGCATCTAATAGGAATTACAGGACATTACTTTGGAGTTTTATCTTCCTCAGAAGAGATGGTTAGCATTTCCAGAAACAGGCGATCAATATCATAGATCGAGACAAATTTTGTATAGTCAATTAAATACAGTTAAATGATGGTAAAATAATTTTAAGGTTAAATACTTTTTTAGTGATAATTCTGATGTTATTTATTGTTTCAGACAAGCATATTCGTTCATCTTTCAGTCTCAGCTCTCTGTATGCCTTGGATTTTAGTTCCATATTTTTAGTAAACTTGATTGACATCTTAACCCTCCAATTTACTTCTTTATTTTATTTTAAATGTGCTTTCTCCTTTCATACTCCTCACAAAGGATATCTTTACTGTTAATCTTTTTGTTGTTGTTGATTTTAAGCAGGCGGGTGCACTTTGTTTAAAGGTTGAATTGAATCGTAGACAGAAAAGAGAGAATTTTTAAAGGCTTAGATTCATAAAGCTGGCAGCTTGCCAGTTGGTCAGTCCTATGACATTGTTCCCTCTGTCTTTATTTAAACTTTGTTTCAATATTACATTGCATAAATCAAAAGACATACTTTTAACAGGTGAAAGCTTTTTTCCACAGACTTCTTTTTTTGATTTTGTGTGGGAAGTTTTTGGTTTTCTCCCCTGTTTGGACTAGATGGATGCTGAACAGGAAGGATTTCTACTCGACATACACTCTGTCACGAGCAGCTGTGACCACGTGCGTGGGGCTGAGTGTGCCAGCACCGCGGTGCGCGGCGGCGGCTCCAAGCTGGCCACCCTGCACCTTGTGCTACTGTGCCTGAAGGAGAGCTCCTCTGGAAACTCTTGCCCAGGCTTATGTAGGGCAGTGGGAGATATGCCGCAGCTGGAAATGACTCAGGGAAATGAATCATTTCCTAATTATCCTCTAGTTTAGAACAGACTTGCTGCCTTCTTGTGTCTTGAACTATTATTTACACCTGAACCAGTATTACGTGTCACTGCTCTCATACAGTGACATTTTTAGCTCTTTCTGGACAGCTGCACATGATTCCGCAAAGGAAGGGGTAAATCAGGCTCTAATTCTGCAAGCCTGATGTTGTTCTTTCAGCCTGACTTTCTTCTAATCCTGTTGCAGTGGAAGTGAGAGAAGAAAAAATTAGACTTCATTATTTTTTGCCTTCAGACGTTCTCCCACTTTCACTGGATTAACAGGTTAATCGCTGTATTTGGCTTGCTTATGTGCAACTAATAACATTTTTATTAGACAATTCAGTGCTGCAATCTTATAGTAGGAGCAATTTGTGCACTACATTTGAAGTTTAAAATGAGTAATTTTTGAATATTTTTGGTGTTCTGGGAAGGAGGATCATTAGAACTGTTCCATAGATAAGGGAAAGGGATGATCTTATTAAAGTGTTGGGCTTTAACCTTTAAAATGTTGTTTCAGGAATGACCTATACTGTTTTTTACTGCAAAAGTGAATATTTGGGGAAAATAAAAGTAGATCAGAACAAGGAACTTAAAAATGAAACCCTTTTGAAAGTCTACTGCAGATGCTGGTAGCATAAACAGTTTTGCTTACGCATGCATACTTATTAGTTTCTTCTCCTGAAGCCCAGCACGAAACAGACAATTTCTTTTTATCTGATATCACACTTACTGGTTTTATTGCATTTTTTTAAATGCAGTATTTCCTCCTTATCCTTGTCTGAGAAAACTGTAACCAATATATGGATATAAAAATAATTTTGATTTTTTTGTTTATTTGTGAGTCTATGATTGTGTACATATGAACACATACCCGTTATATATATAAGGTCTATACAAATATAGAAAATGCAAAGGAAAGTTCATTTTTAAAGCTTTTTTGACATTTGCAAATCATATAGCTATGTTAACTTGGCTAATGTTCTCAGCAGATTCTCTGAAGAAATTCACACAATTTATACAGTGTTTTGCATGCAGGAACTCTGTAAAGTTATGTAGGCGTCTGTTCCTGCAGATGCTTTTGGGGACATGTGTTGAGTACTCAGATTGAATGCAGTTACAGTATGCACATGCTAAAAATTATGGACACGTTAAATCTTCTGCAGATAAGAGCTAAAGATTGATGTTTTATTTTCTAAGGCCAATATATACATAGAGAACATAGAATCAGTGACTGTTTAGTGACTGCTGGTTTTGAGACAATAAACTGACATCTTTTTCATTGCTCTGTTACTGAATATTGGGCTGCTGACTTTTCCTTCTTGCATGAATGAAAATAAAACATACAAAGAAATGCTCCAGAATTAAAATATCTGCCCCTTTTTCCAGCTGCAGGTAGCTATGAACCCATCCAATACCAGGGATTTTTTAAGCAGCAAAGAACTCGAATTTCTGCTGCTTTTTCAATTCTCACAACAAGGTTTGTTTTCAGGCAGATGGGACAGACAAGATCTAACTCTCCTCTTTTTCCAAACTCATGGATCTTGTTGAAAATGGAAGCAGCATTTTAAACTATTGATTAACTACTGTGGTTTTGGAGCATTTTAAGAGGTGTAGTTGATAACATATCTTACCTGTAAAATCAAAATCCATTTCTGTACCAGATTAAAAACACGGAAAGAAAATTAGGAGTTAAAAGTATATTCAACATGTGGAAATATTGTGCAGCTGGTTAAAAAAAAAAAAAATCCCAAGGGTGGGAAGACGTGTAAAAAGAAATACTACTGAAGGGCATAAAGTTGAAATCAGATAGCATATTGACAAGGGATTTTAATATGGCCTGTACTAAAAAAGGAGATTGTGATTTTTAGCTGCTTTCACCAATGCTATGAATTAGAGAAGCAATAAAACTTTTTTTAACCTCAAAACTTCTATTGCAACTGGGTTGTTGCCTTAATTTTTTACAGTATCCTACCAGAATGTTATTCATAAAATAGACTCAGTTTCAGAAAAGAGCAATAAAAGTTGTTGGGAAGAGGAATGAATAATATCTGGAAGGAGAAAAACAAAAAACATCCAACACAGATGAGTATGTGTTTCATTTAATTCTAACAAGCTCATACATACATAAATTATCAAGTATTAGCATACATAATTCAAATATTCAGATGTTTTAGCAGATCAGAAATTGTTTCAGGTGATTTGGCTTTTACCATAGGAATGCATGTGCAGAGGGATCTACAGTACCATTTTTTTCTACAGGAATCATGAATCAGTAGAAAGAACAATGTTCTAAGAGGTAATTGGAACTCAATTTAATTTTATGTCATCATTCATTCTCTACTGCCATGTCATATTTTACTTTATACCATCGCTATATTGAACTGCCTATGGAATAACAGCTGGGCTTTTCTTCACAAACCTTTATTCATCTTGAAAATTCCTCTCCAGGAGAGGTAAGAAATCTTATCTCCATTTGACAGATGGAGAAATGGCACAAGACAAGGTAAAAATCATTCAAAACATCTAGTGATTTTGAATCTTAATCTGAAATGACAAAAGCTTAACTTTTTCAAGTAATTTACCATTTTGAATAGCATTTAATAACTTTGAGCCACTTTAGTGATAGCCACGGGTACTCACCAAGCTCTGTCAACAAATTCTGTATTTTGCTTATTTAAAGAAATGCAACATCAAAATGATGGCCAGTTATCTGTTGTAGTCTGTTTCCACTACGTCTTACATTCATTTTTGCTTCCCCCTTTCATCCTGGTCTAGTTTGTTTTCAAGATGCAGAAGCGCAAGAAACATGGGAAGAGAGAGTGCAGTCCCATGACAGCTCCAAGTCAGCACCCTCCTCACTTTCCCACTGTGTCTGAATGTGTGTTCATATAGTTTCTACTCCTGCTGGCGCTGGCACAGATATTCGTGTGTTTGCTGAAAACAATCACTGCTAAAAAGCTTTTGGCTGGCTGTGCTGCACCCGGGCTGGTGTGAGAAGGAAGGCAAGAGCACACAGCAGAGCCTGGGAGAGAGGGAGGGAACATGAGGACCTTTGAGCTTTGGCTCATGCTGCCATGCGATAACAACACACACTTTCCTCGTACCTGTATGCTGGCTGGCACAACCGAGGCTGTCAGCTGCCAGAGCAGCAATTTCTGAAACATATCTCTTTTTTTGGTACATGCAGAGAAGCAAGGTGAGTGAAACAAGCTCTGTGTAGGCAGTCTGCAGAGGCAGAGCCTTAGCAAGGGTCTGCAGCAGAAATGCTCTGCTTGGGTACTGTTTTCTAGAGGAATGGCAAAGGGTACTTCCCTGACAAACTGACAACTGTGCTAAATTTCAAACCACTAGAGCTTCAACAAAACAACTGTGAAAAAGCAAAACAACAACAACAAAAAAGTGTAAGCATTTCTTTATTGTAATTATGGCAATAGCTTCTTTTTGTTGTTACTTTAAAAAAAGAAAGAAGTATTAATACAATGAGGTAAATATCTACCAAGGAAAGTTTCAGCCTGCATGTATGAAGTTTAACAAAATTATAATAATCTGAAAATGGATCCAAATATTGGAAAATGATGTGCAGGATTAAGTACAGGTGAGCTAATACTTATATTGTAAGTTGAACAATGATCCAGAGAAAATACATAAATTCTGCAGATGAAGGTGAACCTTAAATATTAAAGAAAGTGATGTATCCACATCTTTTCCAGAAAAGAAAGAATATTGGGATAATCTATTTAATATCAAGGCACATGATACTATTTTGACCTTACAAGTGAATCTATGATGCAATTCTTATGACTTTATTTCGAAATAAAACTATACTACATAAGGCCTCACAAAGAGTACATAGAGAAATTCAGCATTATTCAGTTTTGCCTTTCATACATTTCTAATGCTGCCAGGTATATTGTTATTCTAAGTGACATTATGGTGGGAGTCTGTTGCTGCTTCTGGGGCATGGCATGATATATGCACTACCTCTCCAGCACTGTATATGCCTGGAACTGCTTTGGGAATGGTTGTTATAATCATATTCATGGTGCATCAGAAAACATATTTAAAAGATTAATCTTGATATTAGTCAGAATTTCTCCCTGGGAGACCTTGAATGATTAAATTACTAGTTATCTGAAGCATTCACAACTCTCTTAGTTTCTGATTTCTAATACAAAAACTTGTTTATTATGGACAAAGTACTCTATTGTTAACCTACACTCATGGAAGTCTAGAAGGACTAGAAGGCATTAAGGAAATAATAGGCAGAATTCTCTTCTGAGTTGCATCATTATGAACAAGAGTTTCAGAAATGCTAGGCTAGTTTAACAGTTGTTCAACTTTTTTTTTTAACAATGTCACAGCATGTCACAGAAGCCTTTAATTGTGTATGCTGTATGCCCACATGTGCAATTATCTCAGTTCACTAGCATGAAACTTTGTTAGAGTATCTCATGCTGTCGTGTTCTGAACATCACCCAGTGAGGGAGAGTTCCTGGAGAAGGACCTGAAACCTTGAAGTTTGGTTCATCAGTGGCAATTTGGCCATTTTTCACTAAAGGTTTAGTTCTGTTTATAGTGTGAGGATATGACTGTTAAGAGGATTTCTATGAAATGAAACTTTGCCTTCTTCTAGGTGTTTGTTGAGCTAAATAAAGATCAACCCTACCATATTAATAGCTCTACATAAGAACATCTTTGGCCATCACTGTCAACAGATGTAAAACTTGCCTGGAACAGTATGAAAAGGCTGTAAAAAAAGAAGAAATAGGCCTACTGTAGACACAGCAACTGATTCAGCTCTTATTAACAAAAGCCCTTAGTACACAGAGCTACTAGGTTGTCTTCATTATGTCTCTTTTAAAAACTCTGAGATTACGTTGAACTGTGATGGCCGTCCTATTTAGATACTAGTATTCATTGCATGGTCAGTTGGGGTTTTTTGGCTAACAACAGAAAAAAATTGTTGAAATTTTGTACCCATCAGTGCTCAGAGATTATTATAATTTTACATGGCTTACTCTTTGAATTGGTAGGAATTTCAAAGAACTGATAAAAATACATGATTTTTACCCCATAGACCACATAAGATATTGCTTATCCATATGTGCCAGAGATAATCTCAACATTTTGAATGAAATGGCCAGTGATCACAAATTGTAGAACAGTATTCTCCAGCACTCTAGCAGCATACACATGTATTTGTGCAATAGAACAACATTCACTGACTTCTCATTTCTCCCACACTGAGTAGTGTCAGACCTCCTAAACCAGAGTTGTCTTATTTCATCTTCTAATCATAGTATTTGTCTTCTGAAATTTGGTATGATTTGACAACAGTTGAAATCACTATGTAACATTTTCCTTCCCCAAATCAGATTAATAACCTAGGTAGAGTGATTGCAATGGATTTTCTCTAGAAATTCATCAGGGTGGGATGGGGAACATGGTTCTTGATTGTGTGACTACAAGAGATTTCCTTGTTTTTCAACTGTTAATTTTCCATGCAATTGAATTAAGACATTTCCAACAAGTAGCAAAAATGCACACACATTACTTTGACTTGGTATTGCCTAGAAGCAATGCAATGGATTATTATCTGATTAAGTAATAGCTAACTTATTGATCATATCAATATCCATCTGTGAAAGTTGTGTAAAAATCATCATCTCAGAGAAGTAGCCTATTAACTATGGAAATTATTATTATGCTGGCCACTGGGTGCCACAATCAGACCATGCCCAAGTTAGGAAGGTTTTGTTCTCCTTTGTACTGTCAGGAAGTTAAAATAAGATACAGTTTCTGAAGAATCTGGTAAAAAGTGTCTTCTATAAATTTGAATTGCCCTCTTGATCACATTGAAGAGCATCTGACAGGCATAACAGAGATGCAACTTGCAGTGTCACTTGTGATTATTTAAAATTTAAATTGGCTTGTTGAAATATACTGTGAATGGTTGTGGATACCTAGTAGAAATTTCTATCATCATTTTGGAAGTTTCAATTTAGCATACTCCTTTTTAATATCTTTTCTAATTTAAGCTTCATAATATTATTTTAAATGAACTTTTTCTAGATATAGAATTTCTAAATAATCATGCAGATATATATAGAAAATCATTCCTAAGTACTGTTATTCTCAGAATCTTGACTGTCAGGTGTCTTACATGACAAGTGAATACAGCAAAATCCTAGAACATGATTTTGAGAGGAATCAGTGGGGAATACTTAAACAGGTATTCTGTAATCTTTGCAGATAGTGAACTTGTCACCTCAGAGTAGAAACCATATTTCAGAGAAAGGGTGCATGGATGAGAGGATGCTGAGTTGTCACTTAGAGGCATAAATATTCACAAAAATAGTATTTTATTTTTAAAGCTAAAAGCATAACCATGGCTTTGTCCTTTCTGCTTATTTAGAAATGCATGCTTTAGAACTTCCACAATTACTGAGAAAAAAACTACTGATGAAACAAAAGGATTTATTTTTCATTCTTGAAGTAAAAACTACATAAACTATAGTAATTAATCAAATTCGTTCCACAAAACATGTATCACATAGCCCATATTGCAAACAGAATGTAATACTTCCAGCCAGTGCAGTAAAAAATTAATAACCTTTATATAAGATTTTCCCCTTTCCAAAATAAACTAAAACGGAAATTTTAGAAGTATTTAGTGGAAGATAATTATTCTTTTGCCAGATGAGGTTCCTTCCTTAAAAAAAAAAACAAAAACAAACAAAAAACAAACACAAAACCACACAAAACAAAAAATATGGAAAAAACCCCAACCTTACACTTTAAGTCAGTCAGTCGGATGTAAAGTGAGATAGCAGAGTCACAGCAGATACTGCAATTATTCTATTGCTATGGTTTTTTATTTACTTTTAGTTGGAAGATGAAGATGGTAAGGTAAGGAACATGACAAAAGAGTAGGAGGGTGTGAAGCAGCAGTGGGAAAAGTGTGAGGGAGGAGAGTTTGTAAGCAAACAGCCACAGAATTGTGGTTCTTCCTACATCTTATAAAATCATTGCTTCCTGCTTTGGCAGAGCTTTCATCTTAGAATACGCACGTGGATCCTGTCTTCTCATTTCCCTCAGTGACATTTGGTGAAACAGGGATATACAACAGCTAGAGCCTTCCCTTAGCAACTCTCAGCGTAGCAGTAACATTGGGACTATTTTCTGATTCCTTTTCAATGCAATAAGGTTTCCTTTACCTCATCTTTATCTGTAGACTGTTCTGTGATACCCTGAGAGAAACTCACAGGTCATACTTTCTCATTCCTATGTTTTTCAATATTCACCATCGTATGATCAGTAATTTACCAGCTGCTTTCCTATAGCGACACAAACTAGTGACACAAAACCAGCCCAAGAACGTCTGTATCGTTCATGGCTCCCTCAGTCACCTTCTGTTATCATGACATCTCAGCAGTGGTTTATCTACGTAGTTATCATCCTGCTATCACAGAGCTTTGACCCAAGCTATGCTTTCATTTGGATAAGTCACCAATGCCCATTTTGCACAATCTATTTTACAAGTGGATACACTATATGCTGAGAGAAGTGCATTACAGTGATGAGTAACAGGGCAGAATCTTAAAGAGAACAAAATTTTTTTTGCTGTTTTGTTGTAAATACTCACTAGCTGTGAAACTTGTGTGTCATTTATTGTTGACCTCATTGTGGTGCTTTTATAGCAGGTTTTACCTTGCTGTATGAATGGTCTGAATCTAGATGGGATAAGAGTATTACCAGCGTAGAATAGCCATGCTAACACTTCTTTGTGTAGAAGGAAGAGCTGCTCTGGGAGAGGAATGTACTCCCACAGGAATTAAAGACTATTGTAAACATTATCTCTTTCATCTAAACAGATAAGATGATTTAGAGATGTGGGCACCTCTTTGGTTGTGCTTTCTCTAACATAAGCACGCAACAACATAGTCTACATATTAAAAAAAACCCTCAAAACAAAACAAACCTCACCAGTATACCCTTGCAGTAAAGAAATGCAACTGCACATTGGGCTGTACTAGCAAGTATTTAGGAAGTCAAGGGAAGCAATCCTTCCCCTTAGGCCATATGTGGAGTACCATGTCTGCTTTTCAACTCCACAATACAAGATAGTCAATGACATGCTGTCAGAGAGGGCCACCGTGATAAGAGGGCTGAAGCACAATAGGAGAGGC
The DNA here is from genome assembly GCF_047370975.1 of Nipponia nippon. Classification (NCBI taxonomy): domain Eukaryota; kingdom Metazoa; phylum Chordata; class Aves; order Pelecaniformes; family Threskiornithidae; genus Nipponia; species Nipponia nippon. The sequence goes on along the minus strand of NW_028262290.1, from coordinate 85,641,707 downwards.
AGAAAGAGTAGGATTTGTTTAGTCTAAAGAAGGGAAGGCTGAGGGGAGACCTTATTGCTGTATGGAGGTACCTGATGGGAGGGTACAGAAAAAACAGAGCCAGACTCCTCTAGAAGATGCACAGCGGTAGGACAAGGGGCAACAAAACCAAGTTGGAGTTTAGTAAAGTTTGGTTAGATATTAAGGAAAAAAAAAAAATCACCCTGAGTGTGGTCTGACACTGGCACAGATTGCCCATAGAGGTTGTTGGATCTCTATCATGGAGATGTTCAGAACAGAACAGGACAAGGCCCTAAGCAACCTGGTCTAACTGGACCTGCTTAGAGAAGGAGGCTGGTCTAGATGACCTTCACTAGTAGTTTTCAACATATAAGTCTTACACATCAATGATTCTATGGAAAAAAATCAAACTCCAGACTAAATAGAATACTCCAGTATATGAAAAGAAGGTGAGAAAGAGAACATTGTAGAATTTTGCATCCAAATTGTCTAATCTGTGTAGCAGATGCCAGTATTTAGATCACAAGGGGAAATACAAAACCATTAAAATATACAAAAGGATAATAGTAGATATGTTTACCAAATTTCTTGATTATTATCAAAGTAGCTAAGGAAATAATATCACTTATTTGCTGCATCCTAGATGTTTTCATTGTAATTGTGCTTGTCATTGCAGTACATTTACATTGCAATTGATGCTCTCGGGTTAAGGTGTTCTGTGGCTGCTCTACTGGCACAGTATTTTATCTTATTTGTGAGCCATAGCTTGTGATGTGTTATGACATGACATAAAGATGTGCAATATAAAAAAAGAAAAAAAAAGGCAAGGCAAGTTATCCACTCTGACATAATTTCTGTAGGGCAAAACAAGTCTTCGCTTCTAATTCAAGCCTCAGAACCACATACAACATATCAGTTGTCAATCATTACTTGTGTTAATGCATATATTCCTAAAAGAAACATAAGGCTTCAGAAATACTACTTTTATTTTGTTATAAACAGTTGTTTCCTTGTTTTTTTATGCTGTAAGGTTATTAGACTTCCTACATAAAACATATTAAAAGTGCATTTCCAAAATTGTCTTTGTTTTAACAGCATACTTTTCAAATATTGGGTTTCTATTATAACGGCTACTATGGCAGTAGAAGATAATGCTATACATTAAATCCTGAAGCTAGCAGATCAAGTCAGACTAATATGAATCAAAATAAAGCCTGAAAAAATAATGGAATTGGAAGTAGCTTCTCTGAAAACAACAAATAGCCTTTAAAGAAATAATTTCAATATTTTTCCTCTTATATAATGTGCATGATTACAGTATCCAAGCATCTCGCATATGTAGAAATGTTTGTCCTCGCATGCATATCTGCAGAAAGAATTGTAATGGATGTTGCTTGCTTAATTCTTGATCGACTGTCCCCAGTCAACTGCAGTTCTTAAGTTCATAGTTACAGTAGATACAGTATTTGTTTTTTTTCTGAAAAGAATGCATATTTATATCCTTACACACAGATTATGTACCACTTCTAATGAATTCTTGAATATACAGTATTTTAAGGACTTTATTGATAAAAACTTTAATGCCATTGTAAGTGTTGTGCTGATAGATTTATAGCACTTTCATAGAAACTAGCTTTTATGTTTAAAAGATAATGCTTCTAGTAATATAAGAATGATTGGCTCTGTAACCTTTCCACTGATTGAAGTTTTGTGAGCAGTAGTCTGGCTTTCCACTTTCTGAAAACTTGAGATGTGAGAACCTATGAAAATTTTTTGTGTGAATAAAGTTATTAAAAATTGTCAAGACTATAAATTACTGATACTTCCTTAAATACACATTGTGTATAATCAATTGGTGGTTTGCATATCTAGTTTCAGATATTTAAATTTCTGTCCTGGAATATAATTGCAGTTGTAGGCTTAAGAAGAACCAAATACTTGTATTAGGCACAGACAACCTCCAGTCAGAATGACAAAGATTTTCAGAGAGAGGAAGAAATTGTCTAATATCTTCTCTGGATAACTTAATAATGCATGCAACCAGATCTTACATGTATGAAGGTTTAAATAGCTCTTCTATCCAAGAATCAAGTATGGGCATAATAAAAGACTGGCATCCCTCTATGTAGGACTTTAAGGATTTTTTTTCTTAAATCAAGGCACAAACTCGTTCTATCAAATAACCCAGGTAACTTACTAAGCAGTGAAGGATTATTACCATGTAGTGTTCTAAGATTTGTCTTGGATAGGTTTAAAGAATGATAATTTGTGTTATACAGTCTTGTATACTGTCTCACAGTTCTGATTCTGTTAAACTTGCATATATACTTTTATAAGGAATAGATGAGAAAATTTATCTTTTTATGATGATTCACCAGTGTAATCTAATCTTTGCCAGTTGTATTTTCCACAATGAAATTATGTACTTTGCTTTTAAGTGTAGCTTCAATGAGATTATTGTGGGCCCTATAACACAACAATTCATTGAGTTGCCCTGATATATTTGTAGTATGTACTGTACTCCTATTTGACATGCACAATACAAGATATGCCATGTTCTAAGAAGCTTGGTATAACCAGTTTTTATTTTTGTATTTTTGAAATTAATTCCTTTTGTATGAAACAGACTAGAAAATCTACCCTATGTATATATTCTAACATGAATTTACTATTCTATGATATTTTTTATTACCTTACTATGGCAAAACTGCAGCTTAAAAGCAGGAAAAACTTTCCTCTGATTTTTCAACTTCCAACATTCTCTTTTTCTCTTGGAAATTTTTGTGAAACTAGCAGTCGTCCTCTGTCATTTCTTCTGCTAACTTTCAAATGATTCATAATGATAAAGATTAAAAGACAGCAAAGGACAGAATTATGTATACATTCTTATTCATGAAAGGTTTTCTCTTCTAATTTATGTTCTGTGTTTTCCAGCTGAAATTTCAGCATTTAGACTTGAATTCAGTGAACTCTGTTTCCTACAATCTTGTGTCCACTTACCTGGTGGAGCTTGGGAGATCTGGCTCATTCCTAGTCATGTTTGGGTCATCTTTGGGACCTGTTGACTCAGCAGATATTCCATTTTCTAATTTAAGAATGTCTAGCCAAGTAGGCCAACCAATTCCTTGGATAGCTTTTGGTGAAAGAGCTCTGCATTGTTCTGTTCTGCTACAGGGCTTTCTAATCACTTGCAGTGGCACAGCTACAGTAGCATTTCCTCTTCTCTTAAAATTTGGTCTTCAAAGAATCATCATTCTAGAATGATCCCATTAAGTGATCCAAGAAGGAGAATTATGTTGCTTGTGAAGATGCTAGTGAGGAAAACTGAGACATTCCTACAAAAAATGTCAGAGATGAGAGGAATTTAGAAGACAGATTCTTAAACCTATCATTGTTGATGTAAGACAGTTTTTTCTCCAAAAATAATAATTGAATGCGAAAACAGAGCAATGAAGATGTGGTGGGTTGACTTCAGCTGGCTGCCAGGTGCCCACTCAGCTGCTCTCTCACTCCCCCTCCTCAGTGGGATGGGAGTAGAAAATAAGATGAAAGACTCATGGATCAAGATAAAGGCAGTCTAATGAAGGACAGCAAAGGCTGCACATGGAAGTGAAATGAAGCAAAGCAGAGCAAAAGGATTTATTCTCTATTTCCCAGCAGCAGGCAATGTGCAGCCACTTCCTGGGAAACAGGGCTCCAGTATGCATAACGGTTGTTTTGGAAGACAAATGCCCCCCCACCCCCTCCCTCCTTTCTCTTAGCTTTTATTGCTGAGCATGACATCATATGCTATGGAATATCCCTTCGGTCAGTTTGGGTCAGTTGTCCTGGCTATGTCCTGTCTCAGCCTCTTGCCTATCCCTAGCCTACTGGCCTCTGAGGAGGGGTTGGAGAGGCAATCGTGATGCTGTGTGAGCACTGCTCAGCAGTACCAGAACGTTGGTGCGTTATCAACACCATTCTAGCTAAAAAATACAAAGCACAGTACTGAGGGCTGCTATGGTGAAAGTTCACTCCATCCCAGCCATACCCAATACAGAAAGTTTGGAAATGTGATGGTTATTCGTTGTTTATAGAGAAAATGAGACTGAGCATAATATAGCAGGATGTTAGCTTATGTATTGATCGCTTTTACAAGTTTGTCTCTCACCTAGGCAAATATAACGTTGCTTCATATGTATCCATTGAGTGCTGACACTACATAGTTTTACAAGCATTTAAATTTCATCCCATTACTTTTCTCTGTCCATCCATTCATTGGCTCCCTTTCTTTTTACGATAAAGTAGTACAAGCCTCTCACCTTCGCTCTGAGGCCAGATAGTCCATCTTCTACCCTTCCTGTCATTTGGAGTTCAGTATCAAGAATATTGCTGCAGACCACCAGCCTATGCTGACAGCTTCCATCATGCTCCTCAGGTAAACACAACCAGGCTTCTTCTACTACTGCTCATCAGCCTACCTACAAATATTTGAGCAGTTTTTAAATTGTTTCCCTTCAAATATCTCCTTAAGTTTTTCTTGTCATGTGTTGCCTACACGAAGTTGCCAATTGTATAAATGGCTGTCATGTGCTTTTGCCCACCACAACAGGTCCTGTAGTTTCATTGCTTCCTTGAATATCACATTCCATGAGTTACTCAATTTGAAATTTCTTTTAAGACCATTTTCAATCTCTGTACAGCATCAGGCTCAATGGCGTAGTGGTCTCTGAATGGGACTGTGTGATATCCTGATAGTTTACTGATAAGTGAAAACCCACATGATTCACAACTGAAGGGTGGTGGTGGTTGTTTTTTTTCCTATTCAACTAGCTGTGACTAATCGTTAAAAGCTTTAGACAGTTTTAAAATTAATGGATTTATAAACAGAATAAAAGGCAGCTTTTGTTATAAAAATGAATAATGTTTACTACAGATTTTTATTAGAGATTAATAAAGAAAATAATAAAGATGGATTTAAGTTAAAGCCATCATCCATAATTCATCTGAGAACCTCTTTTTTCTTATCCCTACTTAGTGTTTTTGTATGCAAAAACAGCACACAGATTTCGATGGAAATCAGAAGTAGGGAAAACTTTTAAAATAAGAAACCATTCAATGTGCAATTCATTCCTGCTTAGTTTGGTAGAGCCTGGTTCTTCTGCCATTCTGGATTGCTTATAAGCACCATATATTATTTCACAGTGTGGTGTCTGAGCAAGTGAGGAAGGGACGTTTGAAGTAATTGTTGTTTGGAATATCTATTTTTGTTAGTCAAGTCCTGCAAATTGGCTTTGTGTCAGCATTCAAAAACTGCTATTAACAACTGTATTGTTTTCATTGCTCATGTACTGAGGGAATGTAGTTAGTTTGCATATTTTATAAACTGACGAAAAATAAATAAAAGAAAAAAGAAAATAGAATCAGGAAGCAGTTCATGTTTCTAAAGGCACTGCCAAAGGGTTTCCAGCCTGAAGACTGTTAAAAAAAAACAAAACAAAACAAAACAAAAAACTTTTGAGGCATTTTAATCTCAGTATAACATGGCCATTATCAGCCTGAGGAATGCTGAGAGATTAAGTATGTTTACTAACTTGAGATCTAATTAAAAAGCTGCGTGGCAAAAGAAATGAAGAACATTTCTTGTAATAAAATTCTCTAAATGGTAGATGTTGACAGAACTTGGACTAAGAATAAAGCTGAGAAGTTATACTTTCTTTGAATACCATGTTCCAGTTACAGACAGACATATAATAATGTTTCAGTCTGTAGCAGACATAAAACCCATAATTTTATATGAAAATATATATAGGCATTTTCTTTTATCACCTACCCACCTCCAGCAGGGTAGACAGGTATTTGATTTTTGAAAACAAGTAATTTTTGAAGAATTACCTTTATACTCAGAACAGGAACTGTCATGTTTGTTGTTGCAGCAATTGAAAAGACAATTCAGGGGTCTCAGAAGATCATCAGCATTTTAATGAGTTGAAAATTTGTCTTTCACTAATACATTAGAATACTGAGCCTGATTTCTTAAATTTTGCCAAATTCAAAAAATGCCAGCTAAATATTAAGAAGTGAGTTGAGAGGAAGATCAAAGTTCTTAGAGAAAAAATTAATGGTTCTCAGGGCACAGGCACAAGCTTCACCTGTGTTCCTCCCCCCTGCAAGTGTACCATCAGGTTATCGCTGCCCCAATTTTAGTTTAGCATTTCTCCAAGTTGCAACTGTTATGCTATCTCATTGCAAAAATTATCATAAAGATAGCAATGTCGTGGTATCATATATTGTGTCATGAGTAAGGTTTGTAAGTTCTAGTGTGAAAGTTGCCTGAAGTACTTGCTTCAGTTGTTTTTAATATTCTCAATTGAATGAACATTTTAACTTGTTCCCACTCAGACTCTACCTATTTGCTTATTTTTCAGACTGCTCATTTGTGAGCATAAAAGATCCTTGTAATCTGTTTCATGAATGCTCCAGTCTTTTTGAGTCTTTTTTTTTCCTTCAGCATATTTTTTTTTTTTAAGAATTTTTCTGTTTCACTGTGATTTTTGTCTTTCCCCATTTCAAGTAGATGCGCACAGCGGTTGTATACTTTTTTCACGTGCATTAGTTTTTGTTTTCCTCAAGTTCTGTCATTACAGTCCTACTAAGTGAGACAAAGTTAAATGTATACCTCCATAATTGCTATATAAAAGGACTTAGTTTTTTCTTTGTTTAAAAGAAACAATTTTAAAATGTTGGTTTGGCACTCAATGTTTATATGATACAGTTTTGTTAAATCAATATTAATATATATGCTATAAATAACATATATAACCAATATATGTTGGTGAAAACAGTAAATTGATGGAAAAACTCATTGATATTAGTGTTGTTAGATGAGGTACATATTAGAATAATAATTTTAGCTAAAATAGATTGAAAATAACCCTATATTTAAATTAATTTCAGAGCAGAGCTTTTGGTAGCAACTTAAGGAGTTATTTTATTCTCTTAGATATGTTTTAAAAGGATAATAGTTGAGAATTTAGACTCTATGCCTAGATAGTACTGCAATATTTCTGAAAGAGTGGCAAGAACACTGTCTTTAACAAATAAGTTTGCCAGCTGTTATACATTGATTTTAATGTGTCATTTTAAATGTCACAATATTATTAAATGATTTTAAGTTTATTTTTCACTTCCATAAAAGACTTACAGAAGAACTTATCTACCTTAGGTCTAAATGGCAACACAATTTTAGCCTAATTACATAGATTAATGTCTTTGTTATGTATGCAGTCACTTTCAAAGCACCTATAATGGAAAATTCAATAGTGGAAAAAAAGTTGGAGTATACAAATCCAGTAATTCAATGTTCTGGAAAGATGATAGCAAGAAGGCGGTGGCAAGTGCCTGTAACATTTTTCAGAACTTCAGTTTGTCTCAAAAGAAATAGGAATAAAATTATTAATGGCACAACCACTTAATGTTGGTCAGAAAAAGTATTAAATATTTTGGAGACTGGAAAGTTCAGTACTGGGTAGATTTTCTCAGTATTCATTGTGTCTTCCTCCGAGTCTTACTTTGAGGCATGCAGACATTCAGATTACATACACAGATTCCTTTAATGACTTAGAAGTCCATCTAGTGTTACTCCATCCCAAACATTTTATAGCTTAGGGAGGACATTTAGTGGCTGCCAGGAGTGTCAAAGATTTTTTTTTTATCCTGATTTCTTTGTTTGAAAAGTAGAGTCAATGAAACTATTTCCTTAAAGTCCATAGTTTATCAGTCAGTATCTACTTTCTAAAACACCCCAACTCTCTAGCACTAAGCTGACTTCAGAATTTTGCAACCTGACATCTAATCCATATTGCTATTATCTTCTTTATTTATAGAATCATAGAATCATAGAATCATTAAGGTTGGAAAAGACCCTTAGTGGATGATAGCTGATATTGAGGCTGAACTGATAAGAATTAATAGGTCTTTAATGCATTTGATAATTCACTGATTGAATCAATGTCACAGTGCTGCTTAACTTTCTAGTGCCATGATATTCAGGTTTTTGAAGAGCAAGTGTAGGCTGGAAACCTGTCTAAATGTAAGAAAGATAGAAAGTGTTAATATCCCATGGTAGAAATAAAACTTTTTTCCCCTACTTAAATATTTCCAGTTAACATTCTATGAAATGTAATAGCCTATGTTGCCCAGGTGGCTTTCTCCCCTGGTATCTTGATTAAATATTTACTTTGTTTAAGAGTCAACAGAGGACAGAAGAATCTCTGAAAACACATTTTTAAACATTCTCTAAAGGTTCATATTAAGAAGGAATTTTAAACAGAACTCCGTAAAATGCATTTTATTTGCATGAAAAAATATTTCATGTAATGTTTCTTGAAAATTTAGATGGTTGCACAAATTTATTTTTTTTGCATTATTCATTTACAGATATTTGCTATGTTCAAATATGGAGGAAATAATCCAACTAACCAAACAAAAAAGAAAAAACCCAGACCCTACTTGAGATAGCCTAAATGCCAATTAGAAATTACAAATAAATTACATCAAACATGGTTACATGAGTTCATCTGCAATTTGTTATTAAACAAAATGACATAGAAGTTTTTTTGAAGGAATTTGTGCGAGGGAAGTCTACAAAAGAGGAATATTATTGCAACATTACAGTAGTATCTGGATTCATCTACAATAGTTTAGGTTCCTTTTTGTTGCATTATTCACAAACAGAGATGCTGTTTCAAGATTTTAAGGAATTTCAAAGAATTGAATAAATTAAGCATACACAGTTATTTAGGTGGGAAATAAAGGCATAAGCAAGACTTGTCAAAAGATAGGCAAGTTGTTTATAGGTAAGCCATAAGAGAAAACTTGTTCTTTCTCTGAAGGATTTACTCAATAACTAATATCAAAACACTAGATTTCTTAGTACTGTGGCAAAATAAAGCATGAGCTCTAATCTGAAGGCATCATTTATTAGAGATTATTGTGTGGCTTGACCTCTTTTCTGAAATGACCAGAAGGCAAGATTTTTCTTTGCATCAATTTTGTTTGTACTGTTGTGATAAACACAGAAATCTGCTAGGAATCACACTGATATAACCAGTGTTTTTTTTCCACAAGCCACAAAAGGATGGCTTGATAGTAAGATATATTTTTAACATTGTACCATTGTCAGTTCTAAATAAAAATTGTTAGTTTCCAAAGAACGTATGAATTGACCTAAAACTCATGAGATTAGACATATAACATAATTTGTTAACCTTACTATTTTGTGTTTCTAGCATAAGTTCTTTTTCCATTTTATAATTGCAGGAATTGGTAAACTACTGTTTGACTAACATAACTATTTGACTGCAGGAGCTACATCTTTAAGAATCTGATTCATTACAGATAGTGAAAAAACATGATTTAAAGCAGAACAGGAGATTAAAATATCCACAAGTGGCAAGTGTGCAAATCTAATTCCCACAATTTGTGTGCATTCTATCCTTGCAAAAAAAAGAAAAAAAAAGAAAAATCACGTATTAGGTACAGTAGCTACTATGTTCTTTTCCCTTATTTTTCTTGTGGTGCATGATATTGTTTTAATATTTTCCATCTTTTCACACAGATAAATTTTGTAAGATATATATTTGTAAGGTATAAGATATATATTTGTAAGATATATATATTTCATCTATACTTATTATGTAGAAGTGAATTATGTGTTTACTGTATAGGTCTATATTATGTAACTAAAATGAAAAGCAAACTGCAAAATAACTTTCTTTTAGGAAATTGGAAATCTGAAATGTAGTAAGCAAAAATACTAGCCCAAATATGGTGGGCAAAGCTAGGTGCAAGCTGTTTTTATTCACTGTCATTCTGATTGTTGTTCTACAGTAGACTTTAGGTGTTGCCCTATTACTGTTTTCACTTGGACCCAGAGTGTACATCTGCAGTGAAACTTCTAATGGTCCCCACTTTACTGGGCTTTTGTTTATACGCTAGGGCAGCCTCTTGTGAACCCATGCCTTTTCATGTGAAAGAGACAGAAGATAGATCTTGGAAACATGCCTAAGGTGCTCTATCCACAAGCAGGGATTCGTTCCTTGGGACCAGATTAGAACCCTTAAATTAGCATAGTGAGGACCAGTAGGTCATCAGCATAGACTGTTTTTCCCATAGCAGAGCAAAAAATATCTTACTTCATTTCTTAGACATATCACACTTCTCCTATCAATTTAAAAAAAAAAAAAACAAAACCACAAACAAACACCAAACAAAAACGGAGTAAAAGTTAACTCTTGAAGAAACATTCCTAGTCAATGTGTATATCCTTGCTCCGAAGTTAAGGTGAATCAAACCAATAAGCAGCCACCAAGAACAATAGTTCTTAGAAGTTTGCTTACCCAGCAAAAAATGTGATTAATAAAATGCAGTTTCTCTGTGAGCAGTTGTTAATGTCTGAAGTCTGGTAAAATTGCTGAGTTTAAGACAGAAAAAATTAATGTATTTTTGAAAAGTTTACGTGAACTCTTGCAGTCCAGTTGTATGCTTTGAAATATATTTGCCAACAAGTCACTGTCACTTATTTCTCTTGCTGTTTTGAAGGTCCTGTTTTTAAAGCGTCGTTCCTAGTGCAATTTATTTTTATTCTGGTCTGGTGTATATATGTTCAAAGTCCTGAGGAAAGAATGTGTCTTTTGAAAAAAACCCCAAATTGCACTTACCAGAACACCAGCAAAGACTTGATTAGAGATAACAAAGCTACCCAGAAAAGTATACAAGATTTTTAACTATACACCTGACATAATCAGGTTTCTGCTTCTTTTATTTCTTCCTAGGTAATAAATCATAGCCATTTGTTCCATGCTCTTGTCTCTTCTCGTACTTGAGGTGATAATACTTTTGAAATTTGTAAAAAGAGTCCTGTCTCTTATGAATTGCTTTAGAATTTAAAAATATTTACTTTAAAATTGTGTTGCAATTTACAGTTTTTCATTTCTGTGTATTTTTTCAGAAGACAGGGTATCTCCCTCCCACTTCTACCTTTCAATAATACATAGGATCAGAAGGATTTCTTGAGGAATACTTAGTATGTATGAAAGTGCACAACTAGATTTGATAGTTCAGGAAGTGTCTGTTGTAAGACTCTGGCACCATTTCTTTTATGGACGTTGCAAACCAATGCTGTAGATGATTTTCATGAAAGAGTTGCCTTAGTTGTGAAGTAGCTGATATTTTAGAGTTATGGTTGTCTGTTCATAGATGCAAATCTGAAAAAAAACTAAAAAGAAGAAGAAATAATGGCAGAAAAGTTTGAAGATGACCTTATCCAATAGAAGCTCAATTGCTGTTTCTCTAGTGCACAAACCTTTTTTATGTTTTTGGGGTTTTTTTTGCATGGATACAGAAACTGAAATTGTCATTAGCACAAAGGTGGTTACAGGGTTAATCTTGTGTGCTAAAAGCAACAGTGACCATAAAAAAGATAGTATTTTTATGTAAGAAAGAGCTAGTTCTAAGAATCATTATGTAGTATGAAGGATGGGATATCTAGATGTTTTTTCTCATCTATCAGATAGTAAAAGAAAAAAAGAAAACAAAATCAAAAGTGGGGGAACCTCCAGAGTTGCAACAGGCAAACAAGCACAAATAGAATTTGGTAAATGAAAGCATCTATACTAAGAGTCCACACTGAAGAGCTGGTTACTACTGAGATTTAATTAGCAACTCAGTACTGGGAGAAGAACCAATTATACAGGAACAGGGAGTTAACTACGGAGGCTGAATCCTGACCTGCATCTTTTAAAAAGGTTCTTGTTTATATACAGAAAGTGGTTTTGCTTTTCTTGTTTGTTTTCAAACAGTAGCCAAAATACTGAAAATTATTCCTGGAAAGTTTGGAGGTGAATTTTATTTTGGATTGCCATGCAAATTTTAGAGGGCTTTTCAAATTATTTCAGCCTACTTTTCCCTGGAAAATAAGCTAAAAACCTTAAGAAAACATGTGAGACACACACACACACTGTCTCACACTCTCACTCAGTCACTCACTCTCTCTCTCTTTTTCTGTCCATGTCATGGCTCTTTGATATTTGAAAAATAGTAACACATACTGATCTCTCTCTATGTATAGACCCAAGGAAAACAGAAAACATGAAAGTTCATCCAGTGTAAAACCACAAATAAATCATCTTCCTTATTTTTTAACACATATCCTGACATTCAGATCTTCCAGAAATATGTTTCTTTTCCTTTTGTAATGCTAGGTGATGTTTATTATGAAAACATTTCCTTTTTATTGGACTATAGTATACTACTTGATCAAGGAAAAATAAATTATTGGTTGACTGCTTTGTATTTTATATTTTGATCAGTAAAGCTAATCAAAATTCTTAGCCTTCACTACATTTCTGAAATGCACATGATTTTAAACACATACAAAGCTCATTTGTAGCTCAAATACCTTCTTAACCTACTACATTGATTGTCTGTAGATATGAAACTGAATTAAAGATCGGTCATTAGTCATCAAATTCTTTAGTCATAAAGATCAAGTTTATCTCTTAGACCTACTGCTACCGTGCAATACAGTTTTCTAAGTTGTTCCCTAAGACAAGCAAGTGCTGAGTATCTGATATTTCTAGGACATAGACTGAAGTTCTTGAGAATCTGAGATTTCAGCAGATTTCCATCCGTGAAGTCAATGTCCAACTGAGTTCTGAGTGCTTACAGGTTACACTATTTTATACCCAAATTACCTGGTTTGGTCTCTTTGTTATCACCTACTGTTCTTACATTGCTAGAACCAGGTACACAGAAAAAACAAGCTGAATTAAAACACAGCCATACAAAATTAACAAAAGAAAAAAGGTTCAGAACTCTTCATATCCATTAAATATTGTTCAGACCTACCTTTTGAATGTGACAATGATCCAATTTTGTGTGCAGTTCACGGCAGCAGCCACGTTCAGGGCTCAACAGAGCTGCTGTTCAGATGGGGAAGATTCTGTACAGGAGAAAGGTGAAGACTCATGTGTTTGTTCCCTCATCATGTGCTCTAGAAAAAAATATGTCTTTTATGCATTTTGCTGGTAACCTGATGACTCCAGCCCTATTAGTCAGCTCATCTCCTCAGAGAAACTGTCCATGGCTGTAGTTAATAATTTAAACCCAGATATAGGTAAAAATCTTGATTAACCATTAGCATGTCTGCTTAAATCACATTTTGGTCTGACTTGTTGACCAGAAGCAGAACACTGTTTTTCAATATTAATCTCCAAATACCTTAGATTTTATAGTGCCTCACTGAAGCTGCATATTTTTCTTGTCTGTATTCCCACAGAGTCTAACTTCTTGGCCAGCCTGTATCTTCCAGACTGTCATCAACTATGTGTATTTACACTGAATTAAACTTACTAGCATAATCCTACAAGAGAGTGACAATAGTGAAACAGACATTTTGAATACCTGTATCTAGAGAATTCTGGTTTTGACCAGATCTGTATGAATAATATAATTTGGTTTGGTATCTGAACTACGGAAATCCAAAGATATTTGGGATTGATATAAGTATCAGTTATTTTCAATATGAAACAAGATGCTGTGTTTCATTACGAAGTTACCTAAAAAAAAAAAAAAAAACCCACACAATAATTATTTGGAAAAGCAAACTTTTTGAGTTGAAATCTGAATGATTTTGTTCTGAATATCTGAAACAATAATATTTTATATTATTATAATATATTTATCCCCATTTTACTCATCCAAAAAAATTTGCTGAATTCTGCGTTTCCCTATGATTAATTCTGACTTAGTTGTTGTTTCGTTTTATTTGCATGTCCAATTCATAGCTGTCTTATTTCTAAATTATGAGAAAAGGTTCAAATTTAAAACTGTTGTATGGCTGGTATCTCCACAGGTTCTACAGTTCTATTTGGTTGCAAAGTTTAGGAAGTTCTCTAGTGCAACCCTCAGTTTCCAGGGAGGACAACATCTGGATGCTTAGCACAGCAGGCAATAAAAATTAGCAGTTTCCTAAGAAGCAGTTTTTAAAATATGCATAGTAATAAATATCATTCCACAAAATATACTCTAACAAAGCACTAGGTAATAAATTGCTCCTATGAGATTTATGTGCTTTATTCCCTGGAAGCTACTGTCTGTCTGTATTTAGAGCTAAAAATGGCTGTTCACCTTGTAAGGTTTTATAAAAGTCCCTACTGCTTTTCTAAGTAAATTATTTTTCTGTAGCCTGAAGCTACTAACAGTACCTGAAGAATTACTAATGGTGTTGGCACAGGTCAGCTCGTATCCTGCCAATACTTTCTCACACCGAGCACACGCACTAAGACGACAGTACTTGCAAATCCAGTGGGTTTTATTACATTTGCTGTTAAGTGATGATGGTAGTAATCTTAAGTGACTAGCAAAACAAGAGGGCACTAAAAAAGATATAGCTAAAACATATTGATAATCAACAAAATAAATGCACCCTTAAGTGGAAATTTTCAGGAGTCCAGCAAAAAGCCCTTGGAAGCATTTGGGTTATCAGGTACTCCATCAGCGCTTTCTTCCTGTGGGAACCTGTCAAAATTAACTGATTTTACCTACCTGAAATTTTAGATAGAAGCTTAAAAAAACAAAATAACAAAAACTGATGTTAATTCAGAGATGTTATTTGACTAGCTTCTGGTTTATCAGGGTATTGAATTGCCATCTTTCTAGCAGGTTTGAAAAGTTAAGTGATATTCCAGTACACTTAGTGGGGGCAGGAAGGTTGCATTTTCTTTACGTTTACTCATCAGGGTTTCTGAAGCTGATCTATAGACTGGATTTAGAAGTTTTAGGAAAGTTTGATTAATAGAACTGAACACTTTTTAATTATTATTGGTTTTACTTTTCTTTGCTGGTGTGAAACTGAGACAGGCCAGGGTCTCATTATAAAAGTCACTAAGCAAACATATAATAAAATGATAATCCCTGTTGTGTAGAGCTCACAACCCAAATAATAGCCTGACATTTCAACAATGCTAACTTAAAGTATACCAGTGAAATTTTATTCCCATTACATAACAGGTATTTAAGCATGAAGAAATGTATATGAATATGATTTGCATCAGAAACTAATAATTTTAAATAATAATTTTAATAAAGTGGTATAATTTTGAAGTGACGGAATTGTGTTATAGTAAGATGTCACAGTTATCAATTTAAGAAGTAAATATTTACAAACATTATCTTTAAGAGAACATAAGAAAAACTTCTCTAGAAACATTCAGTTACTTTCCATATTAAAGCATCTTGAAAGTTCTCCTTTTGGTGAGATCTTTTCTAAGCTTGGAACTGTTTTTTTGCATTCAAATTACCGTATTGCTAATCATTCTCAAGATCAAATAAAATCTCATACACGTACTAACAAGAGTTCATTCACTGCCTTCATTTCTGTCCTATCCAAATCAAAATAATGAATTTTATTTGGAAAAACCTATTCTGGCTCAATTTATACATGTCATCCTAACCTTAGTGATGCTATCAAAATACCTGTAGACAGTACTAGCGTCCAAGAAAGATCAACTGAAATGAACTAGAATACATGAAAGCAGTGCTTACATATAATGATATATGCTAACAGCAGGTGGTGCTGTACCTTTAAATTAAAGGCAAACTGCAGCTACCCTCCAACATTTCCATGGATATAAAAATATGGTTCAAGCTTGAATTGGTATGAAGGCAGATGAAGCTTGAACCATATTTTTATTTTTTTAGATGGATTCATATAAATATGTGTATGTGTATATATATATATGGTATATGCTATTTCTGGTTTAAGATTTCTTGTGACAGTTGTCCTCTTGTCTTTGTGAGGCTTTACAGTGCTAGCAGTCAGAGGGTTGGTGTGTATTACTTGCTACAGTCAGAATTAGTCTTCTCAAATATGACACTCCTCTTCTGGAGGAGAAACCTTATGGTTATTTCTGCTATGCTTTGAAGCCTGAGGTAGATAAGGTATGTAGAGCTACCTACAACTCACACCTATGACAGGTTTTTCTTTGGTCATCATTCTGTTGCATTTAAGTGCCTTGAACACAGGTGTGTGTTTGGGTTTTCTTGGTTTTGTTTTTCCTTTTTTTAATGTCAGCTCTACTGAAGGGGCAGTAAAGCACAGAGCTGTTATGTGATTTTCCTGGGAAGATTTTAGGCTTCCCTACTCAAATGAGTTCAACCCATGCTCCAGTTGTACGGTTTAATTATGGGATAGCCCTTCTCAGTCTCCTCCCTGATACAGGTATCTCTGTAGATGGTGGTGAGAACTCTGTATGTAGAGCTGAAGCTGAATTTTAATGTCTCTGACAGGAGCAGTCTGAGTAAGTAGTAATTGCAACAAATGATCACATTCCTAGAGGATCTTGTGAAGATATCCCAGTGAACAGTGAATCTTATGATTATGAAAAAATTCATTTAACCTATCTAAAGGAAGGGCTAACAGTCATGCTAATCAAAGGCACAGAATGTTACAAAGCTTTTAAGAATGCTCCCTTCATAATAATTTCTATTATGAAGTTTCTTTTCTGTATAGGTATAACTCCATTGGCAAACAAGAGGTCCAAATAGAATATCATATATGGAAAAAAAAGTCTACATTCAGTATACGAAAAATGTCATGTGTGAAAAGTCTATTTATGAGACTTAATAGGTGAATTCTGTGACCTATTGGGTTAAAACATAGTGAGTAACTAAATCTATGAATTTTCTGGTTGTATATTATTATGAATGATGAGTCAGAGAATGGTATTTTGTTCAAAAAATGTACCTGCTAATTCAAATCTGCCTTAAGTGATTCTGTGCCAAGCTGAGCACTACAAAAATATCACTACCATTGCATTGACTACATCTATGGAGACTCCTTTTCTATTTCATAAGAAAAAATGAGGTTATTCTTAGAATCTGATGGTACCTAAAACAATTGCCAATCACTGGGAGCTGCATGTGTGATACACTTATTCTGGAAATTTAGAGAGCTTTCAATTTTATTGATAGAGAGACAAAGAATGAGGAATTCTTTCCATAAAAAGAAGCAGTTGTTATATATTGGGCTTAAATTGTGTAATGCATGATTATTGTTTTGTAATTAGAAGAAAAGAAATGCATATTAATTACAGACTTATAAAACAACTTACTTTTTAACATAGTTGAAGAAAATAGATGAGAGTTCTTAATATTTCTGTATCTTTCTAATATATGTTAGTTATAAAACTATTTTCATTTTATAAGTGTTTTCAAGACTGCTGCTAATGATTTTTTTTTTTTTTTTAGGTAGGGTTAAAAATTAGGAGAAACAAAAATAAAGACAACTTTTTTTTTTTTTTGCCTTGCTGCACATAGCTGAGATTTAATTTGACGTTTTTATACGAGTAGATTAAGACCCTAGTGTTTATCATCCTGTGCCTATATGGTAGGTACTAACAGATGAGCATGGGTTAGAATCTCATAAAGGTTTTAATTGCTTTTACAAGGCTTCTCTTAAGCATACATAGATTTACATGTATTTAAATTGTTACTTAATCTTTGGATAAAAAATACTTCTTTTTTTATAGTGGATATTATCTGAATATGCATTATGTTAGTTACAAAGTGTGTGTTACTATAGAAATACGTATACTAGAAGGAAACCTTCTGGGTTTGCTGGTGCTAAGTTCATAAATCTGCAAAAGACTAATTAAAAAAAAAAAAACAAAAAAAACCAGCAACGTAATATGCAAGCTTTGTTTTGCCTCCTTTTAGTAATGTTCTTTTCATCATATGGTAGACCCTGTTTAAAATTAAACATTTACCTAACTGCCTCTTTGGTGCTGATGTTTTATTGATCATCTTACAGATGATCAATCTTACAGACGATCAATAAAATATTATTTTATTAAAATTTCAGAAAATGTTTGGAATGATGTCATGCTTGCAATAAATGTCACTGAAGTTCACTGCAGTTCTTTTGGAACAAAGTTGATACAGTCATTAGCAGGGAAACCCAGAAACAGCTTGTACAGCTTTAAAAGTATGCCTGTCTAGACAGCAGATGAATGGAGAAGAAATTCTTCCTGCATTGGCCTTGAGCAAACTATATGAAATCACAAGTACTTACATAAGCCAAGACTGCAGTGACCAGTCAGGAGAGCTTAAAATCCTCATTCTAGATTATATTTTATGTAGTCATGACTAGTTTACATATTTTAAATGAATATACATTTTATGTGTTGTGTACTCTGCAATAATATAGCATATGGCTCATGGAACCCCAATAATAAAAATATATACATAGAAGGAAATATCCTTACAGAAGGAATAACAATAGTATTCTTCCATCTCTCATTGTGTGCCATTCCTGGCAGAAAAAATAAGCTTCAGGATAGAGCTGTAAATCGGGGCTCCAGTACACTCAGCAACATTTGTGGTTGTGCTGCAGGCTGACAAGAACTGTGATGTGGCTCTTTCCCAATGTACTCCTTGTACTTGCTTCCCCAGTGTAGACCAAAAGGCTCAGTTCCTTTATAGAGAGGTCTCCCTCTCCCTCCAGGGAATTTCAGTCATCCTAAACAAACTTTGAAACATGGTAAGCAAAGAGACAGGCAAACCCCTAACACTCAGTTCTGTCCAGCAGTTACCAAGAAACATAGCAGAGTTGGCTGATGGCTTTCTCTTTCTCAGGGCAAGGGAGCTCTTGCTCAAGTATTCCCTCCCCTTCCCCTTCACTAATGTGTTGGCAAATATTTGTTAGATGTTCACACTTGCAGTCAAAATATGTCATGAACTGAACTAAGGGAGTTCACTGCACACTTATTTCATATATAGTATAGCTTAACCCATAGTAAAAGAGTTCAGATAAATCATGTTACTTCACATTTGCTGCAAGCTAAGAACATACAGTGTATATGAAAGGTAGCTCAGATGGTGCTTGATAAGCCACAGTAATTTGATTCATTATCAGTTCCCTGGGAGCTACGCCACAAATCATGTAAAGTTGCATAGGTTAAAATCTCAAGAGGTTTTAACAGATTTCTGGTATAATGTACTCAATATATGACTGTCAACATGTTGACATTTGTGAGTTTTAGCTGAACTCTGTTTAAAACAGCTTCAAAAGAGAAATTCTACTTAGGAGTTATTATTATAATTGATAAAAGGGTACAGCAGATATTGGGAGCATCAGAGTATAAGGACAAACCTCAGGAATCAAGCAAGGAAGGTTTAAGCAACATAGTCTATAAGTGTTGGCATAAGCTTGATAGAAACCTCAGGGGAAAAGAGTGAAAGATAGCAATTTGAACAGCTGTTTCCACAATGTGCCAACATAACCTCAATGGGAAGTAAAAACTGGACAGAGCAGATCGCATGCAGCCAGTGGTGAACCTGGAAAGGTTCCCTGAAGTCAGCACACACACAGACTGTGGTGTCATGCCAAGCAGTATTGCATAGGAGCTATGAGGATAAGCAAGTAAGAACAATCATAAGGAGCTCAGAGCAGCAGCAATCTCACCGAGCCATCTCTGCCACTCAGCTCTAACTGGAGGATCAAAGATTGAATAGTGACATGCATTAACTGGAGGAAGCTTAATACAAAGCATGCGTGTATTCAACCCCACTAAGGCAGCCTCTCAACCTGAAGACAATGGCAGGAAAAAGGCATTTGAAAACATAACATACTGCACATGTTACTGGTGCCTGTGCTCACGTTCATTGTCCATTTTCATAGTCAATATCAGAAGTCCAATATATGGAAACTGTTCATGACCTGAAAAATCAAACAGGGGACAGCGCAGTGGGATGACCTAGGTGGAGCTGCTACTTTCCAGATTTTATCTGAGGGCTAAATGACTGGTTTCTTCCTTCATCCCAGCGGTGACTTAAGGT
The DNA here is from genome assembly GCF_047370975.1 of Nipponia nippon. NCBI lineage: Eukaryota > Metazoa > Chordata > Aves > Pelecaniformes > Threskiornithidae > Nipponia > Nipponia nippon. The sequence continues at coordinate 85,621,829 of NW_028262290.1, read as the reverse complement.
ACTGACTGCCAACACTTTCTTTAATCCATTCTTAATTGAAAAACTACTAACCTTTCCACATTTGCCATGTCAGACGCTGTATTTCTTTACACTCGATCCACTCTGCCTCTAGGGACTTTTCCACATCTCGCTGATTGTAAATCAGAAGAGTAAGCAAAACTTGGTCAGCGAGTAACAATCTCCTAAAGTTTCCATTTGTTTTTTGTACATTTGTTAAATTCATTAAGTCATTCAGAACAGCCTCCTAAAAGTTACTTTAGGGAGTCACATTCGCAGAAGGGAAAGCAAGCCATATGCATGATAGCTATCTTTATTACTAAAATAAATGAAAGTTCAGACAAATTAATGGTTACAGCCCTGAGATGATAGGCACAAAATGAGGAAGTATTAAGATATAGCTTTAGGGAACAGTTAAAAAAAAAAAATCATTGTTCCAAATCAGAAGATGTTCATGTTTATTACTTCTCTGTATATAATATATGGGACCTGGCAGTAAGTTCAGGATAATACACTTGGTTAATTAATCATGTTAATTTGAATCCATATAAAAATATCATTAAATATCTTTTGATTTACCTTAACAAATATAATTTCCTTTTTCTAAGGAAGTAAATCTACATACCATTTTTCTCTGAAATCATTAATGAGCCTTAGACAGCTTAAAACCAATTAGATTTTCTTCTACCAGACCCCTTCTTCTCTTGCTAATCTTAATAAAACTCCTAATTTTTTTTATTTGTTTTTTTAACTCGCAGGTAAAAGGTGAATGGGAGGTCTCAGTCTCAACCCTCTCCCCAAGTTCTCTGTATTCCCAGCTTCCCCAGAACAGGCAGAGACCAGCTGGCAGTCAGCCTGGAGGAGGAAGAGAAGGGGCTGACAGTTAGGGCACTCAGGCTCCAACAACTTGCCAGAGAAGTGCGTGCCAATTTCACTTTCCCCCTGCAGTGAGAAAATTAGTTGGATAAAAGCCTTTCAGGCAGGCAACAGGCAAACTTTTTTTTCCATTTGTATACCCAGTGTGGGATTTTTCTAGAAATCTTCTTCTTTCTCCCTTCTCCTCTCACTAATTTTTAAAAATTATCTTTATCCCAATTTGCACCATCATAAATACCTACAAAAAGCATGGAAGGAGAAACAGATGGAGGCAGATAGTGTTAGAGAGAAGATAGAAGGCTGAATAGCTTTGTATGGTTAATTGAGTGGTTAATAGCTCATATCACTTTATAGTATTACACAGTAGTTTCACCAGATAGACTGAGAGAACTGGAAGATTCCTGTCGAGGTGGAGATGGTCAGAGGAAGTGCAGCACAAGGTTTCAGGGGTCCTGTGGACTTACAGAAAAAAATGTTGAGTAGTAAAAAATAAAGAATGTTTAGAAGGACAGCCAAATCATGTAATATTTGATCCTGATTATTTGCTAAAATCTGTCATATTAATGGATTTAGTTAAACTTTTATTTGTAGGGTATGAATATAGTCCTGTGGATGTAAATAGTGGCTTTAAAGAGTAACAAATAGGATGTATGAAGGAAAAAAGCATTCAGCAACTGGGTGCCTAAATGGTATGGATGAAGGCACTCCATTTTATCTTCTGTAATTGCTAGTTAGAGAGTTTGTAGAATTTATAGACCACAATATTCTACTGTGGTTTCTTACAAAGCAAGGCCCAGAAGAGGTTTTAAATAAATGTTTACAGTTCATCATAAACTTGGAACGTGTAGCGCAGTTGCAAATACTTAGTTTGTTGCAGTGAGACAACATTTTAAGTTCATATTGCTCAAAGAACGGCGTAAGGACTCTGAGCTACTTCAGTAGAACTATGCAAAATTTGAGTGTCCTCGTATGCTTCTTCACATGAATGGTTGACCAGGAGATTTCTGTAACTTCCATTATTGACTGTAAAAGGTGATTCTAGACAAAAAGATTGCAAAAGTTGCAAAAAATAGCATTGATATATTTCCAAGGTACTATTGTTACTCTTTTGATATTTTCTTTAAACCGCACCCACCCTCCTGGCATCATGATTCTAGGAAATTTTCAGGTTTTCAGATTGGTTATTTTCTGGGAAAATATGTTCCTAGATTTTAAATTACTTTTAGGCCCTGAAGTGTCAGATGATCAATTGAAAATATAACTAAAATGTATCCTGAGTTTTCATTTGGGTTTGTTGGAGTTTTTTTCATTTTAAGAAAGAAATCTGCAGAACCCCAAAGCCGTGGTTTTTTTTCATTACTTTTAAGACAGTCTTGAGATTTTGGGAGGAAAGGTGATACTGAATACTTCTGATTGCTAATGCTGTGATAACAAATACATGACTACATTAGCAAAGAGAAAAATTCAAGCAGCGCGTCACGTTATTTTGTCTGATTGTGGACGAGGGAATTTAAAATTTGATTCTTGATTTTTTATGTTGGACTCTGTGCTAGCCACAGCCAGGAGGCTCAGATGACAGACAGGAGAGATTTGTACCTACAAAATGATGAGAGGTCACACAGTCATACCCAGCTCAGCTGTGCTTGCTGAACCTTTGGCTTTGCCAAGGATTGGTTTGAATGGGCACTAGTCAGTAAACTGCAGAGATACCAGCATCACAATGGGCTCACAGAAGATTCACCACATACTGTATCTTTGCTGTGAAACGTGATGTTTTTAACTTGTGTTAAGTAGTAAACTAGATACAAACTTAATGGGGAAAATTGCTCCAGGAGCAAAAGAAAATTGCTCAAGGGCTAGCACGGGCCATGGGCCAGTGGGTGACCACAGGCAGCAGGGCCATGCCCTCCTCTCCTCTTTCCAGCGGGCACAGTCCCACCACGCCTCAGTGAGCCGAGTGGGGCTGTGGCCCAGACACCATTGCCTGGTGATGTCCAGGTGATGCAGTGGTGGCGACTAAGAGGTGGGTGCCGGGATGAGACAGGCGGTTGGGGCAGGGAGGTCTGTGGCCAGTGCTGAGGGCTGGGACTCCAGGACAGCTCCCAAATGTGGAGGGAGGCCCCCACCAAGGCCTGTCCTGGCTCCCTCTCACCCAGCGCCTGGCTGGGCTGGGCCGAGGGGGCAGTGCAGGCTGCCAGACACCAACGAGGCTGCTGACAGGGACCTTCAAAGTGAAGGTCAATGCGCTTCTCCCATCACATAGCCCATATCAACCTCCACGGCATGCAGTAGGGCAAGCCGGGTGGCTTTTGGTAGATTTTTACCTCACATAAACTCTTGTTAAAACTCTGCCATTTTCTAGGTATAAATACGTTTTCATCCAGTCCAAGTGTGAAGTATTATACAAGAGGTTGTGAAAGAGCATTGCCATTAGCATTGGGCACAAATTATGGTGGCAGATTTCAGTAGAAGAAAACCAGTGCGGCAGTGGCATTGCTCTTCATCAGGCTTCAACTTTGACTGTATATTGCATTTAGTTGTGCACCTGATGGCAGGTTGAGCAACTTGAGTACCTTGTGGCAGTGTGGGCAATCAGCACAGTGATGGTGAACTCATCTTTCATTTGGATTGTAAGGCAGATCTCTGCCCTTTCACCAATTTTTAGCCTTCATTGTGGGCTAAAACTGGTATATACCTGTGAAATACTGTCATAGATGAGGATTATTTTTGGTGTTAGATCACTGAAACAGCTAGCTTCTCCAGAACACCTTACATAAAACAATGCACTGGATAGGCTTTTTGCTAGCACAGGTATTCACTTAACTCTATTTAATCTGTAAGAGCTGTGCTAATGTACGTCAATCAAAGATCTTGACTAGGAAATATGTAAGTACATAAAACCAAAATTTAGCCCCTAAGCCACATCATTAGATCTCTCTGGGTATTACTTTATCTGTTTTCTCCTCAGGTCTGTGGTTTATCACTTAGATGGTCTTTCTGCTTCTTAACCAGACAAGTGATATTCTTTAAGGAGAACAGCTGTTTAAAAGGGAGAAATAAAGAATAACACAGTCTTGATTTATGTACATAATATTAAAATTTCCCAAAATTTTATCAGATAGTAATATTTTTAATTCTCAGAATAGCAGTTATCCACATCCATCAGGTGTACTGTACACCCAAGAAGTCAGCTGGGCACAGTTGTGTGGTCATGTCTCAGGGATTATCCCTTGTGGGTGGTTGGTGCTCATTAAAAAGAGGGACTGAAAAGTGTTCTTGAGGAAGGAGCAGATCTATGAACTTCATCATATCTGGCATCTGAAACCAAAAGATAGTTGTCTTTATCAGAAGGTGAAGCCATTGAAAACTTGTCATTTATAAAAAGGGGTAAAGCCCCTCATAAGGTGTGAGCTGAATTAAATGGAAGTGAACTTCAGAAGAGACTTATTTTGTTGCCATAGTAATGATCTACTAAGAAAATAATAATGGTGCCTGTGAATGAGTGTATGTGTATGTGTGTGCACTAGGGCATGAGAAGCAGACCAGAGCTGATGTAGCAGGTATAGGATGTCCTCCCGCACTGCCAGCAGTCTGCCCAGGTCTCCAATGGCCAAGAGCTGCCACGGGGATCACATTGCAGGAACTGGGGCCTGACTACACCAGCTTGGTGAAAGAAAGTTTATCCACATTTTGTTACATTGCATACCTAGTCAACAGCTGTGTATCTCTCCCTACATCTACTTTTTTCATTTCACTCTTAAAATGCACACTCCTTCGGGAGAACAAAGCCAGAACTGGAATTTGGGAGACTCATTAGGGAAAAGTCCTGGGAATGTACTTGAAATGTAGTAGCAAGTTTTTTCAACAAAATGGAGATTTTAAATGAGGTCATTACACAGGCTACGTGACATATAATTTAATTTGTCCTCAGTGTACAGTTGTTTAGAAAACAAAGATCTATATGTATCTTTCTTCTCTATCTGAAGTTATTCCTCTTCTGTTTGACTGAGAAATTCACCTGATTTGGAAGCTGTAGCAATAAATCTATAACATTGGCAGAAACCTATTCATAAAACGTGGAGATTTTGCTATAAGTTCTGGAGGAAAGTCAATGTTGCAAAGTGAAGTGTAAAATTATTCCTGTCTCAATGTTATTTTTGAGTCATATATCTCTGCCTTTTATGAACAGCAGGCATATTTGGAAGAATTATGTCTGAGTCATAAATCCCTATTTGCCTGGGACATGACTAATAGGTGTCTTTAACACAGTAAGATGATATTACTGTCTTAGCTTGCATTTTTTTTAACCTCTGAAGCACATAGAACAGATGAAGTTTAAACAACACAATGACATTACACTATGGTCTGTCAGAGTATTGATACCTCCCTCCTTTCCTGGTCTGTTAGTTCCAGCCAGCAGATACTGTAATTTATATAAGTCCCCAAATTTATTATTTCAGTATTTAGCAAGCGGAATCGGCGTGGTTGCTTTTAGAACCCACTGGTTGTCGTGATCCATGGGAGATAGGGAGCAAGCAAGTTGAGGGGAGGGGAGGAGGGAGGAGATCATTATTTGGGCACTCCCTCACACTGTGTCCACTGGGGCTGCAACCGGGGAAAGCAAAAGTCTATTTAAATGAATAATGCTGCAAGATCTTTCTGCTGTAGCTACAGCCAGGGGCTTGTCTGTAGGCAGTTACCGACCCCTCGTGTTTTGAATAGCTATACAGCTTGAATGCAACAAAAAAACCTTCATGAGCAGCTTTCTGTCATCCTTATTGTCTTGTGGAAAAGACAGAGAACAACTCTAACAACACATCTAAAATATTAATATTTAATATTTGTGAACATCTATGCTAGTCTAAAGGCTGCCAAGCATTTCTTATGAATAGGTTCTGAATTTCACAGAAGAGCTTATTATTATAGTGACAACAACACCATCTTCTCTGCATGCCTTTACTAGCTGCCTACTTATCATTATCACTATTACTAGCTATTTATTTATCTGCTGTAGGTCAGACTGTGCACTCCTGCACAGCATTATGCATGGTTACACTAGTTGTCCCAAAACTTATGCCCCCCAAAAGCCAAAGCCTCTGTATGTGTGTTTATATGCACAATGCGTTACATGATAGACTGATAAATGTTGTTGCATGTAACAGGAATGAACAATACTTGGAGTTTTCTGAACATCCTCAGTTGTTCCTGATGGTGTGTTACCTGCAACATTAATTTATCTTGGCTGTGCAATGTGAAAATACCATCCAGAAGTTTCTTTGCAAAATTTTGATGCAGTTATGTGTTTAATTGTCTGTTCTTCAATATTCCTGTATGCGATTTCTCCCTTAAATCACATGGCATTGTATTTGCTCAGTCATTAGACGGCCTAAATTCTTAGAAGAAAATAACTGTTGAGGAATAATGAATGAGGAATAATATATAATGCATCATTGATATGGAAATTAATCAAAATTTATGCAGAAATTCACAAGCCCTTCAGCAGTCATCAGCATTTTTTATAAATAAAATGGTAGCTGTCCAAGTATTTACAAACAAATAACAAGCCCTACTACTATTATGGAGCTAACTGATAAGATATATTTGCTAAAGCATCAACAAATTACAGTTTGTGCTGTTCGATCAGTTCTAATTAATTCTAGATGCTCCTCAGGGGAGATTCAGTTCAAATGAACTGATTATTAGCAGTGATGAGAGCCGGATGGTTAAAACTGTATCCTTTCTCACAGCCTTCAGGAATATGAAAGCAATTGCTTGGACATGAAATAAGGGAGTGATCTGTGTATTCAAATACAACACATAAAAGAGATTTTCTGCTTCTGGTAGAAAAGATAATCAGAAGCTTTGTGTATTTTAAACTTTTTTTCCAATTTTTTTTTTTCCCTTTTTTCACTAGAAACAGAGAGTGCAAGATAACACTGCAGCACCCTAAAACATAGAAAGTGACTGACTGCAGTTTAGATTCGACACATTAACGTCTACCTCCAGATGAAACATGCTGGTGGTTATTTAGTTTAGTACCAGTTAAGAATTTATATTCTTTACATTGGAGGATGACTTTGTGAGCTTTGGGCTCCGCTTGAAGAAGAAATGGCATCTTGAGGTACCAAAAAGTACACGTTTAAAGACAAACAGCTGAAATGGCAGCAGCTGTTGCCCCCAGGCTTATCAAGCTGAGCACTGAAAAGGATGATTTTATCCCTGTGCTGTGGAGACTGTCACTTTCTGACGTAAACAACTAACATGCAAAATTTCTTCTTAAGCAGTAATAATTGTAGGCAACATGCCACAAATGAAAGAGAAATTGTGCTCCTACATCTGCCAGCCCTTGAAGGCTACAAGCGGTGACACTGGCTGCAAAATTTAGAAAACTATTTTGAATTATTTTTAATTTAATTATGCTAAACTGTTTTAATAGAAGAATATGAAAAATAGCAGCTGTGAGGAAACCGCAAGGGAGAAGCTGATTATTTTTGTTTTGTCTTCAAAGTAACAACTTCTGTGTTACTGTGCTTAATTTTAAATACATGTTTAGACATGTTCAGAGTGTGGATTTCTAGCTCCAGAGCTCTAGCTTCCTTGGACACTATTACTTAATGAGTGGTATTATCAATTATGCATCACAATTTCCTTAGATATTTGCCTTCACTATAATTTCATACAGCTTTTCTACATCAGTGATGCCTTTTGTAATCATTCTGTGTTCTTAATACGGTATCTTTTTTCACGGAATCCCAGAGTTTACACATTTTTCAGGTTTTCATAGGACACATCACTATTTTATGTCACTTGTAGTCAGGAATGAGATTTGGCTAAGACAAGAGGATAAAATTATTCAGTGTTTGACATACACCTTCTGTGGAAAGCTAATTTCCTATTTTAAAAGAAATTAAACTCCTGGAGTGACTGCAGATGTTGCTTTATGCTACTTCTAATCAAGGATATTTGTTAAAGACTAAAAATATCTTTAGGACAGATATTATTTGTCAAATATTTTATTTTTTTATTAAAAAGATTAATTTTCTTTCAGAAAGCTAACATCTCTGATCTCATCTCTGAAAAGACATTGCACTCTATTTACCAAAGCACTATCAGATTGTAGCCTCTTCTCATAACCAAGCTGAGTTACAAGCGAACTGGGTTACTGAGTGCCTAGATCAGAAAGTTCACTACCAGGCTCCCAGGTTGCGGAAACCCTCCTTCAGGAAGGTTATTATTTTTATTGTACATGTAATCACAAAGAAAAGCAGCAAACAAGCCTGTGGAAATTTAGCTTGCAGACAGTTTCCAGATTCTTATTAGAAATGTGCTTCAAGAGCAGTCTAAAGCAATATCTCATGAAAGGTTTCTGAAGAACCACTGAAAAATTTGAAGTGTGCTTTTTGAAAGTTAAAGATATGAGATCATACTACTGGGGCAACAAGGGACAAGTATTTGAATTCAAATGTTTGAGTTCAAGTGGAGAAAGAGTAAATAACTGCAGAGAAATTGAAAAAATTATCTTTTCATTTTGACATAGACTGTTGTCCTGGTTTCAGCTGGGATAGAGTTAATTTTCTTCCTAGTAGCTGGTATAGTGCTGTGTTTTGGGTTTAAGATGAGAATAATGTTGATAACACACTGATGTTTCAGTTGTTGCTAAGTAGTGCTTACACTGGTCAAGGACTTTTCAGCTTCCCGTGCTCTGCCAGGTGCACAAGAAGCTGGGAGGGGGCACAGCCAGGACAGCTGACCCAGACTGGCCAAAGGGCTATGCCATACCATATAACATCATGCCCAGCATATAAACTGGGGGGAGTTGGCCAGGAGCAGGGGGACTGCTGCTCAGGAAGTGGCTGGGCATCAGTCAGTGGGTGGTGAGCAACTGCGTTGTGCGTTGCTTGCTTTGTATAGTAGTAGTAGTATTAGTAGTAGTCATCGTCCTATTTCACTTTATTTTATTTCAATTATTAAACTGTCTTTATCTCAACCCATGAGTTTTCTCACTTTTAGTCTTCCGATTCTCTCCCCCATCCCACCAGGGGGGAGTGAGTGAGCGGCTGTGTGGTGCTTAGTTGCTGTCTGGTGTTAAACCACTACAGCTGTATTTACTATTGTCTCAGTGACCAGTAAGGGAGAGAAAAAAGAGGAAAAATCTCCACCTAAGTTAAAATGTGTTTGTATATATAGCACAGAGCAGGTAGCAACAGTAGCTGTTGGCGATATATGTGCTTTCTGTTTTTTTGAAAAAAGTTTATATAGGACCAATATGCTATAGAAAGTACAAAGTTTTCTGCCTTATGTGTTATTAAAGATCTTTATAAAGGCAAGATCATGTGGTAGTAATATAGGAAGCAGAAGAGAAATGCAACTTTGTTGTCAGATTTTTGTTTTGGCCGGCACATAAAATTATCATCTTGAGATCCATAAATATGATGTCAGACCAGTAAAGAAGAAAATATCTGATATTCCCACAAGGCTGTGTTACAGCATTTTTACTGATTCAAGTTGATCTTTAAAATCAGAGCAGAATTAATGAACTTCTCCTTTTTGTTCGTTTTTTAAATTCTTTGAAGCTATGCAAATATACTGAACTATGTACATTTTCTATCTTTCTGTCTGGATCTTCCCTAAAATCTGAGCATAGCTTTCACAGTTTTAATTTTAGAGCTGGTGTTGTTATATGGTAAAAGTTAAATAGATGAATTAGCATATCACTTCCAGTTGCCTAATCAGCTGAAATTAACTCTGGAGCCTAAGAGGAACAGGAAATCCCATCATTATTTATTGTCACAATAGAAGAAATCAAATGTATTATTTTAGTGAGGATTCAGTTCTGAAACAAATTCCTATGGAGGTTAATGGTCTGATGCAAGAGTACTCTTCTGCAGTAATTTCAGTGGAATACCAACGGACATACATTCTATCGAACTTAAGTTAGTCCTGTTTTATTCGTTGATGGTCAGGCCTACTAAATCTACTGGTTTTTTCACTCCATAGGTTTTCTTTAGATTCAGTCAAATATTGTTGGAATATGTCTGCCTCACATCTGTAGCCAGCAATGGCAGCATGAGATTTCTAAAATATTTCTGCCATTTCTAGGATGGAAAAGCTCAGTGCCAGAATACCCCCTTTTATTCTTTCTTTCTGAGAAACAGGTATCTTTTCACATTCCTAAGAAAGTGGCAGTGAGTACAGAGGAAGAGATTTTGTTAGGAGCTGAGTATTTTTCTGGCAATGGATAGTTTTGATGGTTTGAAGAGGCACTGATGCTTACCCAAATAAAAAGCTTTTGAAATCCTCCTCCATTAGATTTATGTTTAATTTTACTGTTTGTATATCTATTTATACCTGCTTACTAAATGCTTGCAGTGGTGTGGCTGGCTTATTTGTATCCATAATAGCTTCTTTATGCTTCCATTTTCCAAAGTTAAAGATATATTTCTACTGAGAGTAATAAAACCAAAAAGCTGCTCAAGAGCGACTGTATTTCCTCTGTCTTAGAAATAAAGGATAGCTGATTGATATATAGTCCCTAGTGAGCCTTTACACGCATCTTGGACTACAAGTTTAGCAGAATCTAACCTTTCTGTAGAGAGACATAAGTCTTGCTTCTTTAACTGCTGCTGGCAAGAAGGACATCTTCCATTATCATCAGTGTATTTTTGAAAAAAATTATTTGCCTTTATGGAGATGGTGTTGGTCATCCAAATCTTAGTAGGCTTTTGTGCTTTACTCTGTTTCTCTCCAGATTCAGTGAAGTATATCGTGAGCTCCCCAAATCAGCATCATTTCAATGATTAAACACATATTTTACTAGGAGGATATAGCTAAGAATTACTGACAACGATTTTCTCCAGATTTTTCTCAGCTTCAAACTTCATTAAAACACTAAGAACATCATGACAGTAGAATTTTATCTTAGACATCTAATTTAATCAAAATTTTTTTCTCACATACTTATTTAGAAGAAGTAGGGAACATGAAAATTGCAAGGTCAGGCTTGGAGACAGGAAATTGTGCTTTGGATGCAACAGCAACTTCCAAACTGTTTTAAGAAAAGGAGTTCATTACAAAGTGTCACTTATGTGCTATGGTATATTGTAGTTGGGCTCATGGATATATATAAAATATGATTTAAGGTAAATTGCCTTTAAAAGATCAAATCAGAGTGTACTCTTTTCAGCTCTATACACTTGACTTAGTTGAGTTATTCTGAATGTTTTGCAGTTGCAGTGCAATCAAAATCAAAGCTTTCAAAATGAAACAGAACTGATAAATATTCCTGTATTTTAAATGGTATTGCTTTCCATTTCTTTTATTTTCTTTTTATTTTCTTTGCCCTGGTGGTTCATTTTTTGTCCTCAATACAGTCTCATTAGTAAAAATTCATTTGGGTAAAGTGCTAAAACATATGAGAAATTCTGAATAAAATATTGTCTTTTTCACCTAAGCAAATTTCCAAACTCCATCCATGCTTCTTAGTTACCTGCTGGTTTTAGTTTTTCAGGTATTACTTATGCAATATTATCATTATCTAGCACTAGTAAATTAATACTTTATAGTCGCATCTTTCTCTATCATCTGCTCACTTGTTCTCATTGCTTAAAGGCTATGTTTTGAAGAAAAGTAGCATAAACCAAAAGGGGAGTAGAAGGGAACAGACAAACACTGAGGTAGTCTATCTGTCTAGTTGGGGAAAGAAGGAAAACAAATGGTTCACATATTCACAAATCACATATTCTGTGATTTTCTCTGTATAGTAACAACCCTCCCAGAAATAAGCACATGTAGTAGCAGTTCCTTGTAAAAAGAAAATGTGGATTGCTACCCACCAAGATACTGTTCAGCCCAATCAAATACTATGAGGTCTCAGCTCTCACTTGAGAAGTCATGGAGCAATGTCGATATGTAAGTGGGATTAGAAAATGAGTTGCACATACATTTGCCCTCATGTTTGTAGCATCCATCATTAGCCATTCCTGGCAGCAGGTACCAGACTTTGAGCAGTCTTTTTTTACTTCTACAGTTTTCATAGGATTATACAATAATATCACCACATCCTTTACTACCTTGTCATAGAATCATAGAATCAGAGAATCGTCTAGGTTGGAAAAGACCTTTAAGATCATTGAGTCCAACCATTAACGTGGCACTGCCAAGTCCACCACTAAACCATGTCCCTAAGCACCACATCTACCTGTCTTTTAAATACCTCCAGGGATGGAGACTCAACCACTTCCCTGGGCAGCCTGTTACAGTGCCTGACTACCCTTTCAGTGAAGAAATTTTTCCTAATATCCAATCTAAACGTGCCCTGGCGCAACTTGAGGCCGTTTCCTCTCGTCCTATTGCTTGTTACTTGGGAGAAGAGACCAACCCCCACCTCGCTACAACCTCCTTTCAGGCGGTTGTAGAGAGCAATAAGGTCTCCCCTCAGCCTCCTCTTCTCCAGGCCAAACAACCTCAGCTCCCTCAACCACTCCTCATATGACTTGTTGTCTCTAAGTTCTTGTCATTTCTGTCATGATAAAAGAAGTCTGCCGTAACTTTGTTATATACGTTCAATGTTCTGAAGCAGAATGACAAACCTGCATTTCTTAATAATTTAAAATTCTCTTTGTTGTTTTTACATCATGCAACAATTTCACGTCTCCTTGGAAGTGGGGATATGCATAGCATTAGACCTCAGGAAAAAGAAAACTGGGGGGTGAGGGTGTGTCAGTGAAAAAAAAAATCTGCCTGCTTCAAAACTCTGTGTTCATGTTCTTGACTTATTAACTTAAAAACAACATAAGGTTTTTTCCTGTGGTCCTCATTATTTGTGTTCTTGACATAAAAGGAAGGAGTGGTTAGGATCCACTCTGTCCCAAGCAGGGACAACTTCTTTCAGTAGCAGCAGTACTACATGTTACTTGCCTCAAAGTTCTTTTGAAAGTACAGTGATGGAAGAAATGACAAATATTTCAAGACTTTTTAACCTAAATTTTAGACCATTTTTTCAGTATTCTCTTGAAAAAGCAAATTGTTCAAGGATACTTTCAATTAAAAAATGGAATGAGAAAATTAACCATTTTCTAATGTTTGAGATAGGTAACAGTCAGCTTGTTTCTTCTGTTTCTGTAGGGTGTGTGGAGAAAGAAAGAGCAGTGGAGAGAAGAACAGCATGCAGCATTGTAGGAACAAACAAAAATCCCACGTTTCTTTGATTTCTTAGTTATATGTAAAATTAACAGAATGTGTAGTCGTTTCCTGTCTGTAGCTACTAATGGTACTTTTAATGATCTTCTCCAGACAGCTGCCTTTTTTATGCTGCAACATTCATCTAGACCATGTCTGTATAAGCCACTGGCAGAATTTTTGTTCTATCTTATTTTTCAGTGCTCTTTCTTCTAATGCACTTGGAAGCTGGAGTGAGCAGTCTGTGTAAATACACAAAATTTGTGTGGACAGTACTGGAAGGTTGTTGAAACAAATTCCATATAGCATTTTAAAAATGTAAATATATAAGTTTAGAGATAACAATTTGTACATGCTAAGATACTATAAGCAAACATTTTAAGCTGAAAAATAGATAATTGTTTCCTTTCCTGTTTTCTGTAATAATAATTTGGGTCTGTTCTAAGCCTTATAAATGTTTGTTATTTATTTTTGGCAGGGACTGTGAAAGATCACTTGTGAATTTTGCTTTTATTTCCAACCTACTACTTTTTTTGATCTAGCAGTAGTAGCCTATTTTCAGCAAGATAGATGGATGCACTAGCCTATGTACATCAGCAGTAAACAAGGTACAGAATCACAGAAATAATTTCCAACTAATAGATGTTTTGTGGACTGCAGACATATGTTTTGTGAACATAGGGATTGGAGGTCCCTTGATGCTTCTCAGGCATCTTTGTGGAGAATACTGAATGAAATACTACTGTGCTATATACCGTATTCACTTATCCAGTAGCTGATAAATCTTGCCACCTCCAAAAGCCTTAGGAGGAGAGGGTAATGAATTTCAGGGTGATGTAGAGGTATACCATGGAAGAAAAGGAAGGGCACTCTCTTGTTCAGGCTGACTGATGCTAGAGCACAAACTGGATGTGAATAGACTAGAGGAAGCAGGAGCTCAGTTGAAATTGCTGTCCCTAGAAGAGAATGTCAGGATACCCACTGAGGCAGCACTTCAGCCCGGTGTACATATGCTCAGGCTCAACAGATTTTTACTAAGTTGACTACCAGGAAAAAACTTTCATTGGTTGGGAATTATGTGTCACCTTTCAGTGCCCCAGTACCTAATACTTAAATATGAAACATATCTAATCTTCTCTCAGAATAGCTTCTATCTTGATCTGTATTCACATTCCACACGTTGTTGTACTGAGATACGCAAATGAGAGGACTTGTTAAAAGTTGCAAGAAACTTGAAAAACAGCGTGTTAATTTTTGAGGTCATAATAATTGCATTCAGTTTCGTCAGTAGATATTAAAACACTTTAAATAGGTACATATGAAATTTATGCTGCTCTTTTTTAGAAGACTTGCAAACAAGTATGTGATATGACTTTTTTAAGGAGATCTACATAGTTAGTGATAAATCTGAGGGTTGATTCTCTGCCTCACTGTTCTGCTTCAGTGCTTTAACACTTATCTATAGTTTGTCTATAGAAAATAAGCATTTCCTCAATTTTCTTTTTTCTCTCTGTTAGTTCCTTGTGATAACAGTGCTGCTACTGCTATGAAAACTAATTTGAGATCTGTGTGTATAAAATTGTTATTCAAGTGTGAAGTACTAGTATTAAACATATGATGGAGATGAGGGCTCTTAAGTACGTAATTACAATCTTAGCCTAAGCAGACTCATACTTTTAACAAGTGTAAAGAACTGCTGTTTATTTGGAAACAGTTAAGCTTATTGTGTTTCTTGAGAGAAAACTAGATGTCAGTATCTTTGCTTGTATATATCATCTAGATAAGTATATAAAATCCATGGCAAGATCTTTTCAATAGTTGCCTTAGAAATTAAAACAACAACAAAATGTAACATTGTTTTAAAGATGTCTGTTCTTTAGAGAAGGTGTTGTATTGGGATTTACAAAGAGTTTCTGAGTTGTAGGAAAATAAATTTACCTCTCAGTGAAATAAATTCAGTGTCTTGTTAGAGATACAGTAAAATAAGAAATGACTAAAAATGGATTACATTAATATGTATGTATTTATAATTGCACTCCTGTGAAAAAGCTTGCAAGATTCTAAGGTTAGTGATAACAATTTACAGAGATGTACTTATCCCCAGAAGAAAACAGTGATAACTTGCTAGAGCACAACAGTTTCCATGATACTATCAAAATACATAATGTAGAAAACTTACCATTTAGGAAGTGTAAGTGAATATAATACATTATTTAAAAGCAAATTTGTATAGATATTAAAAATTATTAACTATTTTATGAAATACTGCCTATGTACCTTAGGGCTGATTTCCATTCTGTGACAGCTACACAATTCTCATCTGTGCTACTGACTTTGTTGGTATTTCTTAAAAACTACAACAGCCTTGCAGTCCCTCTCATGTTGATAATCCATTTGGTGCTGGTGATGCTAATTAAGTTCATACACAGCCTGTTTTGATGGATGGACTTTAGCTGACATCAATTTGACAGACATCATAACTGTATGATTTAGCTATATGATTGTGTCTGGCTTATTGCTTCCATGAATGTATCAAAACGTGACTGTTATACTGGAAAGTGAGATGAATAGTTGTTTGTGTGTGTTGATGATGGTGGTAGGGAGCAAAACTAACTGAATTAGTAGACAGATGTTAAATGGAGATAAGCCTCAATAGATGGATTCAAGAAGAATGTCCTGATGCTTTGTTTCATGTTTTCAGCAGTAGGCCAGGCAAAGTGGGACTCAGTGCTGGAATCACCAGCAAAGAAAACTATTCAACTGGTGAAATCTACTCTCTCTTTCTTACCAGTACTTATGTCATTGTCTAAAATAGAAGAGAAAAAAATCAACAAATCCACAGAACACATTCCAAGAAATGGTACAGATTGCAAAGCTGAAGAAAACAGGTAAATAGATATTTTAAATTAAATAGTTTACAAATTAATTGTTGTGCAGGTTAGGTTTTGTGTCTTAAAGATTAATCTTCCAATGGGTAGATGGATAAAAAACCCTACAATTTGTGGACATATAGACATTATGGGAAGTAGGCAGTTTGGATTAGATGAAGGTAGTGGCAGTGACATTGGCAAACTGAAAGCTTTGAAGAAGGATGTAATAAGAAATATCAGAAGTTCAAAATGCCTTGTGCAAACACTATTGCATCCTGTTTTGTCTCTCATTTCCTGTGTCACCGATGACTATTAAATAGTCAGTCATGCCTGGACTGTTACGTTCATAGTGTGCTGCTGTGCTGATTGCATCTGAGAGTTCTCTCTCATTTTTTATTTAAAATGCAAGTTCTTTGGAGAAGGGGCTGATTATTAATATAATAGCACGACAGAGAGAAGAATGGCATTGACCCTGCATAAAGACAGCACTCAGATTTGAAGGCATTATATTTCTAATAATCCTCAGGATGTGCCTTACCAGCACTGAGCACAGCAGCCGTATTGTATCCAGTATTAGGCATTTAATTTTAGGAAATGGGAAATCTGTTGAATAGAGAAGAGAGCGGAGCAAAAAAGAATGATCAGAATCTAGGAAGCAAAAAGTCCTGTAAAGAGACATGGAAGGAATGGGGACTGTTAGAGGTGATATATCTGTATTTCATATCTGCATGATATGAAATATCATAGCAAAAAGGAAGAGAATAATCCACATTATACTAAACCATAGTATATGTAGAGCAAAACCCAGAGGAGTTAAATTTCAACCAGACAGTTTTAAGTTAAACACCTGGAAAATCTTTCACTTGTAAACCTAGCTAAAATGAGGCGGGGGGGGGGGGGGGGGCCTAGTTGAGAGACTCTGAATTCTCCATCCTCAGTTTCTAGGGACAGATTAGACATCAGCTGGGAGTTACACCTCTGTTGCTGACTTTGCCTGACATCTTAGGGAGGGACTTCAGATACTATCCAGCTCTTCCTATGATAATGCTGGATCTCTGGTTGGTTTCTCTAGGTGTCACCATAACAATGTGTAATAATAACTCCAGTAAAAGCAGAAAAGTCTGATGGCTACATGGATAACTGATGAACAAGGTAGGGCACCACTTAAGAGGTAGGCAACTGTTTTATTAATATAATGTACTTGTTTAATTTTAAGTAGGTCTAACTGCAGAAGTTTCAGAAATTATACAAGTCATGACAGGTTGCTAGTGAGTGTACCAGTAAAATTAAGCTTTCTCTGTGAATATTGTCTAGAATATGGTTGCCCAAACAAAAGGAAACTCTCAGGTAAAGACTGCTTGCCTGATTTTGTTTATACATTCATGGAAATATTTATTGATTTAGAAGGTTCACCAGTGAAATCTCAAATCTCTTTTACCTATGACACGCAGCACTCAGGCTAAAATCCTACTTTGACACTGTAGATAAGTGAATTCTCCATAGAAATTCCTAAACCTTAATATCTACCACCTACAAGTCAGGTGAATAAGTATCTGCATAAAAAATTCGGTTATTGACATAAATGTGCTTCCATGAGGCTGCAAGGCTGAAAGACTCAGACTTTGTTCTGGCTAGAGTAGGAAATCTTTCTTTTAGATTCCATAATGGGTATTTGTCCAGCCTGCATCTTCTTAACACAGATCTTTGAAGGATCCTAGGAGGACTCTGAGCATCTAGCCAGAGAAAGCAATAGGCTTAAGTTATCTGGACAAATATTCAAACAATTTGCATGGGCTTTAGGGGCAGGATTCATTCATGTTTACTTCTACTGGCATGCAAGGACCTTTTCAAAAAGGAGGAATTCCAGTTCCTCTGGGTGCATTCTCCTCCATCCTACATATTGTGGACCATTTTCAACTTTTCAACTTTTCAGGTATTCTTTTATAAGTAAGTAGCCCTACCTTCACTTCAGGGTGAGGCTAAGAAACAAGCTGTTCATACTTCAGTTTTTTTTTTTTTTTAAACAAATGGAATTTTAAAGCACATACATACTTCTTTATGACAGATAAATAGAGCAAAATTGGACAGTAAAATTAGCAATTTAACTTTGTGGCTTTGCAAAGACATATGTTTCTGTGTAAATGATACTGGTCTATTTTTTAGGATTTCTTTTGAACTTTCAATTGCCAAACTTTAAATAAAACTGTAAAACTAAAAAGAGATCATTTAAAGCAAACTTTTAAATGTTGCAGTGGTTTTGCAGATAGTATGAGCTTTATTATTGGTATTTTCCATTTTAAGGAAATACCTAGAATGAATGAATTTTTTAAAGCGACCTCTATGTTATCATAAAAGGAAATGCAATAACAAAGTTTTCCTTGTCACCAGTTAATAAGATTGACTACAATGAAAATGATACTTGCTGATGATCTCCTAGTTTAAAGTATGGAATAACGTAAACTCTTCCTCAGTCACTACACTTCTAAAGTACAATGACTTGAGGACACTTTCATGGCTTATTCACATGATGGACAGGAAAAGAAATTGTTTGATTTGTTGAGTCCCTAAGAGATATTTGAATCTGTCATGACACTCACAACTTCCTCCACATCTGAGATAGGACTCTATTAGTTGTCTTTCTGAAGAACACTGTAAGAGGAGAACATAGTGGCTTTGGTAATCTGTATAAACAGCTCTTAGGGTATGTGTTTTTTTTCTGGTTAACTACCAGCATTTTCACATACAACACCGTAACTGACTTTTTTGAGGAAGCTGGACTTTGATGAATAGCTCACATATTAGTTTTGAGCACACATTGTCTTCTTTTAGTGTATGTATCTGTAAGGGATGAGAAAGAGCGACAGGACAGGACTGTGGCTGGACTGAGAAGGCTGACCAACTGTGGAGAAGATCATTCCCCTATCACTGATGTTAGTCTTTCTTCTTGATGGGCTTGCTGTTCACTGGGAGAAGGTTTTGCATTTATCAGACTCCTTTAGCTACGTGATAGCTCCCAGAGCTTCTCTCTGGGAGAACGGATGCCCTCTTTTCATGTCATCCTAGAAATTTGGGTGTACTTAAATGTAAAGTTGGCAAGTATCAGAGCTACATGCAGTGTGACTCCAGTTGTAAAATAGCGTCTAGCATGGGCAAAGATAATCTCAGTTTGTCGTAGCTTAACCTAACACCTGTGGTTCTTTGACGTTCTGGCATGCTAGAAAGCCTACACATCTCCTGCAACTGGACAGCAATATAAGGTCTTTTCTGCAATACAGCCAGTCATGTGTGTGTATATGTGTGTATATATATATATATGTGTAGAATAATCAATCTGGCAATGGGTCTTGTGCTTCTGGACTTTATGATGTTGGTATGCTTCAGATATCCTGCATACTTTTTACTTCTCGCAGCATGTATCCTGCATACTTACTGCTTTCTGCAGCATGTTCTCTGACTTGATCTGAGCACCACACGTGAGCAGGCTGATACAGACTTTTCCGGGCTTCTCCAATAATAAAGTTTGGACCATGCAGATTTTTCTGCTGGAGGCACCTTGTTCAGAACTGGCATCACATTGAGGATACAATTTCCTGAGGGTTAGAGAACTCAAAACTGTCTTGCCGACACTACCAGAACAGCTCAGTACCCTGTACCCTCTTCCCCAAGTTACTTTTGGAAAAGAGGGCTACTGAAACTGAGCCTCCAGGTCATATATATAATAGGCTGCAAATGGTCCATGAGCCAGAAGCCAAACCTTTCTGAACTCTGTCTTTATAATGCAGAAGGAGGTACTTATTTTCAGCTTTGGTCGTGGAAAGATGAGTGGACTGAGAGGAAGGCCTCATCTACTGTGTGACAGCTGTTTTATGTTTCATAATGCAGTTAGCCCTGTTTCTTTATTTGACTAAACTTAGTGAAGTTGCTGCCTGCCACTTTAAAATCCATGCATGTATCTGTAATTCATTTGCCTGTCTTTGTCAACTGAGTATTATGTATATATAGCACTGTGCTTTTATCAGCTAAATAGAGGAAACCTAAGTGTGTTTTTACTAGGCAGGCTATCTAATTTGCAAGTACACACTTTAGGATATTGAAATGTTATTAAGATTGCATTGTCTAGGTAGAGGAGGTAGAGTTAAGGTTACATGGCTGATTTACCTCTGTGTTTGTATATTTTATCCATTTTTTTAAATTAAAAATTTCATGTAAGTCCTTTTTAAATGTTTTATTTTACAGTAATCTATGTAGCATACTTTTTGTTTTTACGTTAGAAAAACAGGCTCTCAGATTTAATGTATTTTACTGCAGTTCTTGCCTGCAAATAAATGCCAAGAAACAAACAAGAAGGCACCATATTTACTTTGAGGGTCTAAGAGTAAAGTTATTTCTTCAAATGTAGAACATTCAACATCCTTGATGAAATGAAAAAGACTTATCCATTAAATAAATTTCAGCACTACCCAGAAGAAAAATCTCTTTTCTCTAGGCATGTTTTTGTGACTGTGTATGCCACAATTTAAGTTCTTCTTTCCTGTTTGATTGTAGTTCAGACATGTTTTGTGGTCAGAAATATAGGAAGGCTGTGGGGAAAAAAAATGATGATGCTATCTGGATGATAGATTGCAATGTAGTTTCTTTGCATTTTTTTGTTTGGTTCTGTCATGTGCTATATCTACTAGATTGCAAGCACATTGTCCTCTCAGTCAGTTGATTGCAGTTTGACATATTTTAGTTTTCTCATTGAATGTTACCCAGCTTTAAAGAGTCCAGGTGGGGATATCTTGATATCAGTCAGAGCTTTTCTGAATGCAAAAAGAAAATGAGAGGTTATCTGGAGCTCCAAAAGCATAGGGTAGTTTTGAAGCAAGGGGTTAAAACTACTTTTCACAACTAATAAAATTTCAAATGCACACTGTGTATTTTTGTGGGAGGGGGTTACAGAAAGGGAATCCTCAATACCAATTGGCTAGTCTCTATCAGCTGCAGTTGAGCTCAAGCTGCTGCTGAAGAGCAGTATTGATCTGAAGGGTAAATGTGTAGGGAACCACAGAGAGGGATTCAGTCGTTTCTGAGAAGGGAGCCAACCTCTTCCAGTAAGAAAGTGGTTTCTACCTGTCTTTCGTGCCTGCGAGACCCTTTGTGAATGAAGGGGAACACGGGAAAGGGCAGTTTGTTGCTACAGTGATTCAGAGAAAGAGGTGTTGCTGCTGCTGTGCATGCTGCTGCTGCTGATCTTGCTGGTGCTGCTGCAGCTTCATGTAGCAGGTAAGGCTGCTTTTTCTGGGGAGGGGGAGGAGAGGTTGGGATTGCATCGCGGTGGCTGGGGCTGTGGCGTGGGGGGCCCCCGAAACACTGCACAAAAGGACGCTGGCTGCACGGAGGAGCTGCAGGGGCACACGTGAGGAATGTGGCCGTGTGGATTAGCAGGCTGTATTTCCTGCTCATCCCGGTTTGGAATCGCAAAACTTCAATAAGTTCTAAACAAAGTGTGCAAGTCCGCAGTGCCTAAAGGGAGAGGGGGCAGTGGAGAGAGAGGAAGGAGCTGCACCTTCCCCTTCCCCCTTTGCAGGCGTCCAGCCCTCCACCAGGTCGGGCAGCGGCTCTGAAATACATAGGTATGGGTGCAACTCATTTGGTTGTGATGGATAGGAAGATCAGCGCTGATAAAAAGGAAAATACGTCGTGCCGAATTGGGGACTTGTTTCAGCTGAGAGGGAAAATAAATAAGCGATGGTGTGAAGCTTGTGGGACTGACAATGTATTTGCCATATTTTTATGTCTTTTTTTTTTTTTTTTTTTTTTTAAAGCATTCAGTCTTGTGTGTGTGTGTGAAGGAAGGCAGGAATAAGGGGGGGGGGGGAGAATTTTTGCAGCATTGACCTTTAAAGTGGTAAGGTTCAATTAAAAGAAAGAAGGTAAGGATTGCAAATTCGACTTGAAGCAACTTTGAAAACACCTGAGCAGCCTCCTCCCTTTAAAAAAAAAAAAAAAAAAAAAGCACTGCAGAAATAATTTAATGGTGAGAAATAAAATTTAGCCCTGATATCCAAGATTTTCAAATGCAAGCCATGATTTATTGTAATGTTTCAAATTGTTCTTCTACAAATTAGTCATGCGATAAGCAGTAGAGCACACATAATCTTTATACAAACATTTTAATGGTGAGTTTAGCCCTGAATTATAAACCATGCTGCAAGTGTGCCTATAACAGAGATGTGTGAAGGTACTTATCCTGATAAATATTTCACGTAATTTTATAGTGTGAATGGCTTTGTGGCTTTGGTATTTCAATTCTAGATATTTAGTCTGGATTAAGAAGGATGCATGTTTCTTGTATTTTAAATATTCCTTTCAAAGCACACTGGTAGTGATGGACTTTGTGTTAATTTCTGTGTGTACGGAGCAATGGTTAATAGTCTTTTTTTCTGTATCTGCAAATATCTATACAGAGCTAAATAGGAAGGCAAGCTATTTTCTTGCTGGATAGCATCAATGAACAGTTGAGGTAATTGGTAATTTTTTCCCTATTTTCAAGTTCAAATATAAATCACAAAAAGCCTAACAATTCAGGAATACTAAGTAGGTCTTATGATAATGTACCTTTTGCTGTGTATGTGATTGCATTTCAGATACAAAACAAATCGGGATTAAAATGTTTCTATGAAACCATGCTTTTAGGAAATTCACAAATTGGTCAGGAGGTCTTTATTTCAGTCCTCTGAACATCTTGTGAGACCTTTCATTGATCACAGTGTGTTTTTAAGAGGTTTCCAGGCTTCTTACAAAATATTTCCCCAGATCTGAAAGCCAGATGGTTACATTGCAGAAGTCATAAGCAGTTAATTGCTGAACTGATTTGAGTGCTCCAGAACATATCAGCACGCAGACCAAAGGCTTCCATCTCGGCTGATCAAACTCGTTACCTGATGTTGCTCTTTGCTGAGATTGGGGTGCCTGTTAGAGATGGGAGGGAAAAGAGATTCTCTTTTTGGGAAGCAAGAAAAAAGGCTTTAGTTTGAAAAGACTTCTTGAAAAAGTTATTTATTTGCCTTTCTCAAATGTATCACATATATGACATTTTTCCTCAAGTTTACTTTATTTGGACTAATTTGCTGCCCCCCCCCCCCCCCAACTGTTCTGAATGTCAGGTCTATGGTATTTGTTTACCTACTGTGTTGAATGGTATACCAGAGAGAGAGAGAGAATATGATCTACCACAATTTCCTTTCTATTCACAATATGTAGACAGAATTCCCTCAAAATTTTTGATACTTTGTATTTTTTTTCCAAATATATAAGAAGAAATACTATTTCAGTTGTAGTAATGTACAATATAGAACAGAAAACAGAATGGTAAAAATAAATGTTACATTTGTCTTGCTATATGCAGTTTCTCATTTTGTATCCATCAGTTGGAGTTTTGTTCTTCTGAAGAAAAAGATGACTAGTAATCAGTATTCAGAAGGAAAGCAAATGCTTATTTTGCTTTCTTTCAACCTTAAATAACCCATTAGTTCAATAGTAGTGCTTGAGATGATTTAAAAATTTTATAGGCTAGCAAATTCCTAAATTGCTTTTCCTTAAGTAATTTTTAGGCTGACAGCTTTTTTAGTATTCAAATTATTTTAAATACTTTCCTGCATAAGAATTTTTAGAAATTGTTGACACCTGTGTAATATGAAAATCGCATGATGTTTCTGTCTTTATTGCTTTTATCTGGATACTACTATCACACTTTCTTAAAGGTATTGTTACAAATGCTTTATAAAAGGTTAAGTAGTTGTGTTTAAGTAAGTATTTAAATGGCTATCACAGAATTAGAGAAGTGGGCAAGTTACATATAACTGTGCAAAGCATCAATATAATTTTTTTCAAATATTCTTATAATCATCCAGAGCTTAGGTAAACTCTCTTTAACATGCTCCTAGGATCTATTAGTCCCATATTAACCTCTCTAAACTATTCAGACATGCACATACAATGTAGAATGTTACAGTAAAACAGAGATGATCAAGTCAGGGTAAAAACTTGCACTGTCTTCATGTAACGAAGCACACAGGCAAGGGGGTGGGTACACAGACTTGTACCTGCTGTACATACAGCCACAGAAGTATGTGCAGCCATCTCATTGGTAGAGTGGAGCTTTTCTTACCATGCGCCCATACCTTTTGCTCTTGAATATATCGCTTATGCTTATTTTTATGCTTTTAAAGATCATAAGGTAGTGCATGTGATCTTTATATTTGTATTCTTATTTTCTAGATATAATTATCTGAAACTGTTACAACAAAGAAACAGAATGTATTTTAAGTTTGGATATATTTACTTTAAAAGCTGTATTTTGGTCATGCATTCTGCTTCTGATTCTAACAATATATTTAAATTTTTATATAACAATATTCAAGGTTTGATAAAACTTTTGCCTTTGTTGCTTACACTTTAATACCACACACCATAGTTAATAGTATAGATGTGAGTATAGTATGAAATAATTTTGTGACAACAACTTGCATTTTGATTAAGTTACCACAGTTGTCCAATTCACAGTCATCAAGTTCTGAAAAATAATCACTCTATATGTATTTCTATTAAGCAATTCTATTTCCTTCTTTTAGGAATACCAAACTGTTTTCTGAGTATTTTTCATAATATTGACAAACAGTGATATATGTGTGTGTATGTACTGAACTACAAACTATAAATAGAGGAGCAAAGATAAACAAATTGTTGAATAACTCCAGCAGAAGTGTCATCATCTTGTGAAAATCTAGAAAGGAAACACGGTCAGTTAAATTATAGTGTAAATACATAAAGAAAAATATTTCTACAAGATCTAAATTATGTTGTTTTAAACAATAAAATATACAGATATTTTTTCAGCATGCTGCTGAGTAAAATGGCCACATTTTAATCTCATTTCCATGTTGTCATTCATTTCTGACAGCTGATATGTTTGAACCTGTAAATTAGAGAATGTTAATAAAGAGAGACAGGTGAGAAACACAGAACAAGAAAAAAATAATGCCGATTCCATAATGTCTTTGATTTTTCTTAATTTAACCATGGCTTTCCTATTCATGTGTTAAGAGAATAAACTGTAATACCTCTGCATTTATCTGCTCCACTTCAAATCATATATATTTACCTGCAGCATCAGTGTATTGGTTCGTTTCCAGGCTATTCATTTGCAAAGCACTTCGAGGGATCTTGAATGTGAAAATTGTTATATGAAGCCAAATACTATTCTGCTTTTAAATGACTCATAAAAATGCCTCCACTTAAAGCATTTCTATGTATACACAAGTTTGGGTGTGTTTATACATACCCTTTAAACGTAGACATTTTTATGAGACTTTTTAAAAGGTGAACAGATTTTGAGTTTATATAGCACTTATCGAGTTTAAGGTATCACAAAGGAATGAATTATGGTGCGTGGTGGCAACAGACTTAATAGACAAATGCTACTAAGAAGGGATGTTGTCTGAAGTGTTATGTGTTATAACACTGTGTCATGAAAAATAACGTGATTTTTTGCTTTTTCTTAGGCAACTGACTATTCATTAAAGGGACTGGAATATAACATCTTATATGAAAGATGGCCCCTCTTTTTTTCCACTTTCAATTTCACTTTCCTAAAAGTCTTTGATGGGGAGGGAGCGCTAGGCTCTGCTGTGGTACATTAATTTGTCTCAGTGTATTCACTCCTACTGGCCTACAGTTAGGAGCTGTATGATATTTATAAGTGGTTGTGTCATAGTAGTGGAAGTAATGTTGGGGTGTATTTTCACATGTCCATTATTTTGTACTGTGATACTATCAGATCCAACAGAGTAAACCTGACAGCAGATTTCTTAAGGTAAAAACTAGGGTTAAGGAGTACAGATTCTGTCGTCCCTCATTAATACAAGTTGCTGTTCAGAGACCTCAGTTTAAGAAAGACGGTTAAGTCTGTCTCTGTATAGGATGCCACTTAGGAGTCTGCCTAATATTAAGAGATGATTTCCATATAGGCCAGCATGGTTCTAAGACGCTCTCTGCTAAAGAAAGTACTCTTTTTCCCTGGGGTGTACTACAAGATGTTAATAATCTCATTACTGAAGAACCTACATTTTTATTGAATAAAACAAGAGTATAACATACTGTCTTGGACACTTTGTTTTATTGGATCCTCTTTCCTAATTTCATTGTTCTTTATTGTTTTACCTTGACTGATTTGTTTTCTTTAATCTGGTGAAAGTTGTTGTGAGGCACTCTGAAACTGCTGCTTTGCTAAACAGCAGAAAGGGGTTATATTTCCCTGGCAGATCGAGTGAACTTTGTCATAGCTTGTTATAGCTATATACTTTTTTGAAATCTTGTAACAAATGTTTTGCTTCATTATTTGCTTTGCATTATGTTTCTTATCTGCTTTGTCTTAGTACATAGATTCTTATTATCTACAGCAAAATTTAGTTATAAACTGAATTTTGAGATGCCGTGACCGCAGCTTCAAACTAGATGCTCCTGTTGCACTTATTGTCTTTTAGTTCCCATTGTCACTTACCAAATGACAGATTTTCTCCAAACAGGAGTGAGAGGTGGCAGACCATGCAATGCCTTCACCCACAGAAGTAGTCTGTTTTTCAGTTCTGTTTTGTATGTTATGTCTTTTAAACCACTGAAAACTTTGAAAACAGCATGAAATACGATGGGACTTGTGTGGAATTGGAGATGCACCTTGAAAATGACTTCAGCTAAAGGAAAACGCTTCAAAATAACAAAATGAGTCTCACGGAGAATGTGTTAATGATCTGATGGATTCAACCGCATATTAAAAAATAATGATGGTAGAGAAATGATAGTACTGAAATCCATTATTGGTTTAAAATACTTAGCTAGAAAAAGAGAAATTAAACCTAGCTAAAGTTAAATGAAACCTCTTTGCTTCAACTTTCCTGGCATTGATGGAAATAACCTTGGTTCTGGTCTTTGTCAGAGAAATAAAGCTGTACGATTCACTGAAGAGACAGCTCAATGAACAGGCGTGAGAGGCTTGATTCATCAGCATCTTTCAGGTTACATTCCAGCAGTAATTATTTATTCCTGTAGCAATTGGCTTTAGTTTTGGTTGATCCTAGCCTATTTGGTAACACAGAGCAGGAATAAAGCTGGCTTAACCTTGGTTGGAGACTCAGTTGCAAAGATAGTACTGTTCTGTTATTGGCAAATAGCAGGCATTTGGCCAGGCAGAGATTATGGCTACCATGTTGCTGCCCTGCTCATTACATACCTGCTGGTAAAGCTCCTTTTGGGAGCTGCAGTTAGTAGGATTTAGGGAAGCCATGAAAATGCACTGTGGATTTCCTTGGAAAAGGACCAAGAGCCAGCAGAATGCCCTAGGTCTAATCCTCTTTCTTCAGGTGGCAGACTGTCAGAACAGAAATCTCCTATGAAATTTTTGCTGTCTGACGTCTGCACTTGGTTGGGCTGATATAGGAAAATGAGGAATTAATTAAGCACTAATTAGTAGTAACATGTAAACTTAACGAAGATTCACCTTCGAAGTGTAAGGCATGGCCTTTGGTGATTTGTTTCATACCAGTCTTACCACCTGTCCGTCCCTTTTCTTAATTTATAAGCTATATTTTAGGTCACAGACTTGACCTTCCCATCATGTATTTTCTGTCTCTAACAACTCATAAAGATTAGGTACCCTGCTTCAGGCGTAAAGATGTGTGTTTGGCCCACTGTCGGAAGAATAATTTTCACACACAAGCATACAGGTGAATGAGAAAGCAAGTCTGTGACCGCATCTAAAGAAGGCCACTGTGTGACTCAAAAGCGTATGATGTTTCAAGCACTTCATTTAATACATATGGTTATGGAAAGGGATCTTTCACTCCAGTGCGTAAGACCTACAATAGCCACCTAAAGTAGGCAGAAAGAAATAGGTAGGAGATGTCTATATTTTTCCAATAGCTGTTTCTGGAAGGTATGTCAAGGATCTTTCTGTGTTAAAAGACAGGCACATTTGACCACATACCACTTAATGAGGATGCATTTTACTATGTGAAACTTCAAAAGTCTTTCAGATTGTGTCTTTGTGTCCTGAAACTTAGGTTTTTACTTATTGAACTAGTTGAACTCTGCTAACACAGGAAAACTAGGTACACTCATCAGCCACAAAGTTGATCAAAGGCTGCTCTTGACTGTACATACAGATGGATTTCTGGTCTATGTAAATGGATGTATATAAACAGGAGTGAGGTCTATAGAAAATATATAAAAAATATTGCTATTCATTCTCTATTTTTTATGATAGCATGGCATCTGTTCTCAGTGATAGGAGCAGAGCTAATTCTATCCATTTAAAAACTAGTATCAGTAACAGAGAAAACAAACAAACAAAATTTTTTTAATGTTGGATTCTGAGAACTCATCCAGATAGTCCAGGAGACAAGAATGAAGTTTTCATGTCAATGTCACTATTATTTCTACAGTTTCTACTCAAAAGAAGAACAAATTATCAGTGTCATTTGCTTGGCTGTGACAGAGAGAAGGTGATCAAAGAATAAATTGCAGCTTTTTTGTCCTGTATTTCTAAGTTTTGTCATAAGCAATTTCTATATGCTCTTCTCTAGTGTATCAGTTGCCCCCTTACACTGAGAAAATGCATTTTTATTCAATTACTAGATCAAATAAAAATCAGGAGGAAGGACTCATCAGTGGCCTGCATACAATCCTAACTATTTTTAAGGGTAAACAACTTCTACCTATAAAAGTTGGTATGCTATTTAAATTTTATAGAAAATCATATCAGATCATCAGGTAGGTTCTGGAAATACAAGTGTAAGACAGACTTCAATATTAGAGAAGCATCTGATACAGTAGTTTACTCACGTGTCTAACATTCAGCAAAAGCTGTATATGCTTCATGGGGACTTCGTTATTATGCACAGGAAAGGTATTTCACTGGATTTGGTTCCCAAGGCTGTAGAGTGAACTCAGTTGTTTAAACATGAATATGAATGTCCATCTTGAAGCAGTGACTGGAGAAAAAAATAAATTGACTATCCTTATACTCAGGCTCTGGTCGGTAAAAGCAGTATGCCGTAGTGAATTTCAGTCCAACAGGTAAAAGTCTCAGAGGGTCTTGAAGAAGTATGAAGGAGATGATTATATAATTTGGGTATATCAAAAGCGAAGTATGCCCCAACAAAGAAATTGGCAAAATAGCATGTATAGTAATATTCAGTAACTTATTTTGGTACACCTTTAGAAATGTAATCAAAGTTATTCTGTGTGGATGCCCTGGAATTCACAAAAAGTGCAAGACGGACTCCCTTAAAACACCTTAAGTATACTCAGAGCAGCTATATAACAGAGTCATAGGGGAAGTAGTCATAGATATTTTTTAATTTTTCAAGGTGAAAGTGAAGAAAGTGTAAGTAAATCATCTGTCCTTCCTAGAAGCAAATAAAAGTGCTTTCAGGTGTTAGGATTGCCGATTTCTCCACTATTTAGCAAGTTCTGTTGCATATGCTCCTCCCAAATTACCCATGCACTTCCTGAAGAAGATGTCTTCTCTCAACTGCTAAGCCCATTACTACCTTTGTCACGCAAAACTGGTTTGCTAGCATAAAATAATTTGCTTAACAGACTCATTTATTTACTCCCCTTTTTGCAAAGAATTGCTATAAGCTTTATATCTGTAAAGATAAAAAGAAAACAGTTGTTTTTTTTTAGCAAAGAAATAAATAATTCTTGATTTAAACTTTATTTCAGGAAAATTTAGGAGGAAAATAATTCCTTCTTCATTTATGTTTCAGCAGTCTCAAAGGATGGTGTCCATAATTCCTTGTTGCACTCACAATTAAATAAAGCTGCTAGGATACAGTAAAGGGGGGAGGGGGAGAATCTTTGAAAGTTTTGTTTTAACTGGTTCTGAAGCTCAGTGCTGTTATCTAAACTGAACAGTGAAGAACTGGTATTAACACCTGGACTTATGTCTATGCAAAATCCAGAGTTGCTAAAGTAGCAGTTCAATGGCTTAGTGTTGAAAACCTCCTATGTGAAATTCTGAAGCTCTTTTCATGTAATGCCGATTCATATTAACTGGAAGTGCATTAATTTTCACACAGTCCCAAAGTCTTAATTCCTTGCGCTATAGAAGTTTGTGAGGAATAAAACATGTTGAAGTTAGTGATTATTTTCTTCCTTCTTCAAGATAAAACTTAAATTGAGACACATACAACAATACCTTTCTATATATAAGTATATGTTTCAGTGGAATGTTCTAAAATGATCTTTGTCTAAATCTTAGATTCTCCCTTCTTTCCTACCTACCCTTTAAGAGCATACTTACAATCTTGGTTACACTCAGGCTGTATGTTCTAATAGAATATAAGTCTTTGGAGCATTAACAAATCTCTCAGCTTTTAAATAGACTGTGACCTATTCATTTAGAGGGCTACTTCAATAAAGCAATAGCTCACTTAGGTTAATGATGGATCATGGTGTGATTCGATTTGCAGTGTGCAGACTTGCCCATTATCCCCTAATGTTTGTATGGGTCATGTTATCACATCCAAATAATGATTCATGCCACCCCTTGTTCCTGGAGATATTGCAGTGATTACAGGAAAGCTCGGCATACTAGTGTACAAAGCCTTTAGGGTTCTGTTGGCTGCTGTTGAATTATTATTTTTGGCTAGAGTGTGATAAAGCAGGAAAGGCTCAGGTTTCTCTGTGGCTGTGACACCTTCCTCTTGTGATTCAATTGGCCATCTGGCTGAGCAGACGGGCTGGACATTAGCAGAAATCAGATCTGCCTCTCTCTGTCTTTTGCTACTTGCTTTTTTCTTTTTTGATGAGGAAAGTTAGCTGACCCTGACCTGCTGTGAGAGATTATTTGCAAGTCGAGTGCCTTGTGATCTTTTTTTTTTTTCCTCTCAGCTTGAGTATCTAACATGAAGATGGAGCAATTTCCAACAGGAAGAAAACATATCAATACTTTTGTACTGACTGTAGATATCACACAGGAGAGACTCGGGCTGGTAGCACATTGAAAAGGGAAAAAAAGTATATGTTTTCTAGTTGTGAATACACTGCAAGTACCAACATAATAATTTCTTTTTCCAGTGCTGTCACACTGTCATTTACTCTGAAGGATTGTCCTCACTTAGGCACAGCAATTCAAAACATTCTAAGTGATAGGATAAGAAGCGAAATTTTGAATGTGCTTGTAAATCCTTGTAAAATGCTCTTAAGGTTTGGGTTTTTTTTTTTACTTCTCATTTTTGGGGATGATCTGGCTTTTCTTGCCTACCACTGCATTTATACTCAGTGACCATCAGGCTGCTCACTGGTCCAGCTGCTGACAAACACTGAATCTTGTTAAATGCTTCCAATAAAACTGTCATAAACCTCACTAGCACTAAACCTTCCAAAACATAAAACACTTCTAGTTAATATATACTACAGCTAAAACATGAATGGGCAGGGGAATAGTTTCCTTATATTTTCTTATACAAATATATAAGACCTAGGGAAACAGGAAAAATTAACTTTGCTTGCTACCAACTGCACATACAACCTAGATAAAGAAGAAATTGGTGTAAGAAATAATGCTGTTCTTCAAGTGAATTAGTTTTGTTATAGCTGAATTTAAAGATTCTCCAACAGCTTCTGTCACTAGGGAGAGAGAATAGTTGTACATGGTTCAAGAACACTTTTCTAAGGAAAGCCACTGGTAGTGAAAAACCCAAATAGAAAGCACCTGTTCACATTGTTTTTTCCACTTTCTCTGCTTCTAGACAGTGACAAATACAACTACAGTCAACAGTGTCAAGTAGCAATGAAATACTTTAAAATATGCTTTCTTTAACCCCTTCTACTTCTTTTCTCACCCACCTACACATAAAAACTACATTTCCTAAATTGTTCAAGTACTACAGAGGGGACTGCTTGCTTAAATCAGACATTAGAAATAGAATTATATGTGATTAAAATAATATTGTTGTGTTGACGTGCTGGGCATAGAATAAGGGAAAAAGATGGGCACTTACAATCAATGAGTAAAGTCATTTCATTACCTTACAATAGATATGGCTTTCATTATATAACATCTTTATTCTGCTCTAAAAGCATTATACAAGGACCTCCCCAGAAATAGTGCCAAGGATCTCAAAACTGTAAGCAGATTTCAAATCTAAATTAGATTTCCCAGCTGCTTAGTGGTATATATTCACAGTGAAATAGTGAAAAATGGCTTTTGAAATGTTTACTACATTAAAAGTCTGAAAAGTTTTGCATATTTTAATTTGCAGAGAGTTGCAGCAAATTTAGGACTGATAAGTCCCTTGTGATAGTTGCTTGAAGCATTAATAAAAAGAGGTTTTTTTCTTTTCCCTTGCCTTGCCTTAACAGTATAATGATTTTTGAGGATCAATATTATATTCCCGTGTTTGGAAGCTTAAAGTCATACAATCTTATTTCTCTCAAGTGTTTTTCCTCCTTAGGCATATAGGGCTTACTGAAATTTGAAAGGATACTCAAACTCACCATTTGCAAAGACCAAAATCTAAGGTCTTGGATTCCTCCTTCCCGGCTCCCATTTCTAGTGATAAATATATACAAAAATTCTGGTGTTCTGACCATATCTAAGAAACATTCAGAATTGCTTCATATTCTGAATACAATGACCCATCTTTCAAACTTTGCAGACTAATACCAGGGAACATGTGAACTATGGGCATTTTTTGCAAGCAAAGCAAAGATTGTCATTCAAACCATAACCATAATTGTAACTATTACTTAGTAATTTTGCAACAGAGTAATTTTTGTAATGAAACATAAAGGCTTAACATTTCAAGATTTCAAAGTTTGTGTTAATGCTAATAATTGTAGATTAAGTTGTCTGCCAGGTATAATGCAAAAGTATGGGATTTTTCCATTTTGTTTTTATTTTTATCTTTATCTTCAATACGTAAATATAATGTGGCATATCTGTATCACTATGTCCTTATTTTCTTTGCATTGAAAACAGTGCAGTGAAAAAGATGGCCTGAAAGAAATATTTGGTTCTATTGTTATTTTTCATATAGACTAGTGGCATACATTCCCAGAAAGAAGAAATCGTAAATGTCACCATGACAAAATATCTACATAGGAATTTGTGGACTATTTTATTTATTTGCTATGTGAAAATATATGATGAGAATTCATACTTAAGTCATTATTCTTTTTATCAACTTTGAGAGGATAGATTAGGGTTCTTGTTCATGTCTTGATATTTTAAATGGAAAAAAAAGATCCTCAGAGGAATTTAGGGGCATAAATTCCTTCTGTTGCATTCTAATTCTCAAATAGGAGCTAAGTGCTCAGATTTCCTCAGGATTTAAGTTAAACCCTTATATAGAGGCTGA
The DNA here is from genome assembly GCF_047370975.1 of Nipponia nippon. Taxonomy (NCBI): domain Eukaryota; kingdom Metazoa; phylum Chordata; class Aves; order Pelecaniformes; family Threskiornithidae; genus Nipponia; species Nipponia nippon. Next base: position 85,588,504 of record NW_028262290.1, on the reverse strand, counting down.
ACCTGGATGAGAAGTAATGCAAAGAAAGAAATGATGTTTTTTGTGTCAAGTGCAAAGCTTTTTCTTTGGTCGCTATCCAATCTCTCTTGCCTATGTCTTACCTAAATACCTGTAGACTTGTAAACTTACCTCTGTGATGAGTGTTAAGAAGCTCATTAGATCTACTGTAAGACAGAACACCTGACAGAAAAAAAAAAAAATCTTCCTCTCACAGCTTCTTCTGCAGTTTGCTTTATAGCATGTACGTTTTCCTCTATGAAGAAAACACTTTTCAAACTTCTGTGAACTTAGTTTAGAATTATAACATGGGGTTTTATTGTCCAATTCATTTCAAAGTACAAGGGCAGTGTTTATTTCTGCCTCAGATATAATTTAGCAATTCCAAGAAAAACTTGGTACCATGGTATCTTAGTAAAGGGAATAGATAAGAGAGAAAAAATTGGCCTTGTTTCAGTAACAGTAGTGGTTTTCTGATGACTGCTGTCACTATATCATTTCACTTCAATTTACTTATTTATTTATGTAATATGGGAGGCTAGCCAGCATCTAATGCTGTAGGTAATATAAATTAATTTATGTGGATCAGCTTATTTTTGACACTAGGCAGCTAGTCCTGATGCCCTGTGCATCCATGTATACGTGACAATTTCTACATTTGAAATTTTTATTGTTATTTTTTGTCCCCCTGTTAAAGTTAAGTTACCCAACTGTAGCAATAACTATTGGCATGATGAGATACTTATTAAAAAAAGAAAAATTAAAAAAAAATTAAAAATTAAATAATAAAACCAGGAAGTTTGAATGTTACCTACTAATACTAAGTAAATGTACAGATGTGATTGTCAGCCTTTCATAGATGGGGAACTGAAAAGAGAGGTGCTGTGGATTACTGAGAATGGGTCGGTTTTGTCAGCCTCGGGATGAGCTGTAGAAGCCCTGGTCAGAACCTTCCTGATGGAAATATTGTTCTAGTGAGAATTTCATTTTCAGCTGAAGAAAACATCAGAATTTGCTTTCGTGAAGGGAAATTTAAAATAAATAAACACATAGTTGAAATAGAATATTCTCCAGACAAATGCACGAAAATAGAAAGCATTTAAGTCAGAAAGATTGCATGATATTGAAGTTGTTGTTGCTTCATGTGCTCCTTCTCACTGAAAGACAGAAACACTGTTTGCATTTCCCCCCACATAATGCTTCATGACCTTGACAGCCTCATTCACTAAGGAAAGTGTCGGTCTGTGTAACAGCATGGGGAATACAGTAAATAGGAGCAGATAGAAGTCCCACTAAAACAAGAGGAAGACTCTATAAATCTTGAATTCCCCCTGTTGTATGACATCAAGAAATATTCCAACTGAGCATTTTGGCTAAAATTCTGTTTTGTATTTTGGGCCCTTTTTTCTTTTATTTCTAATATCATCCTTATATTTTGAACATTCCTAAATTGTTTTATTTACTACTTCCTAACTCCACATTTTGTGCATAAGATTTAAGCCCCCCAAAGTATGTTTTATCTGTTGCTTGTGAACTTAATAATGTGGAAAGCTGTGTTTATCCATCTTCTTTATAGAGGTTTTCACCTCTAATTTATTCAGCACTCAGTTTATTCTATCACTTCTTCACTCCAGATCAAGACTTAGAGAAGGACAAATGACACCGCAGACTAAATTGTAGAAGCTTAAGAGCTTGGGAGAATTATTACGGGTTAGTTGTTGTCTGACAACCTAAATAATTATCTTAACACCAAGCTCTGACCCTCTTCTACACTTAGTAGAAGCACTGCATGCTGTTCCGGCATTCTTGTAACAGCTACGGCTGATTATTTTCCATCTTTCCTTGAGGACATTTATCAGATAGATAGCTTAATGTTGGTACCTTATGATTTCTTGACAGCTGGCCATAAAACCTGATAAATGCTCCTGCCAACAAAGCAACACATGGGTTCCAAAAAAAGTTTGCAAATTCTAATAATGTAGATTATTTGATTGATGCGCAGTATGCAATTTAATTACAAAAATAAATGAGGAAGAGGAAATTTGCCACTTCCCCACTCATTATTCCTTAATTAGACTACAACTAATCAGGGTTTCTGATTGGCTAAAATAACCTCAGATATAATTTACTGCACTGCTGTTAGTCGGATAAAAAGGAAAGCATGAATTATCTCTCACTGCCAAAACAGCACAAAAGAACAAGGAAACAAGATGAACCTTAAAATATTGTAAACATTACTCTGTCTACAATCTGTCAGATTAGTAATTTATTACAAGAAATGAAATGCTTCTCTTGTGAAATGACAGAGTACATTTTTTCAATATGCAATATTTATGTATATTCTATTTCTGAGTACCAGAGTAGATCAATACTGCACCTGAGACCAATGCATTTATTTTGGTTTTGGCTTGTGTAAATGTATTCTGCATACTTTGCTTAACATCAAAACACGTCAAATGGGCCAAATGGATGGTGATAATAACACAGCTCTGAGGCTGTTATAGCTTCATTGCCGAGTCTAAATGTGGAGTACAAAATTTAATTTAGGTGTTTTTTTTTTTTTTCCTAAGTCAATTATATTTTACCAGTCTGGTTATGCTGTGATGACTGTTGTGTGCTTCTACTACCTGCATTGCTGGTCTATGTTTTAATGCATGTATATTAGGGGAGGAAGACAGGACAGAGAGAGAAAGTAAACTTTCCTTATTATGTACTCATACATGCTATTTTCTTGCAAGGGTGACATCAAGTTTACTTACATCCCTATGATACGTTAATGCACATATGAAAAGAGTATATTTATTTGTTTATGGGAATCTGATAACTATGCAGGCAAACAGGACAGGTGCGTGTGGTGGAGGGGGTGGAAAATTCTGATTAGTCAAAGTTAGCTCTTCTGACGTACTGTCATTGCTTCAAGACATTTTGCATGCACAGGATAAAGGAAAAGAGAGATAGGAAGAAAGATGTCAAAGCAGAAGTTATCACAGTGGTTAAGGAATACTGTTGGGATGTAAGAAAATAAAGTTTAAATCCCTATTTGCCTTGGCTTCAACCCAGCTCTCATTTTAAGTAAGTGAATAAGTAGCTTCACCTCCATACTGTTATAGCCTGAGTCTCTCCAAGGAAGTTAGTTAAATTTTTATAAAAAATTAAAATATCGCTGGTAGAGACAGGAATTCTAAATGACTCAGTAGCACAGTGGGCAGAATACTTACCCATGCTTTCAGAGGCAGGTTAGGTTTCTGTTCTGAATTGGGCTAAGCAGGGACTTTAAACCTTGGTCTCCCTAAATCTTCGATGAGTTACCTTCAACAATAGTAGCTGGTCTAAAATTTATCTTCAGACTCTTTACAGATGATTCAGTATTTTCAGTACTGTCTGTGAGGAGTGGGAACACTTGAAGTCTGAAACAGTGTGATGGACACCAGGTATATTTTAACCACCTCTTCATGCAACTTTTTTTTTTTTTTTTTTTTTTTTAAGCTCTAATCTAGGGGATATGTTTTGTCTGCATTTATTTCCTCCTTATTAGTGTAGACCCAAAATGGTTCAAGAAAAAAGGCAGACAGTGAGAAACAGGTATCTATGAAGAAAGATCTGTAATCTTGAATCTGTCTCACAGTGCAAAAACTCTTGAGGTTATGGCTAAAAATAAGTAATTTATTGAAAAGTTCTTATCTCCTTGTAATACAGCTGCACACAAGAGCAGCTTATGCACCTTGCTGAGGGCTCAAGCAACAAGCCGCAGAGTCATTTTTATTTCCTTTGATTCTATGGCTCGTAATTAAGCAGGCGCAATGTGTAAGACTGAGTCATGTACAGCCAACTTTGGTTCTCACTGCTTCAAATAGCGCATAAAAAATGACCAATTCATTCATGACCAACAATCTATCATCTGCAAGGAATCACTGGAAATGGCAGAAAACTGTGTACTTTCCTCTGTTTATTTCTGCAGTAAGATTGTTTCTTATGTTCTTTTCTAGGCAGAGCTTGTCCATGATGTGCAGGGCATCTTTTGTATGTGCATGTGCATGTGTGTGGTCCCAGCATCCTGATAGTGTCCTTATTATCCCTTCTTTTTTCTTCTAAGCTTTTGATTATTTTTTTTTAATTGTGCTTTTTCTTTCTTTTGCATATTTTTTTTTCTTCTAATAATTTCTACTTCTTTTGGTCTTCCTGTATCTTCCCTTCTCTCATTCAAAAGAGGTAATGTAGCTCAGTAATGCTACCGTGTTAGATTTAGAGCCTTCTGCTTCGTTCCAAGAAAGCTGGGTCACATCTGCAGCAAGCAATAGTTCTCAAATGCATCAGATACAGAGAAAGAAGCCTCAGGCTTTATGCAGCACAAAAAGAGCTGGAATATTTTTGTAGTGATCTGCATTTGCATCATATTTGTAACTTAGTAGTCTCTGCTATTTGATTGCACCTCTGTTTTTACCTCTCTACTTCGTAGAAATACACAGTGCACCATGGAATTGAGGATGTGAAGACACATCCAATATCTCTGCATCTTTGTCTGTAAATACAAGAAAATCTTCATATAGTATCGTCTGATCTATGAGAAAATTATTTAAAGGAGCAAGGTGGAAATTCCTAGATATATGTAATCAATATAGCTGGATTTCTGCAAAGGTCCTGATTGGATTTTATTTTGCAAAGCTGAATCTTAGTTCAGATGACTATTAAAGCATTACATATTATGATGTCTCCTTCCCTACATAAGCAATACTTCACTAAGAATTTTTGTTGTTGTTGTTGTTGTAGAGGCACTTCAAAAATTAAGCAATCAGAATAGGTGAAATAAGACAGCCTGTGATCTAGACTCTTCATGTGGTTTTTAAAATGTACGGAATTATTTTTATTACATTTCTTTACTTCAGGCACCTCCTGTCTGACCTTGGCAAGACTTGCAACAAGGGCTTTTACAAAATGTTTTTAAGGAAAACTCATGTGTTTGAAATTTCCACATGGATTCAGACATCTCAGCAATCTTTAAAAAATGTGTGATATGTTATTTGTTGAAGTATTTAACTTATGTCTGTCAAACATACAGGCTCTGCATTTATTCTGTTTGATGGTAACTTTTGAATGCTCTCCAGGTGCTGCTCTGTCTCATGACAAACTAAAACAATAGCTTTGCAAGCGATGCCATCTGCCTGCATCCTTTGAAATATGTTAACTGAAACCCAGTAGCCTTGGAAGAGGATTAACTCTTTCAGTGCCGACAATATTAGCTGCAATTGTACCCCTAATACTGTGAAAACCCTGGCTGTAACTGGGGCTACAGAGCCACACAGGATCTCCTATGTCACGTTACTGAGACTGTGACTGTCACAGCAAGTGGATTCCAAGGAGGTTTGTGGCCTTCTCCGCCAGGTTAATCTGGACCAAATAGTGTGTATCTAACAAATGGTTCCAGTTGGTTGACCATTTAATTGTTTCTTAGTTTAGGGAGGCTTTGTATAGGCGAACTAATAAGTGCTGTTCCCCGTATTGCTAAATGGGATGGGGCAAGGAGGCTTTAAATAGGGAAGATGGAGAAGGAGAATCTAGTTTTGAACACTTCGCTATGTGAATGGAGGCTGCGCAGAAATAAGTTGGCAAGTTTAAAATTGCTCGTTGAATGTTCCGGCAGGCACTTCAATGAAAGTTTCTCCCTGAGGAAAACTATCCTCACTCTATTTTTCCCCAGATCCCAGTTTTCTGAATGTGGCTTGATCATTATATGGAATATGTTTGTATTTTGACTGGTATAATATTTCATTTGCTTATATGGATACAACCTGTTGACAGTACCTTCAAACGTAAGGCATTATTCAGTCAGAGAAAGAAAGAGCATGCTTTTATTGATGGTATCTTAAAAAAAGCTGGAAAATATTTTCCAAAATATATTTGACTCTATATTGAATTAGATGAAATGTGTAAAACTGCATCTAGTAGTTCCATCTGGCATAATTACTCTTACCATAAGTACTCTTACTATTTTTCCATATGCTGAAAATTAGATTTTGTCCAGTTTCAGTTTGATCGGAAGACTGCAGCTGATTAACTTCCTTGTGTCTCTGAGTTCTTCCATAATGGTCCTGTGACACCAAACAAAAAATATCCAGTTGAGCCAGCTGCCACTTACCATGTCTTCCTATACACGGGGTTATTTTGAAAATGCTGCGCCATAGCCTGAGGCAGAAGCCCAAGACATGTAAGCAGTTAGGGACAATAAAGGGGCAGGGCAGGATCATGGGGCCATATAGATGTGCATAGTGTCACAGAAAGTAGGTCCTCCATGTTCTTTATGTGGCTTGATTTTATTGAAAATCTTATCTTAAAATCTAGGCAATGCAGGGAGAAGTAAAGAGGAAAGCAATACAGACAAGATGTCATGAATATGGATGGATCAAGATGATATTACTTACAGAGTATATATAATATAAAGCTAAAAGGATAGAAACCCATAGCACTGATAACATTAGCAAATGGCTTGCTTACTGGGGATTATATGTTATGTAATATATATGTGTTTCCTAGATTATGTTCTTTCTGACAATTGGTGTAGTCAGCAGAATCCTAAATCAGGATTCACTACATCTGTGTACCTGCAGGTGAGAGCCTATGTGGAACCTAGGAAGGAGGAATGTAGTCTCAGAGGACTCTTTCATTACTTTTCATTAATAGAGAATTATCCTGCCCTAAGTAGAGCAAGCAGATAAGTCTATTTTATCATTTCCCGTTACATAGTCTGTGCTTCTGGAAATACAGCAAATTTATTGTTTCAAGATGTCTTGTTTCTGACTCTTTGCCCATTGTTTTAGCTGCTTTATGGATGCCCTAACTTAAAGTATGGTCTGTAGTGTGTTTTATACGATTATTTGTTCATGTCCAAATATCCAATGTCCCTTAAATTATGTTTTGCTTAATTTGGTGCCTTATGTAAGACGGAAATGACAAAGATCACAGGCCTTGTCTACAGATGTGTTAGATTAGTCCTTTTATCTAATTCCCTGTGCATCTGTGCGCAGGTGAAAACTATTAATGCCACCTAGATAGGAGGTCCAAGAGAAGACTACAGACTTATGTGAAGAGAAAGAAGAGGTGCCACATAGGCCTCACAATGTCCCAAAAGCTAAAGAATGTGTTAATAGTAAATTGGACATGTAGAGAAGTAGCCTCAAACAATTCCCCCTTTCTAGTTCCCCAAATAATTTCCCTGTTAGCCTAAGCTTTTAATGCAACTTCAGTTCAGCCCACTGTCTGAACAGTAAAAAAATGCATCACAATCTTTCAGATACCTCCACGGCATCTCTATCTGGTCTTGATAAATTGAAAGAGCGATGTTTTTGTTTTCTGAGACCCAAATATTGTGTTGCTCTAAGTATGCTTTCAGAAGTTAATGTCTTCCACCACCTCTAGGGAGACCTAACTTAGTGACTTCTTCGAAGTTTCGAGAACATGCTGTCCTATGAAGCAAAAGATTTGGTTTGGAAATAAGTTTGGTGTATGAAAAGGAAATATAATGTGCTCTCTGCAGTACAAAACTAACCATCCAGTAATCTTTTTACTGTTGAAATAACTGAGACATTAATGATTTTAAGAATTTAAGCAACAGTAATATGCTGGCTCTCAATTACAAACTCAATGTAATTTTTATGCCTTTACCTCCTTCTCTAATGAATTCAAATTCCCAACATGAAACCAGTGTTGTTCCTTAGAAAGCTATGCTTGGATTCCTTAGAAAATGAGATTTATGCATCCATTTTGTCTTTGTGTATCCATCTATGTATTTCCCTATTATGTTTGAGATTATCTAGCACCTTTAACATGATTTAAACAGAGCGGTAGAAATTTAAAAAAAAAAAAAAATCTTACAATGGGAAAAAAAAATTGATTTAGAGGCAGCATGCAGTCCAGTCACTGGGCCTTCCAACAGCTAGGAGCTTGTTCTTTTTGGTTTGTCCAAAAGCTGAGAGCAGCCAGCTGACTGCTCAGTTTACACTGAGTCTGAGGCAACCACAGTTCAAGCTGTTTCCTGCTTGTCTGGGTACGGGGCCAAGCAAAAGTGTGTTAGGTCACAGGGAAGGCTCAAAAAAGTAATGGGAATATGCCACAGTGGTTGTTAGGTACTAGAAAGGGAACTCATAAATCAGTCACAATGCCAAATCCATTGAGCATCAAACTTTTGTAAATTCCCAAATCCAAGAAAAAACACAGAAGAGGTACTGTGATATTTCCTTATACCTTTCTGTACCTATAATTATCATAGTTATTTCCACCTTCTCTTGGTTACTAGAGCATTTAATTCGCACAAAACCACTTTTTCCATACTAACATATTTCTGTTTTCATTTTACATTGACTTAATTCATTACATGTTGAATTTAATTACATCTTCCTAACTCCTAAAAAAGCATTAACCATTTTTTATGTAAGGAATACACTTAAGGTCACCTTCCTTAATCCATCCTACTTGACTTGTTCATTTTATAGGTGACAGAGTCACCCCCTGTGCAACAGAATAAGGCTTTTATGGATAATTCAGTGTGTGTTGCCATGCAAATGTGCGGGTAGCTAAAATAACTTTCTTGGTATGCTTTTTATTAGCAGCAGGCAAACTGAAATTCTATCTTTGGTACTTGTTATCGTATTTGGTGTAATATCCTTCTTCTATGGGGGGCCAAGTGCTGGGAAAAAGACAGGTAGCAATGAAACAGAGCAGATGGTATTGCAGCTAGAGAGTAACTGGGAGGGTGCTTCTGCAGGCATAATATCTCAGTTAGCAAATACTGTACCACAGCTATACTCAAAACAGTATTTGACTGTGTGCCCCTTGAAGCTCTACACCTGAAAGGGCAGTAGTGGAATAAAGACAGGCAGAGATGATAATGAACCAACAGCGAAAGTGTAACTTCTGCAAAAGTTCCTGTTCCCTTAGCTCACGTGGGATTGCGAGCCTCAGTGAGCAGAATAAATGGAAAGTGGAGAAAATTGTCAGTATTTTATTATTGTTCTCAATCTTTAATTTGTGTTCAAACCATCCTAATGGTTAAATTATCTTGCTAGGTTTTTTTAGCTGCAGTGTTGACTATTTGGATTTTAATTATCAGTTATTATAGAACTTGTTATAAGGAGGACTAAGATGCATTTTACTGCTCTGAACAGTAACCTCTGCACACATTCACTCAATACATTTGTGCAATATTGTATCTGGTAAAAACGACCAGTTTCAGCAAGAAATAACAGTAAAACAATTAGAATAAAAACATTTTAAGGCAATTTACCACACAATTATTAAGAATTCCTCCCATTTCTGGAGCAATGCTTTCTAAAAATGATCAGGTCAGAAAGCAAACCACATAAAAGAAAGTGGTAGCTGCTGTTCATGTACTGGGCATAAATATATTAGATAAAATCCTTTTCTTACACTGTTTAATTAGCTACTACACATCTTCACAAACAGATTAAATTTGTTGTATGGATTTACATGTCTAAGATTGTCTTTTTCACCCATTTAGGAGTGCTTAAATTGCAGTTACTTTGCAGGGTAAATATCCAGTTGTTTGTCTGGCTCTGAGCAGATGATATGTGCTTACCCTGTTATTTAGCATTTCAGAGTTTAGTATTTGTGGATTGCTAAGCTAAAGTAATGGAACTGGTACTCAAATTTCCATAGAGCTACTATGTACTTTATACTGTTACTTGGGAAGAGAAAAATGAAAATATATCTGGCACTGCATTGTGCAGATAAGTGTGACCACTGCTCTGTAGTATTACAAAATCAGAAAAAAATATTTATGTCTAAAAGCCCTTTTTTTTTAGCATTAAGTGTTATTTTTAAATCCATTTGATCACCTTACCTGAATTTCAGTTACCTTGAAATAACTGCTGCTAAATGACCACTTAAGCTTGGCTTTATTAGAAGTCATGGCTTTGAAAGCTTTTGGATGACTGAAAATACAGAGTTTGATTCTGTGTTTATTTGTATTAGTTTTTCAGTACTGTTACCTGATGGTCTTGAGAAAGTAAGGTTTCAATTTTGGGCAGTGTGAATGACAACAAAACCAATTTGAGGCTATTCTTATTTTGAATATGATTGGTTTAAAAAATGAAAAATAAAAATCTTCATCAGACAAACATATGGGGATGTGTTTTACTGTGCTTTTATATTGCAGTTTCCTGCATAAGGAATTATCTCTCTTGTTATTGTAGGTCATCCACTAGCCCTGCAGTAAGGCCCATAATAAATAAGTGAATCCACAAAGCAGGGAAACTTTCTTAGAAGAGGGCATATAAAGTTTTTTGAGCTCAGTTTAAATCTGTCTTTCCTACAGAGATAACAAAGGCAAGACACAATGTCTGTGTAAACTTTCGTTAAGATCTTAAAACACCCGAATGTTCCTCCCTGTCAGAGTTACACATCTTCCTTCCCTAGGTTCTCTTTAGAAAGATACTGAAGAAAAGGGATAATTACCGTACTAAATTGTCTAAAACAGTTGGCATACAATTTGTCATATGGCAATACAAGTCACTACATTCACTGATACTCGCACGCCCATCACTAAGATGCGTAAGAATTTCAAGTGGCAGATAGTATATGGTATGTCCACTGATCAATCTTAGTCTGCTGGGCTTTGGCTTATTAAATGTGTAACATCTTTGGAATCAGCAGTGAAACTGCTACTGGTTTCGTATCCACATCTCTGAATTGCACTTTTTTCTGTGTTCACTTTGCTCATTTGTGACACCCAAACTCTGAGATGAATATTAATATATCTCTCTATTAATAGAAATGTTAATTGTTCAGTAGTATTTTCAATTTCTTGTGTTTTCTCCTTTTGACCTATTCAGTAGATCTTTCCGCAGCTTTTTCTTTAACATAAGCGATCTCTTCCCTCCTTTCCCAAAGATCTATCTGTTTCTCCATCACACATAGCAGCGCTTCCTGATTTTTCGTGTGGTATATATTGTTCAAGATGTATTCCTATATAGGACAGGGACCAAGTGACCTGGGAGACCTCAGGGAAAGAGAAACTAAGGAGGGCTTATCCAGTAATGAGTAAGAAAATGAGAAAGGAAAGCAGAACAAATTGTTTCCTCAACTGAAGAAATTATTAAAGACTGTTTGGGGGCAACTGCACTAAGTTTTCACTGTCACAGATTCTTGGCAGTAGCTGTCCTAGTTTCAAGCAGCATGAAGTGTCTGAATTTATAGCTGGTGTGAAATTATGCTCTGGTATCAGCAAACAAAAATGAGTTCAGATCATTACTAAGTGCTTCAGAATCTAGAGCTCTGAAATAGATGTTTAAGTACCTAATTTTAGGCAGTCTGATTTGAAACTGGACCTATTATTTGTATATGTTTTGAAGACCAACAGACAGATTATCACACTACTTCAAATCTCCAACATTTCAGACATTTCACAGTGCTAGAAGGTATGATATTTGAAAAGCACTGTTCTGTGTAAGAAAAGCATTCATTCTTATTTCAATGAAAGCTGCAATAAATTTGATAGAAGTACACAGATTTGAAATGTAATAAACTGACAGTTCACTAGTTATAGCTGAAATATCTGACCGTGAGCAGTCTAAATTACAAAACAGACACAGTTTTTCAGCGTCAGAGAATGTATTTCGGTTTTAGCTGAAAGGCAACTAAAGCGTTCTCTTTCCTGCTATACTGTAAACTGTATAATTTTCTGATACAGTAAGGACCAGCATAAAAGTCAGTACTAACTTAATTTTCAGGTAAACAGCAATAATGTTATTGAATGTTACTGTTACGTTAAAAATTAATAAAAATTAATAATAATTATCTCTTCCTTTAAGAGCAGCAACAGTAAAAATGGGTGTTTTCAGCTTTAATAAGTATGCCAATGTTGAGGCTACTGTATCATGAAGGAATTCAGAGCATTTTGGGAAACAGAGGAGAACTTAGAGTGTATAGTAGTTCACACAGCTTAATCATATTGCAAATGTTTGAAGAATTCATGCAACATACAAGAATTTCAATCAAAGACATCTTTTTTCTTTTATAGTAAAGATAAATTCAGCTTTAAATTTTAAAAATATAGCGAACTATTTCTAATTCGTCAAAATTAAAATTTCCCCCCAGAAATGTATTTTGAAATTGTTTCAAATGGATCAAGTTGACAGGTTTTTTTATGTTGTTTTTTCAAAAATTTACCTTTCTTGTATAACTTTAAGTAAAAGATTATATATGGCACCTTTGACAGCTGGGATTGTGTGTGTGTGTGTGTGTATGTGTGTACGTGTGTGTGTCTACACACACACTTATGCTTTGTTAGAAGGGATGGTGATATCAAATCCTGAAGCGGGTCTGCTCAAATAAATAATCTTGCTCACTGATTTGGTCTGCTCTAGCCAAAGCCTTTTTAACTGTGCTAAGTTCTTGCACTTGGAGTTATTCAAGACAAAAGGGTACACTTTGACAGTGAATTGTCCCAAAGACTTTGCTGTAACTCCACAATGAATTGCAAAGTTGAGGTCGACGTAATATTAAAATTCTTTAGCAGGATGGTGTTTGCCTTATGTAGTAACTCTCCAATCACATATATAAATATTGGTTTAAAAGGAGTCATCTTATTAAGAAAAAGCAATGACATTTAAAAAGAATCCTATAAATGTCAAGGCAGAGGCAGTCTCAGGAAAGCGTTAATCTCCTGTTAACTGTTACAATCACAAATAAAATTATTAGAATGGAAAGTAATTAAAATGAGCTGAATTGTTTTATGGATGTTTAGAGTGTGAATAGTATCAGAACTTTTGGCAGAGTGGTTGAACTGAGAAGGTATTTTTTATTCAGAACAATATAATGGCATGGCCAAAATGCTTTTCCTCTGTGCTTAAGAAGCACTTCTTTTCTGTACTTGCATAACAGAATCTTTCTTTTGGCAGAAAACGCTTGCAATAAGAGCATATGGCTAGTCAGAAAATGCTGGTTTGTTTTTTTTTTTAATTTTTTTTTGTTTCCCAAAACTACTACATTTCAACAAGGAGTTCCCCAGGAAGCATTGTCAGCTGTAGGATAGCCTATGAGTGTCACAGTACAGGCTCTGTGTGGATGTCTGTGGATAAACAGGAACCAAAATGTTCACCTCTGATATACAACTCACAGGCTGAAATCTCAGTTCCAGAAGATATCTGAATTTCACAGAGATTCGCCCAGGAAAACAAACTGTTGCATGTTTATCAGGATTACTACAAGAAGGATTTGGAAGTATTTTACCTTGTTAGGTTTGCTGCTTCTCTGTGTTCATCTTTATATTGACTATTTCTTCACTATGCAACATCATAAATTAACCAAAATAATTTGTTTGAAGTAGGTTTGTTAAGTTCTTTTATTTTGGAATAATACATCAGAAATTTTACTGTTGCTACTGGTGACCTAGTTAAACAGAATTGGAAAGCACTGAAATGTTTCAATGTTAATGAAGTTCAGAGTATGTGATTTGTAATAAGTTGACTGTACTCCTAATTCATCCTTAGATATGCATTGTGCAATGTATGTTTACGCCTTTTCAAATGCTGCAAATCTGTCCTACTGAAATAAAAATAATGTTGGCAAAACTAAGCGCAGCCACTGAAGGAAAGAAAAATGTAGAAGAACGGAAAAGAAATACTATAAAACTCATTTTTTTCTAATTAGAGTAAGGACATTTTGACTTTTAAAACCCAATAAAGACATTTTTAAAGTTAGGATTAACTTGTGCATGATTGTCTCAATAGGTTTCATTGGCAATACAACAAAAAATAAGTTAAACTTTCAAATATTTATTACTTTAATTTTGTTTGGTTCCTTGCTTACAAATGTATGTGCCTTTGCTCTCTCCCTTCCTTCTAATGACATCTGGATCATAGGTATTCCACAGATCATGGTTGAGGTACAGTGCCCTGTAATAGGGTTATAGGACTATTTTGAGCTAGAAAAAGAAACCATTAGTAAGATATACATTTTTAGTTCTAGCCGCACATGAAGTATGCATGTCCTGTTACAGAAAGACCTGAAACCTGGACGAAAGAAGCATTTGTTCTGTGGTCTTAATATTCACTGTATTTTCTTAGTCTAGTAGCATTTTTTTAGATTTTGACATTTACTTGAGGGACTGCACGTTATGAAATTATACTGCAACGTGTATGGTCTTAGAATCATAGACTTGTTTAGGTTGGAAAAGACCTTTAAGATCATTGAGTCCAACCATTAACCTAGCACTGCCAAGTCCACCACTAGACCATGCCGCTAAGCACTACACGTCTTTTGAATACCTCCAGGGATAAGGACTCAACCACTTCCCTGGGCAGCCTATTCCGGTGTCTGACTATCCTTTCAGCAAAGAAATTTTTCCTAATATCCAACCTAAACCTGCCTTGGTGCAACTTGAGGCCGTTTCCTCTTGGCCTGTCGCTTGTTATTTGGGAGAAGAGACCGACCCCCACCTTGCTACAACCTCCTTTCAGGTAGTTGTAGAGAGCGATAAGGTCTCCCCTCAGCCTCCTCTTCTCCAGGCTAAACAACCCCAGAGCCCTCAGCCGCTCCTCGTAAGACTTGTGCTCTAGACCCTTCACCAGCTTCGTTGCCCTTCTTTGGACACGCTCTAGTACCTCAGTGTCCTTCTTGTAGTGAGGGGCCCAAAACTGAACACAGTACTGGAGGTGCGGCCTTACCAGTGCCAAGTACAAGGAGACAATCGCTTTCCTAGTCCTGCTGGCCACACTATTTCTGATGCAAGCCCGGATGCTATTGGCCTTCTTGGCCACCTGGGCACTCTGCTGGCTCATACTCAGCCAGCTGTCAGCCAACGCCCCCAGGTCCTCTTCTGCTGGGCAGCTCTCCAGCAACTCTTCCCCAAGCCTGCAGCACTGCATGGGGTTGTTGTGACCCAAGTGCAGTGACTTTTTCATGCAAAGTGCAACAAATGTAGATTATACTGAAAATGTAGATGTCATAAATGAAAGTTTTTCTGCAATTGGGTTGAACTCAAGACCAACAAAGATCTTTATAGACATCTAGACAGGGAAAAAGTGGGAGGAACAGTAACTTTTTTCATTATCTTTTTTGACATTAAAATGAAAACAAAATCTAATGAGGTCCCCTTAATACTAGATTACACACTGAACGTTTATAATAGTCTCAAAAGAAATTATACATAATGTGAACTTTCCAACCATTAAAGGACCGAAAAAGAAGTATATGCTGAATTATTCGCTTAAAACTATATCATTGGCAGCGCTGCTAGAAAGTAACGTTTTGTATATGTCTGCTGATATATCCATAAACAAAACTGTTTCCAATTGACTACATGAAGAAATATCAAAGATGTCTGATGTAATAAAATATTATACCTTAAACAAGGTGTGTTAGGAAGGGATTTCTTTATAGCACAGTAAAGTGGATCTAATTTACTCTTGATTAACAAGAGGAGATAAGCCCCATTTTACCCTTGTTTTCAAAGATATAAACAGCATGACTTCCTCCAAGACAAAGATCTGTCTGATTCATAGTCTGTCTTTGTTTTATAACATGTCACTATGTTATCTGATTTTTTGTTTTGTTTTGTTTTATCTTTGTCTTCTCTTTTCTGCATGACTTAAGTTTGTGAAACACTATTTACATTATTTATCTCTTTTGTAATTTAAATTCCAGTTCCTCTTGTAACTTCTTCCTTACAAGATCAAGCTTAGCAGTGGATGCTGTGATTAATGTGCCAATTGTGCTTGTTCTTGTACAGCATGTAGTTGCACCAGGGCATATGGCATGAAAGGTCAGTGATACCTGAACTGAAACATTGATTAAAGTGCTGAAAATCATCTCTGGACAGAAATGTTTCCTCTTAAAATCAAGAGAACAGGCTGTCATGAAGCTGTCCTCTTCCATTCATGTAACTGAACTATTTGTTAACCCCCTAACACTTAAAACTAGGTTATGTTAGATTGAAATTTAGGTTTAAAAAAACAAATACAGAGAGTTAATTCTCTAAGATCTTGTCTGGTGTATATGTATATATATGTATATGTATATTGCAGTAAGATAGAATTGTGTGAAGGTGGTCTCTTCAGCCACCAGAACTATCTGGACTAATATTGTTATACTGTGTTGTATTGCATTTTAGCACATTTACATGTTACAGAAGTGGAATTTGTGTCCTTTACAATAATTGTAAACTCTATCACTTTCTTTTCCCCAAGGATTCTGGGAAAAGCATCATAAGATCCCTGGGAGTAATATTTGTTTAGTGCTTTCAGAAGACATCTTATTAGATTCAAATGTTCATTAAAGATTAAGGTATGACCAAAAAATTAGTGCTATGTGGGTATCAAGAGAATCAAAGAAGTTTGTGTTTTTTTTTTTTTTTTTTTTTTTGTCCTCTGGGATGAAAACTGTTGGGTGGAAGAACTATTTTGCTGTCTTCCTAATTCTTTCCTAGCTGAACTGTGAAAAGCCAATATGTGGACAGTCATTCTCTACGTTAGATCTACATTTAACAGTTTGATTTAGGATATAATAATTTTTTATGAAACGTCCTGAGAAACAGCATACCTTTTCCATTATTGGACTTAGAGATAGTTTTAGTGATATTCTAGAAATTCACCAACTTGTATTAACTTCCTTGGGTTTCTTAGGACTGCTTGGTTAGAACTCTGTATTTTTCACTGGCTTGTTTTTTTCACTAACATTTACTGTGGTTGTATGTTCTTGGTCACTTTTCTGTCTAGAATATATGCTGTAAACAACAATGTTGGAAGGCCATAGAGATATTCTTTTCTCATCTAAAACTCTTCCTGGTTATCCTATCTTCTCTGTTTTAATCTCTTAATTTTCAGTAGCTGTCTTCTCTGGTGACATTCTCCATCTTAATGTACAGTTTTTTTGTCTTCACACGTAGAGTAGGCTGAGTCTTTTGATAGAAGCTTTAAAACACAGATTTGTTAAAATGATTAATTTATGCCAGCTTATTCTTGGGTAGGATGAATTTATGAATCAATTCTGTTAGAAAAAATTTCTGGGTCTATAAGTCTGTGAGGAAAGCAGGTTCTCTCATACCTCTTAAATAACCACAAAGCTATAGAATTAGTCTCATTCTCTGCCTGGCCTACTGATTATGTATATTTTAAAATCAGAATTGTTTGAAATTCATACTGCCATGAAGAGGAATAGAAAATTATTTTATTATTCCTAAGAAAATGTTTGCAATTTTGACTTTTCTCTCGCAATGCTTCAGTTAAGACATCTTTCAAAAACTAGATGGAGAGAGACCTGTTCTTTTGCACAACAAGCAGCATACTGGTTGCAACAGAAACATGGAATGTGAGCTGCTGGTAGAATAGCTAGTAGAATTTAGGAATCCTTACCACCCCACTTATTGTGTTAATCACCAAAATATCTGCCTTTGAGTGGTTTACAAAATCTCAAGCATCTTTCTGGAATGAGATGACTGTTGCTTGCATTTTTCTAGTCACCTTTCTTGGTTTCTTTCAGTCATTTAAATGTTTTACAAATCCCCACATTCTCCAGAAACGGCACCTAAGTATCTTTTCTTTTCAGTAATTATTCTGAGTTATTTATACCAAATATACCATCAAGTTAATTTTTGTGCTACCACTTCTTGACTCTTATCAAATACCAGTCGTAAACAGTATATCTGGTTTCAATAATATCTTTCACCAATATTAACAAAGATAACATTTATGTATTTTCATTTGCATATGCTCACCTCTCTGTCTGCCAGGAAGAAGTACATTCATACAGTGCATACAAGAGCTTCGTAGTCAAATTAATGCTAAATTCAACTGGATCTCCCAACAGGAAGGAGCATTCCAGTGGCTCCTTAGCATAGGAAAGATGACTTTCTGCCTCAGCTGACAGTTTCAGAAAGCCTTGGCTGAAAATTTAGACTCAGTAGAAAGCCTGATGAGAAAGGGTAAAATGAGAGAAAACTTCACCACAAATCAAAATCAGCCTCAGGCTGGGCAAAGCCTAGAGACAGCGGGTTAACAAACACCATCTCTTCTTTCCTGATACTTGTTAATACACTGATGCAGAGAGAGGAATTCCCAGAAAGTATTGAGAAGGAGCCTGCTCCACAGTGCTGCAACAGCCAATTTAAAAGCTGGCCTCAAAAATAAGAGGAATCTTCCAATGGCTATTGATACTAGCACTGCTGTGGCACAGCCTTAGGGGCAGTGGGGAGGTGGCTAAGAAACCCTTTATGATTATAGAGATTAGATTTTTTAGACATGAAGTAAGGACAGAAGGAACTATTCTAATCAGCTGGTCTGATCTGAGTTCACAAGCAACCTGGAGTGAAGGACCTCCTCAGATTAATTACTATTTCCAATCAAACACCATTCTTGATTTATGAATTCCTGGTTTGGATAGTTCTCTGCAATGCTTGGTCAATGGATCCAATGGCTAATTACTGCCATTAATTAATTAATTAAATTATGAAACTAAGTGTGTGCTTCATTTGCAGGCTACATTCAACTAATATTAGCTTCCAGATATTGGTTGTTTTTGTTGGCATTGTTTTGTCTTTTTAATAAATTTATCTGCTAGAACAAATATTCTTGTATCGTCAAATGGAGAATGGAAAGTTACAATGATATCAGAGACCCAAGTCAACAGTAAAATAAGGCAGTAAATAAAATAATAAAATCTGGTTCAGTAGAACGTCAAATACCATGTGTAGTAACATTGGTTTAAGATTATTTCCTCTCTGAATCTCTTTAATTCTATGCACATTTTAACACTGCAGCTATAAATACACCAATATTAAGCTAAATGTTTAAAATATTTCAATGAGAAGGACAAAGAAGGGTTAAATGACTGTGTAAAATGACTGAAAATCAAATAGAAAATGGAAAGCCAAAACAGATTTTGTTTCGGATTTAGGGCATATAATTTCAGTTGCATCTTACCCTTAACTGCCATAGACTAGATCAGTTAAAATTAACATGTATAGATGACATTTTAAAAGAAGATAAACAAAGAGAGAAACTTTAGACTTGTAGCATAGCTTTCTCCTGCCCCTTCTGCAGAAACATAGGCTTGAATGTCTTAATATTAGCTGATACTTATGAATATAAACAACATTTAATTTACACAATGAAACCACCAGGTTGTGAAGTTACATCTTACACAAAAATTTTCTTAGAGCATGTAAAATATTAGCAATGTTTTGTTTTCTTATCTGATGTGACTTAGTCTTACATAAATCAGGGATATTATAAAATCAAATCCATTAAATGTTGTGTCAACCATGAAATTAATGTTTTTGAATCTCTTTTATGAATGCATTAGCTCTAAAAGATTTTCTGCAACAGTATACTAGGTAGTTTCAACAAAGATGTATGTAATTTTTCATTATTTTTCTTTTACCAAATATAAAATTCACGTTCTTTTCTGAAGTTGAACTTAACTGCACATTAGTCATTCCCCATATAGGTCATCAGTACTTTGAGTTGTTACATTATTCCTTTACTCTTCCCTCCCCCATCTCCCCCATTAGTTACAGAATAATTTTTCTGACTATGAAGTCACATGTAAACTCTCTGTGGTACTGTCTTCCTGTCTAAGCTTTCTGTAATCTTAGATTCATAAAGCCCTCACTTACAGTGCTTTGCTTTGCAACTAGAGCATCTGGCATATCCAAGTGGTCTCATACATGAGCCAGGGACAGAATGCATTCACTTTAGCCTCTCTCTCTCAGGCTTTGATATTCATACAGCCCTGGTTATTATAGTTTTATCTATTTACACTCTCTAACGAATTCATACAATATTCCTTTGAGGTACAGAGGAAGTACTGCTGTTCACATTTTATAGGTGGGTGTTGAAGCCTTGCAAAAGAAGTGATGTATTTTGAAAGATTTTTTTTTTTTTCTCTTGCATTATGTGACTTCCAACATTTAAATCTCTGAAGTCAAGATTCAAATAAAACCTTCCTAATTCTCTGGGTCTGTTGTTCCTTAATGACTGGCTAGGAAGTTGAATAACACAAAACCTGATGTGGCTAGTGGCCCCAGCTGGTTTGATAAAAGCTTGCAGTCCCAATTAGTTCAGCTCTTTCCTCATCAATCTGCCATAGTCACTCCTTGCCTGGGAGGAAACGTGAGTCATCAGTAGACAGAACTTCGTATCTGCACAACGGTACAAGGGCTTGAGCTGCTTTGACTTTAAATAATAGTTTTCCAGGTGATGTATTTCCTTATAGACTCCTCTTTTATTTTTAGACCTTTGTCAAGAATGGTGGACTGAGATCTTTTGGCTCTTTAATGGTGCAGTGGACCTTAGCCAGATTCTCTTTTCCCTATTTCCATTTTTAATTTATATCTAGCTATTAAAAATGTTAGCATTTGAGTGAAATTCTGCTTATCAACACACAGGTGACTGTTAATGTGATATTTTAAACTGTCAAGGAGATGTTTTACTAAATCTCTTAGACCTTGCAAAGTTGGGCATTTAAATACTGTAAGAAAACTGGAAGCAAGTATCTTTCCCAAGATCAAATAGGAGGAGTGTGGTGTCATAATTCAAATTTCAAAAAGTCACCTTTGGGACTTTGTCTTTCTCCCTTTTTATGCATCCATACCTGGAATGCTGTGTATGGATTCACAACTACCAGTGTATTCTTTTTTTATTGTAAGAAAAGAACTGTTACAAGATGAGGTACTGAAAATAAATTACCTCTCCCACTAAACCCAGGTGTTTTGAGTCCCAGCTGAGTTCCTAAAATGCAAGTCTATATTTTCTCCTTAGTTTCACATTCTAGTTTTCCTAACTCTACCTATTAAGAGTGAATTAAGGTGAATTACAAAGTTTTTCATTAAAAATAGTGTGCAAATGGAAAAATATACATATAGGTGGTGTTAAAAATACTTCTGCTGTGAGAATCTGATTCTTTAGCACACCTTATGTGTCCTCTTTGATGTAAAGAAAAAAAAATCAAAGAAAATTTGAAGTTGGATTAGAATGAATGTCAAATCTTATGTTTCTGATATGACTTGTTTTGAAGAAAACAAAACAAAATGTACACCCAGCATTTGTAATATATTAAAGAATTAATAATTGCCTTATTTAGTTAAATTATAACTGGTTAGTTTTTAATTAATGCAATTTAATTAATTAGTCTTAACACTAAGTAAAGGTCTATTTTGGGGAAAAATTTTCAGACGGGGATTTGTACTATAGGCATCTTTTTATATGTTCGGTTCATCCTTACACAGTACTAAGAACCCACTTTTATTTTGATTTGCAACGTCTGACTTTCATTCTGACTATAGTTAATAAAATTTCCAGCAAGAATAAGAGAGGGTAAAAAATATTTGTCACCCTGAAATGCAGTCCAAGTGCCTTAGGGAAACCTGGATATCTGTCTGATATAGGCAGAACCCAGAGTGAAATGATTGCTAGAGAGCTACATGGCTAAATGGGGAGAGGTGAGAGTCCTGTGTCTGCTGTAGGGAAAGCGTGCAAGTTGCCATGGCTAGTTTATGAGCTATAGCCTATTCCCCACTAAGCCTGAGGATCACGTTTTTATTTTCAGTAATAACAAGGGTTCAAAAGTATTCCGTTTCTCTTTATGACTCTTACTGCACTTGTGTGAGAATTCTCAAAATCAGATTTTGAATGTTCCAGCCCAATCCTTGCATTTAAGCCAAAACTCTTCTGAAATTATCAAATAATGCAAAGAAACTATTAGATTCCTACACAACTTACATGTTTAACTAACTATCATTAGTTTAACCAGGCATATCTGTTTCCCCCTAGAGGTTAGTCTATCCTTTATATGAATTAAATTTTATATGAGGAATGTTTTTTCTTGCTACATAGGGCTGTATTTATGCAATATAAAGACAATTATCAGGGTTGTTGAAGGAAATATGAAGGGCTTATTTGGTATGTTTAGGAAAGAGAACATTATCAATTTCACTGCCTTGCATTTGGTGGAATCAATATAAATGAAGCATTGTGGTGTTATTTTTGATAGTTAAGTAGTTTCTCCTTCTTACATTTTCAATGGTATGCCCTTTTTCAAGCCACTGCATGAGAACCCAAACTCTGCTGGAGGTCAGCCTGGTGCATGACCTACTAGTAAATAAAGCAGATGGATATATCTCACCTGAAATAAGCCATTATTTTTCATGTTCATATGTATTTATCTCCACAGACATTATAGCTACAGGTAACAACACTGAATCTATTCAGAGAAGATGGTTATTCCAGAAACAGAGAGAGAGATAGGGGTGAGGAAAACCACTGCCACCAAGCATAGAAATCTGCTTCATGTCAGCAAAGCACTTATCTTAGGGCATTTAAGTATCTGCTAATTTAAAGCAAGCACTTAAGAGTTTTGCTGAATTTAGACTTCAGAAAGTAGGGTGAGTAAAACGACTAGCATACCTAGTGCCTTTGACTTACATAGAATCACCTCCCAGTTTTATAAAATCAATTTTTACCATTAGGAATCATTTTTGTGGAGGGTAATAATACCAATAAGCCGCTAATGTCTGTAGGACCATTAGTGTCATTGTAGAATTGTCAGAACTGTGGGCTTTCAGAATTGAAAAAAAAAATTGTAACTTATATGTATGTAAGAGCACCGGAGAAAGAACACTACCAGATGTAATTTTGAGAAATGAGATTTGCATAAGGTCTTGGTTCACAGTGTTTGCAGATGTTGTGGCAAGGGCAAAATAAATTATTTAGACAGCCAAGGTGAGAAGACCCACATTTATATCAGAATACTTGACACAGAGGACAGAAAACCCAACCAGGGAAAAGAAGAAGGTACCCTTTCAGGGCAAGAGAGTCTAAATATGAACAACAACAACAAAAAAAGTACAATAATGGCTAAGGAGGAAAAAGGCACTGAAAAGAAGGAAATTAAAGTGAGTGGGGAACAGCTATAAAAATACAGAGTCTAAAAAGAATAAGGGATCTCTAAACTTATGAGAGCAAATTAAAATAGTAAAATGTGATACTGTGAAGAAGGAACAGGAAGCTAAGATGAAGGTGTTGGATTCAGTGGCAAAGATTTAAAATAGGTAGAAAATATATATATAAGCAAATTCTATAAAGATGAAAACATTGCAAAAATAATAATAATAAAAAAGGTAAATTAATAATAAAATTACTCCAAATTACAAATGTCTCTTAATGATTTTGAAAACAAGACATTTGAAATACCAGCGGACTGCAAATGGAATAACCTTTAAAATGGAAATTGGTCAGAGAATGATGAAACCAGTTCAGGACGGTAACATTGCTCTGTTAGACAGCAGCGATTAATCTCTATTGAGATTTCACCCATTTAATGTTTTGTCCTTTCTCAAGGATACAATAGTATTATAATTTCAGGATCTTAGAGTGCTGATTGCTGGACTGATGAAAATTTGCCCGGTTAGTCACGGCCGAGAGTTGTACTTGTTTAGCCCTGTACTGAGAATCCATGAGGCCTGATGATCCAGAAGGATCTGAACTCAGTCCCTGTGTGGTGCAGAATTGTTGAAGTATTTATGATGAGCTCTGGCTGCAGCTGGCAACCTGGTGCCAGCTTTCAAACTCAAGGCTCGGGTCATAGGCTTGATAAGCCTCTACTTAAATTACATATAAGTGAATAGTATCTCTGTGTTTGATCACATCAACAGTTGCTTCAGAAATACACTAAACATTTGAATGCAAGTTTGCATACATATAATCTGAGACATTTAAAGGGGTGTTCTTACATATCCACACATAATGTGATTTTCAGTTGAGACAGGAGTGATCATTTTACAGGTGAAATCTTTGTCCCATTGAAAAGAGTGGATGGAATGAAGAACAAGAAAATTTAACAAAGAATGGGAAGTAAATATAGTGTTAAAATTCCCTCTTCAAGAACTGCACAATATTTCAGATCCCTTTTAACTAGGAAGAGATATAAATTGACAGAAAAAAGGTTCGTAGGTGATCCTGGAGTAAAATGTTCTTATTTTTCTGGATCTTCCACTGCATTGGAGATGACGGCCAGTAGTACAGTTTATATTTATCTGACAGCTCTGCTTTTCTTTTCTGCCTAAAGCGGAGCAAAAGTGTAGGCAAAAAGGAGCTGTAGAATTCTCCACTAATCTTTTAAAAAATGCTGGAAGCCTGCTGCTTCTCAAACTGGAATATTTCAAAGCACAATTAAGAGTTTCTGACTCCACACTAAAATCTTAGTTAAATCTGAATCAAGATTTAACCTAGGAGTTTTGGCTCTTGTCTTATCAGGGAGGGGGGAGCTCAACTTGGTGGGGTGGAAACAGACTTTCACTTCTTTAAAATATAAGAGCTTCATATAGATAAAAGGAGCTGCATCAGTTCCTGTATAAAAAAGTCAGTTATACAATATTACTGACACATTGAAGAATTCAGGAGAAGTGCACTGAAAATCCTTACATCATGATTCACAGAAGAATTTCAAATCATTGCTTTACAGAATATCTGTATTCATTCTTTAAAAAGATGCCAGATACTTCACATGATCTATTTGGATAAAGCAGATGTACTGAGTGGATACTAGAGAGTACTACAAACAGGAAACAACAGCCAATAAAAATTAAATGACATAAATTAATTTGTTAATTATTGTGCTTAGGAGATTTAAATTTCTGGCATTTTGGACTTGTCTTGAAATGGAGTTCAAGGTTTGCAAGGATGGGTGTGGGGGAAAACACCGCACATTTAGTTTCTAAATGAGATTAAAATCTCTGTGCATACAAAAAAAAAATGAACTTGTTTAACAGAACCAACGATAATATAATCTTATGTTGAATTTTCTTCTTTCCAATCTAAGAACCTTAGAGTTTCACAAACTGCACTATGAGCCCATTCAGTCAACTAACATGAACTCCGTCTACATGGAAATGACATGATTTTCCAGCCCTTAAGATAGCCTATCAAAAATAATTTACCTATTTAAAACTATAAATGGGAATTGAGGTTTAAATTAAGAGAAATATAATTATCCCAAGTGGAATTTTGTCTGGGGCATTCTGGTTTATGCAATTAGGAAAAATGCCCTGCAAGCTTTTATGCATAGAACTGGTAAAAGTTTAGATAAAGGATATTATTTGCTTCAGCATGGTGCTTCCCCACGCTCAGCTGTGGGAAGTATGGTACAGTTTACAAGATGTTCTTTTGGCTGAATTGCCAGCACAATTTGCTGGATGTTCCAGGAATACTTCCCTCATTCAAGTATTTCCTCATCAGGACTTCCTCATCATTCAACTAGTATAAAAGGATATGGCTGCAAGCCAAGACAGAAGAAATGCTGAAACGCACAGATCCAGAAAGCGCTGGATTTAGACTCAAGACTGTAGGTATACATATGCAGTGAAAATACCAACACCTGAGATACAGAAGTAATTTCAATATATACTTTATTAGGACACTAAGTGACAATACTGAGTATATTCAGCATTAGTGAATAGCAGTTATTATTTACCAATTTCTGAAAAATTGAATATACAAATAATTTTGCTTTAGTATTGATGCTTATCATTTGTTTATTATGATCTGTTTCAGGAACTGGATGTAGTTCATTTATTTTATTTGTTTTCAGAATGAAGATATTTCACAAGACTATTATCTGGCTGCATGAAAGAAATGAAAATGCCTGATAGAAATAGTATTAATCAGGGTACGTCTTAGCTAAGTGTGTACGCATATACATGTAGGCATAATTTACATATATATATGTGTATGTATAGTATGCATATTTGTGTATAGTGTGCAAATTTGAACATATATATGCATTGATGTATTTACATATATTACATATATATATCTTTAAGTGTAGTAACTGTAGATGAGTAATATGAGCAATTATGGCTATGAATTTTTCTACAAAGCATTGGCATTCAGACATTAAAGTAGCTTCCTGGTAGCCTTATTATTCCAAACTTGCAAAAATGTCTGTTCTTTTTTTCCCAGTGATGTGCCAGTTTCCTACCTTAGGTAGAATTTATAGCCAAGAGTGGTAACTTTTCAGTTCAGTTTATGCATAGATTTACTTGACCTAAGCTTGAATGTCAGATTTCCCAGTTATCTCTTTGCTTCTCTAGAACTATAAACAATCCTTCCATCTTGATGATCTTCTGTTATCTGCTGGGAGGTAAGAGGGAAGCGTTAGAGAGTTTGGGTTCCTTCAGCTTTGTTACTCCCTGATTAGGGAGCTCATAGGGTTTTAACTGATTAGTTAATTCTCCTGACCCTATGAGCTGCATATCAAGGTTTTTGTAATACCAAGAATGACAAGGCATACTTCATACCATGTAGACAGGCAGAAAAGAAATATGGAAGTACTTCAGAGAAAGGACGTAACTATGGTTTCCCAGGGCTTACTCTATCCTGTTGAAGAATGAGACACTGTTGGATTGCTCCAGACATTAAGTGCAAATGTTTAGCCTACAGCCAGGGCAATGGGCAGTTTGGCTATAAGCAGTCATTGCTGGATTATTTCTCTCACAGCTGGATGACCCAGTTCCCTTTTGCCTGTACACAACCTTCCTTGTCTGATGTTGTAGCCTTGGCACACAATTGAGCTGCTGGAGCTGCACGCAGCCAACAGCCACTGGATGTTCACCTCTGACCTAATGTTACATAGATTAAAGGGGAAGAATTATCTGTAGACAGAGCTTCTTTTCAGAGCAGCCATATCTGGGAAGACTAACATCAATCCAACATGGCATGTCATCTCTAACAATGGCCAAAAGCTGAAGCCTAAAATAGTGTAAACTAGGCAAACACATAGAATCCAACAGGATGAATAAGGTTGGTAAGGCACCTCTGGAGATCATACAGTGCAATCTTCCTGCTCAGAGCAGGGTCAGCTAAAGCAAGTTGCCCAGGACTGTGTCTCATTGGGTTTTGAATGTCTCCAAGGATGAAGACTCCACAACCTCTCTGGGCAACCTGTTCCAGTGTTTGACCACCCTCACAGTAAAAGCATGGTTTTTTGTTTTTGTGTTTTGTTTTCTTTTTAATGTTTGAATGGGATTTCCTATACTTTATGCCCATTGCTTCTTGTCCTATCACTGGATACTACTGAGGAGAGTCTGGCTCCTTCTTCTTGACTCCCCCTATCAGGTATATACAGTAATAAGATCCCCCTGAGCCTTCTCTTCTCCAGGGTGTACAGTCCCAGCTCCCTCAGCATCTCCTTCTATGTCAGATGCCCCAGTCCCTTAATAATTTTCGTGGCTCTCTTCTGGACTTGCTCCAGAAAAATCCACATCTGTCTTGTACTGGGGAGCCCAGACCTGGACACAATACTCTAGATGTGTCTCAGCAGGGCTGAGCAGAGGGGAAGGATCACCTCCCTTGACCTGCTGGCAGTGCTCTTCCATATACTGTCCAGATGCTGTTCATTGTCTTTGCCTCAAGCACACAACTGCTGGCTCATGGTCAACTGGTTGTCCACCAGAACCCCCAGGTCTGCCAGAAAACACTGTTTTCCAGACTGTCCTCCAGTGTGTACTGATGCAGGGTGGTTTTTTCCCCCCAGGTGCAGGACTTGGCAATTGCCATTATTAAACTTCAGGAGCTTCCTGTCAGCCCATGTCTCCAGCCTGTCAGGGTCCCTCTGAATGGCAGCATGACTCTCTGTTGTATCAACCACTCCTCCCCATTTTTTATCTTGCATCCAAACTTGCATCCATCACCCAGGTCACTGATGAAGATTATAGACAGTGTTGATCCTGGTATCAGACCCTGGGGCACATGCTATTCCATCCTTGTGGTTCAGCTCACTGACTTCCTGAGGCATATGTGGTTTCTATAAATTTAGTAATTCTGTATGTATGAGCTTCTCTGTCGTGAACTTTTCCTCACCTCTTTTAAACAAGGCACTTACTAACAGAGTTAACTTGCCCAGATGTCAGTGATGCTCAGGATTTTAGACTTGTCAACACAAAAACGTAGGAGGGTCAATAAGGTGCTTTCAATGCCCGATAGTCCCATTATTTTTTCTAAGAGCCACTTGGTTACTGAATTTTTGTAATTTATTCAGTGACAGACATCACATAGTCCATTGGTAAATTTATTATAGTTTCTATTTATAAGCTGAAAATGTGATAGTTTGGATATTGTGGGATATCATTTGACAAATACTGTCATAAATAACTACTGTTTCAGTTCATGAGAGTCCTGTTTAATTGTTAGCTTTTTTTAAATGATTGCACCAAATTTAAATAAGACTTACATTTTTAATACACCAGTTTTGAAGAAAATTGTCTCTGGAAACCAGAAAAAATATAATATTTAATATATAATAAATATATAATATAATTATATAATATATAATAAACACCTTTTAGGTGTGGCATCTGCTATGTTAGCAGTATTTCTACATAGGCTGTGGACTAACCAATGCAGGATATAACTATTGTTTTCACAAGTATTTGAAAATTAATGGCAAGACTTATGGCTCATTTAATATTTTGGAAAGAATGAACCAAAATCCTATATGTACTTTAATATATATAGACATTTCTACCTCTGCCCAGATTTCTACTCCAGTTCTCTTGCCTCTCACTCTAGTCCCCCCCCCCTCACTCTGCACCACACTGGTACTTCCTATCTCTAGGGCCGATATGTTGTGGTTGCTCACTAGACTAATCGGTTCAAGGCAGAGGGTACTTGTTCACTCAGCTGCAGTTCCTGATACTCAGCTTCTCACCTGGCCTTAGCCTTAGAATCATAGAATCATAGAAGCTTTGGGATAGAAGGGACCTTTAAAGGTCATCTAGTCCAACCCCCCTGCAATGGGCAGGGACATCTAAAACTAAATCAGGTTCCTCAGAGCCCCATCCAGCCTGTCCTTGAATGTTTCCAAGGATGGGGCATCTACCACCTCTCTGGGCAACCCATTCCAGTGTTTCACCACCCTCATTGTAAAAATTTTTTTCCTTGTGTTTAGTCTAAATCTACCCTCCTTTAGTTTAAAACCATTACCCCTTGTCCAGTTGTAGCAGGCCTTGCTAAAAAGTCTGTCCCCATCTTTCATATAAGCCCCCTTTAAGTATTGAAAGGCCGCAATAAGGTCTCCCCGCAGCCTTCTCTTCTCCAGGCTGAACAACTGCAGCTCTTTCAGCCTTTCCTCATAGCAGAGGTGTTCCAGCCCTCTGATCATTTTTGTGGCCCTCCTCTGGACCCTCTCCAACAGGTCCATGTCTTTCCTGTGCTGAGGACTCCAGAGCTGGACCCAGTACTCCAGGTGGGGTCTCACCAGAGCAGAGTAGAGGGGCAGAATCACCTCCCTTGACCTGCTGGCGATGCTTCTTTTGATGCAGCCCAGGGTATGGTTGGCTTTCTGGGCTGCAAGAGCACATTGCCGGCTCATGTCCAGCATTTCATCTATCAGTACCGCCAAGTCCTTCTCCTCATGGCTGCTCTCAGTCCCTTCATCCCCCAGCCTGTACTGATACTGGGGATTACCCTGACCCATGTGCAGGACCTTGCACTTGGCCTTGTTGAACCTCATGAGGTTCACACAGGCCCACTTCTCCAGCTTGTCCAGGTTCCTCTGGATGGCATCCCATCCCTCAGGCGTGTCAACTGCATCACTCAGCTTGGTGTCATCTGCAAACTTCTGTCCCACCAGTCAGGAGCAGTCACACTGTTCCTACCATCCAATCTTTAGATCTTGCATTCCTTATTTTAAGGAAATGCAATTCTTCTCAGAACCTTCTAAGTCCATCATCTGAACAGTATACAAAAAAAAAGAATCTTTTGAAAAGCTACACTTACCCATGCCTTTGAGACCAAATAAGGTATGAAGTGATTTTACTGTCTTAATGACCTAGCTCCTGAGAAGCAGAGATAGATGAAAAACCCTACATATCCTTGTTTCTGGAAGAGGAAACATAGTTTTTTAGCTAATATTTTGTCTGTCATTGAGCAATGCTGCTGTAGAGGTGTTTTGTAAATAAAATTGTGCTTGTTGTACACTTAGCTTACATGTACTTGTAACAACAGTAAAGCGCTGAAACCCAGCAGAGTGTGTTTTATTTGTCAATTAATACATGATTCAGGTGCATTGTATGGCCAAGTGCTTTTACCACCTGAATTTTGTATTAATAGACTAATAAAACATGCCCTGGAGTGTCTTAGTACTATTACCATATGGCTCTTTAAGTATCAATTAATTTATTTAAACTATCTTTTAAAACAATTTTTCTCTTAAGATTACTTTTTACTACATAACATGAAAATTGTCTTAGTGGTAAAAGGACAGAATAGGAAAAATATTATTTTAGTGCCATAGTATTTTTTTCATTCATTATATGTTATTTTAAAAATCTTTTCATTTATATTCACTGTCCTGTATTGTATTTGAGTCTTATTTTCTTTTTCCTTTCCTTGCAGCTTAGCTCTGTTTTCTCCTTTCATTGCTTTTCCAGCTCTTCGCATATTTTTCTTCGTTCACATTAAAGAAAAAGTTCTCTATCTGATGCACAATTTTCCCTGCTTTGATTTTTTACCAGCAACCGCAGTTATCCCTATATTTTTAAGCCACTGAATTGCTTTGATGGCTGGGTTTTCAATATTTTTCTTTTTTTTTCTTTTTTTCTTTTTTCTCTAAACTCCATCCTTGCAAATATTTGTAAGAGGTAGATTGAAGTCGGTGTGTATGTGTGATATGGACATGTATCTTGTGTCAAGCACTTAGTTTGTAAGATCACAGTTCTGATAATTTGAGGGATGGAAGTCTCAGTCAGGAAGATGAGATGTCCAAGCTAGTCATTCCTTCATTAAATTTCTGAACACTTCACTTAATTCTCCAGAGCTCTTTTCTTAAAGATGTCCTTTAAAAGCTATCTTAAGCTTTCTAGAACCTGTAGGGCTTGTTTGAGAGACACTTCATAAAAATGCCCTAAATGAAAATGGTAGTTATAGAAAGATGAAAACTCAGCACTGAATCCTATATAGACAACTTTTTACTTGTGGGTCGCCAGACCCCTCATAAGTTGAATAGATATGCTGGTCATTTCAAGCCCCTGCAGACCATATGAGCTGTGCCCTTTAAATTCTGTGAAAGTCAATTGTAAAAATGTATAATGTATCTAGGAAAAATATTCCACTTAGGAAATTGTTATGCAGCAGAATTCTAGCATGTCTGACCTTTTCCTTAGTTGTGTAGATGTCACCATACAGATATAATTAAGTGCAAACTGCCAGCTACTTTAAACAAAGTAATGACACTGGGAAAATTTTAATCCTTATATACTTCAAAGAAGCATTGGATTTTTTCATCATCTCTGTTGAATCAGTGTTATCAGGATTAAGACACTCCACTTTTTACAAATAGTTTCTGTCCACTTCTGTTAGACTGATATTGATGTCGTCACTTGCAGATGGCAATCCAGGTATTGCAGAAATGCAAAAACTGAGTGCCTCTACCATGCACGTCAATAAACTTAATGATGCTATCTAAGAATTTTAAAGCCTTTTGAAGTCAAGCTACAAATTTAAGGGCTAAGTTGGGAACTTCCATTTAGCTTTCTACATGAAATCAAAATGGAAAGTAAATCATTTCAACATGTCTGAAATTCTAATGAGATGAGCAGCCAAACTTCAAAGAAAATTGTCACCTAATTCCAGAGTCCACCAGCTACATCATTTCTTAGGCAGCTCAGCTGTTGAGAGACCTGCCTTTCACCAGAGAGATAAATTAGCTCTCTCTGAAGTGCTACAGCCAGGTAGGAAGGGCAATTTCTCTTTGAAATTTGGCCACTAGCACTTCTTTCTTAAGGAACTGAACTTCAAAGAGAAATATTGTTTCTCTTCCTTTTAGATGTTGTATTTAGTAGCATATGAGACACAGCTGCTCTTTGTGTAGTGGGGGGAAAAAAACATTCTTTTAAACAATATTTCTGTATGCATATTAAATAGAAGTTTCAGATTAGTTTCTCTGTGATAGGATAAGCTGAATAGTGATTAGGAAGAGCTTCTAGAGACTTTTAACTATATAATTTACAGCATTCTTAAAAGAAGTTCAAAGAATGGGTAAGAAAGAGAGAAAAGATCAAGATGGTGATTTTCCTTACTAGCTTTCCATTTTAGTGACATGAGGGACCAACCCCCTACCAAAGAAACCCCAAAATCCAATGGCTGGGCATCTGGTCTAACTTTTACATGTTTTACTCCTTACCATTTTGGAGTTTGTAATAGAAATGGTGGTTAGAAGCACCTCTGGAGGCCATCCAAACTCCTGCTCTAAGCAGAACTACCACCATAGATCACGTCAGCTGTGGCTTTGTCTAACAAAGTCTTGGAAGTTGCCAATGATGCAGACTGTGCTGCCTCCCTTGGTGACCTGTTCTAGAGCTTCAGTATCCTCCTTTTTTTTTTATTTCTATTTTTTATTTCCATATATCTAATCTGAACCTCTCAGGCTGCTAATTGTAGCCGCTTCCCCTTTAACTTGGTTGTCTGCCATTGCTGAGAAGAGTTAGGCTGTCATCTTTGTAACTTCCTTCAGGTATTGTTCACTCTTAGATTGCCCCTTTACCTTGACTTCTTCAGATTAAATAAACCCAGCTCCCTCAGCCTCTCTTGGAGGTCATGCGCTGACCATCTTGGTAACCCTCCACCTTTTTCAACTGTGAGGCCCAAAACTGGTCACAATATTCCAGGTGTGGCTTCATTATCACTGAGTACAGTGGGATAAATGGTCTGCTGGCCATAGTCCTCGTAATGTAATTTAATATGCCAGTTGCTTTATCTGTGATGAGAGAACACTGTTGGATTATATTCAGTTTTGTGTCAACTATAATATCACCTTTCTTTTCAGCTGGTTTCCATGAAGCAGTAAAACTGTCATAACTGCAGCTTGTCTGATTCACACCAAGCAACCCCAATACCATATACCACTGCAATTGGAGAAAGAGGAGTTTGTCATTAATACAGCTAGCTGGAACATGTCCATTTAGGCAAAGCTTAAGTGGTGCTCATAAGCTTCACGCTTTTCCTTTGCATGCATGGGTGTCTTTCTTACCCGTTAATAATATCCTGAAATTCAGAAGAATGAATGCCAATTGTGATGATGGAGAGAGCACTAGTGTCTTCAAGACCTCATGAATTATCTTTAGAACATTTTTCTCTCATGATTAAGCAATTATAATCTACACTCACAAGGAACAGACTTACATCCTTGAAATATTTAAGGGTTTTGTATAGAGTAGATGAGCTGTGAAATTACATAAAATCTTTCACAATTGACCATTTTCAATTAACTTCATGGAGGTCTGTTAGGAGTAACTTGAAATTTTAGTACTTGCTGTAGCACTTAGGAACATCAATAGGAAACTCTCGTTGACAATAGGTCTGGAGAGAAATCTAAAATACTGATATATACAATTGCAAATGAAGATGAAGAATGGTGCAACCTCAAGTCCCACTGCTTCTTTCAAGATTAATATGATATAAAACCAAAACAATAGCAGCACATTTCAAATACTGAAAAAAAATATAACTAATTTGGTTCCAAATAATATCCTAGAGAGTTTCTTTTTGCTGTGCTGTTTATTGTTTTGATTGTGTTCTACATTGATGAGGAGAGACTTATAGCCATGTCCTATTTTTGCAATAAAATATCTCCAACATTATTAGTTAAGCATCCCTTTAATGTCTGTTATTCTTGTTCCTCTTTTCCTACCTGGGTGGTTCAGGTTGTTTTGACAGAATCCACTGTCATCAAGAGCCCCTGTGCTCTTCAAAGGCTTATATGGGTCTTCTGGATTTGAGGGCACTTCATGAAATTCCAACAGTAAAAAAGACTGCAATCACGTTGATTGCAAATGTGAAGATGATAATTGGAATGTGTGCATCTATGCCAGTAAAATGAAAAAAACACAGGACTGTTCTATTCCACTACATGGAACAGCCCACATCCATGCTGTTAAGTTTTCTTAGCCACCAAAATAGAGTGGCCACAGGCAAACTGCTATTGGTAATGGTCCTTAGTCTGTGTTAAGTTCTGTTCCATGTCTTCTGTTCCATCCCAAGGAATTGCTTGAGAAAGTGTTGCTTAGTCTATGCCAAAACTTGGATGGGAACCATTATAATGATTCAGCAGGATAGATAATTAAACACATGGGAATGCTCCTTGGCATTGTTTAGTTCAGTAGAATAGACGTGCCTAATGTCTTCCAAAGTAAATAAAGGTTTTCTTTGTTTTTATGTAATTGTACTAATCCTAATTTACACAAATGTTTTGATCTTAGCCTAGGTGCTTTTGAATTTTACTTGTTATGTGTAGGACAGACAGAAGCTGCATTGTTTGGCCTCAGAATGACTCTGAAATCTTGTATAGCAAAAGAATGCAACTAGATTTTCTGACAGGAAACTTCTCAGCTTTTTTTTTTTTAGATTGTATTTTATTGTTTGGGTGTGTTTCGTTTTGTTTTTGTTTTAATTCTAAATATACCAGTGTTGTAGGTAAAGGAACCTAGACAAAAGAAGAAAACAAAATGTTCTGTAAGTCTGATTATTTGACAACAGCATGAGTCAAATATTGTACTTCGTTTTCTTCCAGTGTTTAGGTTTTGTATGCAGTGTTTCATGACAGAGAGTTTTGGCTGATGACTTCTCTTACGGACATACACATGGTTCACTGAGGTAATTGCTGATATAGGAGTAGCTTCTTGTGGCAGAGTCTTCAAGTTTTTCTGTACATCGTCCCTGTAAGCAGAACTGTAGAATTTCCTGGGGAACTGAAAAGATTCTGAATTCATATTTTCACTCACTGGAGTTAACAGTTCAAATGAAAGAGCTGAATGACCTAGCAACACAGTAGTTTGTTAAAAAAAATAGGATTCATCAAATTAAAATGTTACTGTCTCACCAGTGCGTAAGAAAAAGGAAATGAAAAGAGTAGAGCTGGCTTTTGTGTCAGATGCAGCTGTAAAGATAAATGTAGGGAGATACATATGAATTTTATCCAGTTCTTGTAAAAGTGTGGTGGTTTAGCCTTGGCTAACAGCCAAATGCCCACCCAGCTGCTAGCTCAATCCCCTTCCTTTGCAGCACTGGGAGGGGTGGGGGAGGGACGAGTGTCACGGTCAGTACATAGCTGTTTTCTCTCTGTTTCTCCTTTGTTCTCACACTTTTCCCCTGCTCCATAGTGGGTTCTCTCCACAGGCTGCAGTCTTTCTGGATAAATCTACTCCAGCAGCCTGGGACCAGCTGTTTCCAGCACAGGGCAGCCCCAGTGTCTTCCCACAGGAGCCACCCCTGCCAAACCCCCACTACCAGAACCTTGACACCTATGCTCTGTACATAAAGAGACCCTGATTTAGCAAAGTAACACATATTATCAGTCTAAATGGCACTACTTATATGTCAAAAGTACTTGTAGCATTGTGCAAGAGATGTGAATGAAGCCACTTGAAATTAAATGTAATATTTTATTGTTATTTAAGTGGAAATAACACTGCCATCATTGTTGCAAAGAGTTTGTGTTCCAACACCGTGTTTGTATGACCACTAACTGTGCACACAGAGATCTATCAGTAGAGATTTGACCTGGATTATCCATGAACATCCAATCATATTTCTCTTGAATTAACCAGAATACAGGTTTCAATTTTTATTTCATTCAGCCTTTCATGTCTGAAAACTGTAGAAGACAGATGATGCCTGCTTTGATAATTTTTTTTTTCAAAATTATTTAAATAACAGATTGAATTTGTACCAAATAAATGCTTTGTATGATATGATCCACATTTTTTATTTTAACCCAAATCTAAATCATACAAAACTACTATCCTGATTCTTCCAGAAGCTATGTGCCAGTTTATCTCTCAATTATCATGAAATGCTACTGAAAAAGATAGACTTTATATATATACCAGACTGATAATCTGATTTTAATGACACTTTTAAACAATATTTTTAAGTTCTTGTTCATAATTTTGCTTTTGATTGCTTTACCATTTCTGAAGGACGGACACTAGTTTGAGATGTTTGCCCTAAAAAATACTCAGTTAGATCAGTTTACTGTTAGTAATGTCAACATTTTATTATTGGTGTAGTGTATTGTACCACTCCATTAAGTGCCTTACTAGGAAATGAAGCGATGTAATGTAACAGAGATATTGTTTCTGAAAAGTCAGTACTCTACAGTAGGGAGCTTGAAATGTGTGCCAAGTAGCATGAAAAACAAACCAGAACAAAACAATGCTTCGTAAGTTTATGCTTCCCAGGATGAACTTTATAGCACTGACACACTCAGTTTTCATTGTCAGTAATCTTACGCTGAAACGGTCTCTGCCTCGTAACACTAAAGTTGTTTTTCAGAAGTTCTCTCTCATTAATTCTTGCTTGAAGCCATATAATTAAAAACTCACAAGGTGTTCCTTGGTAAAAAATGAGTATTTTTTACATGAAGATAGAACACAAATCCCACTCCTAATACAATGGACCTTCTAACCTGGCACTCTCATAAAACCAAGATGTTGCCAAGTAAATTGGCTGCTAGCACTATCAGTGCCCTGCAGTGCTTTTGTTAATTATCTTGCCATAGTGCCTGACGCAGATAGCAATCTTTCCAAAAGAGCAGGCAGATTTAAAGAGACAGAATTAATTAAAATTGATTTGTGCAGCCTGTCATGTTGAGCTCTGCTGGGAGAATTTTCTTTCCCCTCCTCTCTCTAATTCATGCTGTAGTAATACATGAAACAGGTAGTCAGTCACCTCACCTTGGAGTATTAATTATGGTGAATGAATGGGATTTGTCTGCCATGATAGGTAATTCACAGGATGAGAAGACATCAAAATTTAGTTCATTTGAGTACCATCCAGAGGGAATACCTCTTTCTTCCACCTTTCCGGGTTCATAAGAGGACTAAAACCCAAACCTCAAGGTCATAATTTTGCACCTGAGGGTGTACTTTGATTTAATATGTCCAAAGATATAGGGCTGTAAACCTTCGTTACAGATAGGATAGAAAATGGTGGTGTAAGAGTAGTGCAAGAATGGAAATACTTCAAGATTATACAGAGAAATCCCAATGTGAACAGTGAATTTATTTCCTATGTATGAGCTTTATTAGCAAGGAATACTACTCAAGAATTCCTGAGCTCCTTTATCCAGGTCAAATTTTATGTAGGATTCTTCTCGTATTTGTAAAACTCAAAACATTGAGTGTTATAAATAACCTTGAAGAAAACAACAGTTATAGAAATTTGCCTCTTATACTGGCAAATAATGGGCATATGTGGCCAGAATTAATAATTTTTAAGTATTTAAATCAAGTCAGTTCAGGCTGAATTTTCAAGAACTTGCTTTTTGAAAAATCCATATGTTTAAATGTTTTAGATTTGGTATATGCTTTGCAGTCAATTTTTTAAACTGTGATTTATGTGTGTGAAGGTACTATTTGTCAAGATGAGATACGGCTATGATAAAGGCATAATCTGTAGAAACAAATTTCTCCTTATATTAAACACCTTTTTCCAGTTATGTAAAAAAAAAAAGAAATATGTATTTAAAATAAGAACTAAAGTTTGTTTATTAATGAGGGGGTCATCGAGCAGGACTTGCTACTTTTAGTAGATTTTTTTTTTAATCCTTTCCTGGATGTTTTTAACTTCAGAAAGATTTGCCTGGGTTTCTGGTACTGAATTTGCTACTCAGAAAGATATTTTGATCTAACTTTGAAGAAGGATTATAATTTGTATTTAATGTGAAAATTTGGATAGAGTATTTTAAGCAAAAAATTGCTTTCATGCAGCAACTCCTTACTGAATCAGAAGTTGAAAAATGTATTTAAGGTGCCCACAACAGTCAAAAAATGAGTCGGTAACAGCTGAAATATGAGGTGGCAAAAGAAATACATCAGGCAAAATACTCACCTTGACAATGATGTATTGGATATATTTGCATAGTGAACTTGCTATCCAGCTTCTTACCACTTTATTCACTATTGTGGCTGCCTCTTTTCCTTATTTTAATAACAGTTTTCTCCCCCTGCCCTTTTTCCCAGCATAATTTCTATAAATGCAATTCAACATGAGGGAAATCTTAAATAGCTTTGATTTCAATGGAAATGGCATATTTGTTAGACTTAAATATGGAAATAGAAATAATAATTGAAGCATATTGGGCCTGATTCTTCTCTGAGTTTCATCCACTCAGAGGACTATAAGAATTCATGAAGATACAAAACAAATTAGAATGTTATTATTTTATATCCATTTGTATGTTTCAAGTATGAATATACAAGGTGCAAAGCAATAAAAACATCTCACTTGGCTTAAGAAATAAATGTTTATTAAAATAACAAATTTTCCTAAATAGTAAAAGAATATATGTAGTAAATTATATGAACACAGAAAGTGGAATTGTGCTACTGTATGATTTTATTTCTATTTTCCAAATATACTTAGCAACGTTTTCCTAGTTATTCTGCCCCAGAATTTAATACATTTATTACAGAAGCTCTCAGTGGAAAACACTCTAGTGCATTGAATCCATGCAGTCAGTGTTTGGCTCTAATAAAACTATGATGGGACAGAACAAGAGTTAGACCTAACTAATAGTGTTCTACTATAAACATTTTTTAATAACACTGAAATTATATTGTACTGTAAACTCAATACTTATTGTTTGATAATTCACTCAAACTCAGTTTCGCTATCTCTAAAGTAGGAAAATAATTCTGAAATGAGAAAAAGTGTGATAAATATGGATCATTATTTGCTATAGGAGATGTATTACAAATCTTATCCTGAGGTATTTTGGGTTTTAGCCAACAAACACGTGATATGTTTTTGAACCTAGTAAACTTGGCTTTGTCCTGTTCTGGATCTTTGTCTTCAGCAGATGTGCAGAAGGAGAATGTAATGAATAGTAATAGTTAAAAACAAAACTCTGCTTTCTAGTAGTTAATCTGGTGTCTAGTCATTTACATAATGTCTCCATCTTTTCTTTTTCC
Source organism: Nipponia nippon (assembly GCF_047370975.1). Classification (NCBI taxonomy): domain Eukaryota; kingdom Metazoa; phylum Chordata; class Aves; order Pelecaniformes; family Threskiornithidae; genus Nipponia; species Nipponia nippon. The sequence continues at coordinate 85,549,539 of NW_028262290.1, read as the reverse complement.
CTCTGTCAAACTTGCTGCTTTTCTTGACAAAATAACTCTGATTGCAAAAAACCCCGAAGTCCTGATCAAAATCCTCATGAAAAAAGTGCTTACAGCTACTCCAAAGATATTTTATGTTCATTTCATTTTTTTGCTGTCTCTCAATATGTCTTACAACTTATCTGACAATTTCACTTTCCTCTTTTTTTTTTTCAGTTGTATCCATGAACAATTTGAAAATAGAAAACCTTTCAGATATCACGTAAAAAAAAAAATAGTTTAAACATAATCTCCCGAGAGTACTTCTGAAATGTCACTCTCATTTCAGACCCAAATTTGCTCCCAGCTCACAGAATGCATGACAATATGCTTTACTACTTGTATCTGTTCCCATAATAATAACAGGAATGATTCCCAGCTTTTCTGTAATATATTTCTTTAGAAGATGTATAAGCAATTTACAAAGATAGTCAAGAGCTGCAGAAATCATTTGCATTCTGGGTAATGTGTCAGATGGGGAAATAAAACCCCTCATTTATTTAGTCTTTTTTCCAAGAAGAGGTCATGTACAACTTTCCCTCACTGTATGACTATCTAAACATAGGAAAGAAGTATTTGAAATATGGTTTTGCTTTGTTTCTATTGAGAAAAGTCAGAATGTATATTAGTAGCTGGAATACAACTTTTAAAAATCAAATTAGACTTAAATTAAGGTGTAAAGTACTAAAGTGAAGTTAATTTTCTATTGCATCCATTTGCTCAGAGTGATGGTGGTATCTTTCTCACTTCAGTTGAACCTAGATGTTCTTCCTCATGATATTACAGCTCAAATAGAAATTATAGCCTTGGTGCAGAAATTGCTGTGTGAGGTTCTGGTCAGGTATGCTCTAATCTAACCTCAGAATCATAGAAAAATTTAGGCTGAAAGTGACCTCAGAAGTTCATCTTATCCAATTTCTTGCTCAAAGCTGAACCAACTGTGAAGATAAACAAGTTGAATTATCTCCAGCAATGAAGACTGAACTACCTCTCTGTGCATAATGATCCAGTGTTAGCAACCCATATTCCTAACTACTTTTATGTTTCTTGTTGCTTATTTATTAAATGTTTATGTGAATTTTCTTCCTTGATAAGACAGAACTCAGCGGTCAAAGAAGGTACAAATCATTGTTTCAGAAGCATGTCCTCAAAGAATAGAAAGCTATTTTCTTATAAAATAAAATGGTTTGGTATATAGAGATAATTTTTGTCTTGAGAAGACAAAGTTTTCAGCATACATTTTTAGAAAAAAACTCAAGCGTGTGCTTTGGATGTTAAAAAAATGCTTAATTCAAAAACAGAACAGATATGTGGTAAGCTCTTGTTGGTAATTGCACTTTAATTTGTTTTTTTTACCAGTTCTTTACAAAAATGAATAACTATGTACTTTGAAGTCTAAGTCTTTGCATTTTATAAAAAGCATTGATGACTGACAAAATGATGTGGAGAAGATGCTGATGCTTCTAACAAGATGTTTCCTTTCAGGATAATAGGTACTAGCAATAGTTTAGATGTATGGCAAAATTTTTATGAAACGAAAAGTTGATAATATAATAAATTTAATGATGTTCTTTTAATAGACTGGATGAGGTTGAAAGGAATCTCTGGAAATCGTCTAGTCTGATCCCAGTACTCAGAGCAGGGTCAGCTAAAGCAAGTTGCCAAGGACTGTGTGTAGTCAGGGTTTGAATATCAACAAGATATTTCAGTTCTCCGATATTTCAATTTGTGTCCACTGCCCGTTGTTCTGTCACCAGATACCACTGAGAAGTCTGGCTCCTTCTTCTTGACTCCCTCCCATCAGGTGCATACACACATTGATCTCCCGAGCCTTTTCTTCTCCAAGCTGAACAGTCCCGTCCTTCTCAGCCTCTCCTCATATGACAGATGCTTCAGTCCTTTAATCTTCTTTGTAGCCCTTTGCTGGATTTGCTCCAGTAAGCCCATGTCTGTCTTTTACTGGAGGGGACACAGCACTCCAGATATATCTCACCACAGCTGAGCAGAGGGGAAAGATCACCTCTCTTGACCTGCTAGCAACAATTTTTTCCTATGCAGCCCAGTACGTTCTTAGCCCTCATTGTTGCAAGGGCACGTTGCTGACTCATTGTCAACTCATTGTCTACCAGAACCCCCAGGTCTTTTTCTGCCAAGCTGTTTTACAGCCAATTGGTCCCTAGCATGTGCTGGTGCATGGGGTTATTCCTCCCCGGGTGCAGGACTTGGCAATTTCTGTTACTGAACTTCATGAGGCTCCTGTCAGCACATTTTTTCCAGCACAACGCTCTGGCATATCAGCCACTCCCCACAGTTTTGTATCATCAGCAAACTTGCTGAGGGTACACTCTGCCCCATCATTCAGGTCATTAACGAAGATGTTGAACAGTATGGGCCCCAGTGTTGACCCTCAGGGTACTCCACTAGTGACTGGCCTCCAACTGGAGGCCGATCACACTTTGTGCCACGGATCACAATCCTTCGAGCCTGGCAGTTCAGCCAGCTTTTACTCCACTTCACTGTCCATTTATCTGGTCTGTACTTCATCAGTTTGTCTATGAGGATGAGACCAGAGACAGTGTTGAAAGCATTACTGAGGTCTAGATAAACAACATCCACTGCTTTCCCTTGAATTAGTATCTTAACACAGTAGTTTTCTATTACTCTTTTTAAGTAAAAGGTGCTATGTACAGTGTATCAAGATTGTTTAAGGCAACTTTTAGTCTGAAAAATCCATGAACTTTATTGGTAATCCAAGAAAATAATAGTGTTTAATAATAATAAATGAGGAGCTTAGAAGTTATCTTGTATTGCCAAAGTAACTTTTTAACTGAACTTAGCCAGTCTCTGATGATTTTTAAGTATTTTCAAAATTTCCTCAAGGTTTATAAACTTTCTTCAAGAATTAAGTTTAAAAAGTCTTTTTTGAAACTGAAAAAAAATCTTTCAGTAGTGTAGATAAGTGTCTGAAGGTGTCTGAAACAAAATTTCAATTCCTGCTAAAGTCCAATGAAACCATAAAGAAACCAGAAACAGTTAACTGAATGGAAGAATGAATTCAACCTCAAAAGAAGATAGAAGCACTTCTTACCTTATACACAAGCTGAGAAGAAAACAAAGCATCATTACATTTGTAGTAGATTGCCTGTACAGAAGCTCCAATTTCTGAAAACTTAGCCAATGACAGTACTGAGATGATTAAATGCCAACATCTCATTTCATTCAGATCATATAAGAAGAAAGGATTTTTATTTTCATCAACCATCTTCCAGTGACAGAAGGAATTATAACAAACCTCCTAACTGTATAACTTAATTGATATTAAGGTAAAACTCAGCAGATGTAAATATCTTGATGGTGAATAACTTTAAACTACAGAGCTATTTAAATTGATTGTCTTGAACTTCTTTATTTGTTTAAAATATTTCTATATCAATGATTTAAAATATTTTCTTAAGCAGGGAAGAATGTGGTTGTTTAAATAGAGATGAGAAAAAGACATTTCACAGCAAGCCTACTAGTGTGTAGGCGTTGCTCTGCATTACTTGTATCTAATACATGAAGTGTTTTCAGGCAAAGGTGATTTCCAGGTTTCTGAGCAGTCCTTTAATTATTTCTCTTTTGAGTTAGAGCAAGCAGATACAAGATTAAAATAGTGAAAAAGAAATGGTATTTTTAATTATCTCAACAAGAAGCTGCAAGCTACTCAAAGAGAAGGGATTAAGTTAGAAAATGAAAGCTGTACTATCTACACAGTAATAGAGTACTACAAACAACACCAACCAGATTTTTCAGATGATATAAATTGGTATTGACCCTTTAAAATCAGTGAAGTTACACTGACTTACATCAGCTGAGAATTAGGGTTTCTTTATTTTTTGAAAAATACCACTGAAATGTCCTTATTAAATATATAGTATGTACATAGATGCCAGATTAGCGGCAGTTTTTCAACCAGAATTGACAAGATTAGTTTTGGGAAACTTGTACTGTATGTCTTTGCTGACACTTAGGAAAAAGTTAAGAATCAAACAGGAAAGGAATGGTGTCCTTAGACTTTCAAGTATGAGAAACTATACTGGAGTTTTTTGATTCCCTAGCAGTGCTAGAAACTGAATCCAACTCTACTGAGTGGCTTTGGAGAAATCAGTTCTACCATACATGCTTCGGTTTTCCTTTCTGTCCTTGCTTCTCTTGTTCATTCACATTCATCTTTTTTGAACATGGGTTATCTCTGACAAAAAATGACAATGGTTCACATGTAAACAGGGATTTGCAATTGCTGCAATATGAAATAATTGCTGGAGAACAGAGACCTTTGATGCTTCAAAGTGATCCTCAGGTGAGCATGTGAAATGATCTTGACAGCCCTCTCTCTAGGAACAGGGAATCTAAGATGAAGAAAGCAGCTTTAAAGCCAAATAGTCTTGGCTAAATTTACACATCTATTTTTTTTAAACAAATACATCTTTTTAATATATATTTGTTATAGACAAACAAGAAAAGACAAATATAATCCTAGTTGTTGTCATTTCTAATGACATTCCAGGCATTTTACTCCCTTCAATTTTAATCACTTACAGTTCTTCTTGCTCTGCACTAATGGCATCAAAGTGGAAACCAAATAACAATCATTTCTTTAAATAATAGTTTTTTCTTAATAGAGAAAGAAAGAAAAAACAAGGCACAATCAAGCAGTGAGCAACTGTTCCACGCTGAAATTTCTTCATCACATCTTTATATGAATAGCTTTTAACTGGGGTTAGAATTGTGACTGGGACATACTTAGGTTAAGTAAATATGAGGTATATTATTCCATATGTCAACAGCTAAATGAAGGTATTATATGTACATTTATAGTACATCTTCTGGACAAGATGACCTCCAGAGGTCCCTTCCAACTTACAGCATTCTGTGACTGTGTGATTCTCTGAAATGCCGAAGAATATTTAAAAATTATCAGGAGAGTTACTTTTAAGGATTAAAGGGACTAGGGAATCCTATTTAGTCCTCTATGTTACCTTACAATACAGCTACTTTACCTTAACTACATCCTGTGAAAACTAATTCAAAAATCCATCAATTAACTTTAAAGAGCTATCTTTAACAATAACAACAAAATAATAATAATAATAATAATAATAATAATAATAATAATAATAATAATAATAATAATAAAGTATTAGGCTTTCTGCATTCCAGAATAAATCACATTATTTCTTGTAGCTAACCAAGTTTGAGTTTATAACACCTCTTCATGAATGTATAGTCATAACAACCTGATGCTTAACAGAAGAAGCTGTTAAATGGTAAATACAACGGCTTTCAGATTTCTTACAGGAAAAATTCAAGCTTAGTCTTTGGCAATGCTTTTACTTACATCCTCTACTTAGTCATGGCAGTTTGTGGTCCCTTATGCGTAAAATGTGCCAAAGTAGAAGGTTAATGATTCCTGAGTTATCAATAATGCTGACAAATTATCATTTATTAATGTTGATGCTGGTATGTTAACAAAGTTTTCAACTAGTGCAAATATTGAGAGAATCATTAATGATAAAAAGATTATTGACGGTGAGCAACCTGAGTCACTTGGAAAAAGGACTGCAAGAAATATGCAAACCAAGTATTTTTTCATGGATTTGAAAAATGTATCATGTTCTTTTCCTATATTGGTCTTCCTCCTCTTTGAGAATATACTCCTGTAGCTTTGTTTCTTTTAGACAGACAATACCCGAAATTGCAAAAGGCAATGGGCTGAAGCACAGTTCACAATTATAGTTCTGTGCAATAAAAAAAAAAAGAAACCCAAACCCCACAAAAACTAACTTAACTTTTGGATACACTTTTGTAACATCAAATAAAAATATATGAACCATTAAAGCAGTATAGAAATCTAAAAGCTGAACTTCCAAGTCCAGGCAATGGACCTCAGGGTGATATGTGCAAGTTTACGACCCAGCAAGGGGTATTTACCTGGAAGCTTTTCATGCTTGTATTTATTGAAGGAGAACTGAGATTTGCCTTAAAGCAGAGGCTTATTTAATTAGCCTGAACTCTTTATTTAATAAAATGAGCAAGCAAAGACATGAACATGTGAGTTGTTATGTTCTTCCAGCATCATGTCTGAGGGACTAAGTATATCTATCTCCTACAAATCAGTAAAGGTAAAGGCAATTTTACAATATCTAATATCATATTTTTCTCTATATTGAAGTTTATTTCACCAAATGACACCAAATTGCCCTGCTGCAGGCTTTGATGTCAGACCTGTGCTGATAAATACCCTCTTTTGCAGATTTTTTTGTGTTATAATAATACTGGGCAGTAGGGTAGATACTTGTACTTTTACATTCAGGCAGTTTCAGTTAATTCCTGTTGCTGAATATATAAAGCATAATGATGTAAATAGTCATCTGATGGTAACTTACACTCAGGACCTCTTTTTACAAGCTTTTGTCTGAGCTACATGACCAGGTCTGTTAGTTCACACCTTGAAGCAGATTCAGAGTCCCACAATCAAATTGTCTCATGGGAATTAAGATCCACAGAAATGAAGTGTGGATTCTTCAGTCCCTGTTCACCTTTATCCAAGGAGATTTGCCATGAGCTTCTGAGAGTCTCCTGCCTGAAGTCCATCTAAAATACTCATTCAGACCGTTGGTCATTCACACTAAGGTTTAAACACAGAACTGCTGAAGTCCTCATGTAGCTGGTGAATGCAGTGCTCTTCAAAGACATAACGTGAAGTCCCAAAAGTGTTACCACTGCACTGATGTGGTGCTGTCCCAATATGCATTAGCTACACCTCTCATGGTAGTTAACATGGTTATTCTGCTTATTGCTCTGCATTTAACTCTTTGCATATTCTGCAGATTGATTCGTTGCGTAACACAGACATACATTATGATGTTTAATCATTTAAAGGGGAAAAAAAAAACCTACCCTAAGCAGCACTGCTTACATCAGTAGTCTGTCTTTCTGTCCTTATCCATTTCATCAAATATGTAAAATGGTTTGACTGTCCAGCTAAATGTGAGGTACCTCTGCTGTTCCTAGCAGCATTCTACTGAGGAACTGTTATTACACAGTGTCTTCACATACCTTGCATGCTTAGGAGTTTGCAGAATAGCATTCTTGCTACTCACCAGACTCTTGCATCAATGAATAGAGAGTAGGTTGGTTAGAAGAGAGAAATCATCCATTAATTGTATTCCCTGAATATTCTCCTGGTAAAAATTTATTTTTTAAAAATCTATTTTTTCCAACAATAACAAGGAAAATTTATAAAAACAGCTTGACTTTTAAGACAAAGCTAGTCATAGGCTTAAATTCCTGGATATTGATATTAAGTATCCTTATTGTAAATACAAGGGGAACTGTATATGAGATTGTATTATTAATGTCACTTTTGTTCTGGAGAGATGGAAATTAAAATCTTTATGCAAACACATTTCATTTTGAAAGAATTCCTATTGACTATGTATATTGATTCTGGATTTCTTCCTTTTTCCTTTACCTTTTTCTTAAAATAAATATTTTAACAATTTTTGCTACTTTTTAAAAATGTAAAACCATGTCAGAGTGAGTGTGTTATTTAAGGTCTTTTTCTGTGATCTAAGGAAAGATTTAGTGTTTAATGAACAGCGACTCTTAGTTCACAAGTGGTATTTTAAAAGGTAAAATGTATTACTGCATTATAAAGATTTTTGATTCTTGTGTCTTCTATTTTGAAGTGATTGCTAAACATTTCCATTTCCCTTTTCCAAGTTTAAATAATTTGTGGCAGAAAATACAGCTGATTGCTTTTACTGAAAAGTATTTCTAATTAGCTCTTAAAGTAATATTCTCTGAAGGGGGTTAGGACTCTCTCACAGATCACTTGTTGCTTTATTTCTCTCATCCATCTTCTTCAGGCATCTTGACATTTTACAGTGCATTATTTTTCACACACCCTAAATTGAGGCTCTTAACCTGATCCTAGAAAGAATATTTTTCACTAAAGAGGGAAAAAATTGACTTTTGTTTTTGATCAGACAATCTCTAGGCCACCTGACTTAGTAACACATGAACAACTGCTGTGCCGTACTTCTGTTCAAGTCTGTGTCCAAAGACAGTGCCACATAGACTTACTTTTTTTTAAAAAACTGACACTTTTTTATTGGTGCTTATTAATGAAAAGACAAGGTGACCTTATTATTTTCTCTCTTTTTAAAATTTTTTGTTGTGTTGGGACTGAGGCTAGAGATAATTGGCATACTTCTTAACAGTCTCTAAAGACCAATTAACAACAGGGAGCCATGTACTCTGCCAGTCTGAGTTTCAATTAAATGTCTACTCCAGGAGGAGCTAAACTAATACATAACTATGGAACAGCAGTTACACTATTGATATAGCTGAGTCCACTGCTGAGGACAAAGACTCTTGCTTCATGACAGATGGCCTAATGCTCTGGCAATTAATACATTTTAATGACTTTTAAATCTTTCTGACCTTTTGCTTTTCTCTGTCTGAATTAGTAGGGCACAGTTTTATTAGTGGAATGGAAGTTTAAGGACACATTTATGTGATATCTTTTCAGGAACTCCCTTCTATTTTTTGTTTTAAATGTTAAATGTATTCTGTTGACAAGCATTAACAGCTCAATTTTATTCAGTTAGGACTGCAATGTACTAATTCTGACTGTAGGGAAGGTGATGATTTCTGGTGAGATCCTGTTGTTACTATAGCTGGGCTGCCAATGTAGTTAGGGATTAGAGAATAGTAATAATTAATAAGTATTAATAAGAATTCAGTGGTCAGGATACATATAATGGAATTCAATACTTTTATCCTAACTCATCATGTCCTAGAGTTGTATCTTTAAAACATAATTTTCCAAAAATAGAAACTCAAGAATCAAATCAACATAGTATAGATTGCCATGTAAACGTTCTCTTTCAAATTACAGAAGTATCTGCAAATTTTGGTTAACTAATAAAATAAGTTGGAATTTAAGAAAATGCAGTCAACCTACACATTATCTTAAATCTTTCAAGTATTAAAAAATGTACCAGAATTTCCATCATTTACTTGTTTCTTCCCCCAAAATATCAATATAAAATAAAATAAAATAAAATAAAATAAAATAAAATAAAATAAAATAATAATAACAGTAAAAAAGGAAATTAATATGTCTCTCAGGCATACTTTATCCTGAGTCAGTTTTTCACTCATGGCTAGATAAATTTAGGTATCTCATCTTTTTTTTTCCTGGCTCTAAATAGAAGCACAAGTTTCTGAAATAATAATCACCCGTAAGTCTAGTAAAAATAATAATAGAAATTATAAGTGCTCGGTATTTGCAAAAAACAAACTCACATCTAAAATCATAGAAAAAGGATGAAAGAAACAAATTATTAGGTGCCTAGCACACATTGACAATGTTTTTAAGTATTACTCAATTACTTACTTTTCTCATTTTTTTTTAATAGAATAAGGATTGGGCAATTTGTGTATGCGTTTGCATTTTGCACAGGATACAATATTTCAATGGGTCATTATATTAACTTTTTTCCATATTTCTATGCAATGTACATCATCTAAATAATGAACTCACTTGAAAGAAAACAAAGAACACTCACAGTTATACATTTGCTTTATTTATAGATTACAGAAATGTTACTAGTCTGCTTAAACCTATATTTGTAGTCTAAGAACATAAATGATGAAGGCAAAGCCTTTTCATTTAAAATCCATCTATTGTTTGTTTTTTTCCCCCTAATATCAAGTATTAATATGATCTGAAATGAATTTCTCATATTAATATATAAAAAAGTTTTTATATTATCTTGACTACAGATAGCTTCAGTGATACACATTTATTAATAATAACAGTTAAGTGACACTCCAAAAATCTATAATAAAATTTTTTGTTCCATAAAATATCAATTGAAGTTAAAAAATTCACATACTTTAAAAAGACCCCACATTCTTAGAAATTAAGATTTTATTTCTCCTGAAATTTGTGAAAAAAAAAATTAAAAAATAGCAACACTGAAGTGTTAAATTAAACTTCTGTCACCCATATCAGCCTCTTGGGGATTTCATATATACATGTTTCAGACATCAATAGATAGACAACTCAGTCAAGCTCCTAGTTAAAACAGCCATAAACTTTGGGAGTTATTCAGCTGACCAAACTTAGGTGTGCTCTCTGAAATCCACTGACTTCATTGATTATGTCTTTTTTGGCCAATGAAAGTTTCCACATCTAAATTGTATGCAAAGATTTTAATGCCTAAATTTGTGTATCCAAAAATGGATCTGCTTTGCATCTGTAATGCTATCTAGAAGTAAGATTCTGCTCCTGTTCATGGAAAATTTTGAAATAGCTAATTTTATACTGATTTTTAAATACTGAAATACTACATGTAATAGAACCATTCTTTTCTTGGTGGATCAAAGTTGGGGTCTCAGTTTTATATTCATATTTGTTCATCTTGTTCTTTTTGTTATTACTTGTTACTATTTTACTGTGCAAAAGAATTAAAAAAATACACTAACTTTAACACAGTGGAGAATTAGATACCTTAACATGTCTAGGCAGGCATGAATTCTGTTTTACCAAGTTTTAACATAAAATCAATCTGAAAAATTGTCTATATGTAACGACAAATGTAAAGCCCTTCTAAATAGTTGAAATATATCTCACAGTAAAATTTGGCAATAAATAGGCTGCTCTTACATGCGGTTTAATTGACCTTGCTTGAGAATTCTGTTTTACAAAATGAAATCTCTGGACTCTAGTTCTAAGAAATACTCATCATTTTGATACTTCCTAGGTATCTTCCTTGAGGTACTTGTCTTCCAAGGTCTTTCTTGTGAGAACTTTTCAGTGTGCACACAAGACTCTAGTGAGATTTTGTCAGATAAAAATAAAACATAAAAGAGAACAGGACTGAAGACTCCACTCTCCATCTTTGTAAGATGGACAAAGTGAACTGAGAGTCTAGATTTTTTTTTCTCTTGAAGGTTGGACTATTCAATGCCATGGAATTGATACTTCCACATTGTCTCTGCTGAACATGGACACTGTTTATTATTTGTAGGTGATCTAAAAAAAAAAAATCTAAAAGATTGACTAAAGTGACTATATCATTCTGTTTGTATTTTGTCGGGTATACGTTAGGTCCCTCGGCTCCCAAGCAGGCCTTTTCTAAGCTAATTCACAGTTCACAAGGGAAAGAGGAATACCAGATGAAGGATGTCAGGATCCTTTTGCAGTATAGCAACACATAAACTGTGGGTGAATGTTTGACCATCTAGAGATAAATGGAAGGCTCACCAAGCAAACAGCACCATAGAATTATGCCTGAAGTTAGGAAAATGGGATGTATTTGGAAGTGAATGAGGTTGGTTCATTGTCTTCAGAAACTTCAGGTACACTGTAAAACCTATAATTATTCCCCCCTTATCAAAAAAGTTTTTTTTTTTTTCAGCACATGGCTTTACAAGTTAACCTAGCAACTTTAATATCTCATCCCAAGTGAATAAACTTTTCACTTATTTGGAAAAGTTTACTTTGCTCTTACATCTATGTAAATGTATGGGTCTTGTTGTGGTTGAATTTCTATTTTTTTTCCCTTCCGTATTCTTAAATAAGGAACCTGTAAATGGGTAGAAACTTTTAAGTTTTGTCTTTCAAATAGTGTTTGTATATTGTCTCAATTAGTCTGTAGAGATAACTTTGTTCACATGTAAGTCTGTTATCTGCTTTTTACGAATTTACTTCTAATCTTGGTTTTTATCTTTCATAGACTTATGATTTGGGGGATTTATCGGCATGTGAGAAACCAAGAAATATGCATTTTACTTTCCATTTAGGTCTTCACTCTTCATAGCAAGTGATTATTGAACTGAAGAAGTCAGCTTTTATTAATAGCTGGGTTATAATTTTATTGCTCAGAAAGCACACCAAGCTGACAGCACTCTAGACTGATATCCTTTGTTTATCCAGGTATAAGTACAGGATCATTAAATCCATGCTTTTCATTAGCCCTATTCAGTAAAATTCCAGCTCCATTTAGGTGTATGATACCTTTGGGACAGAGAGTGTATAACCATACTTAAAGCTAGTTCAGGGTATGTGAAGTTCTAGCTCTGTAGTGCATGGTTGGTATGGTTTTATAGGGTTTTATCTTCTTTTTGCCTTTCCCTTTCTGTCTTTCTTTCTCACTTCCTCCTTTCTCTTTCCGCCCTTCCCCTTTTCCTTCCCCTTCCCCTTCCCTTTCCCCCCTAAACCAAACGCCATCCTACATGGAACTTTGCACCATTCCCTGCTACCTTAATGAAATAAAATCCATCTGCTAGCCAATGTTATTCCTATCTACAAAAAGAGCATGAGGGAGGGCCCAGGGAACTACAGACCTGTTAGTCTAACCTCAGTTCCTGGAAAAATTATAGAGAAGATTAGATGAAAAGCATTTAAAGAATAACGCAATCATCAGGCACAGTCAACATAGGCTCACAAAGGGAAAGTACTGTTTAACTAATTTGATATCCTATGACAAGGTCACCTACCTAGTGGATGAAGGGAAGGTGGTGGATATAGTTTTTCTGGATTTTAGTAAGGCTTTTGATACTGACCCTCACAGCATCCTTCTGGACAAGTTGTCCAGCTGTGGGATGAGCGGGTTTACTGTGTACTGGGTGAAGAACTGGCTGAAGGGCAGGGCTCAAAGGGTTGTAATGAATGGGGCTACATTTAGCTGGTGACCGGCCAGTTCTGTTCAATATATTTATCAAGGATCTGGAGTTGAATGCACCATCAGCAATTTTGCTGATGATACCAAACTGGGAGGTGCTGTTGACTCTCTTGAGGGACAAGGTGCCTTGCAGAAGGATCTAGATAGACTGGAGCATTGAGCAATGATTAATGGGATGAAACTTAACAAGTCCAAATGCTGGACTTGGCACCTAGGATGGAGTAACACTGGGCACAAGTATAAATTGGGAGAGGAGTGGCTGGAGAGCAGCCCTGTAGAAAGCGATCTGGGAGTGCTGGTCGACAGCAGGCTCAATATGAGTCAGCAGTGTGCCCTGGCTGCCAAGAGGGCAAACCGCATCCTGGGGTGCATTAAACACAGGATAACCAGCCAGTTAAGAGAGATGTTTATCCTGCTGCATTTAGCATTGTTGAGGTCTCACCTAGAGTACTGTGTGCAGTTCTGGGCCCCACAATTTAAGAAGGATGTTAAGGTCCTTGAGCATGTCCAGAGGAGGGCAGCAAAGCTGGTGAAAGGGCTGGAAGGAATGTCTTATGAGGAGTGGCTAAGGACTTTGGGCTTGTGTGGTTTGGAGAAAAGGAGGCTGAGGGGCAACCTTGTTGCTCTCTACAGCTTCCTGAGGAGGGGAAGTGGAGAAGGAGGTGCTGATCTCTTCTCCCTGGTATCCAGTGATAGGACGCGTGGGAATGGTTCCAGGTTGTGCCAGGGGAGGTATAGATTGGGCATTAGGAAGCATTTCTTTACCGAGAGGGTGGTCAAACACTGGAACAGGTTCCATAGAGAGGTGGTTGATGCCCCATGCCTGTCAGTGTTGAAGAGACATTTGGGCCATGCCCCTAATAACATGTTTTGACTTTTGGTCAGCCCTGAATTGGTCAGGCAGTGGGACTAGATGATCATTATAGGTCCTTTCCAACTGAAATAGTCTAGTCTAGTCTAGTCTATCTCAGTCAGGTTTTACATTTGTAGGGCATTTCATTTGCAAAAAAATATTGGCGGGCAATTAATTATGTATACAAAAACCTTTTCCCTTAAAACACAAGGTAATGGTGCATATACATGCTTTTAAATAACAGTGAGCAAAATATCAACTTCAGAGGTATCTGAATATCCCAGTCATGAATTTGTTCCCACTCCAGTACTGTTTTTGAAGCTGTACTTGTTTTGAGCTTTAAAAACGTTAAGACCAAGATAAGCTCAAGTATTCAAAGGCTACATCTGTTCAAAGCTTACAGATGGTCTTTTGTGTTGTCTCTGGGCTCTGTATAATTACATGTGACACTGTGCTTCTCAGCGAGGTGTTGCATTGTACAGATACATTACAGTTGAAATGTTCCAAGGGGTTTTCCTTAATACTTATTATTACCTATTCCTCAGTGTATTCACCATAACCTCAAGAGCAAAGATTAAGTTCTTGGGCATTGATTTGTACTTGTTGCAGAATCCCTACAGTTGAAAAAGTCTGTCTTGTTAGGTTAAAAAATACTGAAAAACTTTCCTTCTCTTCCTGCATAATTTAATAGAGAAAAAAGATGTGCTTTAAGTTTTTCAAACCACGCTAAAGGAAATTATCTGTTTTATATTGACATAAAATGCATAAGATAAATATTAAAAACTTGCTTTCTAGTAACATCAACACTAATCTTTTGGTTCATGTTATCTTTAGTATTCTTTGACTTTCAAGTTTATCTCTTCAGTGAGCATTCCTTCTTTCTGCCTTCTCAAATAAGCTAGCAGTCTTAGAAATGCTTATTCTATTTGACTGCAGAATCTCCTTGGTTTGCCTCACAGAATAAAGATGAAAGGGTTAAATACAGCAGTGTGTATGTGCAGTTGGTTGAAGAAATGTGTGGAATTTCTTATGGATGAGACATATACACCTGAGTATTGAAACAAAAAGGAAGAGAACTATCTTGAATTATTTATTCTCCTAGATTCCAACAGCTCTTTTCTCAAAAAAGCACTTTTCTGTTGAATAAATAACCAATTCCCAAAGGTATCCCTGCTACAGTTGAATCTTATTAATCCTAATATGAAGGACAGGGAGACTTTCTTTTAAGCAACCAAAACACCATGCAGTATACGAGGGAAGAGAAAAGTGGCAATATTGTAGACAATTTTTATAGGGGAAAAAAAGAAAAGCTGAAGTATATTGCTTAAAGTGTATTAGACTATTTTAAACTTTCAAATCTCTAGATGCATAGCTTGAATATTGCTAGTTTTTCTATTTTTTTAATAAATCTTTGTACTATGAAGTGTATGCTGTATCAATGCAATTCCGTGGTAACTAGTAAACATTTGTCTGTATTGTTAATTACAAGAATAAGTAACAACAGGACAATTAGATAACTGCTTCTGCTTTCTAAAACAGAGTCTTGCAAATAAATGTATATAATCTGCCGGAGGTCTATTCTTTTCATCCAACAAATTCTCAGTACCTCTTGACACTAATAAGAGCTATCTGTATGCATCTGGATGAGAACTGATCAGGTCATTATTTATAAAGCTTGCTGCAACTTCATCTGTAACTACCAAGCAGACTTTTGCCCACTTAAAAGTATAGGAAAAGCAAATATTGGCCAAATCATGATGTTCTTACTGTTTTCTGCTGAGCTTTTATTTAATCCTTACTAAGCACCCCTTTTGTGAATTCTGATTTCCTAGTCATATTTTAGAGCAGTTCAGCTCCATTGGAGCTATGCACAGAATTCATTGAAGTAGAATTGGAACCATGAGTTCACTAATTAAAACTGCTATTTTTCAGAAAATTTGTCTTTTAATTATATTTTTAAGTGTAAAGCTTTTTTCAACAGTCTGTATTCAGCAAAACCAGCATTAGCATAGTTTTCTTAATTCTGTCAATATCCTGGATATTCAAAAAACAAAATAATAATTGAGCCTTCCAGTTCATCCTCTTCTGTGGAAGTATTTTGAACTTAATAAATGCTTTCTTTTAGCTTTATCTTTAGAACCATTACAGTTTAATGGAAAAAAAAAAAAAAGCCCCAAAACAACCAAACAGAATTTGCTGCAGTTTTTCACTTGATCTTTAACTTCATTTACCTTTCAGAATGTGAATCACTGTAAATGCCTTTTTACATTAAGCAACAGATGATATTAAAGGAAACCCCTCCATGTATACCTATTAAGTGTATTTATTTTTCCTATAGCCATGAAACTGTGCAGTTAACAGGAGCAATGCTGGCTTAAGTAAAATGACTTCTACAGTGTGAACTTCATTGTGGTAAAGAGCCCAATTTTTCAAAGGTTAAGTTTTTTAAAGCATCACACAGCTTTTTGACTCAAAGTGCATAACGCTTTTGAGCATAGAGGTTTATCCTATTCATTTCTGTTTAATATGTGTTTCTCTAGACCTGCATAAATTTTTGCAGGATTGGAACCTGAAAGTGGTATTGGCTTTTGGAATTGGGCTGTGTGAATATTGCTGTTTTTCTTTACTTAAAATAAAGAAACCTCCATAACAAAAAGCAGTATTAGTAACTGAGGAATTACTAATAACTGTAGAGAGAAAATATACTAACTTAAAATGTCATCCAGGCAGTTTTAAAATATGTTCCAAGAAGATAAACAAACAAATAACAGAGAGAAAAACAAATAAATCAGGCATAATCTTTGCAAACACTGACTTTTGAAAATTATTTCTGATGTTTATTGAATATGGAAACTCAATTGTAAGTAAAAGTCAAAGCAGCGAGTGAAAGCGTTTTACATTTTATCCACTTCCCTTGAGAAGAGAGTATTTTCAATGGACAATGGTAGAATCAGATCAGATTTTTAGGAGCACTGGTGGCATGTGGACATAATTGTTTTTCTCTTGCTTGCTTTTCCATTGATTGAGGTAGAAGCTTGAACTTCTTCTTTGTAGGCAGACCTCATGGCAACAATTTATTCAATTGTCATCTTTTAACCAATCAGTGTAATATGTTTTAAATGGTACTATACTAAAAGATAAATAGAAGATCGTAATAAACCCAAATGCTAATGTCTGATTTCCTATAGATACATTGCATCAGTTCTTGAAGAACGTAGTTTATTTTCAAAATACCGATTTCCAGATAAATGTCCAAGTGTGTTCAGTTTCCACTCTAAGAACCATTTGTCTTCCCATACAGTAGCTGAGATCAACAGAAGAACGTCATTTCCAGGTGATCTTCAAGTTATGTGGGACAACCTTGTTTCCCCTTGAGTGTTCTTGTAAACAAGCAAAAAGTCAAGGGAAAGCTATCGTCTTAAAACTGAGGAACTGACAGTCTTCATGATCAGCCAGTTAAAGCTGAATCTTTTCAGTAGTTTAGATGATGTAAACAAATATCCAATGCTCATATCACATATTAGAATAAACAAAGTTAGACTACTTCATATCTTACCTGAAAAAATGTTGACCAAATGCAGAATCATGTGGAAAAAGAAGACCACTTTCTGCAGAAATACCTAAAAAAAGGAAGATATTCAAGAAACATAAAAATACCAGCAATGCTCTGCAGAAATACCTTTATAGACTATCTGGAAGAGACACAAAACAGTTTATCAATGAAATCTGCATATTAAACTTACTAGGGTGGAATTGTCAGCATTAGTCAAAAAAGAGGAATGAAATGGAAGAGTATTCAAACATGGACAAAAACAAGATGAAAGTCATCCTGGGGAGAGAAGCAGTTAATATAACTAACTGAGGAAAACAAACCAGCATGCTCATTGTCAGCTGGAAGGCAGTAACACTGGAAAGAACAAGGCTCACTGTCATCACAGGGGACAGCTACATTTCCATGAGCACATCAGGAAAAAGCAGCTGAAAGACTAATGCAATGTTGGGCTTTTTGCACAGCGGCAACATTAGTAATGACAATAATAGACCCTTTAGAAATGTGGTCCAAGTGTGACCACATCCTGCTATGTTACTTCGATTGATTAGAATTATTTGTACGGTTATTATAATGTGGTTCAATGAAATAATAGGGAAAGAAACTAATAAAGGTAAAAGGCATTTAATTGCAAACATAATTGTTAATCTGTTTAAATACAAGCCCTTTTTTCCCTAGAAGTAATAAAATATGTGTTCCTTCATAGTTTAAAGACTGCAAACCTTAAAATATCTGTAGAGATCAATCTTTCTCAGCCTCCTTGAGAACAGGGACTTTTTAGTGGATGTTTTCCATTTTGGATTTGGATGTTTCTGGAAAGAAAATATAGTTACTTTTTTAGTATATGCTTAAAGTGTGTCTTCATTTTGTACACCCATATCTGTGGAACAGCTAGGTTTCCAGCATTGGAAGAAGTAGTTTTCCTCTATTACTATGCCACCACGTCTACCATAGAAATCACCTGGCCTGCCAAGCAGGACGTCGTTCTAAAGACAAAGATGAGAGATTGGCACAGTGACATATGACCACAAGTAGCGGTTATCTGGGTATTCTGTGACGGATGCTGCACATGAAGAAGAATTTCTAAAACCTGAAATGCTAAAAAAGTTTTCCATTTCTGGCAGCAGTTGTCATTGCCTTTGCGTTGGCATTTTTCTAAAAGCATTTGTCTAAACTACGCTATTATAAGGTCCTTTCAAGTATGAATATTGAATCTTTAACATTACTGTATTGCTTCAAGAAATTTTATGTGCTTCATTCAACTCATATTCAGACTAAAGATATGTATCATGCAAACTGAGTTTTAAATCCTCTCTCCAGAACTTGTCATATCCCAAAGTCAGCTCCAGACTTCAATCTCTGCACCTAGCCAGTTTAAACAAAAGAGAAAATATTGCCACTTGGAGTGCTCCGCTAAAAGAGCCACTGAATGCAGAGGTATTTCCCTCACCAAGAGAGCAGCTTTAAAATAAACAATACAAATAGCTTGTAGCACAGGTACATTCTCTCACAGATCCAGTTCTTCTAAAGCAAGACCTAAAGGCAGTTTCACAGCACTTCTAAGCATAAAACAAAAGTCTAGCAGCACAGTCTTTGCTCAGCACCTTCTGAAAGAGCCAGTCGTGAGCTTCAAGAAAATTAACCAGTTAAGGTTAAATGCAGATTATTTGTTATCAGTAGAAAAGAGAACAGTGGAACCAGAGAAACACTTCCAGTTTCTTGGCATAGATAAAGGAAATCGGAGGAAGTGAAAACATAAATCTCAAGTGTTAATGTTGTCTAATGTCCAGTTATCTCAGGTGGAGGGTAAAGAGCCAAATGTTATGATTCTGTAAATCTGGTATGAAGTATACTTAACATATGTCCTGTGACGGTAAGAAAATTTTCTAATCTTCTGCAAGTATTTGGCTTGTGTATGTACCAGGTGCCTCTGGTGTACCCCTGTGCTGAAAGGAAAGGTGGTGCAGGAATCTTTTTATTTATACTGCTCTGTACCAGCTAACAAAACTTGAGATCTTCCCACAGAGTGTCTGTGTCACACCTCCTGTCCCTGCTTGGCGAAGGAGGTGAAGGCAGGGACGAGCAGGTCCCTGTCTCAGAGTCGCTGGCTGCTCTGTGCAGGTCGGGCAGCCCCAGCGTGAAATCTGCCCTTGGAACAAGTCAGCAGCAAGAGATGAAGCTTCTGCAGAATCAGAGAGAAATCCTGTTCATATGAGTCCTCAGTTACTACTTTTCCCATTGTTTGCAGCAGTGCCTGAAGACTGTATAAAAAAGTCTTTATCTATTAATGGTTATGAATCCTTTAATAAAAAAAAAAATACTGCCATGACATTAAAGTATTAATGATATGAGTGATTTTTTAATAGAAATACCCAGTCACTATAATGTCTGAGCAAATGACTAAAGCTGACTGTTCTTGTAAAATGTAGTAAATTGGTCAATTCCCTGGGAGTTCCTCATTTACTGTTTGTTTTTATTAATTTGAATTCTGGAATCAAACCTGCTCAATAATCTTGTGAAACACAAAATACTTCTTCTTTGGCCAGCTCTAAAGAGTGCTAAAGAAATAACAGTTGTATGGTTATGATATTATAGATGAAAACTATAAAGATATTTCCTTCTACAAAAGTTACTTGTTTTCTGTTCCAGTCTTACAGCTGTTAGAACAGTTTAAAAACCAAATCACGTAAATTAATACATAGCTTGAATATTTTTTATATACTTCTATATATGTGAATGACTACACTTAAGCAAGGCATCATTTGAACAATATAATCCAGACAGATCAAAGGTTCAGTCACTATAAGAATGAAAACACAGGATTAGAATAGCAAAATGTAAGGAAGTTTTAACTATTGTGGTCCTGCTGTAATACTGTTTTCTTGTTAACTTTCCAACTTTTCCACGAAAAAGGAGTCTTCTACCTGGAAGGATCTTGTGGTGAAAGCATAATATAGTTACAAGTAGTGCCCTACAGCTCTCACTTTAAGACCTGCTGATTGACTCAAGCAGTAGAAAATTAATATAGAAGGAAGTTGTTCTTATTTGGTAACTTTTAGTGTGCTTTTCTGTCTTTGAGATAATTTGAAACAATTTTTATCAATCTTTTGTTGGGAGTGATTAATCATTAATAAATGGTTCTTGGTATGAACAATTTAGAAAGAATTATTCCTCAGAAATATAAAAGAATCTTTATGTTTAGCTACAGTATGTGGCACAGTGACTACTACCTGTGACACTGAACTGGCATTCAGGAGTATAGGAAGGACAATGCCGGAGGCATTTTTAGTAGATTAAAGAATGACTATGTCTTATTTTGATAAGTTAGGGCTATCTGCTTCCGCAGACTTGTTTAATGAAAAGCCCCATGAAATAACACACCTTTTTAGCACTGCATTCTTTGATCTGATCCTTTTCAAAATATCATCACTACCACCATTTAAAATATATCATGGATTTATGTAAAGATATTTAAAAATTAAAGGTGCAATTTAGATGTGCAGAATTATAACTTTAAATACAAGAAAATTCAAAGAATTTTTCCTGGGGTGGATTTTAATGATCAGCTGTATTACACACAATCAAAGCACGAAAGAGACTGCAGTGAGGGCATATGGTCTCCCAACTGCAGCAATACAGGTTGCTAAAACCAGTAATAACTTAAAAAAAAAAATCTGTGTATCATATTGCACAACCATTCATCAAACATGCAGAGATTTAGGGGCACAATAACACATAGTTATCTTTTTAAATTGAAGGAGACAGAAGCCTCAAACTTAAATAAAGCAATCCAAGGTTGTCATGTGTGTATCGTGCTCCCTTCCTCTTTACAGACCTCAAGAAAATTTCTGAATGGAAATTAAGATATATTGCATTATTACCCAATGATCATCTCACTGTACTGGTAAAAAATCCTACTCTGAATCATGCAGTTCCCATAGCACTGATATTCCTTTTAACTCAGGATGAAACTACTGGAAAAAAACATAAAGCCTCTGTGAGCTTTCAACTCCATTCAGTCTTCATGCTCTTTACGTTCCAGTTTGTATGTTTCTTTAGGCTTTCGGGATATCAAGAAACCATTTTCTCAAAAACTATGAAACCAGAGGACATCTTCATTGTAAGAAAATGGTACAAGATTTTGAGGAAATGGCAGATGGTCATGTATGAAAAGAGGTATCTTGTGATCTAGTGAAATACATCTTTATCAGTCTCCTCTGTGCCGAGCTTCCCTGCATTAGTATTCAGCTGATTTGTCAGCAAAAGCCAGACGAGAGCCACAGTTCAAAGCAACCTGCAGCACCACAAGGTGTGGGGTGGGTGAGGCCAAATTCAAGACCTAAGTTAACATAGATAGAAAACATAGCCTGGAACCACCAAATTCTCCTGATTTTCAGTGAAACCCAAGTTCCAAACTATTCAGGAATGCCTGTAAGAAATGGCAGTAGTTTTTACCAATATTGGCTTATATAGTATGCTGAAAGTGACTACAACAGAAAATAGGCCCAATGATTTAAGCTAATAAATATCTAAATCAAAATTAGCTTTCCAGCCTCAGAAAGACCAAAAAATATAACTTTTCAGTCTAAATCATCATTTATCGTAAGTTTACCTTTTGCAGTAGGATGTGGTCTTAATCTTTTGGTTCTAGTACAACGGAAGTGTTAAGTAGCCATATTTACAATAAAGGTGAACAGTTGTACAAACATTTCATAATATTGTTATCTCTGCCTTCTGACAAACAGAAGAATTTTAAAAACCAACGGGGATTTTCTAAAGAATAAATTTCAGTTATTCTTAAAAAAATAGTCCCAAATTATAAAAATGACTTTAAAACTGTACCACATGGAAAATCTAAAAACTTCATTCTAATGAGAAAAGAGTACATCCTTGCCCTTTTTTTCCTTTCCTTTGTTTTGTTTTTGTTTAGCACATCTCTAAGAAATTAAAGTTTAGATATTTAGAAGAGCAATAATAATAATAATAATAAGGTAATTTTTCCAGCAAAGGCAATTGATGTTTGCATATATTTTAAATATTTTCTGCAGGTGAGAATCTCGAGTCTTAATTTGTGGTGATATCTCTAGAGAAACAAACTGGTATTTCTTCTTAAGATCTTATAAGCAATAACAAAATAATACATTTTCCTGGCTTTCTATTTAATTTGTTGCTTAACTCTTATTTTCTTATCATACCAAAATGAGGTAGAGATTAAAGCAGTGATGAGCCCATATAAAAGAAAACTCTACTTGCTGAAGTTAATGGTTCTGAGTGGTTTGCAATTTACATTAGACTGATTCTGTCTACCTCATGTAAGTTTGTTTATAAATATACATTAGCCTGGCTCTATTTATCTTGACTGTAACTGGTAAAACTAAGTAGTTATTTTGTTTCTGAAT
The DNA here is from genome assembly GCF_047370975.1 of Nipponia nippon. Taxonomy (NCBI): domain Eukaryota; kingdom Metazoa; phylum Chordata; class Aves; order Pelecaniformes; family Threskiornithidae; genus Nipponia; species Nipponia nippon. The sequence continues at coordinate 85,526,979 of NW_028262290.1, read as the reverse complement.
GCTTAGTTAGCTAGAATGATTGTATCATTATCAGTTCATTACTCTATTTGGGTAAAATTAATACATAGAACTGGGTAAACCATTTTGTTCATTGACATATGTGTCATTAAACCGATGGAATTATTTCATCCAAGTCAGAAGTGGAAGCATGAGCTTACAAAGCCCAGCAGCAGTGACTGTACACGGACTTGAATGCACATACATCAAACAATATTCAGTTTCTGTTCTTTGGGCAGTTAAATTAGAAGCAGTTACAATAATGCCTCCTGTGAACATAGAGGGTACCATCCATGTGGGCTCATCATAACCAGTTCCTGTTTTACACGGCTATCACACAGTTTCAGCTTGTCAAATGGACGTGAGTTCTGGATAACGTCTACTTTTACTGTACAACAAACAGGCTAACTGACATGCTTTTCTGAATATTTCTATGAGTGGTCTCAATTTACTATGTCTCAAATTTACTATGTGTTTCTTCAGTTTCTGCCTGTAGGGTTTTACATGCAAATAAGATTCATGGATTAACCTTTAACTAGGATGAATGTAATTAAAAATATAGTCTTCCCTGTCAAGATGATCAGTTTTGAACATCCACATATATTTTAAATTCTAAATTTTCTTTTAAAAATCAGTTAATTAATTTTGGCCTAAAGAATTATGCAAAATAAAACCAAGATTTCTTAAACTTAATATTAAACTAAATGTTAAGACCTCTGTGCTTTTGTACCCTGAGTCGATAAAAAGTATGGCTACTTATAATTAGTAAACCCTTGGGAATAATTCCTGGACAAGTCAATAATTCATTTATTCATATTCCTGATGTTTTCTCTTTTAAGTGGCATATTTTTTCAGCCCATGGATTCAGTCGAAAAATTCCTAGTCAGACATTACTCAGGGAAAAACCTACTGAAATATCTAGGAATTCTGAGTAAAGGTTGAATACAGATATTTTATTTGTTCTTGCAGAAAGCAGAACTACCTACACAAATAAATGTATATTTGTATTCAAATTCTGTAGATTTCATGGAAAGTGGAAATTCAGATTATGGTGGATGTATTTCAGGAAATACAGGACATTCCTCAACTAGCAGTGCTTTACATTCTTCCTGGCAAGAAGCAGTTCAGAATTTTCTCTAACACATTAGATGTGCTTTAATCTTTTGTTTGATTACCAGGGCACAATCTATTAGCAAGGGCTTTTATTTGGCAGCAGGAATTACTCCCTCCCCCCCATGCCATTTCTATATGTAATTATTTATATCTTTAGCTTCTAAAGAAAGAGTTGCCCTGAAGATATTTTTCCAATATCTAACAAGAAGTATAGTAAAACAGGTATGAAAGAATTTGTTGACATTTAAATACTTTACATACTTGCCACAGCTCCACCTGTTACAACAAACAATCTTCTCAAAGAGAAAATTTAATACAGAAACATCATTGCGTGACATGATTATATTGTTTTAGCTACAGCTTTTACAATGAGATAAAACCTTTAAAAATAAAAGCTGAAAGCATGAAAGAGAACTTATAACACAACTCTGCATGTACCTCATCCACATATAAGATCCAGTTGTTGAATGTACTTTAGGCATTTAAAGATCAGCCATTTTTTAGTTATATTAGATATCCAAGTTCTCCCATTTAAAATTGTTCTGTAAAAGAATGATTCTATCTTTCAAGATTTTTAAGAAAGCCTAAGTAAAAAATTAGGGAAAATCGATGAAAAATACCCAGCTTGGCAGAGACTGTATATTCTGAAACAATCCAGAAGTCCTTCAGAAATTAACTTTTCTAGAAAGTTAATATTAAAACACAGTATTTCTTTTATTACAAGCATTATCTCCCAGTCATTTTAGCTGGCAGAAACAGAAATTAAGTACATATGGTGAGTAATTACAGGAAACTAATAGAGCTATTTCTGAAAAGTAAGCATATTTACCTGCTGAAAGACAAAAAATTACAATAAGACACTGCACAAATGAGTGATGGTAATAATCTTGGTCTTGTCTCTGATCTTTGTGCAAGTCCACTAACAAATTAACAGTCAGTGACAGGGTACAATGAGTCCAAAATAAATACCCTAGATCCATTATTAGAAAAAGAACTTGCTCTTCTCTACTAAACTGTCCTTCTGACCAATTAACCTTAGGGAAATATCCTTCTGAAAGATCTAGAACTTCTTTCTCTATTTACAATGCCTGTCCTTCTATAATTAAAAAAAAAAAAAAAGAAACACAGCTATTTGGAAGATCTTCTTGAAATATTTCAGTAAAATATTTATATGTCCATAAATACCATAACACAATGGTATAAAGAAGTGGAGGATGAAACAGCTTTTCAATGTTTTCCACCATGCAAGAATAAGGGACCATGCAATGACAGTTTTAGGCAGGTTTAAAGAAAACAATACAGGTTGCTTTTTTTAAAGGTGTGAGATTAAAAGTAGCTCTGATTGCCCCAGAATATTATCAAGGCTATAAGTATGTTTAGCAGCCATACAGCAGTGACCAGTAAAAAATGTCACCCAGGCACAATCTCATTTTCAGGCATATTCTTAAATATTTAATTACTTCTCTCAAAGAATTAGAATTTTCTATGCTGTTTCTTATGCTCCTTCTCACAATGTCTGTCACCCTTCTCAGGATTTCAGGCTACACAGACCTTTCATATGGGCCATTACAGCCATTTTTATGTTCACATTACTCCAGCTCTGCTCTCTGCCTGATTTCATTTAGCTCTTTTCCACTACTTAGGAACTCCATTAGAGCCTGAACATCTGTAACTTCCTTTCCCGCAGTTAGATTCAGCGTCTTCCTTCCCAATGAGTCTCATTTCTTTCTTGCCTCTTAGCCTTTTCTCCTAGCAAGTGGAGGGTGCAGTTGCATTCTTGCCTATTTTCAGCTTTAGCACGGTATTAGATGTCCTGAAAGTGCTTTCGATTGCGCACATTATCATCTCCTTCAGTTTGGCGTTAAGCCATGAAAAGCCTGTGTAGCTGTAGATCATGTGGGAATTATAACAAGGGTGTCCAAAGATGCTAGCTTAGTGGAACTGAGTCGCAGGAGCTGCTAAAATACTGCAGTATTTTCAGGTTTGGTTAGGCTCAGTAGACCTTTGGTATCACAGGCACCGTCTTGGGACAGAACAGTCTCAGTCATTTCAGAGCTTTCTGATTTCAGCTCTGCATTGGGACAGGGTGCAGGGACAAAAGGCAGCCATTAGCAGACTAGCAACCAGTCGAAGAGCTGAGGCTGACTGAAGCAGAAAGTGCAACGCCTGGACAACATAAAATATAAGAAAAGGTTCTGAATTCCTGAGATTCTCTGTATGATCAGCAAAGCCTGAGACAAGACACTAAACAAATTTGTGAAGTACAAGACTATTTTTTTCTGATTTAACAGGTTGTACTTGTCCTTGATAAGTTATCTTAGCTCTCATATGATGGGAAATATGTACACACGGAGAAATTAATCTGCAACCTTTACAGAAAAGAATTATATTGTTTTCTGTGTTTCTGTTTATGAACCTTGAAAGAGTTCTGGAGGCCAGGAAGTGTCACATTTTTCTTTTTCAACAAACAGTAATTAAAACAAAAGAATATAACAAGTTTTCTTATATGAGTCATTTCTGAGGGGATTAGTAATCATTTGAGTGCCGAGGGGGTAGGACTTTTTGTTTTCTACTAAATTCCATGTTGCTTTCTCTATTCTGCTTCCCAAGCCTAACATTTCTTTATTTTAAATTGTCAGTTTTTCAAACAAAATCTTCGGCAATATTCGAATTTCCATGACCAGAAGTTGTTTTTAATGAATTTTGGTCATGATTGCTTTTATTTCCAAGATGTAGAGTATGTGTAAACAAATTAAGGAAATAAGCCCACACAGACACACACAGAATTACTCATGCATATATTCTGCATGTAAAGCAGGTAAGTCCTTGTGTAACATCTTTTTATAGAATTTAATAAGGATTACATAAAATGGTCTATGCAAGTTAACTAGGATCCTGTAGTAATACATTCAAAACCTATGGGATTTAATGAAGGACTGTAATAATTCCTTTAAAGTTTTAAACCATCTTTAGACTATAATATGAAGTTACAAAATGTAGTCAGTTTAAAAACCCTATAGCAAGATCATTCTCCATTAAGTTCTCAGATTATTTTTCTGTGTGGGAACAGTTTGCCTTTCAAATGTGAGTGCTATTAGCTGAAGTAACCCATGGCCTAGAGGTTCAGCTGTCTGTGATCCCCAGCCTAGTTTTGGAATGGCACAGCTGCATGACCTTAGTTCAGTTTTGGGGAGAAAGTTGTTGTTCCCCTTTAATTTTCTCTTTCTTGTCATCTGAATCCCCTACAGATGGATTTTTGGGAAACGTAGATTGTGTCCAGGCTTCTGAAATTCAAACCAGGACAAGCATAAGAAGTTACTCAATTAGACAAGTTTTGGCTGGAGGTGGAGATAGAAGAAAGGGTTAGGATAGAAGACAGAATGAAGAGCTCTGGGGTGGGGGTGAGGGGAAATGACAGTCTGCAGTGGGAAGAGATGCAAAACTTTCATAAATGTCAGAGACTTCTGGGAAAGTTTTTCATGGTTGGTATCTCGTGGAAGAGGGTCACGGTCAGTGTTCCCTTCTCTCTGAAAATTAAGATTCGTGCTAGGGCTATGAGGGAAGTGAATGTATACACAGGACTGCTGTCCTCTATCCTCTCTCACAGTATCTCCTTTTATAAATTAAAGAAATTTAGTACCCCTTATGTCTTGATTATTATGGTTTATTTTCTATTCCTTTTCTCCCCTTATGTTTTCCTTTCTTATTTTGATTTACCTCTACTGCCTCTGGATCCTTTTGTCTTTTTACTAGCATATTCTTAGATCTCCTTTTTCTTATATATTTTATATTACAGTGACCTAGAGGGTTTAGTTTAGACATGTAATCAGTTTGTTGGCAAAATTTTTGTTTTGTTTTGTTTTGTTTTGTTTTGTTTTCTTTTGTCCCAGTTTCAGCTGGGATAGAGTTAATTTTCTTCCTAGTAGCTGGTATAGTACTGTGTTTTGGATTTAGTATGAGAATAATGTTGATAACACACTGATGTTTAGGTGTTGTGAAGTAGTGCTTACACCGGTCAAGTACTTTTCAGCTTCCCATGCTCTGCCAGGTGCACAAGAAGCTGGGAGGGGGCACAGCCGGGACAGCTGACACAAAATGGCCAAAGGGCTATGCCGTACCATAGGATGTCATGCTCAGTATATAAACTGGGGGAGTTGGCTGGGAGATGGGGACTGTTGCTCGGGGACTGGCTGGGCATTGGTCAACGGGTGGTGAGCAATTGCATCATGCATCACTTGCTTTGTTTATTGTTGTTGTTGTTATTATTATTATATTTTATTTTATTTCAATTATTAAACTGTTTTCATCTGAACCCATGAGTTTTCTTACTTTTACTCCTCCGATTCTCTCCCCCATCCCACCGGGGACAGAGGGGAGTGAGTGAGCGGCTGTGTGGTGCTTAGTTGCCAGCTGGGGTTAAACCACGACAGTCCTTTTTGGCGCCCAATGTGGGGCATGGAGGGTTTGAGATAATAACAGATTAACCAGAGTGTATTAAGGAATTTATATCTGTTAACAGTTGCCAGTCACGATATTGATTCATCTGTTCTCAATCTTAGTTTATCCGATCTGCATCATGCTCTTTTTCTTCCTATACCTTTTAAAGATAGGCGCTAGTTTTTGCAGTTTGCTGTGCTCTGCAGTGATTAGTGATGTTTTGCCTGGGAGCTTTGTTGTTAAAACATTGGCCTTGAGCATTATCTGGTATTTGGGTTTTGTACTGAAGCCTTTACTGTACTTCGGGTACCACTTCATGAAGACAATTAGCAATTATACCTCTTCCTCTGAGAGGTTTTTTATGGAGGAAATACAAAATGACAACTTTTCAGTATCTTGAACATCCTTGGGTAGTTAAGATAGTTGTATTGGCATGTCTTGGGAATATTGTTTCGGTTTTGTCTAAGGTTAATAAGCAGTTTAAGAATATCATCCAGAGATCTGGCCCAGGGCTGGATAGTTATGAGTGGCAGGGTATGTGGGATAGTATGGGCAACTACCTAGGACAGTGGGCACCTCCAGTGTTTTAGAACGTCACCCCTGAACAAGTGTAGAATCCTGAAAAACTAGTAAAGTAGTTGGAAAAAGTACGTTGTCACCCTGGCAACTCCAGAGAGACACAAATCACTGCAACTTGTTGGGGCCTGGCACATGCCTACTGAGCCCAATTCAACACCATTCAGAACCATCAAGGGGAAGAGAAGGTCTCTAGATCTGATGACAAAATGACGGGCACTGTGGCTAATCCAGCCCTGATGACAGGCACTGTGGATACTCCAACCCCCGCAACAGTTACTGCAGCTGAACCAGAGAACTAACCCATGCCCATATCAGTTGCCCCTATACAAAAGAAAAGCTACATAAGAAAATCAGCTCATTTAGTAAGGGATGAAGATGAACCAGGGCCATCACGAGAACAGGAGGAGGAAGAGGCAGAACCCATAAATGAGATGGTAACCGCCTGATCCCTGTCCCTGAGTGAGCTGCAAGATATGCAAAAGATATCAGTTGTCGTCCGGGTCAGCACATCGTCACCTGGCTGCTCCGATGCTGGGATAACGAGGCCAGTAGCCTGGAATTAGAGGGTAAGGAAGCCAAGCAACTGGGATCCCTTTCTAGGGAAGGAAGGATTGACAAAGAGATTGGAAAAGGGGCACAAGTCTTCAGCCTCTGGAGGTGACTCCTGTCAGGCATAACGGAAAGGTATCCCTTCAAGGAAGATGTTATATGTCACCCAGGCAAGTGGACCACCATGGAGAGAGGTATCCAGTACCTGAGGGAATTAGCCCTGCTGGAGGTGATTTATGATGACCTGGACAACAAGCAGCTATCAAAAGATCCAGATGGTGCATGCGACCCATGTGGTGGAAGTTTATACGGAGCGCAGCATCATCACATGCAAACTCATTGGCAGTAATGACATGGAAAGACGGAGAGGAACAGATGGTGGATGAATTGGCTGGCCAACTCTGGTAATACAAAGAAAGTCTCTCTTCCTCCCTATGGGCCTGCGTCTCAGCTGTGGATAAAACATATGAAAAACTGTCCCGGGAGTTCGAAGCAATTCGAAGAGGATATGTCCTACTCCCCACACGTATGGACCAGCATCTCAGCCATTAGAAGTAAGCATCCCTCTGCTCAAGAGAGAAGATATAGTGGATACACACCACAGGGAACCCTGTGGTTTTGCCTGCGTGACCACGGAGAGGACATGAGGAAGTGGGATGGAAAATCTACCTCGACCCTAGAGGCACGGGTACGTGAGTTGCAAGGAAAAACAATCACACAAGGGCGTTCTTCCAGGAAAATTGCTGCGCCAGTTTGCAGTGAGCAGTTCCCCAGACAGAGTGGAAGGTCTGATCTTACTCCTGATTGTAATGAAGGGACTTTTGATTTGCATTTACACGAAGTGAGTAATGAATACTATGACCAGAACTAGGGGGGCCCTGCCTCCAGCCAGGTGGAGGAAGGGGACAACCAGGTTTACTGGACTGTGTGGATTCAATGGCCTGGCACGTCAGACCCACAGGAGTATAAGGCGCTAGCAGACATGGGTGCACAGCGTACCCTAATGCCATCAAGCTATAAAGGGACAGAACCCCTCTGTATTTCTGGAGTGACAGGGGGATCCCAACAGCTGTGACTGTATTGGAGGCTGAAGTGAGCCTAATGGGGAATGAGTGGCAGAAGCACCTCATTGTGACTGGCCCAGAGCTCCATGCATCCTTGGCATAGGCTACCTCAGGAGAGGGTATTTCAAGGACCCAAAAGGGTACTGGTGAGCTTTTGGTAGAGCTGCCTTGGAGATGGACGAAATTAAACAGCTGTCTACTGTGCCCAGTCTCTCAAAGGACCCTTCTGTTGTGGGGTTGCTGAGGGTCAAACAACAACAGGTATGGATTGCTACCACAATGGTGCACCGGTGGCAGTATCGTACCAGCAGAGACTCCCTGATTCACATTCATAAGTTGATTCGTCGACATCGACTGGAGAGCTAAGAAGTGATCAGCAAGACTCGCTTCACTCTTTAATAGTCCCATATGGCCAGTGCGAAAGTCTAATGGAGAGTGGAGACTAACAGTAGACTATTGCGGCCTGAATGAAGTCACGCCACCACTGAGCACTGCCGTGCCAGATGTGCTAGAACTTCAGTATGAATTGGAGTCTAAGGCAGCCAAGGGGTATGCCACAACTGATATCAGTAATGCGTTTTTCTCAATCCCTTTGGTGGCAGAGTGCAGGCCACAGTTTGCTTTCACTTGGAGGGGCGTCCAGTACGCCTTGAATCAACTGCCCCAGGGATGGAAACAAAGTCCCACCATTTGCTGTGCACTGATCCAGACTGCACTGGAACAGGGTGGGGCTCTGGAACACCTGCAATACATTGATGACATCATTGTGTGGAGTAATACAACAGAAGAAGTTTTTGAGAAAGGGAAGAAAATAGTCCAAATCCTTCTGGAGGCCGGCTTTGCCATAAAACAAAGTGAGGTCAAGGGGCCTGCACAGGAGATCCAGTTTTTAGGAATAAAATGGCAAGATGGATGTCATCAGATCCCAACGAATGTGATCAACAAGATAGCAGCTATGTCCCTACCAACTACCAAAAAGGAAACACAAGTTTTTTTAGGCGTTGTGGATTTTTGGAGAGTGCATATTCCAAATTACAGTCTGACTGCAAGGCTTCTCTATCAAGTGACCCAGAAAAAGAACGATTTCAAATGGGGCCCTGAGCAACGACAAGCCTTTGAACAAATTAAACAGGAAACAGTTCATGCAGTAGCCCTTGGGCCAGGGCAGGCAGGACGAGATGTAAGAAATGTGCTTTACACCACAGCTGGGGACAATGGCCCTACCTGGAGCCTCTGGCAGAAAGCACCAGGGGAGACTCAAGGTCGACCCCTAGGGTTTTGGAGTCAGGGATACAGAGGATGAGAGGCCTGCTATATTCCAACTGAAAAAGAGATACTGGCAGCATATGAAGGGGTTCAAGCCGCTTCAGAAGTGATTGGTACTGAAGCACAGCTCCTCCTGGCACCCCGACTGATGGTGCTGGGCTGGATGTTCAAAGGGAGGATCCCGTGTACACATCATGCAACTGATGCTACATGGAGTAAATACTACACTACTACTACTACTACTATACTACTACCACATCCCCTGTCATTCACCAGCCCCTGGGAAAATCAAACGATACAGTGGACTGTTAAAGACTACACTGTGAATGATGGGTGCTGCGACGTTCAAACATTGGGATACACATTTAGCAAAGGCCACCTGGTTAGTCAACACTAGGGGATCTGCCAATCGAGCTAGCCCTGCCCAATCAAAACTTTTACGTACTGTAGAGGGGGATAAAGTCCCTGTAGTGCACATAAAAAATACGCTGGGGAAGACAGTCTGGGTTATTCCTGCCTGAGGCAAAAGCAAATCCATCCATGGGGTTGCTTTTGTTCAAGGACCTGGGTGCACTTGGTGGGTGATGCAGGAGGATGGGGAATTCTGATGTGTACCTCAAGGGGATTTGATTTTGGGTGAAAATAGCCAATGAACTGAATGGTATGATGTTAATTGCTATATAATACTGTATGTTATCACTTCTATGGTTGCTATATGCAATATCAATGGTATTACAGTAAGAATCACCCAGATTAATGACTTTAATGTGATGAAACCGAGCAAAGTGCAGCGGTGATAGAATCAGAACTGGCTTCAGCATGCAACAATCCAACAGCGCACACCATCTCTCCTGCCCTGAAAGACTGTTATGACAGATGGAGCCCAATGTCATGGACTAAATGAACTCAACGAACATTTTAGAGGAATGGCCCATAGACTAAGGAAATGATATCTGTGTGTATATATATCAAAAGCCTGGAAAAGTGGTGGTGATTAATTGGAATGTATTGGAAAGTGTAATACCTGGGCATGACATAGATGGTATAGACAAAGGGGTGAATACTGTCCTGGTTTTGGCTGAAATAGAGTTAATTTTCTTCCTAGTAGCTGGTATAGTGCTGTGTTTTGGATTTAGTATGAGATTAGTGTTGATAACACACTGATGTTTTAGTTGTTGCTAAGTAGTGCTTACACCAGTCAAGGACTTTTCAGTTTCCCATACTCTGCCAGGGGCACAAGACATTGGAAGGGAGCACAGCCAGGGGGGCTGACCCAAACTGGCCAAAGGGCTATTCCATACCATATGACACCATGCTCAGTATATAAGCTGGGGGGAGTTGGCCAGGAGGCGGGGACCACTGCTTGGGGACTGGTTGGACATTGGTTGGCAGGTGGTGAGCAATTGCATCATGCATCACTTGCTTTGGTTTATTATTATTATTATTATTATTATTATTATTATTATTATTATTAATTTTATTTCAATTATTAAACTGTTTTCATCTGAACCCATGAGTTTTCTTACTTTTACTCCTCTGATTCTCTCCCCCATCCTACTGGGGGCGGAGGGGAGTGAGTGAGTGGCTGTGTGGTGCTTAGTTGCCAGCTGGGGTTAAACCATGACATCCTTTCCCAGAAGTTGAAAATGAATATGATTATGATGCAGGTCTTCTAAACCACCAAATTTGTTCTGAGCCAAATAAAGTACTTTCCAAAATCAGCCTGCAGATCACTTCTCAGCCTGTCATTACTTTCACATCTGCTGCTGCTGACAGAATCTTCTGCATTGAAAATGCATGCTTGAAACGAGAGTTGCACACAAATGGCAGGACATAAAGTAATATAATGAATATAAAGGAACAATAAAAACTACTTTCAAATGCCATTTATGGGATCAAACCTGCAAGCTGCTTGGAGTTTTCATGGAATAAAGGGCAACCTGTACCTCTGAGGAACTGGTCAGTATCTTACCAGATCAAGATCTGTAAAATGATGGCCTTCCCTAACCAAAAGCACTGGTAAGAAAAATCTGTCTTTTGCCAAGAGAGATACGTGACAGAAGACAGAAAATAGCACTCTGGCTTATTCTGGTTTGAAAATACAGCTCTATCCTACTAATACTTCACTAATGAATTAGAAAGGTTAGCCACCTTCATTCTCCATGTCTTTTTAATTTCTAAAAAGTAAAAAGGGGGCTTTTGCTTCTCAAACTGATTTATGAACAAAATACAAATCAGTGGACAAGGCTGCCACTGAAACCAAGGTTGAAGTATCTCTGCTCATTTACTTCCCATGTTGTATCTGTTTTTAATTAATTATATTCTTAACTGTGATGTCAAACCATGAACACAACTTATTTATGTTTTCTGTCATAGTACTAGCTGGTTCATAAATCATGGTAATAACAGGAGTGTCAATATTTAATTCTGTATTATCTTTTCTATCATAAGTCTTTACTTTCATTTCTGTTTAGTGTTGTCAAAATTTAACTAGTGGGGATAATATACTCCATGTTTGCTATCTGCTTCAGGCTTACTTTTTGTGAAACAAACTTCAAGGCAAAAGTTTTACTAATACACTAAGAAAAAAAATCTGAGTATTATTTATTCCCCAAAATTCCATTGCTTCTGGGTGTTGGCAAGTGATTTTTAAACCAGGCCAAGTTCCAGTGTCTTTCAACATGAAGGTCCATCAGGACCACAATCTTTTTGTCCAAAAGATAATAGTTCTCTTTGAAAATAATAATTTTAATATTTTTATTATTATCAAGTCTGTGATAAGGAAATACATTTCTAAAACCGTGTGCTAAATAGGTTGTGGGTCCCAGTTGTATCCCATATACAGTAGGGTGCAGTTAAGATTTCTAGCAGGAGTTAAATGCTGAGTGGTCTAGTAGTTTGTTAGGCTTTGTTAGTCCAGCAAAACTGTGTATGAAGAAATACATTAAGGAGACTATATGTTTTAGTGCAGATTCCTCCACTGACTGTTGGATGTAGAAAGTTCTGTATAAATTAGATGCTTTTGAGTTCTGAGTTTAGGAAGCTCTGAGTATTATTTCACTTGATGATATTGATTATCATTTCAGTTTTTCAGATGTTGGAGTTGTACAGATCATTTCTTGCACACCCCCACCACTTCAAGTTCTAATTAGCCTGACTGAAGTCTAATTTATTCAGTGACAAAGTTTTTCACTGTTGTGTGATAAGTCTATAAATACGTCTGCAGTGTCAATAACTCTAGGTCGTGCTTTCAAAGGACAGGAAAATTATTTGGAAGTTCTGAGGATCAGAGGTTCTCTGGCCATATTGCAAGCAGTTATTTATACTAGACTAAAAGGTTTGGCATGTCTCATCTATTGGCTGGCTGTCAGCTTTTCAGTATAGTGTTGCTACCATACAGTATTAATTCAAATGATGGAGATCTGCATAGGCTACCTAAAAAGGCTGTTGGGTGGCAGAAGATGTGTATGAGGAGAACAGTATGTTGAATCACGGAAATATGTGAAGGGTTGATATGGGACAAAAAGTATTTTTCTGTGAATAGCACTCTGTTTTGTGCCAAAGGCAAAGATCCATCCTTGGCTCTCTTCCTGAGCTACCAGCATGATACCAGACAAGAAGGAATAATCCATATACAAAGGGACAAGGCTGCAGAAACAATCTTAAGACTGGTATTTTCATATTTCTGTACTTCAGTTGTATCCTTTGCATTCTTTTAATAGATCATCGAGTCTGTCTGGATGACTTGAAATGAAAGACTAGACTTCCATTTTTATTAACAATAGAAGGCCTCATTTAGGAGAGGTGATACCTTGTTATTAAACTGTAAACAAAACAATGTGATTGAGTGGTCTATATCCCCTATCCTGTCCTGTGTTACTGAAAATTTAGAGGTTCATTTAAAAGCAAAGCCAGCAGGAGCCAGACTGGGTTTATGCGGGCTTTAAATTACAGCAAGCAAGTGTAAAGAGAACAAAACAGAAAAAAGCTTTGGAAAAAGAATAAAGTCTCTCCAGAGGTAGTGATGGTATCTATAATTAGTAATATTGGTTATCGCATTTATTCTCAGAGAAGGGCACATGCTGCTTGTATCTCCATTCAGCATAATAAAAGATAAGAAACCTGGGATTTTATTAGTCACTTATTTGTTGTTGTTCAAAATGATAAATGGACACTATCCATTTGATGAGTGGAGGAGTATCAATAAAAGGAAAAGGTATCAGCATGTAGCTGCCAGGGAACATCCTCCTCTCAGACCTCTTTATAAAGAACTATATATGTGCATGAAAAATGTGTGCAAGCAGCAGAAGAACGCACTCAAAAGTTCCCAACAACGAAGGGTTAGTCAACTTTTTATAATTGCTACTCTATACTTTCTCCTTCATGCCTCATAATTGCTTGAGATTTCCAATGCAAATTTGGCTTTCAAAAGCAGGCACATTTGTTTCCCACAGACTGTTTCACTCTGTTTATGCACAAGATGGCTGAATTCAGCCTGCACAGAGCATCTTACTTCTGGGATTCCCTGCCTTCTCTATGCCAAATTTAAAAACCTTTGAAGTCCTAGTGTATTGTTGTACATTAGTTCATATACAGAAAACAAACAAGCAAAAGAATATGCAAAACACTAAGCAATCAGTAATTCTTTCAGAGATTTAAGATGATTCACATTTAGAGTCACCAAAGGGTTCAGACCATCAGATGTACAAAATAAGCTTTCCTTCCTGCTTTCATCACTCTAGGCTGTTACGTAAACTGACCTCTGAATAGGTCAGCTATCAGGTAGCCAAGAGGGAATTTAGCTAATAGTTTTTGCAGTTTAGGATTACAGACTCTTAGGCTTTATGGATTTCTGCAAGAAAGTATGTGCTGTTGATTATATATGCTATTTCTTGCCCTTTCCCCTGACTCTTTATTTAATCTTTTGCTACCCAAATCTCTAACTCCCTCCTTTCTTCATCTTTATTCTGTAGTATTGCATTTACATTTCTTACTAGAGTTCTGCATCCACATCTGGCTCCCTGGTGCCTGCGTCACAACATTGGGAGTACTGAGAAAAAAACCACATTGTAACAGGCCAACATCTAGTTATTGTCAATACTTATTTATCAGATGGACTTAAATGTAAACAGTGTCTGGAAAGGTTTTCCTTTGTAGCCTCACAGATAGTCAGGAGGTGCTTACTGCTGAAATATCACAAAATTGCCTTTTATTATTAGCTTTCTTGCTAGTCACATTTACTTTATGAACCCTGTATTGCTAAATATTGCCCAGTCATATAATAAAACAGATTTGCCCCAGAAAGTTTATTGTTTATGATATGTGTTACTCAGCTTTTCAGATTTTAGAGCCTTCAAGATAATTAAGTAAAACATTCCAAATCTAGGATAGCTAAATAAGGTACTGAACTTTTTGGCTTTGAATGTCACAAATTTACAAATAGATGACCTGTAATGTTGTGCTGTCTTCCCATGTTGAGGTATATATTTTATTAATCCCTTTAAATACCTTTCCTCCTGCTAAAGCCATGGCAACACCATACTCTTGCTTGGGTCATTAGCAATAGGCATAGCCTTTAATTTCTAAAACCAAAAATGAGAAGTGTTTCTGAGCTTATACAAGGCATCACGAAAGGGAACAAACCACCATACCACATAGGTTTGACTCTGCTTACCTGTAGTCCCTATATCTTTACTGCTTTTCCTGTCAGATATTTTCCAAATGATACTACCTTTCTTCATGCTTTCCTTTACAACCTCAATTCACACTTATAGTATTTCCTGTTCTTGCTTCCATCTATTCCAACAAAAGCATTGTCATATATTTCCAGTGAGAACAATGTGACACTAATTTTTTTTTCAGAAAAGTAAATGCTTTACTGACTGAATTAAGATGCACATGTTGATGTGCACTTCAAACTGATTCAGAATAAATTCCAATATACAGAGGTTTTACACTGACTGAAGTATTTTGTTCTTCCATAACGAATGCTGCCTTCTAAACTGATAGTGGCCATTTAATCAGAAACAACCAAAGTATGTCATAATATTGCTCTGTGATTCTTGGTTTAGCTCATTTGCTAACAAATAGATACCTCCCACAGATTT
The DNA here is from genome assembly GCF_047370975.1 of Nipponia nippon. Classification (NCBI taxonomy): domain Eukaryota; kingdom Metazoa; phylum Chordata; class Aves; order Pelecaniformes; family Threskiornithidae; genus Nipponia; species Nipponia nippon. The sequence goes on along the minus strand of NW_028262290.1, from coordinate 85,511,867 downwards.
GAAAGTCAAGTTGGAAGAATAGTCATGCGTGTTGCACTTCTTAACATTAGATAGTCTGTTTGAGCTAGTGAATAATGAATAACAAAACCCTTTAAAAATACAAACATTGAAAAATAAACAAGTAATCTTTTTTGTCTTTCACTTGATATCTCTTTCTTACTCCTGTTAACAAGTAGATAATAATCCTGACAATATAGCAACATATTCTGTGTAGATTTTCCAGCTGGAGGTACACCAGTGTATTTCAGCTAGGTTCACATCCAATATCCCTGCTGTTGACATGCATACATTTTGAAATTCTTTTCTTTAGTTTAGCTTAGTTCGGCACAATTTAGTTCATTGTTGTTATGTTTACTTGAGTCGTATTTTGGTTTGATCTGGTTTGGTTTAATCCAGGGCTTGCTTTCATTACAAGGGAACAAACATATAGGCAATTTCAGATGAAAAGCTCTCTCGAAGGATATTAGGATTAAGCAGGCAGTGGAAAAAGGGACTGAATAGAAAAGGAAAAAGGAAATGAAGGGCATGTTTTATAGCTCAGTAATGAATAAAGTAGGAACTGCCAAAAGCCAAGTTTGCAGAGGAATTAAAATTAAAAGCACGGTTTCTCCAGCTATATGCATAAAATAAGAAAAAAATGAAAGAAGTAGTGGGACCGCTACGTAATGGTAATTAGGTGGAAATTAAAGAAAATCCTTGTTTGCCTTGATTTTCAGTAAAGATAATAATGGAGAGCACGGAACCAAACCAAAATGGCCTGTAAGGCAGAGAGAAGAAAGGCAAAAATGGAGACATAAGGCACAACCAAAAATAGATAAATGAGTTCAAGGTGGTGGTGGGTGGATGGATAATAAAAAAATCAATTCTGAAGAAGGAGAGGCTGAGGGACTAGGGCTTGTGCAGCCTCAAGAATAAATGGCTTCAGGGGGACCTAAGAGCAGCCTCCCTGTACCTGTGGGGGGTTACTGAGGAGACAGACAGGCTCTTTACAGAAGTGCACAGCCAGAGGAGAAGAGGCAATGGTCATAGATTGAAACAAGAGATTCTGACTTTTAATAAGGGGAAAAAAATCACTGTGGGGACACGTAACTCATGGAAGAGGCTGCCCAGAAAGGCTCTGCAATCTCTGTCCTTGGAGACTTTTCAAGACGTGACCAGATAAAGCCCTGAGCAACCTGGTCTGACCTCACAGCTGACCTTGCTCTGAGCAGGAGGTTAGACTAGAGACCTCCTGGGGTCCCTTCCAGCCTGAATGAATCTGTGAAACGGTGAACAACAGGGAACATACCTCCCCAAAAGAAAATAAGGCCTGAGAGAAGAACACAGTCACTCTCTCTACTTATGTCATGTGATGGGAGTGAACATAAGGAGGAAAAGTAAAAAGCATTACTGGCCCAACAGCACATAAGTATATATATAGACTTTGAGTAAATTCAGCCTGGAATGAGTAGATTTCTGTTAAAGTCATGAAGGTTTTGAAACCACCTTCCATATGACAGTAATGAGGCCCAAGACTAAACTAGTTTTGTCTTGCCACTTGGTTCCTATATGGGAATGATTATGGTATGTGTCTGCCTGCTACAGCATGTTATTCCAGTTCTGCGGCTAGGCAGATCTTCACAAGACATTTTTTTCCTAAGAAAATTCTTTTGTTGTGACCTAATCTTTGCTTCCCAGGGGTTTCTACAGTTATTCTGTAAAAACTTGACACAACAGGCTTGTAACATCCTCTCTCTGTAGTCAGTCAACTGCAGATGTTATTAGGAAGTAAGCAGAAGAAACACATACATGTATCAAACAGAAGGGTAAATCTTGTTTCTGACAGTCATCCTCAGTTTGTTCTCATCATGCTCAGCTGAGTAGTACTTTGAGATATAGGCTGCAGGGGCTACTGCTGCATTGTAGTTAGTGTTCAAGCGTTCAATCCTATTTTGTTGATATTAAACAGGTTTATTTTAATGTCTTTCCCTTACAATTGAAAGTTAATATGGTAATTTGCTGCATTTTGAGAGTTCTTCAGTAAAATTCTGCTGTGTTTTCTTCCTACTGCTAAATCTGCTTTCTAGGCTCTCAAATTCAGTTCTACAAAAAAAGTTGTATTTAAACACTTCTAAAGAATAAAGTTCTAGATCCTTTAAAGCAAGTCCTTTCAAAACTTGAAATAAATGCAATCAAAAGATACATACAGAGAGAGTGAGCAAATTTGAGTTTTTCTGTAGCATTATTCTTTTCAGATTTCTGTGCTGTACTTACATGTGGAGTAATTTTTAAAAAGCAAACCTAAACCATCTGGTAGCATAATACTTGGTTAGTGCTTTATGTCTATGTACTGGGTACACAAAAAAGCTTTGATTTACACAATATCTTTCTGAAGCAAATGAGATACACAATGCATAATTCATGATAGTATGCTTTGGCAATGGATGGCAGTCTTGATTCTGATCTTAGAACCATTTTGCTTTTTCAAAAGATTGTGACTCTGTAGGAGCGTGACTACAGTTAAGTGCACAGATGAGTGTCAGATACAAAGAGATGCTGTATCTCTGTCTTACATCTTTGTTCTGAGCATGTTGGTTGAGAGCAGCCATGAACTACAGGCCCTCATGCCAGGTAATGCCTGGTTCATGCCACTTACTAACCCTTACATTCCCTTTAGTCTGAGGAGCGTATATGGGACTTGGAATGGTTGGAGAGATGCATTTTCGGGCAAGTGTGCTTTTCACTTGAACTGACTCTTGGCTGGCAGATTGGTACAAGGAATGATTCCTGCCAGTATGCTTTTGGGTTGATCCTCAGACTAACTTCAGTGACTGCTGACATAAGTGTAACACTGAAGTGGCACTTGTGAGGGTTGTCCCATCTCTTCAAAAAGTGTGATGCCTTCCACTGTGGAGAGAAAGGAATGCTTCCCCCATACACATTTCTAGGACTATATATTTTCTCTGTGAATCTCACTGTATTTCCTCTCTTGATCCCTCTCCTCTCTAGATTCTTTTTCATAATGTGTCTGTTCACTTCAGTGATGGGAACACCTCCTATAACAAATGTGCTGTTTATGCCTTGTCTTAGATTATTAATGAAGTTGTTACAAAAAATAAATCCAACCTCTGAAAATGCAGTAGTCTAGCAGATTAACATCCAGACTCAATATATTGCAATGCCCTTCAATATCTTTTGTCATCAGGTGTAATGACATGGTCTTCATTACTTCCTAATTGTCCATAACATTTCCCCATATTTTTCTTATTAAAGATAGCTTTAAAAAGCAGCCCAATAGCTTAGATAGTTCAGAATCATCAGTAATGTAACCTTCTTCATAAAGGGTTGCACAATGACAACTCTGTAAATTCTTTATTTAAATTAAGTGAAGTATGGCACAAGGAGCAGTGAACCTGTTTTTTCCCAGCCCCCCCAAATATGAACAACCTTGAGGGACAATTCCCCAGGCCTATTTAGTCTTTAGCTTCTCTCATGAAATTGCTTACAAGACTGCAAATTAGCTTGCTAATAATAGTGAGGCAGGCGGCCTGTACATGAATTCATGAATAACTTTCCACTTAATAAAAACCTTTGAATTCATCAAAGTTAGCTAATACAGGTAACCCTGTGCTTCTAACACTCACATTTTTGTACTAGCCATCTCCATCTTAACATTCTACTCAAATACCATTATGTATCCTGCTTATTTTCCCTTTTTATTTGGGGAAATCTTTGGGACATGGCTGTTTCTTATTTCTACCACATCTAGAAAAATTATTCTCAGGACATTGACTGGGATTTCTTTGCTAGTAGAATAACATAGATTTCACAGCATGCAACATGTAAAGTAATTACTTCCCTAAGATGCATCAAAGAAAAAAATAATCTTACATTATATGGCAAATATGAAAGAATAATTCCAAAAGGGACCATCTTTTTCATCCTCTTGCCCCAACTGTTCCTGACAGAGTTATTTAAAATCCTGGTAAATACCTCCAATGATGGCAATCTCACAGCCTCAATCTAATTTAGTGCTTAACTGTCTTTACAGTTAAAGGTTTTACTAATGTCTAATCAAACTTAAGGCTTCAGTTTAAGCCTCTTACTTCATGTTCTATCCCCAGTGGATGTTAAGAACAATTTATTCATTCCTTGTGTGCAACATCTATGTAAGTGTACAAGGCAGTGCATCTTGCTCTTATTTTAAGTCATCCAAAGTGCCCTTTCTCTTCATATATTGCTTTGTCTCTTTCCCATCAAATGTTTATATTTTTGGACTCTGAAGACATGGTCTTCTAAATTCTCCATATATGGCATTTCTACACTTGACCACTGAATTAACTTCTTATTCCTAAATTCTTAAATTTTAATAGGAACTTCTAAAACCTGAATTTGTAAATAATGTTTAGTAAAGCTTAAATGTTCTCACTTCTTGCACCTTTCAAATTATGATTGCTTTCAATGAGATGAAATTGTCTTGAGAGGAGATTCTAGTTGTATAATTCTAGAAGTCAAGCACCCTGAAATTACTTGGATTGTCAAATTGATCTGTTAACTATACTTGTGTACATCCCATCCCATCCCACTAGTACATTTCTTTGTTTAACTCAGATCAGAATCTGGAATAGAATTTTTCAAAAACAATTTTTTTACTTCTATTAATGTAAGTCATTATAATGTGAAGTGGGTATTTGTCAATAAATGTAAATTCAGTGCAGTATGCTATTAAACATTAATCTCTTTGTAAAACAGCTGCTTAATTTTGGTAGCCATACATGCTACTTACACTGACTGTCCTTGTTCCTTGTCCAGGGTAACACCAACTAAACTCAGGGTATCAGGTGCTCAACTCACTTAAAAATATATACTTGTTTAATGGAGTATTAATAGATCTCCTTACATCCCACAAAATCTATAAATCTGAAATGTTTTTCTTACTTGGGACATTAATGAGGTACATTGAATAAGTAGATCAATCTGATTATTTTGTTATGCAAAGAGCAGGCCCAATTATTTTACTCACTCAAAGTTTAGAAAAATCTATATTAAACCAGTATTTACCAAGAGTGATATTTACCAAGTTTAATGCCTTGCCAGCCTCATTGTTTTTTTGATAAAATGACAGGTTTGTGGCTGTAACTCATTACTCATGAGAACACATCTGGATACTGAGTCCAGTTTTAGGCTCTCAACACAGGGACGACACTGATAAACTGGAGTGATTTCAGCAGAGGGCCCCCTGTGCTGTCTGGGGTCTGAAGCCCTTGCCCTGTGACGAGAGGCTGAGAGACCAGGGCTTGTTCAGCCTAGAGGGATGCCTTCAGGGGAACTTATCAGCAGCACCCGTCCCCTCGTCCCCCCAACACCTGTGAGGGGATTACTGAGAGGATGAAGCTGGGCTGTTCACAGCAGTGCCTGGTGGGAGGACAAGAGTCAACACACATAAGGTGAAACAAGAGAGGATCAGACTGGCTATAAGGGGCTGGGGGGGAATCACCCTGAGGACACTCCAGCAGCAGAGCACATTTCCCAGAGATGTTGTTCAGGCTCTGTCCTTGGAGGTTTTCAAGACACAACTGGATAAATCCCTGAGCAACCTGATCTGACCCCATATCTGACTCTGTTCTGACATCCCTTCCAGCCTGAATCATTCTGTGAATACAAACTATGGAAAATTCAGTCATCATAAATTTTTAACTTCTTGGAAAATATTATGGAAATGCAGTTGCTTAGTTGCTTCTGAGTTTGTTTTGTGCATTTACTTCAGGTTAAGTTTTAATATTCCTTATTATTGGAATATTTTTTATTTTGCAATTAATTTTACAGTCTTCTTTAGTCAGATTCACAGAACAGGTTAAGGAGTTTATTGTGGCACTTCAGTATACTTGCCTGAGATGGTGAAAGATGAATTGTTAAGGACCTACAGGCTATCATAACAATTGTATTTTCTCTCTGTCTCAGTCACTGATTTCTTGTATAATTCTGAAAAACTCAGTTGAATAGGACTTTTAACAACTGGGTATCATTAATTTCTGAATACTTAAAATGACTGATTTGCAGAAGCCCTGACACATAAAACCTGAAGTTAACCAGAGCTGTGTTTTAAACCTTTAAGGTTATTATGAGAAGTGTTCTGAAAAATCATACAGTTGATAGTAGTTACTAGATATTCCTGACAATCTTGTCCTTATTTTCACAGTTGTAAAGTAAAACTATTTTCATGTCGCATTACAGAAATGTTGATATCAGTGTTTCATTATCTTGTGAAACTTTGAAGAAACAGTAAGAAAAAGACTTATGGAGTAAGTACCCCATTCATTGGATGAGACAGGGACTTTGTGGAAAACAGCTGTATGTGAGAGTGTCATAGTGTGTGCAAAGCAGAAAACAGTAAGTGGAACAGTTCTGCTCTTAATATTTCTTAATTTTTCAGTCTTAATATTATTTTGAAGTAAGTCAGGAATATTTGTTATTTTAAAAAATTATTTGAGGCTGTATTTCACTGTTTTTAGTAAAGATTTCATTCTTTAATCAAATAATGGGGAAAACCTAATGCCAGTTTAAGAAACTGGTATCTGGATTGTGTAAGGGAGGCTTGGTCCATTGTCTCAGCATTGAAAGAAAGGTTCTTAATAACCACATTCAAACCTTCTTTTTCCTTTGCTTTCCATTTTGGTTTCTTTTCAACAAGGGGAGATTCAGGTGCTCACACCTCATTCATATCCGCATCACTACTTCGCAAGTCAATTCACTCTATTATCTTTCACTTCAATGCACATCTCATATATTTCTCCAGCAGAATACCCAACACTCTCTCAATGAGAAGAGCATATCAAAGAAAAAACAAACACAAACAACAGAGGCCATCACTAGCCACACATCACAGGTCATTTTTATTGCTGCTTTGCTGTCATCTTGTTTTTCTCTCTGGTCTCTCCTCCTGGGTGGAGAGAGCACATCTGGCTATAAAAACAGGAGTTTTTGTTTACTGAGAAAAACATTTCTATGTTAGAAATTCTTGTGACTTTTTCCCCACTGTCATCAGCCAACTACCATCTGTCCGACAGTGGTGAAAGGCATGCATGAAACAATATTCTCGAGGACATATAATTTGCAGAAAGTTTTTTCTAGAAATGACAAGCTAAGTAAGAGATACTAAAGTGCCTATATTTAATCTGCTACCCCTCCATTCTCTCATATCTAAATTAAAACTTTAAAAATTATTAGTATGATAGAGCTACCCCTTGTTGCTTCATTCTTCTGGTCGGATCAGTTTTAGTATTGGAAATGAAGGCTTTCAAATTCTGCAGCCAAATAACAGAACATTTTTGTATGTATCTCATTTATTTAAGCAAACAGAAATGAAACCCAGTGCCTCTTAGCCTAGAAATTCATATTAGTAAACATGTATTGAGACTGTGCTACTAGATAAGCATAGTGATACTTTAATTTCAAAGGAGCGTTGCCACCTAATGTAGCAGTCAAAACTTGTTTTCTATCAGAAACTTGCTTTCTCTACATTTACAAAATCTGTCTCTAGCTTTAAATCAACCAGAAACAGTATGCACTTAGTCCATTTACATTATGTCACCTTGAATCTTTTCTTCCTGACAATTTAATGTAATCTGCTTTTCAGTTTCGTGTGGAAAGGAGTGCCATACAAAAATGTATCACTTCGTGACAGGCTTCACTGTAATGTTTACCCAGTAGTAATATTCTCTCCAAAGTGCTATGCCAGTTTAAACTCCCTCCATTACTGAATTCACCAATTACCTAGGAAGCAATTCAGGGATAACATAAGGTATTAGCTCTGATCTTGTTAATTTGAGTTTATGCAGATATGAGTCAGGGACCTGACCCTACATTGATATTGAGAATAAACCATAGAAGTGTCAGACAAATTGCAGCTCATTAGTTTTCCTAGGCTGTGAAATTATCCCTTCTTAGTTTTTTGGGAACAACCACTTGCAAGGAGGATGAGTAGAGGTGGAATTGCTAGCATTGTTCCTTCCTGTGCTGGACTGAAGTAAAGGCTGATGCATGATGTGGAAAAATTTGTGTGCCATCACCAGGAGAAAGAAAAACAAACAAATAAAAAAGGCAAAAAGCTCAACACAGTGTGGCAGTCTCTGAGGAAGAGATGGTCTTTCTTTAAGGCACATGCTCTTCTGAGGTTGCTTTTCAGATAAGTCAAGAGAAGATATCAATCAGCTCAGTTTTCATACCACCTTTCTAATGCTATGCCCATAAAAGCTATCCAATAGTTGGCAGCTTCCAGCTGAAAGTAATTTGTTACAGAGATAGTGGAAGGGGAAGATATAAATCAGATTACAATATATTATTCAACTGGTTTTGTTGAAATGTTTTTTAATAAATAAATTTTTAAAACATATTTCAACATATTAAACACTGTAGGACAGTGTCCAGTAAAGAACTGAAGGACAGAGGACTTTATTTTTTTGTGACACATTTATATTGTCCTTCAGGACTTCTCCTCAGTTGTCTGCAACAACATTACTGAGATAATTCTAGGGCTTTCCTATTCAATCAAGATCCAATTACAGAGTTGCCTTCTTTGTTTCTGAAACACATTACAAACTGGTAAAAAACCTTTTTCCGCTGATACCTTCCTCTCTTCATTCTTCTTCACTATCTCACCCCCATTATTTAAAGATCTTTTAGTATTAAATGATATATTTCATAAGAATGGAATAGTCCATAATCTTAGAAAAAATATTTGTATTGTATTGTTTCATCAGTTTTCTATTTTCTTTCAAATGTTGCTTGAAAATATTTTCTTTCACCTATACTTTCTCATCTATATGTGATCTTATTTCTGCTTAACTAGTAATTATTTTTAAAACTTCATAGCTTTGTATAAATATTATCATCTGTATTGAAGCCTTCTTAATCACACTGAAGAGAAACCACTATTATCAGTCAGGCTAGTATTATGCATAGAAGGTTCACAGTTTGTTCTTATAGAAACAACCGCTTATTTTATTTACTCGTGTTAAACATGAATGTATGTATATAGTTATCAACTAGGGAATCAGAGATCACTGTGATGGGGATATCTAGAAGACTGACATCATGGGCTAATATTAAACCCTAAAAATAAACTTTACCAAGTTCTTTCATTAGCAGCAGACTTGCTAATGGTTAATTCATACTCATTATTAATTATCATTACATATACAGTACTATTAACACTTATATACTAAATTAGCTGTAAGCATTTGATAGTTTGAGCTGATGCAGTGTAGTGAGCATTGATGTCAGTGTAGTGAGCATTGATGTCTGTGGTCCTTGGTGGGTCTTTGTCACCAAGGTCCAGGTGGTCAAGCTTGAGAGTTCATCATATGTTTTCATGCAATTGTCCCGCTCCCAAAAAGGGGAGTGTCCTCTGCTCCTGACTCTGCTCATCTTGTTTTCTTTTGTCTTGTCACCTTTCTTGTGTACTCGGGAGTAGTAGAGAGCAGCTAATAACTCACTGGTTGAGACATGTCTGGCAAGTCTCTGTATATGGAAGTATAAGACACTTCCATATACAGAAAGTGTTACTTGGCAAGCAAAGATGATTTATTACAATAGAGACTAGAAGATTTATGTGTTATTGTAACAGTGTTTTGTGGTCTTACAAGCTGATTGATTTGGTACACTATATTCGTATTTCAAAAGTAAAATTATTTAGGTTTCTAAGAAATGCGAGCAAGTTAAAAAAATTCTAACAAAATAGCTTCAAAATAAAAGCCAGAATTTGAGCCAAGAACTGAATCTGTCTTTAGAGAGCCAAGGACTGTCTCTATCTTTAGATCTTTAAGAATAAAACTGTAGCTTTCAGTGAATCTAAAGGACGGGAACCAAGCTTTAAGGTAAGAAAGGTTGTCTCAGACAGCAAAGAAAATACAGCTCTTTGCTACTGCTGATAGTATCTGTCCCTCAGATCCCATAAAGTGTTCTTCCCAGTGAAGTATTTATATATTAAAAGTTACTCACTGTGTGACAATTGGTGACCCTTAAAGGCTACAAGGTTTGGAGCTGATCATTTTACAGGTGAGTTGTTGGAGTTGTTGTCGTGGTTTAACCCCAGTCAGCAACCAAGCACCACACAGCCACTTGCTCACCCTCCCTGCCCTGCCCCGGTGGGATGGGGAGAGAATCGGAAGGGCAAAAGTAAGAAAACTTGTGGGTTGAGAGAAGAACAGTTTAATAATTGAAATACAATAATAATAATAATAATTGTAATGAAAAGGAAAACAACAAGAGAGAGAGGAACAAAACCCAGGAAAAAAATGTGATGCAACCACTCACTCTCTGCCGACTGACACCCAGCCAGTCCCCAAGCAGTGATTGCTGCCCCCTCAGCCAACTCTTCCCAGTTTATATACTGAGTATAACATCATATGGTATGGAATATCCCTTTGGCCAGTTTGAGTCAGCTGTCCTGGCTATGCTCTCTCCCAGCTTCTTGTGCACTTCCTCGCTGGCAGAGTATGGGAAACTGAAAAGTCTTTGACTTAATATAAACACTGCTTAGCAACAACTAAAACATCAGTGTGTTATCACATTATTCTCATGCTAAGCCCAAAACACAGCACTATACCAGCTCCTAGGAAGAAAATTAACTCTATCCCAGCTGAAACCAGGACAGTTGTGTACCAAATAAGACTTTCCACAAACGCTTCACTGCCTCTGCAGTGTCTCTGTGCTTTGGTGCAACTGTCTAATTGAAGATTTTCATTTATAACAATACTCTGCCTTAATGAAACCTGAAATTTTTTGCCAATATTATTGCTTAGGTACTGAAATGATCCAAATTAATTTTTCATATGGATGAACTGCACAGAGTTGCCCGCAATAACTGCTGCTGTTCTCTTGCTTGAGAGGAGGGTTTGAGAAAATAGGAAAAGGCAATTTTATCTCCTATTTTAAAACAGGCTCACTTGGTAAAGTCGAGAAACCTTCAGAAAAAATGTATGGCAGCTATAGGCCAGACTGGAGGCTGAGGTGTAGGACTGGGTGTGAAGGGAGAAGTCAAAAAGGGAATTAGACAGAGTGGCAGGTGGTTTCTTGGGTGCTCAGCAGGTCTGGGCTCCCCACTGCCCTGGGACTGGGCAGGGGCTCCCCTGGCACCTAGGCATAAGCAGAAAAAGAAAATAATGCAGGGAGGTATTCCTCAGAGAAATCAGTTGGAGCTTTCATCAGATTAAGAGTGAGATTTTATCTGTTGCAGTGGTGTCTGCCCTGATGGACTGACACCTTATTGCCTGTTACCCATCTCGTTATGGTAATATCAGTCTATAAGGAAATGTGCTTAAATGGTGATCAGAAAATTTTCCTGCAGACTAGAAGTAAGAATGGAAAAAAATAGAAATGTATATTTTAAAAAGAATCTGAGAGCATTTGTGTTCAGACACATTTTCAATTTTCTGTAACATTGTCTGAAATTAATAATATTTTTTATACATCTATTATCTTCCAACAGATGGAAGCTAGAATGCTGTGGAAGGGAGCCACACTTCACCTTTCCTTCTCATTCTTCTTCTTTGTCAGCTCTCTAAAAAAAAATAGACTGAAAATGAAAACTACTGGAAAATAAACTAATAATCCAAAATTACAATCTGAAATATTTAGGTCTCCTAAGAAGAAAGTGATGATAGTTCCAGTAAAATGCACCTTTTTATTTTAATTCAGAGTACAAAATATTAATTTTAAGGTTATTATAGGCAGTAACTAAACAAACGTAATCAACGTATTTCAAGCTTTGAAATTATTTTTCTCTTTTTGTAGAAAAAAATGTTTTTCAAGAAGTTGTATTACATTCAGACATATTGAACTATAAATGAAAAGAATCTCTTCAAAAACTTGTGGTTGGAGGTGACCATCATTTCTTTTCCTTTTATATTTAAATCCATGGGATCTAACTATAGTTAATTCACGTCATGATATAGTATTATAAACATTTGTATTCTGAAACATGGAGAATTTACAAGGAAAAAGGGTGATGCAGTGGGCTCAAAACATCAATGTTCCACTTTGATTTTGCTTAGATTTTAACCCCTTACTGAACTTAATCTTCAGCTTCATGTTTATGTCCATAAAGGAAGAAGAAATATCAATTTCTTTTACCCATACTGCTCAATTTCCTTTTTTACATTTTTTAGGAAATGTCAATTCAGTGAAGTAGTACCACAGGTTTTGATTTTTGTGCAGTGAACATTGGAATGTTGGGGCTTTTTTTTCCACTTGTTTGTTTTTGTGATTTGTACCATGTACAAATGAAATGCACAAATGGCAGAAGTTCCCTTATTTACTTCAGTTTATTGCCTCTCTCACACCTTACTAGATTACCTTTGTGCTAACCAAAGTCACTGTTTACACTTATTTAACAGTATTGACTGAAGTAACGCTGAATCTCTTCCAGTGAGGGCTCATTTAGCTACAAATCACTGTTCCAGCACCAAGATCATTAATCAGCCTCAGGCTAGATCCATTATGTGGATATTCAGCATAGAAGAAATATTAACGGCTCCACGGAAGGAACGTTACCATCAGATTAGCTCTGACTCCCTGCTGGAGAAGCAAATTACTCTGAAGTAATAATTATAATACATTAGTAGAGGTTTAATTTCCAATAAGTGCTGTCTGTTTAAGGGATGGCAATCTCACCACAGCTCAGAGAACAATAGATCATGTTATCAGCAAGAACAAACCTACATGGAATTAAAAAAAGATAATAAAAAATTCATTACAGTCTCCAAATTGAAACAAAAAGTCCCTAGAACTTACCTAGTTAGAGTTTTGTGGAAAAAAGTCTCGTTTATTCTGTTTGCTAAACCTTTCCCTGAATCAGGAAGCAAGGAAACGTTTTACCTGTAAATAAGGCCTGATTATGCAAACGCCAGCTTTCTTTTCAACAGTCATTTCTGGAACGTGCTCACCTCTGTTTTAGGGTATATATATAAAGCAAGAAGAAAGGAAGTTATGCTGTGTCTGAATTATTTAGTTTGAGTAAGCATAGCACATTGATTTTGATGGAGTTACACCAGTTTACCATAGCTGAGGGTCTGGATTTCTATGTACATCCTTAAGCTTGGATATGAAAGGGTTTGATTAGTCTGCACAGAGCCACTACACACCACAACATGGAGTTTTCTTTGAGAATCAGCTACAGCTAAAAAAATTTTTGTGTTTTTTTTTTTTTTCCTTCTTGTACCTCTGTGCTGATATTCATCAATTTAAAACTTTTCAAGTCAGAAAGTCTATGCTCAAAAATGTTTCAAGTCCTCATAATGGCATTCTGGGGAAGCAATACGAACCTTTTACACCACATGGTGGCTTTGAAATATTCAGTACAGCTCTGATCAATGTTATTGTTTGAAATGAGTTACTAGAAATTTTGAAAAACTCGATAACTGCAGAGGTGTTCCAGCAATGACTCAGTGTAATGTATTAATTTTCTCTACTCTATGCTTGCTTGCTTGTGAGGTTTGGGGGAGAAAGTAGGAATGGGAGAAACAAACATGCTAGATTTCAAGGAAAGAGGGGCAAAGATGCTTTTCTAAAGTGAAGATCAAAATACTTAGCTACTAGATGTTACTACTGTAACTTCAGTTACAAGTGCTGCATTATGTCTTGCCATTTTAATCATCAATTCAGTTCCTTCACACGGTCAGAAAAAGTTGACAAAGTTCCTGGGACCTAGGCCTGAGGAAAGCTGATAAGAGTACATATTATGGAATCAAGTTAAATAACTTCAACCAGCCGTCACATGGCTTCAATCTTTGCCTTGGATGAGACCAGAAATGGCAACAGAGACAGTGTGTCTCTTCTTCCTCTAAAGAACAGCTTGATAAATAGTCAGATTTGCTGCCTCAGCAGAGGCAGGCATCTGCTTCCCTGCACATAAAGAGACTGGCAAAAATTGTGGCACAAAATGTGTTTCCAGACAGGGATCCAAGGTAGGTCAGCATGGAAAAAGCCATTGTAGATGAGCTCCCATACTGTCATTCTAGAACAAGACTGACCATTCTGATTTATCTCACTCTACTTTGGAATGAGAAAGCTAAAAAAAAAAAAAAAAAAAAAATCACTGGTTGTTCTGTAGCAAAAATATCTGTAAGGATACTTGTTCAATAATACATAATCTATTTTAAATTCAAATCCCATTTTACTCAGGCATAATTTTTTCTGTAGACAACCTGGTTTTGAAGGTAAATCTGATGCATTCAAAGTTAGTGAGTTCAAGAGCTTCTTCTCTTTCTCTCTATCGTATTGACATTTAAACTTTTTTTTTTTCATTATTACCTATATCCCATCATGTATTCTGAGGATTGTTCTCCAGGTTCACTCGAACCTTGATTTATGGAATTCTTTGTGGTTCCATTATAACAGTAAAGAGATTAGTATCTTTTAATCCTGTAGATTTCTGATTTGATTTATATCTCTCAAGAATGTATACATTTGAAGGTTTTTCCTGTTTTTTTCACTTCGAAAAAAAAAATTAAAGCCATATTGTCAAATACAGAATAAATAAAAGCTGTGATGTCTGGATTTAAGCTTTTATGGCAGAGTTATAAATACTACGTTAAGAGCAGTTTGGGCCCAGATCACTAAACTCTGCAGTCTGCATTACAGAATTGAATTCATTTTGTTCAAAAAGGAATAGGCTTCCCAGTTCCACTGAAACTAAGCTTTCTGAGATATAAAAAAAAACTTGAGTGTTCTCTTTTCCTTTGTGTACTGTCACACTTTCAAACTAGGCAATGAACTGGAAGAGACTATCACAACACTTCAAGAAATGCTGCTTTCTTTTTATATGTGGTCAAATCAGAATTATTCTTTGGACAACTTATGCTCAGATTAATTCTTGTATAGTTTAATAGCCCTATTATGTTAGGAGTAATCCTTCAGCTTTAAAATGTTTATGTGAGACTCCAGTCTGGAGATTTTGGCTTAAATCATCAAAACTGCATTTACATTTCCATCTGTCATACTGTCCCATCCAGGAACAAGAATAATTACACCATAAGTCTCACCATATTTTAAACACAAAATAATAAACCTGTACAATCATAGAAATGCATATTATCACAAATGTGGTAGCAGATAACTATAATTCAGAAATGCATAATGTATAGCATATATTATTTTAGCAAAATCATAGTTATCGCTAAGTGTGAAACCTGGAATTCATGAAAACGTATAGATTGCAAATATTTGACTCCCTAACCTACTTCAGGAAAATTGTATTTTATTTCTTTTATTGGTATGCTTTTTCTACCTGAATTGTATTGACTGACCTTAGTTAGGTACTTTTTACGGGAGTAGCTATTCTGTTGAATCCATGCATTTCAAGAAAAGTGGTTATAAATACTCAAGTACGGATGAGTCTTGGTATCTTCTTTACTGAGTCACCCATAGCTAGCACAGGATGAATGATTATGGTCTGAGAAGAATACACTGTAAAATAACGTATTGGAAACATTTGGCAAGATATGGTCCTTATAATATATTGAGCATTATTTTGAAAATTGCATATTTTTATGGCTTTCCTCTTTTCTCCTGGCCCTAACTTTATTGAGAAAGGTAGAAAAAGAGAAACAAAAAGAGGGAGAAAAGAAATCCTCTCTGCCTGCCCCCCTTTAAAAACTAAAGAAAACAAGCTTTTTGGTATCAAAGAATTGTTTTATAGGCTTCCATTGCATTTGATCCAAAACAGTTCCGTATGAGAAAAGGTGATTTTTACTATCCCTGAACTTTAACATATGTTAATGTTGAATCTCATATCCCCATCACAAATAGAATTTGTCTTCAGAAATCTATATAATTCTGTGCAGAAAGTTAGAAAAAGTTTAAAAAGATCAGTTACAACTCATAGGACCTGAAGCCTTAGATTCCAAAGCTACTGATCTCATCTCACGGTATATGCATCAGAATTGCCACCTCAGTCAACTACCTAGGAGACTACAAACTGAATTTGATAGCTTATTGCACACTTACCCTGATTTAAGACGCATTGGCAAAACTGAGTAGGAAAACTGTCATGTTCACTTTCTATGCCGTCCACAAGGTGAACGCAAAGGATTCTGCTTTCCTCAGCTTGGTAGCATAATCTAAAAGATAGTTCCAGATATACAGAACACTAATCTGCTCTTTCCTTCAAATATCTGGAATCTCCTCATCCTTTCCTCTCCCTCCTACAAATGATACTAATTAGCTGCCAGTCTGAACACTATGCAGCCACTTTTTTCAGCATTTCATCAGCAGGCCCTATAAAAATTTGTTTCTGTAGATTTCTGTAGCAGTTCTTTGTATAAATCAAATTCAATATTCATTCTCATTTTGCTAGAGAGGGAGTATGTTCCATAAGTTTTAGATGAGCATTGCTAAAGGTGAAACTGAAAAATAATTTCCATACTTTCACATTCTAACAGTCATTTATTCCTGCTTAAAGATCACTAGTAAAGATATGAAATAAAGTACAGCTTACCAAAAATGAGAATAAACCACGGGTATCTTCATCCACATCTTCTGAAACAGTGATTTATTCTTCATCTACTGAAAACTAAAGGATGGCAGGTTTGTTATTACTACTTTTTACTTAAAAATAGTTAGGATGGTTTTCAAATTTACAGTATTTTTTTTTTCTCTCTAGAAATGTTCATTCTCTCAAAAGCAACCTTTTTGCTCTATAAAAAACTTACAGAAAACCTTCAGATGGCTCTAATGAAATCTGCATATGAAACAGGTATAGGCATGAACATGAGTCCCAAAATAAAAGTTCTGTTTTCAACTGACTACCTCCAGTTCCATGATCAGGAGCTGTAATTTAATGTTTTAGAACAGTCCTACATTACTGTCACAAGCACGGTGTTTCAAAAGACCTTGAGAAAGCACTTCAGAACAATAAAAATATTTAGAAGAATTCAAAATTAATATTTAAAACTTTCAAAACAAAAATGTTTCAAGATGTTTGCTATTATAAAAATAACAGAGTTCACACATGCATTCGTTTATTCAACTTTGTTAGACCGATAAGTTACAATCCATTCTCATGTTTACTAGTCCTTAGGTTAGGATTCATCTCTCTGTCCTCAGGTGAAAACCATCATCTCAACCATTTCAGCATTTTTCATCCTTTTAATCCTTTGGAAATACACTAAAGACACTGATTCCTCTTCAAGGGGTTGATATGAGAATAGACTTCCTACCTGAACTGTTTCAGCCAATGGGAACTGTCATTCATTTCATTATTTTCTCCACCAAACAGGAAAACCAAGTAGTTACGGGCCCCGAGAGACACAGGCATGGATTTAGCTCACTGAGACCTGAATGCTTCTCTAGAAGTATCTTTTTCTGTCCATTGACTACAGACAGGACCCACAGTGATTACAATCCTATGTTAGGCATCTTAATTAAGAACCCAAAGTTAATCTCATTGAGTGCCTTGTGCAGTGCTGACCACATTCTTCATGTTTCGTAAATAGCAAAAAAAAAAAAAAAAGAGAATAGGAGAGGAAATAAAACTATTGGTTGTAGACGTTACAGATGTGTATTCATATGTCACAAACTTCAAGCATGTGGATGATCTTCCACATCAACCCAAGCCAAACTAAGTGCTGGCTGCAGCACTCCTGCCTTTACCCATAGCTCTTCCTTCCAGCCGCATTGCTCACTGGACATTCACTTAAAACATTTCAGGAAAATCAACAGAATCCTCAATCCCCCTCCTCTGCCAAGAGCAAACAAAACTGACATAAAGAATTTAGTATTTTTTATATACTCACCACACTGCAGCTGCAGCCTTAGATGTCACAAAAGGAATCATAAGTGGTTTGTATGTTTTCTTTCTATGTGCTTTCTCTTTTTTCTTTCATTTATTTTAGGTGATGAATGTATGTTTTCTTTAACTTACCAATGATCACAAAACCTGAGCAATTCAGGATCACCTGATGACTCTGCTTTGGAGCTCAGCCACTTTCTATACATATTTTAGATTTAGTTGGATTTAGCATACTAGCTCGACTATTGCCAGGAGCTAATCCGAATTACACTGTGTGGTCCTGTACTGAAGGTTAAGCTTCAAACGTCTGAATCTGGCAGTTATGAAATCCTCCCTTGATCTATCACTGTCAGTAACCAGCAGGGTTCCTGCCTTTCAAGATGGGTGAGTTATACTCGAGATCAGTCTACAAAAATGTGCCTGTAAAGGTGAATATTCCTCTTTAAAGGTGCTGGCTGGTTTTGTTATGTGCTCTAAGATTTAAATACCTTTCTCTGAAATGTGTACTCCTTCTCTCGAAAGTCAGACTTGAAAATCTTTTTTCTGTCCCACTATTTAGTTAATATCCCTTTGCATTTTGGCAGAAGTAGAGCATTTCTTCTGTTAAGGTGGACTCTAGTGAGGGTTTTTAATTCCATTCTGTGCCATGATCCATATCCCAGCCCTACCTGAATCTGCTCCAAGTAATGCTCTCATTTCAGAGCTCTGGGAAGGGTGGACTTGGTCCAGGATCCCCCCAGGCTGTCTGAGGATGATCTTTCCTCAATAAATAGAAGGTTAGAAGTATCATTTTCTGGTGCCATTTTGAAATTGTATTTTTCAGTGATTTTGGTACCTCAAATACATTTTTTTTTAAAACACTACAACAACCAAGCAAGACATAAAATAGGAAATAAAAATATATTAATTATACAAACATGTCAAGGGCAGTGAAAAAAACCCACAACATTCTATTTACAGTTTTCAGACTGCAGTCTAGTTACAAGCCTTTGGGGGGTTTGCTGTCTTTGCAGCTAATGCTGCAATTACTTTATACATATTGATATGCTTTGAGAATGTGACAAGAAATTAGAAATATAACATCTTTTTTGATAAAGGAAAAGAAGAGGGGAAATATATTGGAAATAAGCAGTTACCATAGTACAAGTTGTTTGGGGTTTGTTTCTTCTTAAGTAAGGAACAGAAGATAAAACAGGGAACAGTAGATCACCAATATTAGAACAGAAAAAAAGGTTCACACACAAGGCAAACAATGAAGAAGTATTTTTGGGGGATGGTCATTTGCTTAAATATATGAATGGATGCAAGAGAATTTATTAACAAGCAAGTAGTTCCATTTTAAGTACATATGAAAAGAAAACTATTTTTTTCTTTGATTTGACTATGGCTATTGCTTGACTGCCTGAAAGAAACCAAGACCAATATCTGCTTTTTTAAATGAACATCTGAATAAGATATGTAAGTGGTCAAACCTAGTTCCACTTTCATTGGATTTAGTCCTTGAGAAAAATCACAAAGAATTTTCTTTTAAAACAACCAATTGCTCATTATGGCATATTCTGATTGCTTGGCCAGGAATTAGTATAGCACATCATAAAGCAGAGAGACCTTTTAAAATTTTAATTAGTATTAAGCATCCTAATAAGAGGTCCAACCACCACAACACCAGGTAGACAATTTGTCGATGTCAAGAGCATGAAAAATATGACTAAGCATATAGCTATGTATTTTCTGTCTCACTGACTTTGATATGGTCATCTATTTGCAAATTACACCACCTTCCTATAATTCCTTTATTGCATTTTCTTCTTTTATTAGTTGTGACATTCTTTCATTTGTATTACAAACCAGAGAAGATGATATCACTTGTTAAGGTACAATAAGTCTAAATTTTATGTTCTACATTTTTTATTCAAGTACAAAAAAATATTTTCATTGGTAAATTACTGGTGAGCCTATTAGCCATACAGAAGTCAGATAAAATACCTCTTTGTGTATGGTGGCATTTGCCACACATAAGCTGCATAAGTGCTCTGAGGGCCTCTGTGATGGCTTCAGGACTCACTCAATTTACACAAAGTTGTCAATGGCCCCAAGCAGCCTTTCTGCTCATTTGCTAACGGTCAGAGTAAAAATGCTGCTTACCCCTCATTCAGTGAGAATTACCTGTAGACTGTAAACTTTGAGACAGGGTGGGCAGGGTGCTGTTATAGGCTTTCTATTACCCAACCAATCCATTCCATCAAATTTATTTTTTGGGAACCAAAATTATTTGGTGTGACTTTGCATTGGCACAGAGAAGAGAGAAGATTATGAGAGGTGAATATTTGGAGGACATAGGATGTGAAAATCACACCCACATCCATATGAAAGCCCTCATGGAGATGGACCATTGTCAAAGGACATTTTCAGCTGTTGTAAGAAGAACTGATGTATTTTCGTCTGTATCTGGAAAGGAATCACCTGAAATATTTATCATTAATTGAAACAGGAACACTGAGCTGCTTATGGTGCCAATTTGCTTATAGATCAGATGTCCTACTACATAGGACTACTTAGGACCTTTTCTTAGGGGTGATTCTAGGGCAGGTTGAAGTACTTCATCAGAAAGAACTGCCAGCCTCACGGGAATTCACAAGGCCATAAAATGCACATGGAATCAGTAGTCCAATGCCAACAATATCTTAATTGGCACTGATTAGGATGATACCTAATAAGTATATCGTTCTGTAGAAAACAACTATTCTTTTGGTTGGTATGAAGGAGGAAACTCAAACTATCAAGGAGGAAACTCAAACTATCAACGAATTCTGCTGTAACTGCCAAGCCAACTCTTTGTTTCTTGATTTATTCTCTTGGTTCATCCCCTTAAATGGCACAAATAAAGTTAGAAATATTATAATGGAGTACCTTTAAGTAAAACAGACTTGATAGGTCTTTACTGTAATATATGACTGTATTTAAAATGTAATACTGTCTTTCTGCACACATATATATGAATACTAAGGTTATTATAAGGTTACTATCTTTATTAGAAGAATCAAAGTCTATTTTAACAGTGGTAGGTATTATATCCACAACTCAAGCACAACAGTTGATGAACAATAAAGATGCAAAGAGATCTTGAGTGATAGCTTTTCTTTCATACCCCTGTTATCCCATTTTACTCTATGTATTCATTATACATGTGGTGTAGCTATAACCCATAGAAAGCATGAGTATTATATTTTATTAAGTGTTATAACTTCATTCATACACACATCATAGTGACATTAGATATTGTTTATTTAAGCTTTCTCTGATTTTTTTCTTTGGGGGGGGGAGGGATTGAAAGGAGCTTTTTCTAACAGTCTAATTAGGGCAATTTTCCCTTTTGACCAAGTTTTTGTTCCTCATGTCCCTTCACCCCTTCCCCCCCAAAGCTTACTTTTAATTTCCAAATATTTCTTCACTATTGTTTCATCTTAACTAGAATTCTTGTAAACAGACAACATGATAGAGAACAAGGGCAAACAGTCATACTGCCAGGGACAATTTAAAGTGTAACTCTTTCTTGGATACTTTCATTTTACTGAAAATCAGATAAGAGTAAGCATAGCAGAAAGCTTTCACTGTGGAGACTAATGAATTAAAGCAGGACACCTGATGTGCTAGATGAGCAAAAAGCAATTACTTCTTGTCTGTTCTTTTAACCTGCAGAGCAGGAAACAGCTGGGAGCAATATGAGTGGTAATACTACATGAGGAAATGGCAGGCAGGTGGTTTAGGGGAGGTTTTGAGTTGGTGGAGACACGTGTGGACTCTCCTGGGATTTTCTGCATGTTGCTGAGCACTTCTGGGGTGGTAGAGGTAAGCTCTATGGAATTATTTCTAAAGCCTTTTGTTTGTCTTGTGTAGTGGGAGCAGTTGAGCTGCCAGGAGAAGTTGGGGTCACTTGGTTTCTGTGTGTCTGAGGTTTTGGTGTGAGGGTTTCTTAATGGAGAACTACCTCAGAGCAGCCAAAACATTATTACTGAACAGCTTGAATATAGCTAGTTTTGTTGGCAGGCTTGCAGGAGAGCTTAGGAAGGATTTCTGTGAGAATTTGTACCTTTAAGCTTCTGGTGGAAGGCTATGACCAAAGAGGTTTTGGAAAACTTCTGTTTAGTTCATATGAGGTGGTTGTTAGTTGTGTTTATGACATTAAGTAGTTGTTTGATGTTTGACTTTTTTTAAACACCATGTTTAAAAAAAAAAAAAAACAACAACATAATAAAATCTTTACTTCTAACAAAATACTGATCAAACCCTCCAGGTTTAATGCAAGTACTTTGATTTCTCTGTTTCTAAAGAGGCTGTGTGGAATTCTTTTTATGAAGGAATAATAATTCAACCAAATATTTAAATATGTGATTAAACCCTATTGATTTCAAAAGTAAACATATGCCAAAGTAGCTTGATTACTAAAGCTTTTCTTAAAAAAGAAAATCTGTGTAATGTTACTAGTTTGACATCATTAATAGGGTGGTACTTTGAAAATCAAGTATGTACCTGTGTGGCTGTCTGTATCCCTAAGAATAGCTTCTTGCATGCATGAAGTATTCACTCACATTCTTGGGCTTCTTTGGTTTGATTCTAGGAAAAGTTTTCATATCAGCTTAGTGGATATTCTGGAAAAAACTTTAGTCCCTTCTGAAAATTCAAGCTTCTGTAATATGCATAGTTTTAGACTTCTCTGATTCCAAAAAGGTGGTTCACAAAGAAAAACTGGTGTTCTAAAACTTTGGTATGCTGAGTGAGAAATGCATTAGGGATTCTTTTAAGTCATTTCACATTTGTTTTTTCTGGTGTGCCTTCAGTACATGCAAGAATATATCAAAAACCAGTAATATTTTGAAATTTTTTTTTTTTTTACTTTGTGTTAAAAAATATTCAAAACCATAATGTTGGACATAAACTAAAAATTGAGAACCTAGTATATTTATATTAATTGCAATTGATAAGCAAAAATGCAGCCAAGTTACTCTGTTCTCATTTTTTATTGCTTCTCTCATGTTTACATATTACTGAATTCATACATGCATATCCAACTTATACTAATACTGGCACATCTTGGAGCTTTTTTTCATCCACATTGTGAAACTGCCAGAATTTCATCTCGGGTCAAAAGACTACTGTTTTAAAACTTCTTAAAGACTTGGGTGGTAATTAAAGAAACTGAAATGACTTTGCTTTGTGTTGGTATCATGTGCAACTCCTGTTAACTAATTATTTGGTTTTGTTAATTCTGTTTCATGTTATACAGTCATGAACAAAACAGTCCACTTTCTGTTGCTGGTCATGTAACCAAATTATATCAATCTGGAATGCTGCTGGAAGAGAACAGGCCCTCTCACAAGTGTGTTAAATATCTTTAATGACAGCTTAGTTTTGCAGGGACTCTCTGAGCTTTGCTCACATGAGAGAGTCTTTGATGTAACTGGATTTTTATTTTTTTTTTCCAGCTGAGGACTTGAGCTGTAGATAAGAATTTGTAGGATAAACAAAATCTAAAAGATGTAACCTATCGTAAGTACTTTTGAAATCAAAATTAAGTGGCCATGTATGAAATGTCTGAGATGCTAAAGCTATATTAAAAGTTTTAGGAATTCAGGTGGTAATCATCATCATTATTGCTTTCTGTCTGGCCTTTGGGAAGAAAAGAAGGGAAAGTATTGGCAAATATGAACATCTTGGAAAAAATATTTTAACTACCAGAAAGGATCTAAGATGATTGTTTTCTTTGTTTCCAAACAATTGTCAAGGCAGATATTGTCAAATATGACTGGGTTTCTTCTGATCATTGTGGGGGTGTGTGTGTGTTTCCCTCCTCTGCCCCCTCCTTCTTTTTCTGTTCTTTGTCTTTCAGAAGCAACATCTTTTCTAGGTAATTATTGATTATTAGTAGTGCAAGATTTTTTTTTGCCTGTGCCCAATAAATTTTTTAAGCTCTTATGCTAGGATTTAGTTTTGTTACTTAATTTATATTATCTTTGGAGTGTCTGATCCAATTATACAGTCAGCTGGGCTTTGATACAGACCTCTGAATTAGTATGCAATAGGAATCAAGCTTTAGAATTGTCCATAAACAGAGAAGGATAAATGTTTTCTTAAATCTTTAGTATATTCCATCCCTGCTGAGTAATACCTGTAAAAGAATAATCATAAAGAGGTAATTAGGAAGGATAAGAGACATAATTTCATTAGATATCTTAAGTTTTTGTCTTCTAAACAAACACACACCCTGTTTGTATGTAAAAGAAAAAACTGCAGAGGATAAATACAGAACTTTTTTGTGTTTTGTGGAACTGAGAAATGTAGTTTTAAATAGGTACCAAGTCATGCTTGCAAATGTAGAGGGAAGCAGACACATGTATGTAAGTCATTAATTAATACTTAATCTGGCCACCTAGCTGGCTAATCTGCAATTGAGACTACATCTATCTATCTACATTATCCATAAGCTTTATGGCATTTCCTGCTGATTGACTTTTATGTTCAAGACCTGGCTGTTTCAGAAGGAGAGCCATTAAGAGGTTCTCCTGAGTGCCTTGTAGTGCAATTCCAATACATGCTCCAATGTTAATCTGCTGCACTTGAACGTTACAGGAAGCTATAAGTTTAGAGCATACGTAATTTTTCACAGGCTTGTCTGATTTAAAATACACAGTGTTTGGCTTATATTTCTAGACAATTCAGTTGTTTAAAGTTTGTTGTCTGTCTCAAGTTTTTGATAACACCACAGCCTGAGAAGGTAGCATGTGTTATTATATTTTTGCTTCTTAAGGCTTTCAAATGATTTAATCTTTTCTATTGAATATATGCCAGAGAAATGCAAGGGGGGGGCAATAACTATTTTTTTCCATATTGCACCTGTAATCGAATTCCTTGGGATGGTTTTGATGCATAGCATGCTGTGATAGAATTGTAACCCTTCCAAAATAAGAGATATTAAATCCTGCTGATGCTCTCATATTTTCAGTGTCCCAGCATGTAGTTAGATCAGCTGCACCCTTAACTACTGTTCTTGTACTGTGTGATGTTGCATAATCAGAATATGATGCTGCTACAGCTATAAGCCTTTCATTATGGTTGCTGCTGAATGACTGCATTCAATATTCTGCATTCCACTCCAGGGAGTACTGCAGACGTGCTTTCTACAGATTCTGCAGCCCCATTAAAAACACTTGAATCTTCCTTCCATTCAGTGTTGGCTTTAACTGGTTGCATATATGAAGTAATAAGCACTGCATCAAACAAAGAAAATTTATCGAGCTTCTGTTCTATCACCATGAATAAGAACAATTTTGAAGAGGATGTAGAATGTATCAAAAGTGACAAAACACAATTTTTTTTAGCATGCTTATTTACTCTGCTCAGGATCAGAGGAGGCTAACTAGGGGAATGAAAGTTTCCAAGAAAGCAGTCCTCTCTCCATTTCTATTCAGCCAAAGGTTTGGGTGATGCTGCCAACCTTGTAGAAACCTTCAGGATCAGTCTAGCAATGACTGTGTCATGTTAATGACAGGTATTCTCCTCACCTCTGTCAAACTGGGATTCCCACCCTAAGAGAAGGAAGGTTCCCCTCCCCTGACCTTGTCCATTTAGCTTCTGTTAGATTACTGCTGTGATATGATGGCGTTGTGTTGGGGGGAGGGGATTAAACTTTACTCTTCTTATACTGACTTATCTTTTTTCCAGAATTATTTAGTGATTTAAAAAGTGAAGCACCTTCATAATTTGGAAGGAGACAGGAAAGAGACAGTTGTATTCAACCCTTCAGGTTCTGGGGGATCTGAAGGCATCGTTCTTGGACACCTTCAGCAAGTGTGGGAGGTTTTTATGTTTATTCTTTTAAGTTCCCCTATCTGGTTACCTCATTCAGAGTTTTGTAAACTTTTGATGCACTCCTCTCTCTCCCCTCATCTTCTTCCTCCCAATTTGTCTTCTACAGGAAATGTTTCTTGGGTTTCTGTACCCTCAGAGGGCACGAAGGCACACCTCCCAGTCAGTCTTGCATTTGAAATGGAATAGAGTAACAGGCCTTTGGAAATGTGGAATTGACTATTCCATTAAAAAAAAAAAAAAAATCATATTTCAATATTAAGTAAAGCAAAATAGGTTTCTGACTGTTAGAAGTGTATTATGGTCTGATACTGCAGATGTTTTGCATCATTTAATTGAATTCAGTTCACTAGTTTATACAAAAAATGCAAACGTTACTAAATGATACATATTATTTCCCAGACAAATCAGTGTGGTTTTATAAGAAAAAGAAGAATCTGGTCACATACACGAAAGGAAAAAAAAAAAAAAAAAAGAACAAATGCTAACCTTTTTAATTGACTTATATGAAATTGAGGAAAGAGTGGGAAATATGAGAGCTGACTACTGGTTTCAGCTCAGCTGAGGTTTGTTGTGGTATAGGCCAATTCAGTTCATCTTTCATTAGTCTGTTAACAAATCTTATTACTAACAGGAGTTTCTATCTGGAAGTTATCTAATCTATATGGTAAACTGCAGATTGTTTGAAATTATACTGTTTATGTGTAAAGCATGATCATTATAATCATAGTTAAAGTGGGTTTACTCAGTGACATTGTTTAAAAAATAGGTTTTGGGAAACATTAGTATTCTCATCACAGTAATTATAATTAATTTTTTTAAACAGAGATTCTTTAAAAGGGAACTCTCTAAAAAGTTTTCAGAAGAATTTGCTTCCTGGAACATGTCTGTACTGCTAAATAACATGCTGTTAACTTGTGTTGGCTAATTTGAGTTAGCTATTTGGTTGAGAATGTTGACTTGTGCCTAACTAGAGTTTAAACCTACTTTTCTCCCTCCTTCAAGCAAAAGAAATAGGAAGCTGATGTTTACCACTGAAGTTCATCATTCAATCCTCTAGCTATTGATAGCAACAGCAAGGATAATTGGAGATTTTTCAATGACTTCAGTATGAGGAAAGATTAAGTAACTAAATCTTTAACTTGGGGAAAAGACAAATGTGCTCATGGCTTATAAAATGATGAATGACCATGCATTAATCACTTTATATTCATTTTTCATGTCTCATGATACAAGAATGAAGGATATAAAAAAAAAAAAAAACAACAAAAAAAACACCACCAAAAAACCCCAAACAAACAAATGGCAGGTATAGAACAAACAAGTATCTGTCATGAAAAGTAGAATTCAACTGTGGGATCTACTTGCCAGGAGTCATTGTGGAAGAGCAAAGTATAACTGCACAGAACAATTAGACAAATTCATAAAATAAGTTCTTCAAGAGCTATCAAACACCACGATGCTGACACTAACTGTAGTTTAAAAGGTCCAGAAACTGGAGGTTAATATATCTCAGAAAGGTGTGTTTCCAAGTCTGTTTTCTTGAGCACATAGTACTCTGCTGTTACTCCTGGGTTGCTCAGTCAGACCAGATGGATCCTACTAGGTAAAAAAAATGAAAATTCACTCTGAGATTACAGAAACCCAGGAAACAAATATAGAATCAAAGAGTCCTTTAAGTTGGAAGAGACATTTAAGATCATTGACTCCAACCATTAATCTAGCAGTGCCAAGTCCACCACTAAACCATGTCCCTAAGCACCACATCTACCAGTCTTTTAAATACCTCCAGGGATGAAGACTCAACCACTTCCCTGGGCAGCCTGTTCCAGTGCCTCACTACCCTAGGAAATTTTTCCTAGTATCCAATCTAAACCTCCCCTAGTGTAACTTGAGGCCATTTCCTTTTGTCCTGTTGCTTGGGTGACTGACACCCACCTCACTACAACCTCCTTTCAGGTAGTTGTAGAGAGCAATATGGTCTCCCCTCAGCCTTCTCTTCTCCAGACTAAACAATCCCAGCTCCCTCAGCCACTCCTCATAAGACTTGTGCTCTAGGCCCTTCACCAGCTTTGTTGACCTTCTCTGGATGCACTCCAGCACCTTGATGCCCTTCTTGTAGTGAGGGGCCCAAAACTGAACAAAGTATTCAAGGTGCGGCCTCACCAGTGCTCAGTATAGGGGGGGTGATCACTTCTCTAGTCCTGCTGGCCACACTATTCCTGATGCAAGCCAGGATGCCATTGGCCTTCTTGGCCACCTAAGCACACTGCTGGCTCATACTCAGCCAGCTGTTGACTAACACCTCCACATCCTTTTCTGCAGGGCAGCTCTCCAGCCACTCTTCCTCAAGCCTGTACGTTGCATGGGGTTGTTGTGACCCAAGTGCAGGACCCAGCACTTAGCCTTGTTGAACCTCATACAATTGGCCTCAGCCCATGGGTCCAGCCTGTCCAGGTCCCTCTGTAGAGCTTTCCTACCCTCCAGCAGATCAACACTCCCACCCAACTTGGTGTCATCTGCAAACTTACTGAGGGTGTACTTGATCCCCTCATCCAGATCATTGAAAAAGACACTAAACAGAACTGGCCCCAATACTGAGCCCTGGGGAACACCACTTGTGACTGGCTGCCAACAGGATTTAACTCCATTCACCGCAACTCTTTGGGCCCGATCATCCAGCCAGTTTTTTAGCCAGCAAAGAGTATGCCTGTCCAAGCCATGAGGAGTCAGCTTCTCCAGGAGAATGCTGTGGAAAACAGTGTCAAAGGCCTTACTAAAGTCTAGGTAGACAACATCCACAGCCTTCCCCTCGTCCACTAAGTGGGTCACCTTGTCATAGAAGGAGATCAGCTGAGTCAAGCAGGACCTGCCTGTCATAAACCAATGCTGACTGGACCTGATCCCCTGGTTGTCCTGTATGTGCCGTGTGATGGCACTCCAGATGATCTGCTTCACAACCTACCCTGGCACTGAGGTCAGGCTGACAGGCCTGCAGTTCCCTGGAGCTTCTTTTTGGCCCTTCTTGTAGATGGGTGTCACATGTGCTAACCTCCAGTCAACTGGGATCATCCCAGTCAGGCAGGACTGCTGATAAATAACAGAAAGTGGCTTGGTGAGCACTTCTGCCAGCTCCCTCAGTACCCTTGGGTGGATCCCATCTGGCCCCATAGACCTGTGTATGCCTGAGTAGTGTAGCAGGTTGCTAACCATTTCCCCTTGGATTATGGGGACTTCGTTCTGCTCCCTATCCCTCTCTTCTAGCTCAGGGGACTTGGTACCCAGAGAACAACTGGTCTGACTACTAAAGACTGAGGCAAAGAAGGCATTAAGTGCCTCAGCCTTCTCCTTGTCCTCTGTCACTGTGTTTCTTTCCACATCCAGTAAAGGATGGAGATTCTCCTTAGCCCTCCTTTTGCTGCTAATGTATTTATAGAAATGTTTTTTGTTGTCTTTTATGGCAGTAGCCAGATTAATTTCCAGCTGGTCATTGGCCCTTCCAATTTTCTCCCTGAATAGCCTGACAGCATCTTTGTAGTCCTCCTGAGTGGAGGTTATAAACTCTTTTTTTTTTTTTTTTTTTTTTTTTCTTCTCTTCTCTCCCCTCTCCTGAGTTCCAGTCAAAGCTCTTTGTTCAGCCAGGCCAGTCTTCTTCCCCACTTACTCCACTTACTTGTTTTTTGGCACACAGACGTGGCTCCTGTGCCTTTAAGATTTAAGGCTCTTGCACCTTTAAGACTTCCTTCTTGAAGAATGTCCAGCCTTCCTGGACTCCTTTGCCCTTCAGGGCTGCCTCCCAAGGGACTCTGTCAATTGGGCTCCTAAACAATCCAAAGTCTGCCCTCCAAAAGTCCAAGGTAGCAATTCTGCTGACCCCCTCCTTACTTCTCCAGGAATCAAAAACTCTATCGCTTCATGATTGCTATGCCCAAGATGGCCTCCAACCATCACACCACCCACAAGTCCTTCTCTGTTCGCAAACAACAGGTCCAGCGGGGCGCCTTCCCTAGTTGGCTCCCTCACCAGCTGTGTCAGGAAGTTCTCTTCTGCACACTCCAGGAACCTCCTAGACTGTTTCCTCTCCGCTGTATTGTATTTCCAGCAGACACGTGGGAAGTTGAAGTCCCCCACGAGAACAAGGGCTAGCGATTGTGAGACTTCTCCCAGCTGCTTATAGAATATTTCATCTGCTTCTTCATCCTGGTTTGGTGGTCTGTAACAGAATCCCACCATGATATCTGCCTTGTTGGCCTTTCCCCTGATTCTTATTCAGAAACACTGAACCCTATTGTCACCATTGTTAAGCTCTAGACAATCAAAACAGTCCCTAATGTACAAGGCTACTCCACCGCCTCTCCTTCCTTTCCTATCCCTAATGAAGAGTTTATAGCCATCCATTGCAGCAGTCCGGTTGTGCGAGTCATCCCACCATGT
This sequence comes from Nipponia nippon, assembly GCF_047370975.1. Taxonomy (NCBI): domain Eukaryota; kingdom Metazoa; phylum Chordata; class Aves; order Pelecaniformes; family Threskiornithidae; genus Nipponia; species Nipponia nippon. Next base: position 85,481,803 of record NW_028262290.1, on the reverse strand, counting down.
TTCCACAAATATTTCTGCAAATATTACAGAAGACAAACATGGAGTAAAAAGGGGGGTGAGGGGTGATAGAGAAGAGTGTGTCAAAGCTTTAAAAAAAAATGAAACAAAACTCTGACTGAGGTAACCAGGTAGGGGAACAAAAAAGCCAGACCTGAAAACCTCCAGTATTTGCTGAAGGCATCCAAGAAGCCAATATGCTCTGCCCAGAGGCATGAACATGCAGGGAAAAGTGGATCTGTGAATATTTGGGAACTCCCTCACAACCTTCAGGCAATTAGTAATGAAGACCCAATTCCCTAATTATTCTATTTTGTTATTGAATTTTTATGTGTGTTCTTAGTGCTAATTGTTGACACAGAGAGTTTGTTTATTCTTAATTCACTTCCAAGCTTGTTTGAACATACAGCATTGTTTCATTTCCAGCATGGGCTAGTTTAGCTTTCCTGGGAACTTGGTTATCCTGTTTTTTTTGGGTTTTTTTTTGTCTTCATTTCATCATGATTCTATGTGCCTTGTGGAGCAAGTCCTTTTTTTGGAGCTAGATATGCCATCTTTCTCTTTTTTCTTAGATTTTTCACCATTTACTTGCCCTGTACTTGCTCATCCCTATGTATGTTTGTGGCTAGTGCTTTTCTGGCTTTCCAGGTGGCATGAGCCTCTATCCCCCTTGATCAGAGACCTTCCTTTTAAATAAATTGGAGAAAAAAAAAAAAATTGAGGGACAAACAAGGGTGGGCACGAGTCTCAAAACACCAGAAACTTGGGAGTAAGTAGACTGAAAGGGGAATAAGCAGAGGTTCACCAGCAGTACCCTGTGATCCCAAAGGTATCCAGAGAGATGCTGCCCCAGGGATCTGAGAACAGGAGCAGACTCCAGCCCACCTTCCTTTTGCTTAGGCTCCCTGTGACTGTCTAGGCCAGAGCTGGGGAGGGGTTTGAGGAGGAGTTCCTGTGACTTGATAAGGTCTTGGGGAGTGGAAGCTTATGCGTTGTGAAAGGGGATGTTGCTGCAGTCTGAAAGAAGGGCAGCATCCCAGTGAATGCTGTGCAAAGTGTCTATATGGATGTGACATTCAAAGAGCACTGCAAATGTGCTTGCACCCACTGCTTGAGTGCAGCAGGGTACAAGAGCCAAGCCTGACCCTCTGAGCTGCTGGCTGCTCAACGCTGCCAGGCTGTTTGCAAGGTGTCACTTACGTTTGGTGGGAGACACTGGGAATCCTTATCTGTTGAATGCGTTTGTGGTTTCCCCCCATGCTCCTCTGGCCGTAAGGATATTCTGCCTAACCTTAGCTGATGTTTCTACCTGTTGGCTGGTTATTTCTCCAAATTCAGTTAGCCCTGGGGCTCTTTTGAAGGGTTACCCTTCCTGCTTCCTCACTACCCCTGAGAACTGATCGGCCAGAGTCTCTGTTGCTTTCCTGCTTTCTTTGGTGGAGGTAGAGAAGAGGAATTACTCTGATACCCAAACTACTTGGTTCACAGTGGTAACATCTCCAGATTATTTGGAGCCTTTACCCAGTAGTTTTCTCCTCTTTGTAGAGATTGGTGAGGTAAAATGGAAGTTTTGGAAGAATACTTTGTTCCTGCGTCACTGGGTGCGAGCTTTAGGTTTAAAATGTAGCCATATATGCAGTTAAAATGTTTATTATTTCTGGGAAAGAAACATTTTTAAGACCAACAAATGGCTTTCTCTTTCTTCCAGGCCTCTTCTTTGTAATAATAACAGTGGTTTAGACATATCTGAGCTAGATTAAAGTTTAGGAAATTGTCAAGAGCTAGCAATGGTAAACCGTTCTGCTGTGTCCTCCAATATGCTGTATTTCTGGCTGTGTTCTAAAATGCCTTAGATGTCAATATAGGAAGGAGGAAAGTTGAGATAATTTCCAGTTATTATGTGGAAGAGGTGAAATATCAACATGGAGGCTGCTAAGTTCTTTAGATGCCTGGTTTCCATAGTTTTGATATATTCAATAAGAATGGTTATCTTAAATTTCATTTATGATTTTGAAAACATCAGACAGTTGTTCCGAGACTTTCTTTTGCTTATGTTTGCCTATTTTTTCTAGGTTGACTCTGGGTAGAACTAACCTTTTCAATGTACCCAAGCATTCTGTTTGCATTCCTGATATCCAGTAACAAACCTCATCATCTTCTCTATGGTGAACCCCAAGTCTCACAAAAAAAAAAAAAAAAAAAAAAAATCCTCTTGTGAAGAATTCAAAAATGAGTCTGGGGGTTTCTAATCCTCTGTTCACTGTGCACATCTTCACTTTAATAGACAAGTTACATTTTATCTGCCATCATGTTGCCTAGTCCTCAGGTATAAACGTGATTTTATCTTGGGTTTCTCCCAGATCACTATAATGTTTTATAACAGAAACAGTGCGGTGTCACTGGGAAATGTCATCCATTTGCTAGGTATTTCCTTTTCCAAATCATTAACTGCATAGACCCATGAGACTTTTCTACTTAAAAATATCTGTGGTTGTTTTGAGGAATAACTTTTAAACTTTATTTCCGATTGCTTAATTAGTTTCTAAATCAAGATATTCGCCCCTTAGAAAACTACCTAGTACACAGCTGGTGACATAAAGCTTAATAATTAATATCCTTATGTGTAATTAAAAAATTAATACTCCTTTAGGAAAGATCTAATTATATTATTTTTGAAAACTGAAGTTAATTAAGCCCACCTTCATCTACTCCCCCTCCCCTGTTTGTATGTTTTTGCAACAAGTAATTGTTGGGTTAAAGGAGAGAGATTTCTTTCCCCGCCCCCCTCCTCCCCTTACTGGAGCCATGCTGGCTTGAGCCTATCAAGTTATATTTATCCAACTGTTCTGCCATCCTATCTTTAATTAGATTCTCTATCAGTTTACTCAGTAATGGGACAAATCTCACCAGGCTGTAAATTCTAGGTTCTTTTTTAGCAGCATTATTTAAAAATACATACTGCATTTTTATTTTCCCGACTATTCACCAACAATTTGAGTGTTTCTATAAGGTTATTCTGCAGATTTATTTTCAGCAGTCTTTTTATTTTTTCTTTGATACTGCGATTCATTCTCAGCCTTTTTCTGAGTGTCACCCATTCCTTAAGCCTCTCGTGATGTAGATCAAACTTTTTTGTCTGATATCAAGTAATTGCTTTTAAACTAGTGATTTGAAGACTACCACACATGTCAATAAGGGATGCTTAAGAAAAGTAGTCTTATTGGCCAGCATCTGAAATTCACAGTGGATGTGTTAGTGTTTGTGGTGGGTTGACCTTGGCTAAACACCAGGTGCCCACCAAGCTGCTCTATTACTCCCCCTCCTCAGCTGGACAAAGGGAGAAAAATATGAACAAAAGGCTCGTGGGTTGAGATAAAGGTAGGGAGATCACTCAGCAATCACTGTCACAGTGAAAAGAGACTCAACTTGGGGAAATGAGCTTAATTTATTACCAATCAAATCAGACTATGGTAATGAAAAAAACCCCAAATCTTGAAACACCTTCCCACCACCCCTCAGGTTCTTCCCATTCTCAACTTGACTCCTGATTTTCTCTACCTCCCCCCCCCCCCAAGTGGCACAGAGGGATGGGGAAGGGGTGTTGTGGTCAGTTCACCACACGCTGTCTCTGCTGGTCCTTCCTCCTCACACTCTTCCACTGCTCCAGTCTGGGGTCCCTCCCACAAGAGACAGTCCTCCACAAACTTTTCCAGCATGGGTCCTCTCCACAGGCTGCAGTTCTTCACAAACTGCTCCAGAGTGGGTCCTTTCCATGGGGTGCAGTCTTTTAGGAACAGACTGCTCCACCATGGGCTCCTCTCTCCATGGGGAAACAAGTCCTGCCGGTAAACCTGCTGTAGTGTGGGCTCCTCTCCATGGGTCCACAGGTCCTGCCAGGGAGCCTGCTCCAGCATGGGCTTCCCTCGGGGTCACAGCCTCTTTTGGGCATCCACCTGCTCCAGCGTGGGGTCCTCCACGGGCTGCAGGTGGATATCTGCTCCACTGTTAACTTCCATGGGCTGCAGGGGGACAACCTGCATCACCATGGTCTTCACCAGGGGAATCTCTGCTCCGGCGCCTGGAGCACCTCCTCCCCCTCCTTGTTCACTGACCTTGGTGTCTGCAGGGTTGTTTCTCTCGCATATGTTACTCCTCTCTTCTGTCTACTGTTGTGCAGTAGGTTTTTTCCCCTTCTTAAATACATTATCACAGAGGTGCTACCACTGTCACTGATGGGCTTGGCCTTGGCCAGCAGCGGGTCCGTGTTGGAGCTGGCTGGAATTGGCTCTGTTGGACTCAGGGGAAGCTTCTAGCAGCTTCTTACAGAAGCCACCCATGTAGCCCCCCTCCTACCAAAAGCTTGCCACACAAAGCCAGTACAACGTTCTATTGTAGAAACACGATGAGCCCCCACTCTGGAGTCTTGAAAATAACTGTCTTGAGCAATTTCTCTCCTTTTCTGGTCTTTGCACTTTACAGGTAATTGTACACTTAGAGCACACACCCATTTGGAAAACTAAATGCAATGTGAATATAGTAAAATAAAGATGAAATGGAGGGTAATTAAGTGCAAGGCCAAAATGTTAACTTTTTAATACAAAAGGAGTAACGTAAATGATCTGATTTACTTAACTTTAGTCATATGTATCCTCATTTATGTGCATCGTAGAAAAAAATTATTTCACATTGACTCAAAAGCACTTCCACACTAGCTACTTATTAAAATTTTATTTGCAAAGTAATTTTGGCAAATTGATCTTGAAGCAATATTAAAAAAAAAAAAGAAAAACACATGGGCATGTGTTTCGGTAGAGTTGGTATTTCAGCTTGGTTTCAACTGAAATGTTTCACGTGGCTCTACCACAAGTATCGTTTCACTGGCACTTGCATTTAAAAAGTTAACACACCTATAATATATGCAGTCTTTTGCTGGAAATAAGTACATTTTAACTTAATGGTTTTGTTTCAGTTCTTACATTTTGTCTCAATATTTAATCTGATTTTCATACATGCAGATAAATGTATTAACACCATGTTGGTATTCAGTATATGAATAGTGTGAAAAAGGAAATTAACTGCCACCACAGGCAAATAATTTATGGGGGGGGATTACTTGTTTTACCTTTATACTGACCAGAACTCTTGAATTTTAGGATTCCTGGCTATGCCCAAGGCATGATGCTAAATGAGAGTATCTGATTCTGTCCTACACTTCTGAGGGGAAAAAAAAAAAAGAGTAGTTTTGGATTGTAACAGTGAGCTGCATCTGAATGTCCTGTGGTGGTGGGTAAATATTGGCTGGCTGCCAAATGCCCACCCAGCTGCTCTCTCATGCCCCCTCCAGGAAGAGGCAGTAAGATGGAAAAGGTCATGGGCTGAGATAAAGAGGGGGATCCCTTATCAATTACCATCATGGCAAAACAGACTTCACTTGGCTACAATTAATGCATTGACAATTAAAATAGATTTGAGTAGTGAGAAACAAAGACAAACTTAAAAAACCCACTTTTCCTTCCCTGCCCTTTCCCCAGACTCAACTTCACTCCAGGCTGTTCTACCCTTCCCCAGGTGGCACTGTGGGAGAGTGTGGGGGATTGTGGTCAGCCCACAGCAGCTCCTCCCTGCCGCTCCTTCCTCCTCACACTTTCCCCTGCCCCAGCCCGGGGCCTGCCCAGGGGCTGCAGGGAAACACCTGCCCCAGCGGGGTCCCTCCCGGGGCCGCAGGGGAATCTCTGCCGGGGCGCCTGGAGCCCCTCCTCCCCTCCTCCCGCTCCCCCCTCGGGGCTCGCAGGGCTGTTTCTCACCCTGCTGCCCTCAGCCCCGGCTGCCGGGCAGCGTTTCGCCCTTCCTCACCCAGGCTTTCCCCGAGGCGCCCGCCCGTGGCTGAGGGGCTCAGCTGGGCCCTGCGCTGGGGCCGCTGGAGCCGGCTGGAACCGGCTGTGTCCGGCGCGGGGCAGCCCCGGCCGCTCCTCACAGGGGCCGCCTCTGCAGCCCACCCTGCCAACGCTAATACACCAGTTTATATTGTTCCTTGTGCTATGTACTTTTTGTAACCTGAGTCATGTGCCTTAATACTTTTCTTCGGTAGGGAAAATAACATTTCCTTCCTTCAGAGATTTGGTTATCTTTATATTATTCTGGAGATCTTTTACTTTAGTGAGGGAGAAAGCAGTTGAAATCTTCACCTGCATTAGCACTTTCTGACACGGCTTCTGCTGGTTGCAAGCAACTAAAGGGATTTTGGGTTGCTGTGCCTACCTTCTGCCCCTTGTGAGTTTTTTTTAATCTTGGTTGGTTTGTTTTGATCAGCTTTTTTTTTTTTATGAATTGTTGGTCTGTTTTAAAAACAACTCGCGTTGCAATTATGCAGCTTTAAATTCAAGGTCTCCTCAATGAAAACAATATTTTTACGCAGTAGGTGATAAAGCCCTTTTCCTTTTAAAAAAAAAAAAAAAAAACACAACACATTTTAGGACTAAAGAGCTTGTATCAAATTGCAATTAGAGAAGTAAAAACCTAGATGTAGCTTAATGAGTAAATGAAGAGTTGGATAATGGTGATCTTTTGTAAGAGGTTTTAATGAGGAAAATGCTCTTTAATCATCTGATGATTATGGAAGAAGAGCAGTAATCTATGCCACTTTGATGTCCTGGCAAGGTAATTTACTGTATTTTATTTTCTTGCTGTGAAACTGAATAGCCTTACTCTGTGCCCAGGCAGCAATCTGAAACATCTGGAGTCTGCTGTATTCAGAAGTCTTTTTTTAAAGTGTTCATCCCAAATTGAGTGAATGGAGAATGCGTGCTTTCTACTGCTGACGCCCAGAAACATATGAGGGGCTGTGGATGCGGTTAGAGATAGGATTACTGCAAGGTACGTTTTGTAAGCTCTTTCCTTTTCAGGAAATCTTCATACTTCTATCTGAAAGCTGGTTTTTCTAGGGAGTGATCTAAAAGCTGTGACTGCCTGTCTCAAAAAAATTGAAAAGCAACACCCCACACCAAATGCCTATCTACTGCTGCAGTGCATGAATATGCCTTTGAAACTACAGGTTCTGAAGTGTTGCGGCCATTTTTTTTCATAAATGGAAATAGTTTTCAAGTCTACAATGTTTGTGTACTTATGAATGGAAGGAGTGGCATCCCATTCCCACAAGGAAAAGCTATATGTATGTGTGAAGCAGAGTATAGCATCTTATACTGTCCCAGCCATGAACGGTAGCCTCATCCCTGATAGACATCCTCTGTTCTGACTACAGTTTTTCTTTTTTTATTCAGTACTTTTCTCTGCAACCATGATGATATAGCTATTATTGATGACTAGCACTGTTCATTTAAAGCCCCGAAAGCAGTCAATAGATGGCCAGCTCCTTTCCTACCTGAAGGACTTAGCTGTTTGTGGCACTTCAGTAAAATGCATAAGGTGTGAAGCCTATAAACTCTCCCTTCCACATCAAAGTCACAAACTGAAACTTACAAACAAAACATTGTTGTCAGAACTTAACTGGTAATTTAAATTCAAACTTTTTCAGCTGAGTTACAGTGTCACCATAAAGTATGTCATGGGTTCGGTTTTTGCAGTTGCTCTTACAGGCTTCAGTATGTATGTTGTGTAAATGGTTGGTTACATTCTTCCAGTGGAAGGGTGCAAGTGTCATCTGTTGGTAGCACCTATTTTTGATGGTATTTATTGATATCCAGAGGCATGGTGATTGCACAAGGATAGGCAAAGCACCAATCTGCATGTGGTCAACACCTTGTTCGTTATAGAGGGAAGGGAAAGGAAAAGGGGTTTATCTCCTTTGGTTCAGCATTTTCTATGGAAGCTGTTCTACAGGGTTTGAGGTGGAAGCATCTTCCAGGACTATTCCTGACAGCAGACTGCTGCTGGAATTAATAGCTTCCAAAACTTGCTTGGGACCAATTCTGTACCATGTGGTGTTCACATCTCTAAGAATGTGTGTTCAGATTTATGGAATGTAATGGTTATGATGGTAATGAGTTAGAAACATAAAAAAATTAATAAAATTCACATTAGTCTCTTTAAAATATTTTCCATCATTTCTGTTATTTTTAAGTTCTCTTGGTATAAAGCCCTTTTTTATGACTCTTCAATGACTGGTATAAGCAAAACTCTGAACATGACTGAGAGTCTGCAGGTACTACTGCTGTATAAATTATTATTTCATATATATAGTACTATAGTCTCCTGGCTGCTGTTTGTTATTGTAGAATCCTTCTAATTCTAGTTGATTTTAAAAAAACAAAACAAAACACCTCCACCTCTAAGAATATCTGATATCAGGCTACCAGAAAACCTGTGAAGGACACTTTTATTTTGTGATGATGAGATAAAGTCAAATAAAGCTTAGCCTTTCAAAGGTGGATCACTCATTTTCGTTAATGACAGCCTACGTAGATGGTGAGACATGAGCAGTTATCCTGTATGTTGAGTCAAAAGTAGTGCTCTGATGCATTGACTGTGGTTAGAGAGAATGTGGAAGTTGCAATAGGAAAAATGCCTAATATTCTAGCTTTATTAATGATTTCATTATCATGACTGCTTCTAGGGGAGTACTTACATGGTGGATTTGCTGAAGCACTCCTCTTCTGAAAAACAAAAAGAGGAAGAAAACACAAAAAGCAGCAAATACACAAAGCTATGGATTTAAACACCTGGGATTTTTTTTTCTTTTTCTTCTGCCCTATGTGCTTTCAGAAAAGGAAAACAATGGTTGTGCAGAGTTTGGGCTGAAAAAGCGAAAGCTCTGTAATGAGATTACTACAGCTATCACAGTGTGATTTCATTGTACTGTTATGTCCATGTCCCACTTTTCCAATAAATCATAATAACCAGCTGACAATGCAAATATCACAGCATGTTGTCTGGGAATTATTCTGATTAGTTTGTAACTTGCAAAGGCTCCACTCACTCTTGAGCAATGAGTCCTCCTCCCATAGCTATTATTTCTCCCTGATACTCTGTGTCATAACAGATACTGAGATTGCAGTGGTCATAATTCTGGTTCAAAGGTGCTTGTAATAGCTTGTGTTTGTTACCTTTCAGGGATTTTGGGAGTATGCTGTTAATACAAAAGTATGTTTTTACAATTTTCTCTTGCAGAATATCTATAACTACATTTTTTAAATCTTCGTATAAAGCTTTGGTTTTAAATCTTGGACAAAGATACAAATATGTATTAAACCAGTATAGGAGCATACAGTCTGCATGTGTTGTCAGTAACATGTCTGGAACATGATAGTTTCTGTAGAGGCAGAAAATATTCTTAAATTGTAATTCTTATATATGTGGCTTTTTTTCTCACAGAAATAGCAACCTTCCTGCTCTGGAAATTATAGATTTTTTTCTTTTTTTTTTTTTTTTTTTTTTAACCTTTAATATATTTTTGTCTCTTACTGCAGTAACGATTTCTGTGTAATAAATCATGGTGTTCTTTTCAAGATATTTATTCTTCTACTATGTGCTGAAAGTCTGTATTCTCTGGTGTGATAAAAGTAGGAGACATTGACCCCAATGTAAAGCTTGGAAATATGTGCTAGGCTTGTGGAAAAAATTTTACAGAGAAAGATTAAAGCATGCAAATGTTTACACTGACACTTTTTTTCTCTTGAGATCTAGTTCAAAGTTTAAAAGAATGAATGTGTTTGAAGTCATCACAGCATTTTCCTTTAGGGTGACCAGAGTGAAGGACCTACCAATACTTCTAGCATCCTTGTCTATTGCAGAAAAACCTTAGACTTCAGACACAGTAACTAGCTCTTTTTTGTAGTGTGATAATGTTAACTTTCTGACCCACTTCTGTTAAAATGTTAGCTCTTGTTATTTAAAACACCCAAACATCAGATTTTTCAAAATAGTTCATCCGTTTAAACTTGTACCATTTGGGGTCTTGTGTACTTCATTAATATTCATTACATACCATATTAGCTGAGAATGCAGGTTAAGCACCTAGACTCAATTCCTTGCTCTGCCACAAATTTCCCAAGTGGTCCTGGGTAAGTTGTTTAGCTTTCATGTATCTCAATTTCCAATCTATTTAATGGAGAGTATATTATTCTTCACATTGTGAGAGAATACTCACTATCGCTGTGGAAATAAGTTTATAATGGATTCTGAAATGCTTAGGAAGTATGGGATGGATCTATATGCTAGAGATGGATGTGGAAAGAAGCAGTTGTGGCTCCCAGTGTGGCAAATGAGGACAACATAATAGCCTTGTCCTGGAGCGTATCTGAGATGTACAGAGACTTATACTAACTTCATATTTATTGCAGGACTCTTGCAGCACCAATAGAGTAAGCTTTGGGTTTAAGAAAAAAACACACTGGACTTTTTTCTGTTGATCATAGTATTGCCTTCTGCTCTTCACAAATGGTGATTTTAGATATGAGCATGTACTTTGTCGTGGAGGGCAAAGAAAATTTTCTTAAAACTATGGAAGTGAAATAATAGGAAACTGCTCAAATCAAGTTGCTATATTGCAAGTCATAGAATCATAGAATAGGTTGGGTTGGAAGGGACCTTTAAAGGTCATGTAGTCAAACCCCCCTGCCACGAGTAGAGACACTTTTCAACTAGATCAGGTTGCTCAGAGCCCTGTCCAACCTGACCTTGAATGTTTCCAGGGATGGGGCATCTACCACCTCTCTGGGCAACCTGTTCCAGTGCCTCACCACCCTCACGGTGAACAATTTCTTCCTTGTATCTTGTCTGAATCTCTACCCTCTTTTAGTTTAAAAACATTACCGCTATTTAAAACTATTATCTCTTGTCCTGTCATAACAGGCCGTACTAAAAAGTCTGTCCACGGGGATGTTTTCTGCTGGAAGTGTATTTGGTTTTTTAATGTGGAAAAGGGACGATTATTGCTTCATTTATTAGAGCATAAGTAAAAAAACTGTTTATGAGGGAATGGGATTTTTCTCTCTCCTGCGTTTCTCAAGATACATTCCTGCCAGCATATAGATAAAATTGTTTGAAAAATCTGCAACGAGCAAATGCTTCTCTATCGAAACAGACAAAGCAGCTCAGTAGAACAAGCAATTTAATTGAGAGCGAACTAGTGGGAAAAGAACTGGTAAGAAGCCCCCATGCTTCAAGACATGTCTCTTAAGGACTGTATATAAAAAAAAAAAAAGGCCCTGTTTTTTTAGAAAGTGTTATGGGCACATCTGAAACCTTTTAGATAAATGTTTTATTGGATGAATCCCATTCCAGTGGTGCACACTGGCAGCAGGGGTTATGACTGAACTACAGCAAATGCCAAGGTTCGGTTAACTATGTTTCAGAATCACTGGGCTGGACTGTAATTACCTACTATAAAAATAGGAGATTGTCATGCCTGGTAACACTGGAAGCAGTGTCAGCAGGAATCTGTACGTTGAACACAGCAGAAAATCCAAGCGTCTCATGTATAGACAGCCTCTGCTGCTGCTGCTCACTGATAACAAGGTGTGCAACTTTTTTTAAGGGCAGGACTTCATTCTAAAATAGGCCAATAGGAGCAGGGAAATATATTGCTACTTAATGTGTAGATAGTTATCTCTGACTATTAGAAGGCCATCTGTGTGTACAGACATTATCTTATGCATCTATAAATTTGTTTTTTTAAAATTTTTATAGTTTTTTTTCTTCTGCTTTATTGCTAGACTTATTGAGATTAATGTTCTACTTGATACCTGTATTGTATTTCGTCTCTGGTTAGAGCACTTTCACCCATCCATCTGTATATGTATCTATTAATAGTTAAGTGCTAGGAACCCTTCTGGAAGGGTAAGGGATGGGGAGAGTACTCACCATCTTCCAAGGTTTTGAATTCTTACTACCTAGGATCTGGATGTCCCTAGAGCTGGGCAGGAATCCCATTTTTTTTCCTGTAGCTTTCCTATCCTGAAGACAGCTATGTATTTTTCACCCTAAAAGTCACCCCAAAGAAATACCTGCTGTTACTGCAACCTAGAAAGCAGTTGGAGACAGTCTTAATCGTTCCCTGTTGGTTGCTGTTTAGCTTGACACTGAGATGATGTCTATGCTAGTAGCTTATAACAGTGCCTGAGAAATTTCCTCAGTTCTGGAACAAAATTACCTCTATTGTGAGGGGGAAATAAACCCCAAACAATCCGCTAGGCTTTGAGCCTGTTCTCACTGGTGTTCCCCTAAACAATTCTTGTTCACGGTTTGGCAACAAGAATGTTTCAGGGTCCATTTTAAGATATCAGATAAGCAGTCTTCCATCACTATCCTGTTATGAAGTCTAAAAAAATTGTTATTGGGAAGGACATGTACCACTTATTAGATGCTTAAGAACTGTGAAGAATATTCCCAGGTCTACTTAAATCTATTATAGATATAATTCCTTATTCCCCATACTATTGAACAGAGATGGAAGAAAAGGTGCCCTAGGTACTGCTCTACAGCTTAAATCTTTAATCTCTTGTACCTGGTACTAGAAATTGCTAGGGGCACTTTGCTCCTTCCCTGTAGCTCTAATTGTCTATGGCATTTCTGCTGACATGAGCATCTGTATCAGTAAGCATAAAGAATTCTTAACATCTATAGTATGTTCAATAGCTAATACAGGACCTGTTCACAAATGCCTATGTTATGATGCGCGGCAAAGAATTTAACACTTTCAGAGTAGCTTAGTCCTTGATTCATGGGTAGAAAGCTTTATACATTATTTGCTAAATGTTGTTATTTTAATTTGAAAGGTGCAGAATGGTCCCTGAAAAAATCTAAATATTTTCAGTTAGGGTAAAATAATTTTGGAAATCAAATTAGAAGAGTTGGAAGTAGCAATAGATAGCTGAAACTTCAGATCTTCGAGACTATTAGTGTTGTTAGAACTACAATAAAGTCTTTGAGCCACAACCAGCATCTCACTTTCTTCATGCCAGATGGTGGTGTTCCATGTACACAGAAAAAGGTTGCTATTATGTAGAACTTTTGGTTTTAATTGGCAAATGAAAACTGAATTAAGGTTAGAAGGTCCTTCTTTTAAGCCCTTGTCTACTGAGCTACCCACTGTTCTGCTTTCCCAAATGAGAACATATACACAAAAACTAGGCAATCAAGTTGACATTGCCTATTATCTTGTTAAGGGTGTTACGTACTCTTACCTTTAAACTGAGCTGTAAGTGATCTTCAGACTAACTGGAAACAGGTGTCTGTATACTCTAGTTTTGCAAGTATTGGAATTTGTGGGTAGCCTATTTTGTTGTTAAAGAAATGACATCTGTGGTCTACAGTAGCTGAAAAAAAAAAAAAAAGAGTAAACCAAAATGAACTTAACATGTTAACAGCTAAACTTACACCTTCAGTATGACCTGTAATGAACACTGTTTTTTCAGAAAAGTTCTTCAAGGAAGAATGACTGCAGTGTGTTCCTTTTGGTGGTGGGATCACGTCATTTGACAATCCCTGGACTTTGACACAAGTGCTGTACAGTGATATACTTGGAGTATTTTCCTTCCAATTTCTAGATATGATGGACTTCGGCAAAGCACCCTAACTTTTATCATTAAGTTAATGAGGTATGTAGTAATCCTAAAGAGAGCAACTGAACCTGAGAGGTGAGGTGAGGCTCCTGTAGCTCCATGTCCCCAGGTTCAGGGGACCAGGGAAGCCCTGGCCAGCAAGTAGTGGCCTGGCCTAGTAGCAAGGCTGAATATGTATTCTCACAGGGACGCACACACAGGGCACGCATTACATATCCACGGCCAGCTACACAGATCAGACTGACACTCAGAGCACCAATGGTCTCTTCCTGCTTCCCTCTCTTGCTGGACAGGATGGAAGTCCATTGGTGACAACATACATATATGTATATGTACAAGGTGGATCCCTCCAGCAGCTGGGCTCCCTCAGTTTTTCCAGTAGTGGTCCCTGGATCCCAGTCTTTCCAGTTGCTGGCACCTGGACATACAAGTCCCCTAAGGCTGCAGCCCTATTCCAGTTGCTGGTACATACTGTGGATGTGTGTACACGTGTGCACACACCACCTTCCCCCCCTGCCACCCTGAGCTGGCCAGGATTCCCCTGGTCCCACAGTTGACGCCCCGTTGCACTTGCTCCTAGAGACACACAGGTGCTCTCATACCCAGAGCTAACCTCACCTCCTTGCTCCCAGGTCACTTCAACCACTCACTAGATCATCCGGGTTGATCTTTGTTAATGATCACATGCTCACTTGCATACCCATACTTGCTCCAGTCACTGGCATCATGCACACGTGGGCTCTCCAACCCCAGCTGTTGCACTTCCACCCCCACACACATCCACAGCATAGAGTTTCCTCACCCAGGAAAGAGGTAGAAAGCAGTTTAATAAGAAGACAGGACAGGCTGTGCTGATCAGGCACAGGGCATGGTCAGATGAGTGTCCTGACCAGCCAACTATTTATATGTGGCTGGTCCTTTACATCCCCTTACCTTTCTATTTTCCCATTCTTGTTCCTACCCAAATCGGCTAAAGTCCTCCTTTTTCCTACCATTAGTTCTTCCTCTAAACATCCCATAATAAGTCCTGGGACCCTGAACTGCTTTTACCCTGCATCCTACAGCGTGTCCCCTGGGCAGCAGCCACCTTAGTCTGAAAGGTGATCTCCAGATCTGCTCCTGAGAACTCCTCGTGATGGGTTTCATGTGTGGGCAATGAGGCTGAGGCTCTGCTGGGACAGCCCTGGGAGGGGCCCAGACAGGGTGTTTGTTCCTTGGGAGTCCTTGGTTTGGGTTCCCACCTGCATTTGCACAGCCCTGTGTTCCTCTGGGCTTGTGGAGAGATGGGCCTTTGATGGTCTGGTGGCCCATGTGCTGGGCCTGTGAGCAGCTTGGGCAGGGTATTATTTGGGCTTCTGCTCCTGCCATTGTTGCTCTGAGCTCCTTTGTGGGTCTGTGGATGAGGTTTATCACATAACCTAGCAATAATGAATGCAGTATAATGTCTTACGAATAGTAGGCTGTGTTTACTAGTTCTTAGTTATAATGTAGAATTACTGTTATCCAATTGCAATATGTGCAAGTCCCCAGAGAGGAAGATGTTCTGAGTTGAAATAATTGTAAGTTACTTTTAGATTGTTTTGCTGAGAATATTATGTTGTTTGCTTTTGCTTTGTTCTTAAAGTACTCTTCCTAAGCAATCCTTTTGATTTCTGTTTTTAAGGATCATTCTTCGGAAGACTCAAACTGTAGCAGCCTCCTATGAAAGAGCTGCCATGTTCTTGTCTTTCACAGATGAGTATGAAAAAGAGGAATTAAATTTACTTTGTTCTCTTTATTCTTCCCTAGCTATCTGTCATGTTGGTTCTTTACAAGGTCATGCCGTGTTTCCCTAATTGTTGAGTTATTCTGGCATGACAGTATTGTTTTATGGAGAAGTTTTGCCTGGGATAATGTCAGCAGGAAAACGAGTTTAGACAGCCCTGTGATTCAGAGCTTAGAAGGGATCAGTCCCTAGTGCACAAAACTGCCTGTCACTGTCTTAGCAAGATGAAGCTGAATAGGCCATGAGAGAGGGATAGATGCTCTTTATCAGGGAATTTAGACCTTTCTGAAAGGTGTCAAGCGATTGGGGAAATGTAGCGTTAGGATGTATGTCCTGCAGAGAGGGAACTTGTCTGGCTGTGTTGTATTTGGTCTCTGAGGTCAGTGACAGTGTGATAGTCACGGGAAAAGGAGCTCATTAGTTAAATGCTTTTTTGGCTAATGCAGCATTTTAAAAAACAATGCTTCTAGATTCAGAAAAGCGAAAACAGTCAGCTGGTGTGCTTATCACATTATTTTAACTGTAATCATTGAACGGTCTTCTCATTTTCTCTTGTCTGTTTGGGATGGGCATAAGAATTTACCTATGGGTTGGTGAATGGTTGGTTCCTTGCTGGGTACTTATAAGGAAGCACATAACTTTATAAGAAAGTAGGTGTAAGCCAAATGAAGTACTTAAAAGTACTTGCTGGAAGCCCTTTATCTGCTGAGCTTGAGTAATTGGATTTAGCTGGTTGGGGGGAAGTAGAGATGTGAAGCTTTCACTGGTGGCTGCCAGGTCTCTGTGATATGTGTTTCAGTAGCTTTGAGGATGCATGGAACTGCCTCTGTTCAGACTTCATCTACGTCTCGCCATTGGTGTGAGAAGCCACAGTGAAAGTCTTGAGGAGAACCAGCCGGTATCTGAATTAAATCCCCTTATAATTGTGTTTCCCAGGTCTCCTCGTCTAGGAGGTATTCTGGCATTTTTACAGAGGGAGGACAAAGAGTTGTTAGAATAGCTACTTGTTATCCTATTTAAATTCTCACAGATGATAAAATTTAGTACCTTTTCAATGTTTTACAGTTTCATGTCAACAAAAAGTTGGAGTCTTGGTGTAATTTTAATATTCATATGTTCTGGTAGCTGCTTATGAATGGGTTTCTTCTTAACTGTCTTATAACGATTTGTCGACAAGCAGGGATGAGAGGTAGTGATGAGTGTTGCAAAATGAGAATATGAGCAGAGCTCAATGTTCAGATCAAAGGATTTTTATGGCCGTTTCTTTTTCTACAACTTTATGGAAGCAAAATGTATCTCCTCCAAGCTTAACTGACTGCAAATTAGACATTATTCCAGCACCTTTATAGGTTGTCTTGTTAGCATTTTAGCTCGTAAATAGGCAATCTGTGACTACCCATACGGTATACAGGCAGTTATTTTTCCTCAACTTTATGGTTATATTTCTGTTGCTTCTTTCTAAAAAGTAGTCAGATTTGTCTTTTGAAGTTAGGTTTAATTAAGTGAGTTTAGTTTCACCGAAGCATCTTTCAGTGGGTTAAAAAGTTGTTTCTATGACCAGAGAACTAATCCACCCAACAGAAAACATTTCCTATGTTTGAGTGAGTTACTGTACTAAAAACAGAACTGACAAAATTTTGCTATCTATTAGATATAATAGATGTATCTATGGCTATAGATATATAACTGCTTTTAGTAGTTTCATGTACAGATGCAACATTTTCAGGAACTCGGCATATAAGAAGGCAGTGCTGCCATCTTCAAGTATTAAATGAATAAGAAGAAATTCCATCTTTGAGAACATGGGTTAGAAAGGCTGAAATGGTGCCTTCTGAACATATTCCAGCCACTAGTAGTTTTATAGAAATTGGAAGTTGTAAAATTCTTACAGCACTTAATTTTTACAGAGACGATTATAATAATATTTAGATGGTTTGTTAGAATTTTCTGGAAATTGTTTAAATCACAAGACACTTTCTGCAACTTAGTATTATAACCCTTTAAAAGACCTTCCTTTTTTTTCCCCTCATATCTCATTAAATATTTTGAAAACATTTTCAGAAACATATAAGATGATATCATACCTATAATGAAAAGGAAGTGAGTACTGTAGGAAGAGTTGTCATGAAGAGATCTCAAAATGTCATATTGTCAATCTCTGCTCAGTCATTCAAATCTGAGATGCATTGCACTTGGATATTCAAACAGCCACTTGCAGCAGATATATTTTTTTTTTCAGTTGAAATCTTGTGTACTGTAGTACACAGCTAATCTGAATTCCAATAGTTAGTGTTAATATACTTCAAAGATAACAGCATAGAAAAGCATGTAGTACAAATGTAATCACAAGCTTTAATGATAGTTTATAAAAACACTTATGTACTTTAGGTTGTTTTCTGCTTTGATTCTTGTATGGAGGTCGTAACGAATTAAATGGTCTCCAGAGATTCTTTTCTCTCTCTCTCTGATGAGAGAGCACATCCCATACGTGGTATGGAGCTTTCTAATTCTTTACTCCTTGCCTTCCCTTGGGTATGAGCTTTTATCCTGTAAAAATGAGTTTTTAACTTTGAGTCTTAAATGTTGAAACATTTCTCACTGTTACCTTCCCCCCCCCACCCCCCCCGCCCCATATTTTATGCACCGAGTGGCTTGTAATGTAACATAGCTCACGTTTCCAGCACTAGCACTTGTTTTCAGAAATAAGCTATGCTCTGACTATGAGGGACAGCTGCAGCTGTACCACTGTTTGCTACTTACAATGAGTGCTGGGGACACAGAAATATTCTTGCCTTCCCAGAGGTAAACAAAAAGACTGGCAAAACAATATTGTGTTTGGATATGAAGCAGTCATACAAGGCAGTCCTCTTCACGTAATAAGATTCACATTATCAGTCCATGGAAAAACTCTTGTATTAAGGTTAGCAAAATTGAAGTATGTCAGATACATAAATCTGCTTCAGTGCTAACAAATGTACAGGATCATGTCTTGTGAATTGTTCAGCCTGTCACAGCTGTAATTATACAGATAAATTTTCCCCCACCATCACAATTGATGCATTTTGTTTAAAAAATGTTTTTATTCCATAACATGAAAACAAAAAACCTATTCCTATGCAATTATTTTTCTCGTGCCTGAGACAAGAATGAATACCACTTGGAGATTTTTTTTTTTTTTTCCCCTCCACATAGCGTATCTAGTTAGACTTGGCTGGTTTAGTCTTACGTCATTATTTTTGCCAAAGGAACAGTTCTATGTAGATAAGATGCAGCTGGTCATGCCATCAGATATGTTGATGAGTGGCAAATGATATTCAGATTAAGGACAAAGTTATTCTTTTTCTCATAACTATGTCATCAGTCACATGTCATAATGGATTAGCCCATTTAGGACATGCCTATTGCATTTTTCTTTGGTCTGTGAAACCAGAAACTTATTTTGGAAGGCTTTTTTTGACTAATAAACTGGATTATGGGTGTACCGGTCTCATTTTCTAGCTGTAGAATGAATATGCTATCACCATTAACTGAAGAAGGTCAGGAAATACTTCAGGCTCACACTGTAGAGTACTCTACAGAAATATTGGTAAGAGCTGAATAAAGAAAAAGGAGTTAAATTAGAATCATAGAATGGTTTGGGTTAGAAGGTACCTTTAAAGATCATGTAGTCAAACCCCTCTGCCATAGGCAGGTACACCTTTCACTAGATTGGATTGCTCAAAGCCCTGTCCAACCCAACCTTGAACGCTTCCAATGATGGGGCATCCACAACTTCTCTGGGCACCCTGTTCCAGTGTCTCACCACCCTTACCATGTAAAACAAACAAAAAAAAAGCCCCAAAATAATAAAAAAAGAAGACCCACAACCCCCAAACAAACAAACAAAAATTTCTTCCTTATATCCAGTCTGAATCTCCCCTCTTTCAGTTTAAAACTGTTGCCCCTTGTCCTGTTACTATAGGCCTTGGTAAAAAGTCTCTTTCAGACTGTCATTTAAGCACCCTTTATACACTGGTAGGCCACAATAAGGTCTCCCCGGAGCCTTCTCTTGTCCAGGCTGAACACTGCCAACTCTCCCAGCCTTTCTTTGTAGGGGAGGGGTTCCAGCCCTCTGACCATTATTAGATTTACAGATATGTTATGTATTAGGAGACAGTTAATGAAGAATTGCCAAATTATTGCATTGAATGTATAACAAAACTATAACTACACTTCATTATTATCTAAGTTATCAGGAGAGTCAATTAATGGATCTCAAAGAATACCTTTATTATTTGGACACATGTATATGTACTGCATTGTGAAAGAGAAGAGCCTTTTTTTCCTGTTTCGTTAAAGTGTTTCCCAGCAGCACAGAATCTTTCTGAATTAAACTATATTAATGATGTTTTTTTTAATGATTTGGAAAATAGATAAATAACCTAATCATGATACAAAATTAATTGGTAAACAATAGAAGCTCATCTGCTGAGAAGGTTGGTGTTTAAGTGGCACAAAGTACAAATTTATACAAGTTCTTATGACCTTGGCTTGGATTTAGAAACCAGACAAGTGTATTAAAATAACACACACATAGTTAAAATGGGGATTTCTTGTGCACAGTTCCTTCAGGAACATTAATCTATTCCAAGGTTGTGGAGGATGCCAGCAGGAGAAATGATGTTTTCCTTAAGGTACTGGGCTAAAAATTGGAAGTTCTTTCTACTGCTGTTCAGGCAACAATTGTTTTCCTAAGAACTCTTCAACAAAAACACAGTGCTTCTGTCTTTTGTGGTCTCAGCCTTGCAGGAGATTTAAGCAGCTACCTGTTTCTTACATAGTTTTCCTCTAAAACTTTACAGAATTTTCAGTAAAAACTTAGGTTTGGGGAAGTGCATTGATACTGTTGATTGCCTAGTACATAAGTTACTACTTGTCCAATAGGAATCAGGAGGTACAATGAAGAACCAGCAATTCTCATAATGGGCTGCTAGAAATTTTCCGAAGTGAAGCATTAGGGTAAGTTAATTTTCACATATGTTGCATAAATCTGTTTATAGTGGTGGTCTTCAAGCTGCACCATTAATATTAATATAATGGTCTAATCACTTTCTGTGTGTATTGCACTTATGGTACTTTTAAAAAGTAGCTCAATAGTCCAGAAAATTGATACCAAATTCCTGGGAACCATTACGTAGTCAATGAATTCTTCCAACAAGCCAGTTATTATGGCATGCAACAGCAAACCATGATTTTTCAAGTGGCTTGTTCTTAGGATTGCTTTTGTTTTGCAAGTTCTTGTAATGCTTTTATCAGAAATAAATCACATAAGAATCAGTTTTCTGTTTTGCTAATGATATGTCTGCTTTCTTAAAGCTAGATGCTAATCCTGAAATGACAACCTTTTATGGAAAATGGGATTTTTTTTTTTTTTTTTTTGCCTCTCACTTTCTTTGTGTTTCTGTGCAACAGTCTATGGTCTGTAAACATAATGAATGGCAAATGAATGAAACTAGTGTGTGATAGGCTCTGAAACAGCCCTACCTGGAAAGAGGAAATGAAGAAATTGCTAGGAGTCCAAACTTTATTCCTGTGTTTTCCATAAGCATAGTTGTAACAGTGCATTTAAGAAACATAAGTTTCCAAGCTGAAGAGTTGACTAGAATAATAATTGTATGCAACTCAGAAAAAAACTCTTGCTTGTCAAAGGGAAAGAAGTAGGCATATGATAATGAAGTACCTATTCCAAGCATATATGATAAACTATGTGAGGTGAGAAGCAGAGGGAGTTCCATGGAAATAAATGAGGATTATAAGCACTATAAATAGTGAATACGTACGCAGAAAAGTACAGAACTAAACTGAAGACAGGGCACAAAGCCGAGTCTTATGCTAAAAAAAAGAGAAAGCATCTTTTAAAGAAAGATGCACTTGCACTTGCATTCTGCCTGATGTAACATTAAGATTTTTTTCATTTTTTCTTTTAAAGTATTATTTTGGATTTTTACTTTGCTATAGTCAGTAGTGAGGCAGGATAGATGAGTTTGACTTCCTGACAAATCAGTGCTTCTTCTCACAAATCTATTTTGTTGTTTAGTTGCTGAAATCTATGACATCTCTGTCTAGTTAGCATCAGAATGAGGTGCTAGCTACAGCTTTAGGGAGATTTACTGTCAGCTGCTTTCTTGACATATAACTTGCTCCTAATATTTTATTTTGACTGCAAATGAGAATAAAGTAACTCCTTCTCAATTTCAACCCATGCAGTAGAAAATGAAAGAAATCAGATTTGGGGTTTCTTATGTCAACAGACTTAGGTAAATCTGGCACTGATCTCTCATACTGCAGAAAAATCTTATGCGGTAAAATGAAACAATAGAATGTCGATGTCTTTCATCTGATAGTAATTGTCTCTCTTATCAATGAAGCATGCACAATTAGACAACTTTACTTCTTCAGTGTCCTCCTTATAGACCTTCTCTGTAATAACGACTGTTTCCCACAGTTACCTTCTGGGTTTGGTTTATTTAACTTCAGAGCTTTTGTAGCACATAACTTACTGCTTCACAACCAGGATGCCAAACTTTCTTGTTTGCCTGCTGAGAGGGTCCCATCCTTGTTATTGGTAAGGATGCTTATGTGAAATTATAACTCAACATAAGTGATTCCATAGAACGAATTCCATAGAATTCCAGAGTTGAAAATGAACACCTAAATTCGTATTTATGCTTTGTTATGATGTGCAAATTATGTGTAATTTTGGGAAAAGTGTGTGTGTGTCTCAGGTTCACAGCACACTCTGAAATTTGGAACTGGAATAGAGTGAAGATTGAATCGTTGATCCAAATTGAAATTGCCATCCATTTTTATGATGGATTGACTCGGCATCCTAGGCCTGAACTTCCAGGCTGAGTATTGCCCCTTTTTATATGAACTTAACTCACTAACTTGCTTTAATGACACTATTGTAAACAGCCTGATGAACTGACTGGTTCATCAACATGTTGATCGCGTTCAGTAATGAAGAAATAATCATAGAATCATTAATGTTGGAAAGGACCTCTGAGATCATTGAGTCCAACTGTTAACATAACTGCCTGGTCTACCTTTAAACCATGTCCCTAAGCACCACATCCACACGTTTTTTTGAATACTTCCAGGGACTGTGGTTGTACCACTTCCCTGGGCAGTCTGTTCCAATGCCTAACCACTCTGTGAAGAAATTTTTCCTAATATCTAATCTAAATCTTGCCTGGCACAGCTTGAGGCTGTTTCCTCTTGTCCTATCACTTGTTACTTGGGAGAAGAGACTGACCCCCACCTCGCTACAACCTCCTTTCAGGTAGTTGTAGAGAGCAATAAGGTCTCCCCTCAGCCTCCTCTTCTCCAGGCTAAACAACCCCAGAGCCCTCAGCTGTTCCTCGTAAGACTTGTGCTCTAGACCCTTCACCAACTTCATTGCCCTTCTTTGGACACACTCCAGCACCTCGATGTCCTTCTTGTGGTGAGGAGCCCAAAACTGAACACAGTACTCGAGGTGCGGCCTCACCAGTGCCGAGTACGGGGGCACTATCACCTCCGTGCTCCTGCTGGCCACACTATTCCTGATACAAGCCAGGATGCCATTGGCCCTCTTGGCCACCTGAGCACACTGCTGGCTCATGTTCCAGCAGCTGTCAACCAACACCCCCAGGTCCTTTTGTGCCAGGCAGCTCTCCAGCCACTCCTCCCCCAGCCTGTAGCATTGCATGGGGTTGTTGTGACCCAAGTGCAGGATCCAACACTTAGCCTTGTTGAACCTCATACAGTTGGCCCCGGGCCATCGATCCAGCCTGTCCAGGTCCTTCTGTAGAGCCTTCAGCTCTAGAGGAAACAGCTAAACTAAGAAATCAACAAAATCCCATTGTAGTTTAGCAGCGCTGCACTGGGTGTCAGTTGAGATTCCAGTCACATGTGCTGTTTGCCCTGAAATTTTTCTTCTGTTCTCTGCACTTCTTGAATGGAGGCCGTTTGTAACGGGAGGCTGTACATATGCCTCTCTGTCTGCTAAAATGAATGTTTAGATAACCACCAAAATCAAAGGCTCTATTTCTGCCAAAATACATGTGTATAATTCCATGTTAAATCATAGAATAATTCAGGTTCAAAGGGGCCTCAGGAGGTCACCTAGTCCAACTTCTTGCTCAAAGCAGATCAACAGAGAACTGAGACCAGGTCTTGAAAACCTACAAGGATGGAAACTGCACAACGTCTTTGGGAAACCCATTCCACTGCTTAATTATCCCCACAGTGATTTTCTCCTCCCCACCCCTTATATCAAATCACAATCTTTTTTTTGTTTCAATTCATGTTCATTGTCTCTCATCTTTCAGCTGTCTACCTCTGCAATGAGCTGCTTCCCACAGGGCAAGAGCTTGGCTTAGTCTCCTCCCACTTAACTTGACCCAGTTGTTCAACATCTGCCTTGTACTGGGGGTTCAAAACTGGACATGGTATTCTAAATATTGTCTCACTAGTGCTGAGTAGGAGGGACTAATCCCTCCCCTCACCGTCCTGGCTGTGGTCCTGTTCACACAGGCCATGATGCTGCCGGCATTCCTTGCTGCCAGGTCACACTGCTGACTCAGGCTGAAGTATAAACATGCTTCCTTTTTAGTCTCTTGGGAATATAAAGTTTGCCATGCTGGCTCAGACAGTAAGGTCAGAATCCTTTCTTTGGAATGAACCAGTATGTAGTATTTCAGGTGAAAGTAGGAAGAGCCATGATGCTCTAAATTGGAGCACAGTAAATTCTCTAATCAATTTGCTGCCCGATGCATGGATGTTTTGGCTAATCTGTACATTGTTCTAAAAAGAAAAAAGCTCTTTTTGGCTATATAAATGTTATCATTGACTTTCACAGTTACTTTACCAAGGACAAAATGATTCTGATTTACATAAATTGAATATTTGACTTTTTTCATCACTACCAAAAAAAATACTTTGCACTTCTGTTGTACCTCAGATGTTAAATACAGTAAGAATATATCCCGAGGGTGGTTTTTTTTTGTTTGTTTGTTTTGTTTTGTTTCAAGGGCGGGGGGGAAGCACTTGGGAAGTATCTAACTATTTGGGTTGAATTATGTCTTCAGGGATATGATGCATCTGCTTTTGAAGTTATATTCATACTTGGAAATATTTATTTATTTGAAATTTTTTCAAGCTCATGGAAAAGTCTCTAAGATTTAATCAAATGTAAATTACAGTTCTCTGCTTTAGGAATGTAACAGAAAATGAGATTATTCCTGACAATTTCTTTAATTGCTCAGCTAAAGAATATAGAACAATACTCTTCAGTAACATTCTGTAGAATATGGTAAAAACAAAGTGCTATTTAAAGACCTTGTTCCTAATAGATATAATGAATAAGAGAGCTCTTTGCTACTTTTGAGGCTGCTTGGCCCCTTTCAGGTTGCTACTTGTAATATGTTTCATCTGTTACCATAACAGGAACTCAGCCAAACGCAGAAATAATTGTTTAGGAAGAAGACTTTTATATATAGTTTTGGGTTTTTGTCTTATCAGGTCAGCCAACAAATATGTCAATAGAATTAATCTCTGAAACTTCTTGAACCCAAAATGATAAGGGCAATCATAACGTGGAATTTATAAAAGATTATCTTTGAAATTAAAAGGACAGTTTATTACTCTACTCTAGTAATTGGCTAAAGAATAAAGTGTCATATGCAAAACAACTGTTAATCTGAATTGCAGTTTGTTAGTGGTTTTTAAGCCACATATTCTATTCATGATTTTTATCAGTGATAAAATCATCATTTGATAAATCTATTTGTAAAACTATTTTTGTTTCAACTTCTCTTCATAAATCTCTACATTTATATTGACTTTTTATTTCTTTTGACAGTTGTATTTATGCTAGTGTGCGTTATTCTTCATGCTAATTATAATTCATTTTTAACTTCTGATGGTTCTTCTCTTCTTCCCACCAGTAATTATAAATCATTAAGTGGTGGAAAAATTACTTGTAAAATTGCTATCCTTTTGTCAGGGAGCCAACTGATTTTTACATAACCACGTTTAAATGATGGATCTTGCCTACCTTGGACTTCTGAAAGAGCCAAAAAACATTCCCAACAGATTTTGGTAATTTACCTTGAATCTTTAACTACTAAGTTTTCTTCTTTTTGGGCTAAATGAGATGGATGTTGTTAGAATTTTTCTGTCTCACTCTGTCAAGACTTTTATACTTAGGGCTTGGTTTCCTCCAGTGTATCTGTCTACCTTCAGCTGTTGTAAAGAGGGAAATAAAACATAGGATAAATGATTGAATTTCTGTGTGTAATCATGCTCTCATATAAAGGAACCCTGTTCATTGTATCTGATTCTCTCCCCCCCACCCCCAGCTTTGCTTGCTGCTCACATAAAATAATATTGAAATACTCTGCAACTTTAATAAAGATGCAACTACTAATTAGAAACACTGATCTGTGCAAGAAAACACCGAAGTATGTAAAGCATGATGGTAATGTTCAAACTTAAGTGGAGCAGAAGTGGAGCAGAGGGGAAGCTAATACTCAAAATTATGGGGCTAGTTTAGGAATATTGATATTGAAACAAAGTTAGTCCAACAACTTATGCTACTTTCTAGGTTTTAAAGCTTTAGAAACTATTCAAGGGTTTGGATTTTGGGAGGCTTTCAGTGTTGGGTTTTTGTTTGTTTGTTTGTTTTGTTGTTGGGTTTTTTCCCCCCCCCCCCCCCCCAACAAGAGAGCAGGAAACTCTTCAGTTTTGTTTGTGAGCTTATTTTTTTGTTTGAGATATTCTTGCCACTGGCAGTCGCGCTGCATCATGTTTCCTTGCAAAGTGCTAAGTTTTATTCAATGCTTAATGTTAGTTTTTAAGCTAACCATTCAAGTACCATTCATATTCCTTATGGTCACTAATTAAATTAAAAGCAAAAAAAAAAAAATTCAGCACTTGATGACTGCTTTATGGAGTATATTTGTAAAGCACATAAGGTGTTTTTATGTGACTCCAAAACACAGCTGATGGTAGTTCAAATACAGCCAAATTCTAATTCAGAAGGTTCGCCGAAGTCCAGGAACAGTGTCTAATGATGACATTACAACTAGAAATACCATGTCAGGGCTATGCCAGGTGCTCATAGTCTTATATTTCTATCACTTATTTTTTTATATAACTAATGTCTGCTCTTTTATCTGCAGCTATATATGTCTTCTGCTCATAATCCTAGGCTGCATATGTTTTTCTTGCATATGCCCTTGTCAAAAGCTGCTTTATATTCAGCCTTATGGTGGTGGTTGCTATTGTTAGGGCCCCAGTCTGGTCAAATGTCACTGACAGCTGACTAAAATGATTGAAACAACTACATGCAGTTTTGAGGCTTATCCCTATTGGATTTGGTGATGAATGCTACAACATTCTGACCAGCACTACCTCTCTCTTTGCTAGTGCGCTGCTTACTCACAGTTGTAAATAATTAGTGAGTTGGCAAGATATTTTCTTTCCCTAATATTAAACTACCAAAATAACACATTCTTGCTATGATTACATGGTAAAGTTTTAAAATAAACTTTGAGAGTGAATTGAAATCCAGAAACTTCTGCATAGTATGATTCCAGAAACTGTGTAGTATTAGATTGCTTCATGTATTTTGTACTTGAGGAAGCTACAGTATTTTCATTTATTTTTGCTTTTCATGTAAGGAAAAGTTTTGAAAATCCTATGTGAAGTTTAAGAAAAAAAAATCAGTAGGCCAAACAGGTGAGTAAATATTTTTTGTTGTTTTTGTAAGTCATTTGTTCTCTTAATCTGTATACTAATTAATATAGTTGATGTCTAGTGTGGGAAACTTTATATAATGGATAAAATTAGGGGAATCTTTCAGCATATTTAGTTGCTTCTGTAGGCAATATTACATCTTGAACTATGCAGGTCATAGTTCAAGACATGGAAATCTCTCATCTGTAAAAAAAAAAGAGAAAATAAAGGAATTAAAATGACTTCTTCACTGTTCACTGAAGTTATGTAATTATTGTTAAACTGCTAATAATTATAAAGAGCCAAAAACATTGCCTTGTGAAGTGTAATAGTAAGAATAAGTAATATTTCATCATCACAGTAATAATTGATATAAATGTATTGAATTTCCTGTTCATGAAGTAATCGAGTAGCAGTAAACATGGGGTAAACTGATAGCTGCTGAAATGAACACAAATAACTGGAAAATAATAAATCTTTTTGTAGACAGAATCTAAATACTCCTGTTCCTGCATAATAATAGGAATTAAGATTAATTTTAATGTAGAAAGGAAATTCTGCTAATTTGCATGGTCATCACCATGCTAGGCTTATCCACCTACAAGTGCTGGTAATATGCACAAGAACATAAACCGTACTAAAAATAGTATCTTTATACTTGTATTATAATGTGCACATATACCAAAGAATTTATACGCTTGTTTCAAGATGTGCACTAGGTAAAATTAAATGCCATATGTTTCATTTCGGAAGGAAAAATCACATTCTTTGTTTTCAGTGTGTGCGTACATGCTTCATGACAACCTTGCAAAATTGTTGTGAAATATACAGCTCAAGAACAAAATTTTATCATCAGCTATTTAGCATGGTTATGAATACGAAGAAAACAAATTCTGCCCTGTCTTATCATTTAGAAAGATTGCTTTAGAGTGGGTGGAATTTTTCAGACCTGTTAGTGAGGAAAATGTTTCAGAGTAAGTTGTGTTGACGTGTTCGCAGGCTTGGCAGAAATCAAGCTAGAAGTAACTACTGATCTTCAAAATCATGTGATCAATGTTCATCCAATACACTTAGTTAATTTTTTTTAATGTTACGCAGAGCAGACCCTTAAGATTTTTTTTTTACTGAAAATACCAGGTTTTTTCCTGTGAATGGCTTCCTAAGAACATATGTGGATTTATGCTCAAAACTGCCAATGAACACTAGTGTAAAAGCATCACCTTAGTTTTCTTTCATCACTTTAATTTCCATCATTTCTCTTAAACTTATGGTAGGAAGTACCTTTGGTAAGTCATTTTCTACTGTGTGGAAACCAGATATTAAACTAATTTTTTTTTTTTCAATAGTTCACAGGAAGGTCCTAATAGATGATTACAGAATGCTGAAAGATACTGTGATACAGTAGCTATATGCACCTCATAAGTGGAAAAAAGCTCCTTGGTGCTGGTATTTGTAGCATGAACCTGGCCTACAATTCATAGTCAGACTTATAATACAAAAAAAAAACCCACCCACAGATTACATCACTTCTGCTCACAGATGAAATATAACAAGGTCCATCCAAAGCCTGTCTTTGACATACTTAATATGAAGGCATATACCTAATATACCTATAGTATATTAATAGAACTAGGATATATTAAAGTATATGGCTATCACATTTGTGCCCATAATAGTAAGGACGACAACCTTCACCGCTCATTTATTACACTTGTTTTTCCGATAAGCACTTTTCTATATATTTCTATGCAATGCTTCAATAGAAAAGATCCCAAAGATCATCTTTCATCAAAAATCTCTGACTTCATATAGGACCTAGCCCACCAGTTTCTTGATTCATGAAAAAAGGTCTGGTCTCTATCTTCATACATTTAGCATATGAATGTTATTAAATATATGCATAATATATAGCTAGTAGTTCAGAGTGGTTGGTTATACTGTGGCTATAGTACAGAACTATACCATTTGAACAGGGTGTCATGTAGCTTGGGTGACTGTAACCAGCTCTGTTCTTCTTGTGCTTGTTGGTAGTAGAAGGGTAAGAAAGGCATGCTTGCACTGACAGCAGCACAGAACTATGGTTGCCACAATACCCATGTAGCGTCATTTGTTGTAATAGTGGTATTGGCATTTTTATGCTGTGGGATATTTGGATTGCCCCACATTTCATCATTTAGTCATAGGTGCTTTGATCTGTTGTTTTGGAGCAGTTAGCAAGACCAGGGTCTAGGGGTGAGAAGGATGCAAGGAAAAAATGTTCTTAAGTGATGCTGTCTTTCTTGTACTCCATGAACAGCTTTCTTCAGTCCCAGACATTTCTTCAGAGGATATTATTTGTCTCTGCCTTGTAGCATTAGACACAAAACTAGCAAAGAATTAATGATTAGTGTCGTGATCTTTCCTGACTTCTGTGTTTCTTTTAGTTTGTACTGTCTGTCTCGGCCCAAGCCAAAGTGGTGATTGTGTCCGTTATTTTTTTTAATTTCTCCTGCTGCAGTTGATTATTGACTCTGCTTTGCTGTAAACTAGAGGTTTATAACGAGTGATAAGATTTCATGAAACTAATAGAGGCTCTGACAAAAGAAACTTACGAAAAATTAAAATGACTAAATGGCTTTAATTTTCTGAAGATGCTATGTATTCCTGCTGAAATCTCCTGCATATGCAGCCTTTCAGTCTAGGAAATTAGTAGTAATTCAGGTAATCACAAATTGGCTAAATAAGACTAATTAAAAAAGTTGAATCTATAGTATCCCAATCACAAAATGGAAATGCTGTATGCTTCTTAATCCCAAGCAACACATACGACTTCTTTGAGCCAAGAAACGCTGGGTGATAACCTTTTGAAAACTCTTAGAGTAATCTTAGTATTGGTGATTACATTGGACACCTCTCCAAGATGAAAAAATAACTTATTCTATCATTAAATAAAGATTATTCTATCATTAGATTACTGTAATTGGCTCTAAAGGCAAAATTAAGACTGTATAGAAAAAAAAGTTTGTGTTCGAATGAGAGACATAATTGTATTTTGGGAGATGGAGTTTGGAGATTTCTTCTGATTGTGTGGTAAACAACTCTTAGAATACAGAGTCATTTATCCTTCTAAGTAGAATACATGCAAAATGGGGAGATTATCCTTATGTCAATTGTAGTACTGTAAAAAGAAGTTGGAGAAGTACTTGACATGCTTCTAATCAGGGAAAAAAGAAAAATTGTTAGCATAGGTTAACATCAAATGGAGAGTATTTCCTAAGTAATTAGTTCATTCTTTCTGAAGATTTATTTTCCTTTGTTTTGTTTGTCTACATTTTAATATTGCCTCTAAATTATTTTTCAAATTAAAACTCTGTTAACTAGGTTTATTTTTTAATGTTTTGAGTTTACTGCTTTTGATAAGTGCATCTTGCCCCGAGTTGTTTTCTACTAGTAAATCTGTCCACTCCATAAGAAGTTACAATTCGAAAAAGAGAACGGGAAATGACAAAATATATAAACTTTGTATAGTGAGCCAGGCTAGCACTTCTATATTTTTGTGTTATAATTACATCAGCATGTTTAAATGTGTATTTTGCAGAGGCATTACCAGCCAATGAAATGACCTATAATTCTGTTGTTATCTGAACACAAGGGAACAGCAGTTGGAACACAGTAGATGGACTGAACCAGTATGAAAATAATTATATTTGTGTGGTTGTTTAGCCAAACCCTGAAGCCAGAGTGGGACTGTTATTTCTGACACCACTAAATTTGTTAAACTGGTTTTAAGAAAACTCAGGGTGCACTCATTGCACTGAGGTTGGGAGAAAAGCAGTCAAGGCAATTTTGGCTGAAGTGTTACCTACCCAGTATCTGTTAATTCCCTGAATCGATCTCTGACTAATGATAACATTATAACCCTGGAATTAATTTAGTAATTGATCCACATAACCTTAATTACAGTACAGGACAAAATAATGGAACTCTGATTGTACATGAGCTAGACTATAATCAGTGACACACTGCACTCGGAAAGAAAATCTTGTCAGAGGTAAACGATCTTTGTGGGCTGTGGATATTTAAAACTACAAGTTGACAAAAAACAAAGAAATAACCAATCTTGCCATTTCTGTAACTAATGGAAATCCAGTTTAAGAGGATTCTGGTGTGTGTGTGTGTATATAAGGAAATTCTGTTTCAGCATGATTTTAAATAATTTACTGGCTTCCTGATACAGTCACAGAGTCTATGACTGTCCGTTATCTGTGATAGCTTTTTAATCTATTGGCCAATTCCTCCTAGGTTTGTCAGGCAGTAGAAGCCTGAAGGCAATGAAGGAGTTCCTGCAAGTCCTCTGACATTCAGTAGTAGGAGAGGAGTGTACCTCTCTACATGGAGGGAAGGCAGGCAGAGTGCAGCCTGCCTTCTCACCACTGGAGAAAATGCAACTGGGTGTGCCCGTGGGTGTACCGGGCAGGCAGTTAGTATCTGCTGGGGCTTGGGTGTGAATATGGCTCCTGTATCAGGCTGTCTATCCAAAAAGGGAAGGTAGGAGTTGGGAGGAAGGAAAATGAGAAGCTTCAGATGGCACAGAGGAAAAGGAGAAAAATATGAATACTGTGGGAAAGAGGATGAGGGGAAGTGAGGCATGTGCTTGTAGCAAATGAAGCTTCATTAGTTCATGGACAAAGGACCATGCTTACTGAAATGTCCACTGCAAGCCCACAATTTTGAAAGATGACTTAAAAACGTGCTTACTGTTGATCTACTGTTGCATATAGAGAAGTCAGGAAGCTCTACCACTAATTGTGTACAGAGATCGTATGCCCAATCTTGAGCTGTGTACATCTGATGTCCACTCTTTCTAATACAAATTCATAAAAAAAAAAAAAATGTATTTCTGGGGGTTCATTTGTAAAAATTTGAATTGGTTGCTTAAGGGAAAGAAATTTGTAGAAGATAGATGACTGCTGACAGTATGGTACACAAAAATGTTGTTTTACCTGTTGTAGCTCTAGGAGATAAATGGGTAAGGCATTTAGACCTGCCCTGCTTCTGACCTCTTCAACTACTCATTTGAATATCCTACAGGGTAAAAAGCATCTGTCTGTCCTTTCTTCAACAGCTCTAGGAAGTATATGTGAAATGTGAACTACAGGTGCTGGAGGCAGTCTGAAAAATAGCCATGTATATTAAAGCACTCAGACCAGTTGAGAGCATGAAAAGCAGTGCAACAATATGTTAATCCCACTAAAAAAAATCAGTGTTATTAAATACTGCTTAATAGAACTCATAAAAGATTTTTTTGAGTCTATTTGCTCGTCATAAAATTAATGTCCAGAGAAAAGGAATTGCATAGAAAAAGAAATCCATTTGCAGAAAAGTTACTTTCTGTTTCCTGATTGCACAGTAAGTACAAAATTTGCATATGATTTGTATATTTAAAAATAATTTATATGTTCAAAGAATAGATAATATGCTGTATTTTGAAAGACTGGCAGTACTAACCTTGACAGGAGAGGTTACAATGACAGTGTTACTGTGTTGCTAGTAGCAACATCTGTGTAAAATGTGCTTTAATTGCGCTTGGGTTTTGAAGCTTATTGCTCTCACAGTACTTGCTGACATTTCATGAAAATGGGTTGAGATAATTAACACAGGCAGCCAGCTAGTCTCTGCGCCCCCCCCCCCCGTCCTAATGCCCTCTTCTCCAACTTGATATTTCTTGTCCCCTCTCATGAGGAGAGGGGTGACACCCTGCTGAAAGACAGCTAGCAGGGAGCAGTAGGAAACTCTGGGCTCAGTTAATCGTGTCTTCAAACACATAAGGCAGGTTCACTTAAATATCTTCATGAATTAACTTCAGTGTTTAATTCATGAGCTGCTTTGAAGATGGAAGCCCAGTGAATTCATATGGCTCTATCATTTCCTACTACATTTACAAAGTTATACATTGCTTAAGTTGTCATTTACTACAGAGTTCAGTCTGGTTCGTTGGTTGAGACTCTCCTGGTTTCTAGAAGCTTGACTGGAAAAAGGTTTTGTAAATCCTCTGTACTAGCAAATAGGTCTCATTTTAGCTGAAATCCATACTACTAATCACTTCTGCAAGACAGACAAAATACTTCATTACTGCTAGAACTAAGATGTTAGGTTAGGCTATTTTATGGTGCCCTGTTTCTGGGGGAAAAACATGATGGTAAACTCAAGCTACAGTGCTCTGCGTGATTTTTTTTTTGTGGTGTTGTTTTTTGGTTTATTTTTGTTTTTTTTTTTTAGTGGGATATTTGTGAGATTTAATCTTTAAACTTTGATCTGTTTAGTGTGCAAGTTTCAGCAATGCTGAATGAATCAATGTGCTTAATCAAATGCAAGGTTGAAACTTTGGACTCTTCCTGTTCTGTTCTCTGGACTGTATACATAAAAGTTGAAATACCTATGCACTTTGTATGTTTTGTGCATCTAATAATTGTGCTGGGATTGGGGAGGGAGGGGAGATAGCACTGTTGCCATAGGTCCAACAGTAACATCTCTCAGTTTAAGATCTCTTAGCTGAAGCCTGGAAAGAGCATTTTTTGACTGCAGTCCCCAAGGCTTGCAAATTAGATGCAAATTCAGAACTCACTTGTTATTTCACTTCATTGGTTTGCAGTTTGTTTATATCTTGCTTCTTACAGCCCCGTGCGTAGTCTGCATGTTATTTGTAAGCTTCCACAATTCTATTTTTGCATGGAAACCCAAGTGTTGGAGGGCCTAAATCCAGCTTTGTCTTGTTCCGTTATCTGGCTGAGCAGGATGGAGACCCATTACTGGGAATATATTTGCATGTGCACAATATGTTTCCCTCCGGCAGCTGGGCTCAGTCTGCCCAGTAGGTGCCCCTGGATCCCAATCTTCCCAGTTGCTGGCACCTGGACATGTGAGCCTGGGTGCCAGCAGCATGTATGGACCCCTTTGCACATACCGGCATGCATACACACATGTACTCCTTGTGGGTCCCTGCAACATCCAGCCTTGTACACACAGGTCAGTAGCTGCTCCTGGATGCTTGCTCTTCTCAGGTGCCGTAACCAAGAGACAGAAACATACACATAGATGTACATGTATGCAAATACATGCATGTCTACACAAATGTGGGCACACATGCACAAATGGGTCTCATGCCTAGAGACCCCCAAACTCCACGGTCTGTCTAGCAGCTGTCCAGGACTGCTCTGGAGTCCCTGATACCTTCACTCTTAGTCATGCACACATACATGCCTACTCCCCCTGCCCTGCCCCCAGGCCACTTCACCTACTCCCTGGCTGGTCTGCCTTGATCGTTGCAGCTGCTCACACGCTCATTTGCACAGCTGCACTAGGTCTGGTTTCTGGCACCATGGGCATGTGGGTCTCTGACCTCTCTTCCCACTCCAGTTGGTGCACTCCCCCCCACCTCCAGTGCACACAGAGTCCCTCACCCAGGAAAAAGTTAGAAATAGAGTCTAATAAGAAGAGGGGGACAGACTGTGCTGATCAGAGCCAGAGCATGGCCAGACAAGCGTACTGACTAGCCACATGTTTACACATGACCAGCCCCTTTCATCCCCCTGTCCATCCCATAAGTTGTGTCATGGAATCCCAAAATGTTCTTCCCCTGTGTCCCATAATGTGTCCCACACCCGTGGTCAATGCTTCCATCCAAAAGGTGATCTTCAGAGCTGCTGTGTTGATGCAGGGTGATAGGTTTCACGTGTGGGCAATGAGGCTGAGGCTCTGCTGGGACAGCCCTGGGAGGGGCCCAGACAGGGTGTTTGTTCCTTGGGAGTCCTTGGTTTGGGTTCCCACCTGCATTTGCACAGCCCTGTGTTCCTCTGGGCTTGTGGAGAGATGGGCCTTTGGTCTGGTGGCCCATGTGCTGGGCCTGTGAGCAGCTTGGGCAGGGTATTATTTGGGCTTCTGCTCCTGCCATTGTTGCTCTGAGCTCCTTTGTGGGTCTGTGGAGATGGTCTCTTTTTATCACATAACCTATCATTAAGTCTAACCTGAATGACGGCCAAATAATATCAGAAAAACAAAGCTTCTAACTATAATTTGGAAACCAATCTGCACTGCAAATACTGGCACGTATCTGGACTTTTCAATTGATTTTAAATATTTATTGGGCTACTAAAATTAAATGATACTAAGTATCAGTTCCCTCCATGCTGGATGTGTATTGATGCCTAACTTGAGATATCTTAAAATTGCTTGATCATTTTGGAAAATCTTTGCTCATATTCTCTATTCTCCCTCCCCATGCCTCACCCCCAGTAGCATTCATAGGATCAAAATGATGAATTAAAATTATCTAGAAGAGAATTCTTTTAGGAGTAGAATTATGATATAAAATAGGCATTCACTGTATCAAAATACATTTTTAAATAATAAATTGTGTATGATTTTCTTGTAAGGAAAGGGAAATGTAGCAAAACATTCATAAACATGGGCATCATCTGTTGTAATTTCTGCTATAAAAGACTGATCAATACTTCCTATATTTTGACTTCTAGGGATGAGATTTATCAATTTAATAGTTCTAGGATATTATTTTTTAATAAAATGTGATTATTTATAATATATTGCTTTAGCAGTAATTTTGGTCCTGGCGAATTTCCATTTGCAGCAGGTAGCAAATTGGTTTCACGTTTCCGAAATGGGTCTGTGTTTTGCCTTCTGTGTGGCAGATAAAATATTGGATATGTTAGCTCTTTTTTTAGGTGCATGAGATAAGAGTAAGATTAATAGGATTCCTTCATGCAAAACTGCAAAAATAGTAATGAAAAATTAGTGGAAACTATAACTAGGAACTGGACAAGTAAATTTACTTAGACTGTGTAAAGAGCTTTCAATTTGCTTCTTAATTTGTGTAATGGGGATGTAGAGTGCCTTGTTACTTTTCTACATAGTATAGTGCTGTTCACTAAAGGTAAAGGGGGAGGTTAGAGAATATTATTCTAATTGTTATTATTTATGTGGTTGTTGGTAGTGAGACTTGTAGTATAAGGATGAGGCTGATTCAAACGACTATGAAGAGTTCACAGCTCTGCAGTTTTGTTTGTTCTTTTCTGATGCAAGTTGGATGAATATGGATATATGGGATGGAGCATATTGATGAAGAATACTATAGGTTCATATGATTTGCAAATGTCAAAAACTATTATTAGATATTTCTTTTCTAATTCTTGTGTTCTTTTACCACAGCTCTTTAAATTTACAACTTGTACTCATTAAGGTAGACTTAAATCTAATTTTTTTCCACCCGATATGTAACCAGTTAAGTCTCCGACACCACCACAAAACCAAGTGCATGTACAGCCAGAAATGGATCATGCACCAATATTGTTCAGTAATAAAATTCTTTAATGCTTATTGCCATTATTCTCTAAAAAATGCATTTTCCACACATGCAATACAGGACCAATTCTTTTATTTTGTTCAGTGTAAAAATAGCAGTTGTTAGAAAGTAGTCCAAATTTTTAATTAAAATGTACATGTTGTATCTTTCTCTGTTCATAGGGGGGAGGAAAAACTTAATTTCCCTATTGATGTTTTTGTTGCTATATTACTTAAGGAAATGAGCAGAGATATAAAAGCCTGTGTATAGTTCTTGAAGGCATAAATGTGATGATCAAAAACTGTGTGGAGAAACAATTCTAAATGAACTTGAAATTCAAGTTCTTGGAAAACAAAAGCACCCTGAAAACTTAGTATCACTCTGAAAAAAGCAATTAATTACTGAACTGTTGAAAAATCAGCTTTATTTTAATAGAAATTGTGGATATGGTCCACAATTGAGAAGAGCTATTTGAAACAGAATAGATACATTTTGTTTTAAAGCTGCCAAAATTATAGTAGATACTAGTGTTAGTCATCAGTTTAATGGCTAAAATGCCATCATGAAGTCCATGAAAGGTGGTGTGAGTTCCCTTTGCCACGTGTATCACCAGTTGGAGCTGTGGCAGGATAAAATGGATTTCCTGCAGGTATCTGAAGCTGGAGAGTTTGTACAGATGCCCTTGGGAGTGTTGTGTGTTGGCCAGGTCAGTAACTTGGTCTTTCAATTTACACTTCTGAGTAGCTATTATTCATAAGTGAAAAGCATTCACAAGGCTCCCTGCATCCATTTGTTTATCTGCAGGCTAGAGGTGGCAGTGTTCTGCCTGAATTGTGTGTGATCAGCAATTATCTTACCGTGATGTATGATAAGGGGTTATCAATGAAATGAAAGTAAACCAGGTCAATAATCTATAAAAGGCAAACTTATTGCAATCACTTTAAAAGCTGGATAATTAGTTTAAAGAAAAAAAAAATCAAGTCCTTGTTGTATGAACACCTTCAATAACTGCTCTCTTTGGAGTTTTTATTGTCTGTTTGATAAATAGTAAATATTGAACAGGGCAAGTTACACATCTGTGAGACACTCAAATGCAAAAAGTATTTAAGTGAAGCTAAATACTGTAGGTTATGATGTGAGCATAAATTGACAGGAGAGGATAAATACCCCATACAGATCAGAATTGTGTTTCACTGCTTGTGCATGTTATGAGAAGACCAGTGGACTTTTGGACTGGTGTGAGTTCTTCTCCCTGCTCTGCTAAGAGTCAGAAAGGGTCCCCCCATCCCTGCTAAATGCCAGGATGCTGCTTTCTCTGTTCCCATAATTCCTAATACGCTAGTGTATATACACCCCTCCCACCCACCCCCCAACACACACACACTGCAGGCATGGCAGGCCATAAGCAGATCAATATACACAGGCGAACATCACCTCTAGCTGTTCAGGCACCACATACTGACGAACAGCACTCATGTAAGCATGAGCTGTACATGGCCCAATCCTGTTCTTACTGGCTAAACAGGCTCAAACTCACATGTAGAGGTCTCTCTGGTAGCTCTCCCTTGACCTATGTTCATACCCGTATCCAGTTGCAGACCTATAATCTCTCCAGTCTTCATTTCCTTGCTGGCTAGTCAGGCTTGAAATTTGCTAGTGTCTCACGTGTGGATGCACACATAGAGTAGACAACAAACTCATGAAGAAAGAAAGTTTGGAACAGAGTTTAATAAGAAGATAGGATGAACTGCCGTGGTCAGGTGCTGGGCTTGCACCTGCTTGCATGCAACCGGCTGCTTTCATCCCCCCTTCTCTCCTTTTTGCTGTGCACGCTACTTCTGATCCACCTTGATCCCTCTCTTTTTCATCCTTATCTCCTCTCAAATAAACAACCTGCCCCCAATTTTTTTCCCTTTAGGGCCAATGTTGCTATATTCATTCCTCATTTTGGCATTTCTGGTGTTACCTAAAGTAATCTCAAACGCGTTGTGGTCTTGAGATGTTTACCAAAGTTCTGTTGGCTTAGTAAGACTCTGCTCCCAAAAAGATTTCCAGTGCTCCCTGTTCAGCTGTCCATGAAGCGTGTCTATTTTTCCCATAACTCCCCCTTGAACTGTTTGTGAAACCCAGCTGTTCTTCACGGCATTACATGTAATTTTTATTAATTTCTTGCTCTGGCCTTTCTTGTGTCCAGCAGATTCTCATGTGTTGTTCAGGAGTTTCTCTCACCCTCCTCAGTTAGCTTAACCTCACTTCAGGGCCCAGTTACCTGCCCACATGCCTTAACATTACACTTGTTCTCTTCTGTTCCAGAAAATATGAGTCGTAGCCTCCTTGGGCTGAGTTTCACCTGGTTTTCAGTCCAGCTAGCTGGAGTAGCCTGTGCTTAGGCTCAGGGAGACACTCAGGCTCTCATTGAACCAAGCAATTTTAAGTTTCTTCTAATTTTTTTTTTTTATATTGAGCGGTTGTAATATCAAGCATCTGTACAAAAAAACATCATCTCACTCCTCTGCTTAACTACTGCATGCGAATACATGTGAACTGGAAGTCTGACTTACTGCACGGGTGGGGTAGGAGGTCTGCCTGTCTAGAAATAAAGAATCAGGAAAACATAGCTGTAGACGGCAGTTACTATGAATCGGTAGGAGACTGATCCCTTCTCTTGTTCACAAGCAGGCACGAACATAAACTTTCCCTGTAAGTCATCATCCTTGTTGTCAACACTCATTAATTCCTGAGAAAGAACAGAAAATTGATTAATGTTAGAGGAGACCAGCAATGCTGCTAAATGTTCCAGATATTTCTGTAATTTTAACTTTGCACGGGGAAAAATTGTCTGACTTCACTTGTCTACTTCTTGATTTGGATAAATTAAAATGAAAGTATTACAAAATAGCTACTTGTTAGTCCTTCAGCAATTTTATAGTATATTGTCAGTAAACAAAGGAAAACCAGAAAATCTAGGAAGTTGTGACAGATCATTGCTACTCTCTCTTCATGCAACATCAGCTGGAATTGGGGAATTTCTGAAGAAATACTAGAGACAGGCCTCTCTGGATTTCACATCACTCAGTAACTGGCAGATAATGTGACACTACTAAGAAAGATTTGAGCTCCTTAACTTTATCACAAAATAGTGCCACCCATATAATCCAGACAGAATAGCTCTTTCTATGACATAACCCAGACCATTCCTAATGAGTACCTGGCCTTTCTGGTATATGATGATCAGCATTGTCATACAGACAGAAAACACTGAAAACTTAAATAAGAGTATCTCATTCTTTCATGTAACTCCAAGCTAATCCTCTCAAGTAATGATTGTTTGTTGCCGCTTGCCTAGGCTGTATTTGATTTGATGCTTTTAACTGAATGTGATATTTTCCCCAGTGTTCCTCATGCCTTTTGTTCTCCCATACATTCTCATTCAGTTCTATAACCATTTGTCTCCCTCCTCAGAAGACACATCCATAGTTCACTTATAAATTCATTTAACTGTTGGGTGAATGACACAATGAGCTTTATATTTCCTAGTTGCTTCAATTATGGTCTTGGATATATTCTTGGTACTTTGTTCTCTAATTTGTACTGCTTTATATTTTACTGTTTTTTCTTGTTTCCATGTTTTAATCAATGTGTGATGTAACTTACCACTAAGTGAAAAGGAAGTGTACTGTAGTTGAAGAATATGAATGGCAGAACAATATTCTATTAATTTAGTACAGTGTTTCTTGCACTGTAGTTGGTAGAAAATCAGTAAGTTACTGAGTTCACAAGGCAGCTAGTCAACCATGATATGCAAAACTTATTATAAAGTTCATTATTAGAGCTATGAACCCAGAAAGAGTAATATGGTACTTAACAGTGGGGTTCTCATTAGAACTGAAGCTAATAATTTGTTTAGCTCAGTATTAACTGACCTCAGCAATGATCCACTAGCCAAGAGCCCCCCTGAGAGGAGTGACAATTGCAGTCTTCCACATTCATAGTGTTTATCGCTTTTTTTTTTTTGAGAACTTAAATAGGAAAATTTGAGTAAATTTTAGTAATATTGATAATTCACAATAGCAGAAAGGAAATTGAAATGTTAAATTCTGCCAATGTGAAGATCAAGCTTATTTATTGTTAGTCACAATGCCTGATTTTAGGAGCTGTGGATTATATTAACAAAACTTGAAAACTTGGTTGCTGATAATATGTGTAGGTACAAGTGTAAAAAGGTTAAACATCAAAACCTGAGAGCTGAAAGGTTCTTTCACAGTTCTGCTTTGATCCTTGGAAGTGCAATAGTGGAATTGGTGTTTGACTTGCTTAAGAGTTCACAGCCCTTTTTTACAGGACAGTGAAAGCGCTCTGGGTGCCTCACCCTTGCATTCAAAATATATGGGCAAAAGGGAATATACCACAGATACACTTACAGCTGAGAATTTTTACTACTAGCCTAATTACAATTGTAATCAAACCTACATACAAACCCCAATTATTATTACTCTATTTGCAATAATAATACTTGTAGTCCAAAATAATACAGAAAAGCCTCATTAATACTACCTTTGAAATGGTTACACAAGAACTTACTAACACATATGCCTGTTCCTTGGTGTTATGCCCGCTCTTCCCATGTCCCTCTGTGCCCTGACATTGAGAGTTTCAGGCTTGCTGGAGCAGAGTGGTGGTGAGGTACTGCAGCACATCATCAGCACCTGGGAAAGGTTTGATGCTGGTGGTGAGAGCCACTTATTCCTCAGTCTGAGGGTCTGTGAGGGGTTATATTTATAATGGAGGGATGACATTTGAATCTCCTGAAAGGTTTCTGAATGATCCGTTTTGAAAACTTCTGGGTCTAAGCATCCATGTGAAAGGAAAAGCATTTAAAAAGTCTGGAAGGACTGTGAGATGGTAACGCCTGCGGCACTTGCGGGTTGTGCGTATATTCCCTAGTCTTTAAAAGCTTATGTGGTTGTTGAGCACTTGTTCCTGTCATACTTGCTGACAGGGAGTATGTTTGTTGAAACTAATTATTTGGGGTTGGCCTTACAAAACCAAGCTTTCACATTTAGGGCCAATATTGGCTCTTATTTATGAGATAAAAAGTTCGTATGTTTTACTAGTTGTAGAAGAGTGAAAATGAACTCTCAAATCATTGTATAACATCTTAATTAGGAGTTTGAAAAGAGTTTTCATAATTATGAAATTTCTGGGAAATTTCACTTTAAACTTGAACCAGCTCTGAGTCTCTTAATGCTGTTTTAGTGAGTCTAAACACTTGAGTTATAAGAACTCTGAAAAGGTTATTCAAAGAAGGAAACAGCTTTTCTCTTTTTTTGTTTCTTCCTTTCCCTCTCATGTTTATTCTTCAAATTAAGACTGTCCTCTTTAGTCCTGTTGGTGGTAGTCCATTGAAAATTTGAAAGTAGGACACAGAGAGAGGTGTTTTACACTTTAAAGTAGCTTCTTTGGGCCTTAGGTATTGCAGAGGTCATCACACCTGATGATTTTAATTGTAAGGTTTGCCATACACTGTAAATCTAGCTTTTTTCTAAACCCCTGGCTTCTCAAATAAAGGATCAGACAAATCTTAGGTTTCATTTGAAAAGAGCATTCTTCTGATGACTGTAGTTGAGGAGAAAAGTTTGAAAATATGTTCTGTGCTGGTAGAACTGTAAAGACAGTCTGAGAAGAAAAAGCCTTCACTCCTCCCCTTTCTGAAAAACGTGGTCTCTGACCAAGGAGGCTGTACAACATTCCTGGTTTGGGATTTCCTTACTGTGCTATCTGCGGAAGCTTATACTGCTGCTATCCCTTTTATATAACTAGTGGGTGAAATGTCTTCATACTTGGAAAGTATTAGCTTTCTGCATTTGTGTATTTCCTTTCATCTTAGGACTGCAATTGTATTAAAATATTGAAAACAAACCTACCTTTCAAAATATGCCTAAGTATTTCCTTTTTTATTAGCAATGAATACTAGCGCTTTATATATCTGTGTTTTTAAGTAATTCTATGCCAGCTTTAAATGTCTGTTTTTAATACTAATGAAGACCAGATGAATTTACCCTGCAACTCCTGCATTAGTAGCAGTATCTGTGGAGTTGGATTGTGCCACGCTGTTGTAGGATACAAATGAAAAGTTCACTTTTCCATGCCCATGACTTTTATCAAATGTTAATTGCTACTCTACATATATATTTTTGACAAGGTCCAAATCAGTCAAAATCTTGGAGTATATCTGCCTGCACCTTTTCTTTAAAATAAATTCACTGAAAATACCAAAAGGCTTCCAACTGAGGTTTAATAAAACAACAACTAGAGCAAGGTGTAGCTTTTCAACCAAATCAAAATTCAACTTGTGACAGCTGGAAACAAAAGGAACTGGAATCAGTGTCTCCCTACTCATCCTGCCCTTGTGGAGCAGGGTTTTTTTTCCCCCATGGCCTTGCTCTCCAAGTGATTTCCCATTACAG
This sequence comes from Nipponia nippon, assembly GCF_047370975.1. NCBI lineage: Eukaryota > Metazoa > Chordata > Aves > Pelecaniformes > Threskiornithidae > Nipponia > Nipponia nippon. The sequence continues at coordinate 85,438,963 of NW_028262290.1, read as the reverse complement.
TCTCAGTTGCAGCAAACTTCACACATCCACCTCTAGATCCTTAGGAGAATCACTTTGCCACCTCTGAAAACTTGGCGGTACATCTGCTCGCTGTATCTTCTCAGGAGTCTCCCAGCATGCGCCCTTTCTGCAAGTTCCTTCTGTGTTGTGTCGCTGTTTCTGCCTGTCTTATCTTGCACTCCAGAAAGCTTTCCCCAGTTGAGCATCCTCACTTGCTCTCAAGGCCACCTCTCTGCCCATCCAGCAGGTCCCTCCTAACACAACACATAAGCTCAGCAATTCTTGTGCACATGCATCCTTTCAAACAAAACTGAATGTGCACTAGATTATGAACAACCAGAAAAAAAGCTACTCTCCGCAACATGCCACATAGACAACAGACAAGCAAATCCAAAGACTTGTTCATCATCACTCCCAGAAGCTCCTGAAGTGTTTTCTATCAGTTTACATTGTAACAACTTTACCTTTAAGTGATTTGGCATTGCTTGCCCTTTCTGGCAAGTCTGTCATGCAGGAAGTGTGGAGTTATATTGCACACCAACATCCTTTTGGACAAGATGAAATGCTGAGGGAAACATCAGGCAATACTGTTATAGGAGAAAGTGTTTAGGTTAACATTTTTCTAAGTGTTTATTAGATAGACCAGCTTTCTTGCAGTTTTTCTTCCCCGAAATGAAGATGGTAAATGCTTTGGCCTCATAGGACACTGCATATATTTTGTTCTACAAAACTAATTTTACTGATATAAGTACATCCTCCATTTATTTATATATATATAAAAATATATATATAAAGAACACTTGGGAATAGGGTTAATTATGCCTGCTGGCAGGCATTGGCAAATGTCTGACAAACATATGAAAATACATGTGCATGTTTTTGTTGTGCTCAATTTTAACAATAAGTACAGTCTGTATTCTGATGTTTTATGGCCTGCCATTTTCTTTTCACTGCAGATTAAGTGTGGTGTCATAACTCGCTGAAACCATGCTACACAGAATATAAATATTCAAGGTAGAACATGTTTTAACAATAGTTTCATTGTAAAAACCTCCATGTTCTGTGAAAATAAAGTTATGATTTTAGGCCATGATCAGAGTTCAGTCCTTTCCTTCAGAAGAGAATATGGTAACTGGCAAGATTTTCTAGTCTGTCTCTATTAAAGTTTCTTGTTTGTTTCTGAATTTCCTTATATCCCACCTGCATGTTGGAACAGGGAAAATATATTTACAAGTTGTTAGGCTCTCAACCTAAGATGCATTAGATACTGTGTATCTTGTATGTATTTGAGACAAATGTGGTCCCCAGGACAACCTAGGCCTTTCCATTAGTAAGGTTTAGACCTTTGCTAATTAGCTGGGGTGGAAGGCGGTGTTGGAAAGGCAGTGAGGACAGAGTTGTGCAGGGTATCTCCAGCTGCCCTAGCACTTTCTTTGCCAATTGTAAAACTGCCATTGAGCAGCAGTACAGCTGGGCCATAGGAGATTAACCTACTTCTTATCTAGGGGCATTACTATAAGCAAAGCTAGTTAGTGTGGTCATATAACAAACGCTACTATCCATATGAATGCTCTGATTTTGCTACTGCCATTGCAACATTAGCAAAGCAAAAATGAGATATTTGCTTAAACAGACTGACCCAGCCAGTGAGACAAAGACCCAGGATACCACATGCAAACTGGTGACTCTCCAGTGACCAGCACTAAAGCAAAACTTTCTTTCTAAGAGGTGTCCTATCCCCATACTCATATTCTAAGCGCTGCTTAAATTTAGCAGGTTTGATGAGGTCAAAGATCCAAAGATCCAAGGTAGGAACAGGTATACTTTGCTCATAGTTGTTAATATAAGAGTTACTACAGGAATGCAAAAAAAAAAAAAAAACCCAAAACCCAAACAAACAAAAAAACCCACCCCAAACCTGAAAGGTAATTAGTCTTTATTGATATAGGTGATTTGGTTTATGTTTTTTTGAGGTTAACGACATAAACCTTTAGATGCAGTTTTTTAATGCTTAGCTCAGCTCCAAATCCAGTAGACTGAATAAAAACTTTGGTGAAATGTGATTGTATTAAATAAGCTTTAAAGTGCTGCTGCTGCATATTGTTTGTAATGTTTAGAGTTATTTGCAAAAATGCATGCAGAGAAGATAAGAACTTGGAAATCCAGTCAGGCATGCGATTGCATGAGAAAAATGAGTGCATAATTGGAGATTTAATTTGTGCAAAATTCTATTATGCGTTAATATTTTGTGTTTCTACTTTCTAGATGGCCAGCTAGAGTTATACTAAAGTACTTGCATTCTCAGATGTCCTGACTGTGATTATTGCATGGAGACTGTATAATAAATTAACTATGTAGGTGTACATATAATTGAGGGTCTGAATGTCAAGCTATACAGAGCTGATTAAGACCTTTCTTAGGCCATGACAGAATGTGGGTTTCTTGAGTTTCAAAGACGTGAAACTAAATTCCCTTGATAAGTAAAGAACTTCTTTTGCAAGTAATTCTTTTTTCTTCTTGAAGATAGGAATTGTAACTGGAGAGTTAACTGGGTCTCGCTACTATGGTAATCCCACCCTTTGGGATGCCCCTAGTCAAATTACATAAAGAATTGCTGATAAATATTGTCAGGAGCAGAACAGAATCAGCACAGCAATATGGCATTAAAGAAGTACCACCAATTGGATGCGTATATAGACTTTGTTGCATTGTGAACAGTAAGATCTTGCAGAATAGAGATTAAAAGCTTGGTGTTCTTAAATTCTGAGATGAGGTAATGTCTTTTACTCTGTCCTATTATTCAATCTTAATTTGCAGTGTCAAATCCAGTTTAGAAAAGCAAAAATATTCCAAGACTATGTTAAACCCTGATATTTTACACTACTGTAACAGGATAGTGTACAGAGGCATGAAATTCAAGCCACACTCTGCAAGCCTCTGGCTGTAAATGTGTGGTATACCTATTATGGCTGTCCACCCTTGAGGAACTCCAGCCATGGATTATTTTTATTTTAGGGTTCAGTGACAGAAAATTAGCAAATTTTTATTTTCAACGATTCCTTCGTTGTCACAACTTCTGAGTTACTCAATATAATTAATGCAATCTTTAGTTTGGATGAATGCTAAAAATTTATAGGGTCATGATTTTATTTAAAGTACCATGCAGCTAATATACAGCCCCATGTTTTAGTAACAGACAAATTTGCATGTTGTACTTCAGTTTAATAAGGAGTTAATGTATAAAAAATATTATTCAAATGTACAAAAACACTCTCAAAATAATTTCTTTTGCTTTCTAAAAACTGTACAGTATGTTTTTGTTTCTCAGGCTTTAAAAAAAAAAACTGAGATTTTTTTTTATTGGGGGAGGGGCATGAATTCAATTTTAAAGAGAGTGTCTACTTTTGGGTGAGAATAGTTGAGACAAGTGGAGGCTGATGTTCAGGTCCCACTGATCTTCAAAAAAACTTCCCAGAATGGTAGTATAAATTTACATTGAGGTATTTGATTATCAAAATCTTTCAAATACTTCTATTTCTGTGACATTGGAATATCATTTTAAGACTGGATTATGGCAGAAGAGCGTGAAGTTTTACACTTAAGTTCAGTGTGACACTTCTGCCTATGTGTTGGACATGGAAGTCAAGAGTCTTCTGGAATAATGAACTATGTTATTCTCATTGTTACAGGCAATATAAGTATGGAGTTGTTGGCATTCTTCCCTGTTTGTGGTGTGTGTGTGTGTGTGTGTTTTTTTTTTTTTTGTCTTGGGTGTTTTTTGTTGTTTTGTTTTGGTTTTTTTTCACTTCCATGTTTTTTCTGTAGATGAATTTCTGTCTCTATGCTTTCAGTCTTGCTTAACTGTAGTGTTCAAGACAGAGTTGTTGGGTGCCAAAGTCAGCTCAGGCTGGGTCACTACTGTGCTTGCCCAGTTTTTCCTGAGACCCACCCTTGGTTGGGTCAGGTGGTTCCTGCTATAGTAGGTCCTATAACACACACTTCAAATCAAGGGTTATTTTCCCCTTAGGTTAAATCTCCTTGAGGTACATGTTAGATTTCTTCATCCTCCTGCATTGCACACCAAGTGCACCCAGGTCCTGCAGCGAAAGCGATTCCATGAATGTGTTTGTCTTTTCCAGAGGGAGGAGCAACCCACTAACAACCCAGTTCGTTCTATATGTGGGCTACAGAGACCATATCTTTTTTACAGAATCCATAGGGCTGTGTTTGGGCAGGGCCAGATCAGTTAGCAGATCCTCTAGTGTTAACAAGCCAAGTGGCTTCTGCCAAATTTTCTGAGGATACAATTTACTTCAAGATTTCCCAGGCAGGCAAACACAGTTAGCTTGGACATAATTTTGCTATGCTCCTTTGAATCTGGAGACAGATCATATGGTCGTTTACAGTGCTTATCTCTGTTCAGATGCATCTTCCTTGTGATTCCTCCTGGGTATTGCAATTGTTAGCTTAACCTTGTAGAAAGAACAAGTCCACGAAGAAAGAACTTCTCTTTTTTTTTTTTTTTTTTTTTTTTTTTTTAAGCAGTTAAGAGGTCTATTTGTTGCTGATGTAGATTTCAAGGCTGAATGAAGTGAATGGGAACATGTACAGCCCTGTGTCTTCTGCCTTGGCACGTGACCCAGAGCACATATGTTTTACTGTTTGACTACAGTCTTCTAAATCCCTCTGATAAACCTCAACTTTAATTTACAATTTCTAAAACTCAAATTTTAAAATATATGTGGTTTGGGTTTTTTTTTTTGTTTGGTTGTTGTTTTTTGTTTTGCTTTGTTTTGTTTTGTTTTGTTTCGGTTTTTTTTTTCACATTTAAGTTTTTGACTGCCACCTTTGATTCTGGTAAACTTTTTTAATAGTTCTGAGGAAACATCCAGGCATTCTTTTAATTGAAGGGTGTTTCTCCAGACAGGGGACTCGACAAAAAACTTTTTCATTCATGTGTTTTAACCACAAAATAGATACTCAGTATCTTAAATCTTACTACTGCTGCTCTACAGATGTGGGGGATTCTTTGCATATGCCCAGTACAAGTTGGATTCTTCAGTTTACCTATTTCAGCAAAAGTCTTCACAAGAATCTGATCCAGGTAGAATGGAGAAGTTGTTCAAGGCAGCTTGATAAGTTTTCTTGCATGTCTTGAAGCACAGGAAGAGCTATGCTTGTAGGTGTAGCAGTTTCTGGGGACTTGAACACCCAGCTGTATTATTGCATACCAGTTTTTAATTTATCAGGGAGTGTGTAGAGACTGATTTCTGCTGGAATTCCGCCACGAAACAGAATTTCTACTTTCTGTCATCTTTCAGCAATATCCAGTAGGTGGCACAAGTACACAAGGAATTTGTATAATCCTTTTCTTATCGGAGTTCTTTTATGTTTGATTCATTTCAAGGATTGTAATTCAAATTTAGTCCAGATCATTAAAGTGCCCCCACTCCTTTATGCGTATGCATCTCAAAATTTTATCTTAATTAGGTGCCTGTGTCTCTGTTAGTTTTCTTTTTATGCTCTTCTGCTACTTGTTTCTTACTCGTTGGATTCTGTGATAGACTGTAGAGAGAAAACCAAAATATTTTCTGTCTATATTCATAAGGGACTTGTCAGTAAGTCCCTTGGGATCAGTGGCAGGTAATCCTCTCTCTCATGTTGCCGTATACTAGGATCATAAAGTAAACAAATGGTTTTTTTTTTTGTCTAAGAAGATAATTGTCTTTCATGAGGAATCAGAAGTTTTATCTTAACTCTCCATTCTACATCTTTTTTACAGATCACTTGGTAATTTATTTTAAAATCATTTAGCTTTTCACTTTCTTTACTATGCTGTGAAACTTACTACTACAATTTTCAGGTTACAGTTCCTGTTTTGTATGATAGCAGGAATGTATTCCTTTTTAGCACATAACAAACTGCTGTCCTTAATCAGAGCAAAACATGAAGTTTCATCCATGTGTAAGTCACATGTGATGCTGATTTGAGATTTTAAGAATGGTGGGGAGGCTTTCACTGCCACTTTTACTGTCATTTGATCTCTCATAGCGAAATGTCTACATGTTGAATACTTACTTTTTCTCATTGTCTTTCTTACTAGTTTCCCTGACAAAACTAAAGTATTTAGTTTTCTACTAAAACACAAGGAAGTACACAGGGAAGAATTGGGTTATAATTTTTATTTTATGTGGAGGTGAGCACAGACACAACACATTAATTACAAGGAACAGAAAAAGGCTGTAGTGTCTTATTGCAGATACACAGTCAAGGCATATCGGCTGTTTACTGATTTCATATGTATCTGTTATTCGTATAATTATCTGTATTTCTCTGATTACTAAAATAAGAAAAAAATAATTCTTCTCTTAGTAGTATGTAACTAATAAAACTTGAGAGTCTCTAACAAAATACACTGGAAAAAAAACCAGCATGTTTTTACATTAGCGTGTCTCTACAATGTAAATGCATCGTATTTACACTGTATTTACACTCTGCAGGTCTACTTGCTTCAGAAGCTTCTTTGTCTCTGGGTATATTAATACATCTCATTCTTCATGCCAAGAGATGTTTAGATATGGTAGCTATATATCATCATTTTTGATAAGGAAAGAGAGCTAATCTAGTTGTAAGGAAACGAGTCATTATGTGAGAAAATAAATGGAAGAAGGTCACTGAGGAGCTATCATGGAGCTAGTCTTTAAACCTTTCTGCAGAAACTTTTTATCAGATAGGTCGCTTCAGAGGTGAAGCTGTATATGCGATTTGTGCTGCCCTCCTTGAGTAGCAAAGGCATGAGGACTACTCGGTTTAATCACAGCTTCAGGCTTGTAAAAATGTGTTGCCAAAACAGAACCCAATCTCAAGTATCATGTTGCTTCTCTTGTAAAAATGTGAAGACAGCTATCATACTGTTTTTAATTTACTCCCTTGGCCTGTAACTATGATAGTTCCTGTAACACTGTGTCAGTAATGCTTTCCTTCAGAATACGAATGCAAGCAACCACTGTGGCAATGGCAGCTGCTCCTGCTACATTTTCCTTTCTTTTCTTTACTTGCATCTGAATGTCAAGTGATAGTTCCTTAGACAAGCATATCTGAAATGTTATGTATGTTTTAACTTGGATTACTCCTCCTTTAATAATTACAAAACATGGCGGGGGGAGGTTCTGAGTATGATAAGTTTTAGAAATGAATGCAATGCCTTTTTTTTCCCCTTTTTTTTCCCCTTTTTTTTTCCCCTTTTTTTTCCCCTTTTTTTTCCCCTTTTTTTTCCCCTTTTTTTCCCCTTTTTTTCCCCTTTTTTTTCCCCTTTTTTTTCCCCTTTTTTTCCCCTTTTTTTCCCCTTTTTTTTCCCCTTTTTTTTCCCCTTTTTTTCCCCTTTTTTTTCCCCTTTTTTTTCCCCTTTTTTTCCCCTTTTTTTTCCCCTTTTTTTTCCCCTTTTTTTTCCCCTTTTTTTCCCCTTTTTTTCCTTTTTTTCCTTTTTTTCCTTTTTTTCCTTTTTTTCCTTTTTTTCCTTTTTTTCCTTTTTTTCCTTTTTTTCCTTTTTTCCTTTTTTCCTTTTTTCCTTTTTTCCCTCCTTTTTTCCCTCCTTTTTTCCCTCCTTTTTTCCCTCCTTTTTTCCCTCCTTTTTTCCCTCCTTTTTTCCCTCCTTTTTTCCCTCCTTTTTTCCCTCCTTTTTTCCCTCCTTTTTTCCCTCCTTTTTTTTTTCCTTTTTGTGGTAAGCAACGTAGCTCTTTAAGTAAGAAGAAACTACCTCCAGGTAGTCTAAGAACCACATTAACAGATCCTAACCTTCAACTTTGTTTCCTTGTTACTTTTGCTTTTAAATAAAAAACAGTTACAGAATTGACTATAATAGGTTTTCCGCATAATTTGTATTTGCCTTAAATTTATAACAAAATTGCAATTAAAATAAGAAAAGACAGTCAGGTGATCTGTGCATTAGCAGTTATAAACCTCAGTTTCACAAAAATGAAACAATATAGTAGCATCTAATAATTTTAATTTCTTCCATGATGCTTGCTAGAACAATGAAATTAGTTCATAACTTGTCTAGTCAAATAATACCAAAAAAGAAACACCTCTATACCCAGAAACTTTTTTATTGGGGATCTAAAATACACTTACTTGAAAAAGAAAAAATTCAGAACCTAAGATGTGGTGCAACATAAATCAATGTTTTGATTTAAGATGTTTTCTACACTCAAAGATAAAAACCCGATCAAAGAGAAGTTCAGTAAACTAAATCTTGTTATACTGATCACTTTCATAACAAATGCATGTCAAATTGCTAGGTGGTTATTTAAATATATTTCATAATCATTTTTTATGCACTTTTTGCAATGGCTCCCAAAATTACTTGGTGTTTGCCAAGAGAATGTGAAAGAAAAACACAGCCATTATCCATCCTCATCAGTCTTTCAGGAATTAGGTAGTTGCTTGCCTTTTTTTACAGACTCCAAGAAAGTGTTTTTACCAGTCACTAACAAATTTTCCAGCTAAAGCTTTTCCTGACACAAGGATTAATTACTGCTAACTTACTTGTTAACTTTTCCAAAATTTCTCTTCACAATGGTATTAAGCGTTAGATTGACAGTTTCCCCTGTCATACAACATAACGCTCCACCTGGCAGTGCAGATGAACAAATCTTTGGCAGTTTTCCAACAAGTCTTATTGCAGCCCTCCACCTCTATTTTTTTTTTTTTTTTTTTTTTTAAATTATGAGATTAGGAACATTTCAAATCTTCATTTTTCATCCCTTCTGTTTGTGTGTCCTTTTGTTTGTGTGAGTTTCTGTAACTCATCGCTCTCCTGGATAGTCACTGTCAGAAAATATCAGTGTAGTCCTAGGCAACTGGGGATTTTTGCAGGGGGTCTTTTGCATGTCATCTTACAGATAGGGGCTAAATCCAACTTAAATAGTAAAAGGTAAATATTAAGAAATACCAACCAAATTTCTACAGATAGTAGCATTTCATCTTAATCTAATGTGTACCTGAACTCTATGTTGTATGTAAATAGAGGATTTTGAAGATGAAATGTTTAGTAATCAGTAGGACAATCTGATTTACCACCTTCATTTGTATCCAAGGAAATGCCTGTCAAATACAATATTTTTGGTTTTTACTGAATTTTCTCAACTACCTTTTCAAAGCGATAATGGATAAAACGAGTGAGTTCTCTCAAGAATTGTCAGTGTGCTGACAAAATTTATGTTAATATTTCAGTTTTCATTAATTTATGATGCCCTTGTTGCTGTACAGACAAAATAGCTCAGGTCAGTGTTAGCACAGGATTATGGAGTGCAGAAGTCTTTTGCCCTTCCCTTTCCCTGGTGCCCAGCACTAGGAATTGCCCTAGGAACTGTCCAGTGACTGAGAAGCCCTCCTGTAGTGCTGGAATGCTGCTGGCCAGGCATGACAGGAGGATGGTGGAAGCACCATCCTCTCCCACCAGTTGTGGCTTTCAGTGGCCACTCCGGTGTATCGGTTTCCTTCAACATAATGGCAGAGGCTTCAACCAGTGTCAGGTTTTTACTAGCATCCTGACTCTGAACTAAAATAGGAGAAGAAATGGGTTAAAAATAATCAGTTAGATGGAAGAGATTTATTGTAGCCAAATTAAATCCTTGCTAATGTAAAATAGTTTTCTAGCAGATGAAGCACTGGTTATCACTTTCTTATTGAATGTGAGCTTAGTAAAAATGCCAAGAAAAACTCATTGTATAACGTGGCAATTCCATAATGCACTTCTAAAAATCCTTTCCGTAAATAAGACTGAAAGGATTTAAAAAAAAAAAAAAATTGAGGTGATTTCTTCTAGAAGTTTTATAGATTTTAGAGTAGGCTTTCATTCCTTCAAGTGATGATAAAATAAAGATAGGGTTTGTTGGTTTTCTTTCTTTTACCCAAAGCTGATATAGCATGTGTCATAGACATGAGTGACTTTCCATCTCTTCCCATCACTCATAAGAGGAAATTATTATAGACTAACAATACGCTGAGACAAAATTACCATGTTTAGGTTGAAATCCAGCCCACTAGTTTTTCTTCTTTCTGATTGTGAAGTGGCTGAAATTTGTATTTAGCAGACATCAGGAGCTCTAGGACTTGTAGTTTATCAACAGGATGCTCCATAGAATAAGCAGACTTGTTGGGCAACTGCCTCAGGATGACAAGAGTGTGTAAATTTGGCTACTTAGGACCAAACTTTGGTCATACTGATGGGTCTATCCTGCCTGTTAATCTCTAATGCTGAGAAGGTTTATAGTGAAATACACATAAATAAAATGAGCAGGTGTTGCTTTTTCTGTTAGCATGTGAAGCAGAAGGGTGTATGAGCATGTTCCGCAGTTAGATTACTATAGAAGTTGACTATTCATACACTAAGAACAAGATTAAAAGACTGACAGGTAGCTTAACTGAAGAAAAACAAAACTTATGGTCACTCTGCAATAAAAGTTATTAGTAAAGAAGTACAAGGTAATATCTTTGAAATCACCTGAATGCATCAAGAAGGAGCCTGCAGGTCAAGTGCTTGAGGATTCCCAGTCACCAATGATGAAGCAGCTGCCCTACAGGCCAGGCATTTGGTTACTTGTAGCATAAATTGTGTAGGGTTTGTATGTGTTCTTTTATGCGTCCCTTTGATGTGAAAGTTAGGGTCACACCTAGCTCCTGGTAAAAATAGCTAGAAACTTAAATGGAGTTCCCAGCTAATTAACAATTGCTTACCTATGGTTGGCCAAAATGCATCTGTTCCTGGCTTATGATGTGTTCTCCATCGTTAGTGAATGATGGAGTTAGTTGCCAGTCTCAGTGTCAAAGGTGCATTGCTGTTGCTCCTAATCTGGGTGAGAAGTTTGATTTGACAGAACAAAACAGATCATTGCACATCGAAGAGAAAGGAATCAGAAATAGGGTTATTCTCCAGTTCTTTGTTCTGTCTCAGATCCATACTCCTGAAGATAAAAGCATTAAAGGACCATCACCTCCTCCCCCTACCAAGGGTGCTGTGAGCATTGCTAATGGGTGCATCGCTCAGAACCAAGAGAAAACTTGGGTCGGTAGCTACACTTTAATAGAACTGCAAGACATGCCTAATGTCTTATTAAACACTTCAGTTTGACTTTCTAGCTTCAGACAATGCTGTTACTGGCAGCGATGCTTGCTTCAGTGAACTAGGAAAACACAGAGAAGAGTGTGATTTGCTTTGTTTGTTCTACTGTTCCAGCTGGATTAAGCTAAATTTTTCTCTTCTCAGTGACTTGCTGCAGACATAAAAGGACTGTGGTTCTTACTCTGGTGAGAAACAAGAACATTACCTCTGCTCCAGTGTCTCTCTTTTTCCCCTTATGCATAGTGTGTTCCTCCAATGTTTGGTACTTAAGTGAATCATAAAGCTTTCATGCTCTGCAGTGGGTATATTCATATGTAAAACTACTACTATGCTTGTCATGAAATTGTAATAGGACACAGCACTTACCACAGCTGTGGACTTTTTCCCAACTATCTGAATCTCCAGGTGTGCCCTTGAATTGACAATAACAAGGTGGTGTTCTACTGTTATACCTTTACTGTATTTTATAATCTCACTGTCTAGGAAAATTGTTTCATAGGAAGGAGTTAACAGAGATACCTCTTCCTAACTGTTTTCCAACATTTACATTGTTTTACATGTTAGGAATTTCATGTGAAAACATATAAAGCATAGAATCATTAAGGTTGGAAAAGACCCTTAAGATCATTGTAGAAATATAGATGATGTATAAAGCTCCCCATTAACTTTATGGATTAAAATGGTAAATTTCAAGCAAGTAATAAGATGTTTTATAGTTCAGATTAATAAAAATATTCTATAAAATTCTAAGCAAATCTTTTATATTGTTGAACATAGTTTCTGGCTGCTTTAGTTATTTCTGTGTCAGTGTAAATCATAATAGCCCATAATTGGAACACTTGAATTCTACTGTATTTGTAAGAATGGAAAAAATGAAAAACAGAACTTTTCTGCCTTATGGAAAATTCACATACATGTGGGTTTTTTTCAAGACATGCCAACCAAACAACTTTGAATGCCGTTATCTTTGTTAATATGTTTCAAAGCAAAATAGTCATCAAGGGTGAAATTCACCTTATGCAGAAGATAAGCAGCAGAAAGCTCTTCATTGCCACTACATTTTTAATACAGTTGGAGGGGGAAGGAAGACAAAAGGAATCTTGGGTTGCATTTATGAGTGTACCTATTCCCTCTCTGCTACATCTTTGTAGTTGTGGCTTTTGGCATCACAGTTAAATGGACTTCTGCTGCCACTTTTTCAGATCCTCGAGAGAACATTTGGGCTACTCTGTTTCATGCCAGTGTTCAATGACTTCTGAATCCCATTATCTTGTAGGAATAGTTGCATAGGAATTTATCTTCACAGGTGGTTTTTTTTTTTTTAGGGATGTCGTATTTAATAAAATCTAGAACAGAAGAAACTAATTTGCAAGAAATGAGCAGGTTTTGGGGTGTACTTTTTTTGCTTGATTTCTATTAGTCTGCTTAGGCACTGGATGATTTGAGAGGCTTGTTAGGGTTTTTCTTTATATTCATAACTAATACTGCAAGTGATACAGTGAACCTGGTTTTTAGGTATTCAAATTCCATGTTCACCACATCACGTGTACAAATCCTGCATTTTTTTAAATTTCTTAAGGAAATTAATCATAAGAGATTGTTTATCATATAGATATCTTGGAGAGGGGGAAACACTTTCTAGTGATATGCATTTTTCTGATGGGAGGAGGGAAGAATCAGTGTTTTCTCTCGTTGTTTCTTTTTTCTTACAAGTGTACATATTCATCCACAATCTGCCAAGAATGGAGTATGGAAACGTTGTTAATTAGTGAACTACTGTCCTTCCTGTAGTTGCCATTCCTGCCCTCAAGGTTAAAAAGAGCTTGCATTTTTGAGACCAGATTTAGGTATTGAGTCTGCAGAGTTTTGGTTCCTTCCTTCCTTATGTCTACCAGCTTTTGGAAGGATTTAGGCTTAACCACAGAACTTCAGTGCACAGCCTCTTCAAAATAAGATCTCCTCATACTTGCACATGATACTATATGTAAAAAATGTGTATTGTGTAGGTATCTTGGGCTTAGCTTTTATTTGCAGACCACAACATTTTACTTTAAATTACTACAATCCATACCTGCGAAGCAGCTAGTGATGAAATCATGTAAGAGCTGAATCTCATAGACCACGTTCTGAACTGCTGATACTCAACAAAATGTATTTTGCTTGTGAATGTGGGATTTTAAGCTATGCAAGTTAGTGATGCTTTTTTTTTTGTTTTAAGCAATGAAATTTCAAGACTCTAGAACTGCCAATATCAGTTGTCAAAACATAAAATCTTTCGAGATACCCTTTCTTATATTTATGGTTTCATAATTCTTTAGCAGAAAATTTTGTCTTTTAAAATTGCAAATTACAGTCACTAGGTATTTATGCCTGCAATTGTTTACCTGCTGTGGTTGGTGAGCACAGTAGTTTCTCCATACTTTTTTGTTACCATGTTAGAAAACCTGCTTTTCCTGAGCTGCTCCAACCAAGCAGTAGATTGATTCCTTTGAGAATCTATAGCTGTTTTACTGGAAAATTTGAGCTTTAGCTACAGTATAATTCTGAAAAACTGTATGTAGACTAGAAATCATTAAAACCATGTACTAATCATCTTTTGATCAGAGGTACCAGCACAATATAATTACCAAGGAACACTGCAGTCAATATCCAGATAAGAACACCAGAAAGTCACCAGCTGGTTTCTGGTCACTCTGTTATAGCATCTCCAGAAATAAACTTACCAAAACATGTTACTCTGTTTGAAATTCTACTTGCCAAAAGCAACCACATAAAAATTTTAAGCTGGGAATGTCTGTTGTGGAAAGCCTTACAGAACAATAAATGAGGCCTAGCACCCTCAGGAACAGTCATAGCCAAAGAAGCTGTGCATGTAATGGCGGAATAAAACATTATTTACACTGTCATTATGTTTAATAGAAGTGTTAGAACAGTTCTCACCACAGAGGTGAAAGAAAAAAATTTTAACCTAGTTATAAGACATAACTGGCAACCAAATATTTGAACAGTGATTTCATTTTATTTTTTCAATTTTAAAATAAATTTTCTGGCATTTTTGTGTCCAAATAATACCAAAGTATTTAATTACACATACGTGTCATTGACAAATTAAATTGTAGAGTTTGAAAAGTTATTACATAATGTTATAAAAAAAATGAAAATATCTGGTATTATTTGCAGTTGTACAAAGCCATTGCATAGGAGCCATCATGCTATTGGAAGAGTGTCTTATTTTTAGGATAGGGCAAAAATGTTGCGAAGTTAATGAATGATGATTTTTCCTGATGAACGCTGTGTCAACACTGTATCATACTTGGCTTCATTCTGTCCCTGGGCACGTACCAAGTATTTACAGCCATATGCAACAGTTTACATCTGATTAATTTCAAGGATTATATTTGCATTTTTTACGTTAGCTACCTACCTCGATCTGTTAGTATCATAGCAACAGCAACTTACTATAGCTATGATCAACATGATCGCTTTTTGTAAAAAAAAAAAAAAAAAAGTAAAATACAAATAAAAAAAAATTAGGAGCCCAGGTTGTTCTTTGGTACCACTACCCATGGGTACAGCTTTTTAGCATGTTGCACTGCTAACTTAATTTTCAGCACTGGGGTCTAATCCAAGACCTGTATGCGGACAGACTATATGCACACTGTGGAACATTTGGAAAGGTTCAAGTGCACTGCTGGGGAAAACCCCTGGGTTCTGATAATGTCAATGAAATGCTGTGGTTTCTGAGAAATAACAATGAAATGCAATGCACTGAAAAAACCTACTATGGCAGATTTTTTTCAGAAGAAAGCAAGCAATTTTGGTTATATGAAGCTAGAGAGCGATAATAAAAATGATCTCAAATCCCGAGAGGTTTGCAAAATACAACATAAAGTTGCCGTTGTAAAGGTGGTGGTTAACGTCTGTTCAGAGAGCTTGTTCCTCTACATGAGTGCAAATACAGTATTATGGTTTCAGCTGCCCCACTGAAACTGAAGCAGACTGTTTGCTTCTTCATTCAAACTTCTGGGGATAGTACAGAATTTCATTGTTATCCTGTTTTCAAAATGGTGTTTGCTACTGTTAACGTAAAAATAAATTTTGGGCTGGAAAGGTTTTGAATGTGCTAGATAATGGCCACCTTATGAATTCAGTTTGAACCCCTTATATTACAATAATAGGACTAGCAAAAGCATAGTAATGTCCTATATCAAATGAGAACATATGGCTTCAGTATATTACATTTCTTTTAATGCTGTTCAATCATTACATAGCCCATGTACTCAATGGAAATGCTGTTAGAGTGAAAGCAGAGGCAATATTCCTTTTTCACTTTCTTTCAGAGTTTTAATATTTTTATCAAGTAAATCAATTAGAATTACTAAAAGGCAAGGAAAGAAAAAATAGCAATGATAAATATGCTAAATTTAAAAGAAAGCATGTAATAAAACTCTGTTATCTAGTAGAAGGAAATTAGATATGTGTATGTGCACTTATGAGTGTGTGTGTACAGAGGGAATGGTGAGAGACTAAGGAAATATCCATTTGTTTTTCCACTTAGACAAATTATGTTCCTACAGCCATTAACCGAGTAGACATATGGCATCATTTCACAGAGGAATTTAGGTATAGTAAATTCTTCATCAGTTCCCTGTTGTTCCTGAAAAATGCACTCAGCACAAGTGTTCTGTAAGCTATTCCAAAAGCAAAATACTTCAAAATATTTTGAGAGACCGTGATGATTTATTCTGAGAAGTAAGCTAGATATCTTTAGAAATAATCTTAAAATTCTTCTTTGCTTTTTTTTTTTTTTTTTAGTAGAACTTTAAAAGGAACTTCTCATTTCACATGAGGCATATATGTGATATGAAAGGTGATGAGGAGGACCAAAAACCATCTAAGGAAATAATGATATTCTGGATCTGGAGATAGCAATAAACTTCTGGCTAGTATCACAACCACTCCAGAACGATCCTAGGTAATCCTGTCATCCTTATTCTTGTACTAAATGACATCTTTATAGGGGAGAGATATTAATGCAGGCAGACTGGAGTCCAGAAGATGATAGTCAGAAGGCCAGCTACAGATTCTTTATAGGTATTCCAATGATTCTTTGAAAATATTGAATGTCTAATCAATAAGACTAAACATTTTTATATTCCATATTGGGCTCTGGATGTTTGAAACCACATGAATTCCCATCTGAAAATTCAGACAAAATTTAGATGCTTAAGAGACCATAAAATAACACTCAGTGTAGTGACAGAGTTCTTTGTCTTAATTCCTAAATAAATCTTGAACAGTCAATATTTAATTTTTAAGTAATATTTATAGTAGTAATTTTATTATGGTTTTCTTGCCTCATCTCTGTGAAGAAGCAGCTGTAGAATGGAAGTAAATGTTAGAGCCAAAAGCTTATTTGATTAAACTGTGGCAACAACATTAATCTTCAAAAGGAAATCAAGATAATAGAGGGGGCTGAATGGACCAGGAGATTGATAATTGGTTAGAAAGCTTTTGACCTTTGAGCCAGTAGTTCAGATTCAAGCCAAGTCAGTAGTGACTGAAAATCATTACTCTCTGATAGCAGTGCAATTGCCATGTGAAATGGGTGATTGGTTTCATTCCAGTTCCTAGTGAACTGGTAGTCTCATTGAAAAAATAGCTATTCCCATTGTCAGGGGTTTAGGGAAGGAAAGGACAAGTAAACTTAGTTACTTTCTCACCCTCAGAAGTATTTTGGTGAGAGGAGAAGCTGCCGTCCACTGGCACATCGAAAGCATCACAGCTACCATCAGGGTCCTGTTAAGGAATTAAAAACTGTGGATTCCTCTCTTGTCCATGTGACACATCTCCTTGACACTAATAAAAGTTCAAGTTTTATATGTAACACAACTCTAAACACCTTTATAATGATATTTCTCATTTATAATAAATTGGATTATTTTCACTATTTTCAGTAGTAAAAAATGCATGGCAATAGAGACTTATTTAATTTTTTTGGCAATTTGCAGTTCACAGAAAACTGTTAAGCAAGTAGTTTATATGAATCTATTTGACCTTGGAATTGTGCTTGACCTGTTTTGAGTCAATGGATGATTCGTACCTGAATTGAGCTACTAAAGATTTACAACTGCTTGTCTATGTCACATTGTGTTCTTTCCCTCCTTAATTGGATGACCTGATGTTAATAATTAATGCCACCTGAAACCAATATAATTTAATCCCGTAAGAAATCATTTAGCTTGCTGGCAATCTCAAGAACCACAAAGAGTCGTATTAAAATGATGGAGGATTACATTTGTCCTCCTCTTAATCTTCGAATAAAACTTGGTTGCATTTACCATCTCTTTCACCATCCATTTCCTTTGTTCTTTTTACCTGTGAAGAATATGGCTATGTTGCTCACGCAAGCATGCTTCCTGACCTTTTTTTCTTTTTAGTTTGCTTGTTTGTTCAATTTGTTTTCTGAGTCCTCTGCAAACCAGGAGGACGTTCGGTTGCTTCAGCCTGCTCATATTGCTATGTCTTTTGTATGGTTTATGCTTAAAATAATAATATTTTATCTATTCTTGCCTATTTCACTTTCTTCCTTTCTTTTAAATAACTTTACATTTAGAGTTTGACTGCTATGTATTGTCACTGTAGGGTATTAGGTTCCCATTCTCACTCACCTGAACCCCCCCACCCCCCAAAAAATCCCCAGTATTTAAAGTGTAACCTCTGTCTCATTTTACTATATAGCTAGTCGAGTTCACTCGTAGAGTTTTTTGTGTTCTTTTTAGTCCTATGGTAGACAAAACTTCGGAGAGAACAAAAGTAGCATTGGACCATTTAAAACTCAAATAATGTTCATATTATTAGAAGTTTTCTCATGCTAAAAAGACACTGATTCAAAGGTTGCTGCATTGTTTTCTCCATGGGGAGAAAGCTGCTTTAGAAACCCATTGGATTTGTATAGGGTCTTTTTGAATCCTTTCACATGTGTCTTTGTAAAATACAAAGTGCTAAAAGGGTGAAGAAATATGATCGTTCTATGACATACACTGTTGGTTGTTTTAGTGTAGCTGGTGCAGCTCCCTTAAACTGCCAGCAATGACAGGGAACAGCCTCCATCTACTGCAGACAGAAGCAATAGGAAAACGCAGGGGTGGATGCAAAGACTTACCCTGCAGTGCTGTAGTCCATGGAAGCTTTATTTCTGAATTCTATCACAGGAATCTCAGGCTTCAGCAAAGGAGTTACTGCTGCTTGTTTTAATATTGATTTGTGAATGAGTAAACATGAAAGCATTATTAGCTGTGCCTCGTTGCATATTTGTGTTTGAGAGCATATTTATCAAATAAGCCCAGATGGAAATGTTCTTCTTTACAAAATTGGCTATTGTGGTTTTGAAGAGAGGTTAAAAATTACATGGCATTCTTGTTTTTTCCAGTGTGTGTTTGACTGCCAAATTTCTGTAAACACCCTAATGCAGTAAAATGTAAAAATGGTAATATTGAAAAGTACGGGAGAAGTGAGGGGTAGAAAAACCTTTCAATCTATGATCAAGTTCTTTCTAAATGACCTTGCATGTGTGTGACAGGCCCAAATTTGTATCTTGCGTGAAAACCTTTTGTTCAAGAAGAATAAATGTTGGTGTAAAAGGAATGTGAAACGAAAAGCAGGCCTGGGTGCTAGCTTCACAAATGGCTTGACAATGGGAACTGTCACCTGCATCCACACTTGTGTTCCACCTCCCCCATGGCAGGAGGCAAGGGAGCACAGACAAAAAAGTGCCATGAAATTTAGTCCCTGTACAAAACCAAAAGGGAAAAAGGAAACATAATTTTGTGCAGTACAAGTTAGACAACTACCAGTTAAAGGTTCTACTTTCCATAAATCAAACTGTATGGTATTTCACCAAATGTGCAGGTTCTGTATCGCTTGGTGCTTCCTGCAGCTTCAGTCCTGGAAACTTTGTTTTGTAAACGTGTTCAAAAAGTTCTCTGTGAATGTGAGTATATTCCAGTGAACTCAAATGGCACCATAGTTCCCAGTCAGTCTCCTCAGGCTAAATGATTAATCCAAACTGAATATTATAGTTCTCATGTTGTACTTTTCCTCTAGCTAAGTAAACAGGGTATTTGCAGAAAAGATTTTTCAAATTTAATCAATGCAACTGAGAAAAAATCAATAAGGTTTACAGAACCACTCCAGTCCTTATTTGCAATAGAAGTCATTGTGATCTCTTTCTTGTTGCCACTGTTTTTGGTAAGAAGTACCAAGCAATAAATAACTAGGGCTGTCCACTGCATGTTAACAATATTTTTAAGGAAACAGGAACGTGGAGTGCTAATACCAAAAAGCTGGATTCTTTTTTTTTTTTTTTCTTGGCTTTCCAAACTTTGTACTTCATTTTTACATCAGCAGACTCCTGCAATGTGTGTAGTTTTAGATGTGTGCTTCAGCTGCTGTTTTTAACTGATATCAAGTGTTATTGATCCATGAAGTTAATATTGTTGCTATCAAATCCAATTCAATAACATGAAGAACTAATGCAGAGAAGAAACAGGTTGTTTTGGTTTTAATTTTTCATTTTCTATTCAAAAGTGGCTTCCAAGACACAGAAACCTTATACAGTGCTGGGATTCTTTTCTCCTTGGACTGTTTTTTTTTTGTTTGTTTGTTAATTTGTTTTTCAGTAGGTATACTAACTTTTTAATGTAAGAGGCACAAGTAAATTCTTAAAAAGTAAAGTGAAAATGGTTGATTTGGTAAGCTTGGAGTAAAACATGCTTTAATCACATGCAATTCAAATCCTGCTTGCCTTACTAAGAATTCCTTACAGGGAGTTCTCTTGTTAAGTGGGCAGGTCTGGTTCTGGTGCTGCCTCCCTCCAAAATACGATGAATTTAAAGTGTAGAAGAGATCACCATGTCCATCTGGTCTGCGTATTTGAATAGTACCAGCTATTGAAATTGGAGTAAATTACTCCTATAGTAAATCTACTCTCAGTGAATAAAGTGACTTGGGCACAAAAAATTTGTGGTTGAATGGTAGTAATAATTGCGAAATTAAATACAAATAATTATTGAATAAATACTCCTTCCACTGAAGTTAAAGGAAACGCTGTGATTTTTTTTTTTTTTTCTCCCCCACTGAATAAGATATTGTAGCTTTCTAAGGTGCTGAAAGTGGTTAGGTATTAACTCAGTGGAGGCGGGAGAGTGGAAGTGCTGCAAAACAAGTTACGCGTTTATAAATATACAATTTATGTTGTAGTATACTATTAGCTTTTGTTTTAATGTTTACTTGAAGTATTGAGATTTGGGTTATTAATGTCTATATAAATGGCTTATTCCCCTTTGCGTGCATAATTCATCTGGAACTTCTGTGTTTATAAATTTCTAAAAGCCTTAATTTAATATAATCTAATGTTTTGGCACAAAGTGGGTATTATGTCTCTCTTTAGTAGCCGCTTATCTTGGATAAGAACACTGCCTGGGGTGTGAAAGAATGCAAATAGATACTCACCAGCTTAGCTGTTTGTCTTCCCTTGAGTTTTCTCTGCTTTTATATTTTTATATCTGGATGCCATCTCTCTTTTAATATCCCTTTAGCCATAGGTTTGGACTCCCTTGTTTTTTAATTTCCTTTTTCTCTTTCCTCCCATTCATTTCTCTTTCTGTTCATCTGCAATTCAGAAATTCCAGTATACAAACAACTGAACAAAAAATAAAAGCACCAGAGAACCCTCCAAGTTTCAGTCCTATTGAAGTAATAGAAAACTCTTTGTAGCATTTTTTGTTTGTTTGTTTTTGGTTTCCTAATGATCTAAACATTAGATCAAGGTTTAAATAATGAATGTGTCTTAGAACTGTAATATGAATTAGTTCAGGATGGGCTGGTTATGGAAGTTGCTTCTGTGAGTTACAGACTTCGCACTTACAAGAGAAATTACAATCCCACCATATATGATACTGATTTATACCATAATGGTAGTGACAAAATTGGCTGCAAAACAAAAACCAAAACATTATATGCGATGTCCCTAGCTCATATTATCACTCCTCCATCCTTCTCAAAGAAGTCTTTGTATGTTTATTTTCACACTGTGATGAATGATAGCTGACACAATGGAAACCCAGCCAAGGCAATGCATACAAATCAGAGCCATAATATGATGTTCTGCAGTAATGCCTACTGGCAGTAAAAATCCCACAAGTTTTAGACAGCTATAAGGAACGTGAGCAGTTTAATTCTCAGTGGGGTCCATCTGCTTTGAGGTGTATCTGTGTCCTGCTCCTCACCTTGCCATATTCACAAATGAGGCACAGAAAAAGTGCTGTGTGGTGCTATTAATTTTTTTTTCGCTAGATTGAGTTGCCTGATAACACACTTCCTTGTTTTTTGCTGTTAACTTTGTCAAGTCTCATGAGAAAGAACTGTTGACAATGAAAATTTAACTTTTGTATGTTTTTACAGACTGTAGTGACCCAATCAGTTGACGACTGTGGTGAACAAGACCAGCTAAGGTCTGAACTTCACTTCTGTAAGATCTTGGAAGATGTGGTATCGCGTTCACAGGTAGACTCTTTAAAAACTCTATAGATGTCTCTACCATCTCCAAGAAACTTGTAATAATTGTGGTCAGCTCCTTGTGTTAAACCTAATGAATTCAGTTCTTACCTTTCAGTTATTTATTTTTCTATTTTGTTATTGATGTATTAAACACAAATTAGTTTTAGGCCCATGAAACTGAGCTGGACAAATGCAGGAATCTAGTATCTTTGCTGCATATCTCAACAAAAATACTTGATGCAATCCAGAGATTGCACTACTACTGACCAATTAACTACTTAAAGGCCTGTGCTGTATGTTAATTTTTCAAGGCTATTTCAATTTACGTGCAGATTGGAGAAAATAACAGTACCTTTACAGTCTGTTCCGTACCTCTTAAAGGACAGAAACTGATTTTCTCTTTCTGAGCTTTACTTTTACGATGCTTTTTTTTTTGTTGTTGTAATTGCAGGGTGTTATTTTTGTCAAATGGTATTTGTCTCATTTCAAAGGCATACCTTAGCAGAACCTCTTTTGCAGCGGGAAAAAAACAATATCATAGGCTTCCTCATGTTTATTACTATGCCATTGTCTACTTCAGTTGTTACTTATGGAATCCACTAAAACCTGGTTTTACTATTTACTATTCTTGGGAAAAATCTAATGCTAGGGATGACAAAAAACCACAACAGTTAGAGGCAGGTGTGAAATTTATAAATTTGAAGTTAATTATAATGTATCTTGAGGTAAAAGCCTAAATGAATTTGAAGCAGTCTCCAAAAGATGGCAAAGGTTAGTGTGTGGGTTTTTTTTTTTTTTATTTTGTTTTGTGGTTTGGGTTTTTTGCTTGTTTGTTTTTTAGCAACTTGGTCTATAATGCATTGTACACTGGAGAAAAATCTACACCTGATATGGAATGGTTAAATTCAGTAATACTCTCTGTATCACAGCTTTCTTGAATGCTTGCTATGAGCACTCATTTGCAGGCAGATACAGAGTGAGGAAGATCTGGATGCTGATTGTCCTCTGATGAAGTCATACAGAAAAAGCAAAAGCTGTGAAGAGTAGCTTAAGGCTGGCTGTGGTTTAATTTCAGTGGGAAATAAGTACAGTATATACAAGCTTTGATTTTATTAAAAAAAATGGTATTTTCTTTATAGTAAGACATTGTTCTGCTCAAATTCCATTTTATGCAATCCTTTATTTCAATGGATAACATACTTTTTATGCTGCCTAGTATGGTTGTGTGGCTGATACTAAAGACAGTATTTTTTTTTTGTTTTTTTTTTTTTACTTGTGGCTTCATTTTGGTAATTGTATGATATATATATTATGTAAATACTTAAAAATATAAGGGTGTATTTTTTTCCATAAAATTCTGGTGAAAACTTCAGATACAAAATTGGAAGAGTCTGGATCCTAGTTTTTTTGCTCAGGCCTGTCCTTACTGCTTGTTCTTTGGGATAAATAGAACAATACAGTTTTCAGTTATATATCTTCTCTTACCAAACTCTGGGCTTCTGACATAGTGAAAAGCAATTAGGAAATTGAGATTATATCTCAGTGACTCTGCCAAATATATAAAAAGAGCTTCTCTAATGTCAATGCTATCAGCACTTGTTATCTTGACTAGGCTCACTGGAATTGTGCCAGAGGAGCTTGGGATGCAACTATTACTTCTGCTTTGTAAAATGGTTTTTGGATGATATATTGTCATGCGCTTTGCCTTTAAAATGTTGGGGTTTTTTTTGACACCTGGATTGTAATCGAAATTGCATATTGTTTCAGGGCATTCGAGTAGGCAGTATGAAAATGTAATAAGAAGGATAATAGAGAGCAAGTAATGTGGAATGATTTTATTGAATTTTATCTGAAACTTGACGAGATCAGTGCTTAGTAGAATACTTTCTGAGAACACCTGTATGCAAAGATGAACCTTGGCATGCTTCGCTGTGGTGAGAACAGTGATTCAAAGTCCACAAAGGTGGACAAGCACAGAGGATGAATGGGATAGAGAGGAGAGACTGAGAGAGAAATACATACTACGGTAAAAAGGTAGCTGCATCTGTACTTTGAAAAGCCTTGGATGGCTGGTTTGGGTTTTTGTTGTGTGTGTGTTTTTGGTTTTGTTTTTGTTTTTTTTCTCCTGGAGATTCAAAATCTTGGACCAGTTGCCTTAAACTGTGACTTGATATTGATAATGAAGTTATAGTCTCACTGCATATATTATGAAATAAAGTTTTAAAGCACAAGATAATAAAATTAGGCACATAGATAAAAATTCGGCTTAAAATTTTAAACAGGGTAAGTGATCCAATTCTCAGTGTTTACGGTATAAGCTCCACAAATTACAGTATTTTAGGTGCACAAATGTACATCTATACTGCATAGGAACTTAGCTTTTCGTATGGGTCAGATAAACCTATATGAGTTTGATATGTTTATATTGGAGTACGTGCATATAAGCAGAGATGTGGAAATCGGCATATTAACGAACATGTAATAGAGAGGTATTAGAGCAATAGAAAGCTGTATATTCATCTCATTCAGAATGGGTTTAAGTGCTCAAATGTTTTTTTTAGCTCCATAAATTTCTGTTAAGATGAGGAAAATAAGCTCTAGATTTCTGAACTTTGAAGGCTTAACACAAAAAAACAAGCATCGTGTAGCTGTCTGCTCTGTCCCTCACAGCCCATTCCCTCCCCTCCTTTTCACTGTGGGTTTTTACAGCTGAACATGTTGTTTGAAAGTGTGCATGGCAGGCAGTAATCCAGGTCATCATAATATCACCCAGTCTGGCAAAACAAGAGTGATAAACAAGGGAAAAAAATCCTTTTGTTGTTACTGAAGAAATACTACAGGAGAGATGAAGAGGCAGCTTGGTTGTGGGACAACAATCCATAATTTACTTTGCAGATGTCTCTGTAATTTAAGCAGCAGGCAAAACAACCGCACAGTTGTAGATACTCTGGGGAAAGGATACACAGAGACTCGTAAATCACGGTAAGGATTAAAAGCAATGAACATTCATCTTCTTAACCTCGTAAAGCAATATTGCAAAGCCAAGGATTACAACTTACTGTGCATGTAATCTTTGTTCAGGGATAAAGGGTGTCAACTTCTTAAAAAAACTTCTCTCTATTAACAGTAGCACCTATTTTTTGAGAAGGGGCAAAAAAGCCATTTTAAAACTGATTTTAAAAGAATTTATACTTTTGAAGGAATGCTTAACATTTCCCACAAAAGAAGGAAAAAAACCAGATTTCTAAGACAAACAATAGTTTGTTTCTAAACCCTGAACTATTTTTAATGTTAGTATTTATGAATATGTTTTAAAACTTGGCGTAATAGACACAACACAAAAAAGTCACTTACTTTTCCCATTGTAAAATGGTGGAGTCCTGAACAACCCTTTGCCTTGATTTCAGCTACTTTTTCAAGTATGATGAATATTTGACTCAACTACTCATTGTGATTAAAGAATAACCTCATAATGAAAAATCATAGCATGTATTCAGTCTGCTAAATAAGCAGTGCAAAGCCTGAATTTATCTGTCTGTTTTGGAAATGTTGCCCGTATACCTATAAATAAGTTCTAACTTACCCACCAATGTATTAAAAATATTTTACTTCCATACTCAGAATGCCAGAGTGTAGAGGGACTGAAAATATTTGAAAGGGAAAAGAATGTGGGCAGTGTCATGAGGAGTTCCTTTTATTGTCCAGCAAACAAAGAAAATCAGGGAAGCAAGAATTTCTGGGGTTTTTTTGTTGTTGTTTGTAGTTTTTGTTTGTTTTTTGTGTGTTTATTTATTTATTTATTTTATTAAGCTATGTGACTCCATATCCTAGACATTTCAATTGGGGAAAGGAATACAGGAAAATACTGTTCAGCATCAGTAACAATGATGATGATCAGCTTTCCATGTGTACTGCAAAGAAAGCAAAAGGGTATAAGGTTCTTGTAGGTTTGATCCAAACTTATAGAGAGAAACTGGAGGAGAACATGGAAATAGAGAGTGAGGCTGTTTATAAAGCAATAGAGTTCAAGAGCAGAAGGAAAACAGCAAAATTAAAATTATGTACTTCCTGGAAGCAGTTTTCAGTCAATTCAGATAAGATCCTAAGGAGTGTAAATCTAAGGAGTTAGAAGAGTTGGTAGTTCTTTGAATAAACGTTTTTAATAGTAAGAAGAAAGTATTGAGGAGGAGAAAACCTGTCAGTGTAAACCAGTGTTTACTGGTCAGTGGTTTTATTTTTTTCAGACTTTTTCTTCATCTGTGATTAGGTGGGCATCAGTTAATACCAGTGACAATGGTATGAGATCTCAGATTATATAGATCACTTGGTTAAGTTATTTATTTTCATGTTGTTAGAATATGATGAAACTTCTCCCAGGTTACGTACAGAGCCAACTGAATCTTTCTTAGACTTATTATCTCAAATGCACCTCAGAGATGTTTCACAGAACATGAGCAAGATGGATGAAGTACCAGAAGATTGAGTAATAAATATATTAAGTACAGGATGCAGAAAGAGGAGATTGAGAATTATAAATAAATCATCTTAACAGTAATTCCTGGGAAAAAACAAACTGTTTGTAACCTAGGCAGTATAAAAGAGTAACATTAAATATGAATTTGCCAGGAACAAACTGTGTCCTTCCAAGATAATTGGACTTGTGTCTATAGTAAAATAGTAGATATCATCTACCATACGGTTAGTAAGATTTCTCGTAAGATCTCACATAATATGATCTAAACAAAACTATACAGAGCATATGCAAAAGCCGTAGGAAAACTACACATGGAGAGCAGTTATCAATCCTGAGCAGTCTGAAAGGATTTTTTTTTGAGTACCAATTCTCAGTAACTTGCTTGTTAGTACAATAAGAAGTATGATTACTAAATTTTTATATGATATTTGGCTAGTAGGCTTAAGGGACAGAGTGTAACATCATCTGCTGGTACCTTTTCAGTTTCTTTATTTCCTTTAGACCAAGTTATGCTATCATTATCCTTAGCATGCCTACATTTCTGTAGGCTTCAGCTTTTCTTCTAAGTGTCC
This sequence comes from Nipponia nippon, assembly GCF_047370975.1. Taxonomy (NCBI): domain Eukaryota; kingdom Metazoa; phylum Chordata; class Aves; order Pelecaniformes; family Threskiornithidae; genus Nipponia; species Nipponia nippon. The sequence continues at coordinate 85,412,235 of NW_028262290.1, read as the reverse complement.
TTATGAGCTGTCCTCTCAGCTACAAATAACTGATACATTTTGTGACCATTGGTCCTTCTTATTCCCTTTTGGACGTTTTTAAGAAAACCTTTAATAAACCTGTAGTCTTTGGAGTTGTCTCTTTCATTCCCTCAATTCCAAATATTTATTCTGTCAGTTATTTCCAGGCTCTGACATATATTTTGGGAAAGTCAGATATGTATGTATGCAATATTAAGTTAACTTAGAAAACTAATTATTTATTTACAAGTCCATTCCATTATTATTATTATTCCAGAATACAGCTGCTTAAAGACCTTTGCATTAATTCAAATCCTCCTGAAGTCTGCGCTGTAACTGCAAGATTTGAATCATCTATTTTTTTAATGATGGAATTGGAAAGGGGTGTCTAAGCATTATTCCTTTGGGACCCATGAGTAATAACTTTAAAGAAAGCAAGACTATTTTGAAAGCAAGTGTACTAAAGATTTGAAAACAGTTATGAAAAACCTTATTTCAATTTTCTTGTTTAAGAAAAGAAAAAAAGTTAAAAAATTAAAACATCTAAAATTTCAATCCACTGCATTGATCAGCACTGCAAAGCAAATTAATCTGTGGTCTAGCTTCATAGTCTTCAATGGTATTTTGATATGGTTCAGTGCTTTGAATATCTGGCTTCAGCACCTCAAAGTAGTCAAGCTTTTGAAAATGATGAGATTTTGTATCTATCGCATTTTTAAAAAAGCAGAAGTAGGTATGTATGACAAAATAGGTAGGTTTGAAGACAGCTCTGAGAGTCGGAATATAAATACTGACCTTTTGTTTGGTAGTTAGCATGATTAATTTAGTAGGAATTTTCATTCCCCTTTTTTAATTGTTGATTTGTTTACTGAATTTATTTTCAGATCTCTAATATGTTCTGTTGCATTAATGCTGTACTTATTTCATTCGTATTTTCTTCATTGTGTGTGTCTTTGTCATTAGAAACATTTTGTCAAATTACATCGGGTAAGTGGATGAAAAGGCCACAGTCCTGAAAAGGACTGTGCTGCTGAAACAGCTCTTCTATTATGAGTTTGGAGATGCTGCTCTTCTAGTCCTCTATTTACTGCTAAAAAATCAATCCATAAAATAGCTTAATATTTACTAATCAGCTTTAAAATTAATGCGTCTCTGAATAGAAATGCTCTAATGTTGAAGAATGATGTTCCAGAGAGAGATGTCCTTCAAAATATGTTTTGACATTGTATGTTCTTTAGGCATGTAATCATTGCTATCATACAGAATACAACTGTCATACAGCATCTTTAAGTGAAAGATAGAGATGGCCCACATCGTGATTGCCATGTTTCTGTCTTAAAATTTTAAATCTTTAAGATGGAAGATATGTGTGTGTAGTTTGAGGCCTCTGGGTAATTCAAACCTTTGAATTGTCTGCAGACCCAGACAGACATCACGCTATCATCTTTATATTCAGTCATTATTTACAGAGAGTCTTTTCTAGAGAGGGCTTCCTGAGTACTGACAGAGATGACAATCACAAGAATATTAGTTTCTCAACTGCTTCAGGCCAGACCATTTGATAGCTGCTTATAAACAGTGCTGTAAAATTTTACAGGCCTCAGGCAAGACTTTCTGTCATCTCTTCAGGATAGCTGTATCCTCTGATTATCTCATGAAGATGGTGCTGGAAGTGTCTTCCTGGGCAGTTTTTCTGTGGTGATTTTTCTTCTAATTTGACTATTTTTCTTTCTCTGTTTTTTTTTTTTTTTCCTTAGTTTGAATATGTGAAAGTTCATTTAATGTCTAATATTCCATTGGAATGTTGATTACTCTAGAAATCCAGCTGATAAAACAGAGGATTCAGGGAGACAGAATTTGCTTTATACATCTACCATGCTAGGCAAGAATGATGCAGTTGCTATGAAACTGAATACTGGGATTGGATACTGTTTGTACATAGACTTTTTTCTTTCTATGATTTCATGTAAACTCGAAGGTCATTTCTTTCCCATCAATATTCTTTTTTCATACCATAAATGTGAGCTGCATGCACAGTTTTTCATCCTGATAACACACATCATATTGCATTCATGAATACTGGAATTCGTGAATCCTAGAATGAATCACTGGTTAAGGGTCTATGATTCATGAAAACCATTAAAGTAAAACAGTGAAGGAAACAGCTGGCTATTCAGTGTACTGGCAAAAAGTGTTCTTTAGTTAGGAGTGATAATTTGGCCTAATGCAAATGTCTTTTTATTATTTTTAGTAAAGCCTTCTATAAATTATACTATTTATGATGGACATAGAACATGCTATTTTAAGAAAGCAGGATGATCAAGTGCCAGTTACAACTCCATAGCAAAGACAGAGATTTTTGTAATCTCATGCACAAACACATGTACCTTTCAAAACTAGTTATTGATTTGGAATTCTTCAGATTTTTAGTGCCAACTTGAGATAATTTAAAAAGAAAATTTTCTCAGCATGAGTCAGTTTTTACCCTTTTTAACAAGGGATATTCAAGTTTCAAAGACTATACCTGACTGAATTGTGACTTCCAAAAATGGAGTCTAAAACTAATCCAAGGTAATCAAGTTCTTAAGGAAATTCCAAATTTGCTTCAAATGGTTGAAATGAAAGACTTACATGTATGCAATATTTTTATTCACCTGAAACAAATAATAGAAAATGGCAAATTGTTGTTGCAATGCCTCAGAAATAGCTGCTTAAAGAAATTGCTTACAAAAGTTTACAAGGAAAATAGAATGTTCTAGAGCTGTTAGTTTTTTTCAGGAGTGAAGCTTAAGTTACAAAAAAGAGGGTGGTGGGGGTTTTTTGTTTGTTTTTTGTGTTTTTTATTTGTTTGGTTTTTGTTTTTAGCAATGAAGAATTGCATGAAAGTATTAATACTACTACTGAATCTTGGTATTTTGAATACGTTTGAAAAGTGCTGGTGTATTTAAAGCCCAGGATGAATTAGTGGAGCCGAGCAAAAAACCAAAATCTATTGATTTAGGTAGAAGTAGGACTAGAAACTTAAAATCGTTCTAAGGCTCAACTATTTCAGAAAGTGGTTTACGGTATTGGAGAGTCATGGGGTGCTGCACTTGAAAGCAATTTATACTACTATCTTACCAGGACAGCACCATGCCAAAACTAATTACTTTTGATGAAAAAGACTGATTAGCAATGGGGTAGCACTGGGCTGTCATAACAATTCATCTTCAGCCTCTTACTGAGTGTCCTTATATGGTACTGTACTGTATTATGTGAGCATCTGCTTGCATTCCACTCACTGCAGTAAGCATGCCTTCAGAAACAAGGGAGTGTGAAAGAACAGTGAGATTTACAGGAACAAAATATAAGATCTGTACAGCGATAAGAGCCAAAATATCAAGCTCACTATCTTGAGAAGGTGTTCAAAGAGTCAGTGGAATTCACTTAGAAAAATTCTAATGTTTCCAACATGCTTTACTCAATGCTTGGTGCAGTCAAAATTAGCACAGGTTCTTCCCGGTCTTAATCCCATATTTAGATGAATGCTATCAAGAATTAAATAGGAGTTCAATGTACATTTCACACAATTTTTGCCTCTCCAAGGAAACCGTCATTAATCAGAAGCTGTGCTGATACACTTGTCCTCATCCTTGCTGTTGAAATGTTGTCCTTGTTTGCCAGGTGGCAAAGGAATAATGTGTCTGGTAAAGTTGCTTTGCTATGCTGGTTGCATATGTTCTGAACATGGAATTGATATTAAATCATGGAAGGCAACCAAGATTGGTTTAAGTATTTCCTCCTACTCTTCTGCGCTGTCAGCTTGTAGGTTCAGAACCTACGTGTCCATGAAGGGCTGTAGAGAGTTCTGTATTTTCTATACAACGCCTGTAGGGTTTACAAGGGTAATATGGATATTTCAATATCCTGTTATTTTGGGTGTATAGGAACCTATAAAGGTGTTGAAAGGTGTTTCCAGAATTTTTTTGCTGCGAACTATTTCTTACCTAGGGGACTATGTTTGGTCATGGGTGCCAAGGCTGCATTTATTTATCTGATATGGACGTCAGCAATAAGCATATAGAAGCCTCTACAGAGCTAGATTCTGCAGACCTTTATTTGCATTGGTAAGCCTGGCACTGATCTTGCAGTGCTTAGTGGTATTACTCAGACAAGTATGAGCTTTGCAAGGAATGGAGCTCAGGTTTTCAATTATAACGTATTATATCCTTTTAAGAATTACTTATATATTTATTACTAGAATGGAATATTACAGAAATTCAGATTGTTACAGTACACTGGGTACATACAACATGCTATAAAAATTTCAGTCAAACTTCATGGAGGAAAACTAGATCTGTTACAAAACTGTAAAATAGAAGTGCTTATTGTACAAGATTGGGAATATCTGTCACCTCTGATATGAAGTACAGTCTATTTAAAATATCTTTCACTATACGGGGGGAAATTAAGCATATAAAGACTATAACCATTTAATACACTATTCATGACTATTCCTAAAATCAAGGAATTTTGATCAATGTTGATTAAAAATCAATGGCAACAGTGTAGGATTTTTTACTTTCACTAAACCTGGGGGAAGTGTATTTTTCTGATGTAAATCTGAGGTTTAGCTGAAGGTAAAGCACAAAAATAAGGCATTTGAATATAAAAATCTAGCCAAAGTGTGGTTGAGTTGCTTTAAACAATTTCAGACTTTTTTAGATTAAAATATTTAACCATATAACGGAATGACTCAAAATGTTATTCTTTTTTATATCAAGTATATTTTGTTTTTAAAAAAATGCAAAATTGAAGTAAATGTTGCAGACAAGTTACTTGTAAATAATTAGTGTGTCTCTATTTTTGGCTGCCCATCTTGGGACATCATGCTGTCACCCATATCTCAAAAAGAGCGTTCAGTTGGCTGCTGTTGCAACACAGGCTTATTGAAGTTGTTTCACAATGACCATGTCAAAATCCAGGCAATCTAAATTCACTAATAATGTAAAATAAAACAAAAAATCCCCAGTTCCTTTCTTATATCCTTCATTCACCTGACCACCCCAAAAATCTTTGTGTTAAGACTGCTGTTGTAAAAGATATAGATGGAATCAATGTGATCTGTTACGTAGTTGTAATATTAACACATAATGCTTCTAGTTTGCTGATGAGTGAATGAACTTATAACATTTTGAGTTTTAAAAATTAAAAATGAGAGGTAAAAAATTGTGTGGTAGAAATGCACAGATAATGAATAAATTATGTCAAAGCTCTCTAATCATATAGTCTTATGGATAGAGGAGAAACAGTAGGTGTCATAAATCCTGATTAAGTAAGGATTTTGGTACTGTTTCACATGGTATTTTAATCTGCATTTGATCTAGATGGATCAACAAAGAGAAAGCATAAAGCTGGTTGCAGAACTGCTCTGCATAATGAAAAAATGGCTTACATTCAGAGTCAAAGCGTGTGTCATAAGGATTTTGCTATGGTCTTAGACCTGGCTTTATTCAATATTGTCATTAACCTGATGGGTGATGAAATAGAAATATATATTACTTATCAATTTTGTAGATAAATATGCCATCTACAAAACTGATGAGAATTAAGAGCGTTCAGAGGCTAGACTCAGCATTCAAAATAACGTTGAAAAATGGAGAAGTAATCACCAAAAGGTGTAGTGAAACTTAGACAAATGAAACATCCTTGTGCAGAAATCACCAGAGAAAAAATACAGACTGAAGAACAACGGGTTAGGTAACTACTCAGGGGAGCGGGGGAGGGGAGGAGGGATTACAAACTGAAGATGACTCTGTAACATCTTGTCAGGATGGAGGGTGCAAAATTTGGGACATGATTTGATGACTAGAGAAAGGCAAATTTTGCACGTATCTTCAAAAAAGGCCAAAAAGACAATACAGGGAACTACAGTATGATCACCCCACGTTAGCTTCTAGGGGAGGCATGAAATCCTCCGAAAGCCCACGTCTGGGCCCATGAAGGAGAAGGTAGTGACTGGGAACAGTCAGCATGGATTTACTAAGAGGAATTAATGCCTGACCAACCTGGTTGCTTTCTCTGATGAAATGACTGGATTTGTGAACCTGGGGAAAGCAATAGGTATTATTTACCTTGACTTTAATAAGGCTTTCAGCACTGTTAGTGTTGAACATTACACTCCAGATGGGTGGCGTTGTGGTTTAACGCCAGTCGGCAACTAAGCACCACACAGCTGCTCGCTCCCCCTCCCCCCACCAATGGGATGGGGGAGAGAATTGGGGGCGGGGGGGGGGTAAAACCCATGGGCTGAGATAAAGAGAGTTTAATAGGACAGCAGAGAAAGAAAAATAATAATAATAATAATGATAAAAGAACATAGAAAACAAGTGATGCACAATGCCATTACCATTTTTCTAAGTTTGGTCATCTGAAATAGAAATAACAGCTGTAGCTGTAAGAGAGTTCACCCCCTGTTTTCTTGCATAAAGAGGAAATTTTTCTGTTACCTATGTGTGAAAGTGGCAATAGTCTACTCTGAAGTATATGTATTTACAGCCTGAGGAACAGAGTCAGCATAAGGAATGTGGTCTCTTCTCTCCACATGCTGCATCAGACGTCCCTCCTGATGCAGCATGCTCCCTTGTCTTCTCTGCTGTGCTGCCTGGTACACTGAGAGCAAGGTTTCCTGAGACAAAACCATACCTTTTTCTTTGTAATTTGTTTGTGCTTTAGGAAAAGTAGTAGTGTAACATGTATTGTTCTTTCTCTGGACAACCTTGTTTTACACTGAGAATTTAATACAGAAACTGTGAGTCTACTCCTTTGTGTGGACTGAGAAGTCAACTCATGACTGACCCAGGAATAGGTGGTCTGTTCATTTCACGTGTTTCAGAGTCATAACCATTCAGTTTGCTCCATGCAGGTAGGGTAACACAGAATTGGCTGAACCAGAGATTTCTGATGCTTCTTTTTCAGCCCCTTTTGACTCTGTTTTTTGCTGGAATGCAGACAAGCTAGAGAGATGAGATTTAGGATAGGGTGCTAGTCAGCCTATATGGAGATGAGGCTGAGGGCTCTAATTCTTGCAAGATTAAAGTCTTTAAGTGAAATGAATTATAAAGGGAATAATCTCTCTCCTATATTGTCAAGGTTGATAACTACTCTACAGGTCGAACCTCAGTTTTAGTCTGAGTGGTCCCTGACTCAGACGTGTCATCTTATGTGTGGACTGAATCATGTGAACCAAGTAATTTTAGAGCAGGATAAATAATGGAAAAAAATGGAATTTTATTACAATATGCCCGGTACACTCTGGTTTTTTTAGTGTGCTATTTTGCTCCACAGTCCTGTTGTATCTTTTGCTTTCAGTCAGACCCCATTGACCCTCACAGACCCCATTGTGAACCAATTAGAAGCAATAAAAACTCTTTTTAATTGTAGGCTATGTGAGTTACAGTGATATTTCACTCATTTGATCAGGTCATAAAGGGACTAAAATACTATTTTAGTTTAGTTTGTTTTAATCTTCCATTAGATGACTGTTATCAAGTGTAACGGATGTGTGCCTGAAACAAGATGTCTGAGGCGGTTTCTTTTTGAAAATACAAGTTTGTACTAAGAAACCACTTGAATATTTCCATGCTAATGGATAGCTGCCACTTTTCTTATACCTATGCATTGCGATGTTGCCTGTGTGTAATGTCTGATGACAGTAGAAGAGATATGTGTTTTGATTGACTTGCTTATTCTTCAAAGTGTCAATGATTGTATTTAAAGCTCTGGCTCATACGACTTCACGGACCCTTTCTATTCTAATTGCCTGATCTAATTGCCATGAAGGACATCCTTAGGAGACCAAACTAGGGAATTTCTGTTTTTTACTGAAGTCTCTTGTATTCTCTTGTCCAGCTTGTATTGTTGGATGTTGAGTTTGTGCTACAAATCACAGTTAGACATTTTTATCACTCATTTGATTTAAGTAGCATTTTACATTGATTTATTTCTATTAATAAACATGGTAGTGGCTCTGTAAATTTACCTGTGTTATATGTTATTATATAAAATACCATGTTATGATATTATGCAGTTTGTGAACTTTGCAACTAAGGTAATTGATACTGTGGTAACAAGTGTCTTGCAGGAATTTGAAAAGATTAACGAGACGGTGCTAGTTTAGATTGATTCTGGTTACAATCTCACCTACCAAGAACATTGAAAACTGCAGTTCATTTTGCATCCTCTAACTTATAATATCAAGATCAGATGGGCTTGTTAACTTTATGAGGTAGACAAGTGGAGTACAATGAAATATTATTAGCTGAAGCTCACTTAGCTTCACCTGGCATATGGTGATTTGCATAAGCTCTTCTATGCTGAACTTGGCACTTACTTTTGTAGTAAATGTTTCCTCATATTGTTTGCTTTTTTTTCAGTCCTGAGGGTGTGTTGTTTCTTTCTGAAAGCTGAAATACATGTATCATACTGAGCAAAGTGTGTGCTTGCAACTGCTGCAGATCTGTGAGAGAAATGAAGAGTAATCTCTCAGTAAGGTTTTGGGGTATTGCTAGCAAGAAGAATTCTCTGATACTTCCCCTTGGCTCTACCTCTCATTTCAAATGGAAAGCTCAAACAGACTGACCAAAAGCTTTTTATTCCTTACTTTAAAAAAGTAAGAGAAAGACAGAAAAGGAATACTGAAACTCTGTAATACCTTAGGTGAAAACACTTTGTACAAAATGTCAACTTAGAATTCATATCTTGAGTTTGGGAGAGGAGTGAAATGTTGTTTAGATTCAGAAGTCATATAAAATTTCAGGATTGCAGATCAGACTGGGAGGGGAAATCTTCAGTAAATCAAAATTGTCACAGTAGAAAATTAATCTTTTTGGAGTCTGTATTAAGTCATATGTTCTTCCACAGTGCCATGATCTTTCAGGGACACTCATACAATGTCAGCATAGAATGACTGATTATGAAATAAAGGAAAGAGGATGAAATTGGAAAGTAGAATGTAGAAGTGTGATGTGCTACAACAACGTTCAATTATCTCAGCACTTCCTTAGCTGGAAACAAGGAATGGACTAGTGAGGCACTAAGAACAAGTAAGATATAAAGCACCTTTCTGCTACAGTCATTTTGTATGAGATGTGAAAGAGTTCTGTGACTGAGGCAAGGAGTGAGCTAGAAAAGGTAAATATTGAATTATGTGAAAGTGCTAATACTCTGACAAGGAAGTTCTATGCAGAAATCTAAATGAAAAAAGCACATATTAAATGAACATACAATAGATGCCAACTCTGTCTATTTTTGAATCCTACCAAGTGGATTGGAAAGAAGCTTAAAATGTTTTGGGAACAAACATGCAAGCTTTAAAAAAAGTTGTGCCTACTTACATGATCAGCTGTTGGTATGAGTAAGAGCAATAGGCCTCTGTGTATGAAAATTGGGATATCGCACACATGAAAGCAAGACAATAAGATAGCCCGCAATAGCAATGTTTTATTGTAAGCTTTAGAGAAGGAAGACTCCTTTTATAGTATTATGTATTTTTCTCTCTAATGTGCATTCCTGCTGTCTCCCCCATACGTGTAGAGATCAATTATAAGGTACTTCAATGTATCGCTTGCAGTTGAGTTGATGATAAATGTTGATGTATTTCAATATATTTTTTCATAAATTTATTACATTTTATAAAATTTTTGTTGGGTGTTTAACTCTGTTTATGGAAAGAAAGTATTTTTATTACTGATTCATTTGTCATGGTAATGGAGATAATAAATTTGCACAAGTTTTAAGAAATTGAGATGGCTAGCAGTTGAGGATAGGTGTCACGTGCCTTCATAACACTGGACTTCTGAAACGTGCATTTCGCTGAATCTCTCACAGTCCTTTTACAAATGATCTGTATAAAACCCTTGTATGAATTTTCAAGCTTTAAAGACAGTCTCTGGTTTCTTTGAACGCTTTTTATAAGGTTATTAATCAAGTTAAGATAATCTTGTTCCTTGAAAACAAAACATGAGGTACAGAGGTGACAGCTTATGGGGCCACTGTGTGAAATCTCTTTCCTGTCTCATGTTTTTTTGCTGTGATGTATTTCAGACAAGTAGCATTTCTGATCAGTTTATCAATTCTTTGTTAATGTTGGTCCTTCATAGAAGTATGATGCCAAATTTTCCCATGTATTTGGTAATGTTGTTCTGCTTTTAAGACTTTGATACATAAATCATTGACATTTGTCTTTTCATATGTAAGGGCACTGAAGGGGCCTGTGGCTGCCTGGGTGCCAGGGGTGAATGTGGGCGGGTGGGGGTGTGTCAGGGCAGGGCCAACATTTTAATATATATATTCAAGACTGACAAACTATTTCCTCTAATTCAGAGGTATCTTTTGACAGTCGGTTATAAAGAGTTGAAAAGTCTTGCACAAGTTTCAAGATCACATATATTGACTATGCATCCCATATTTTTTTGTTCAACCTTGAAGCATTGATGACAGAAAATTAAGTAATGATCTATGTACTTAACTGCAGATATTAGTATATTATTATGCTGTGCTTTCACAGATTTTTTTGTAGCAACAAGCTTGTTTTCTATAGTTGCACATTTTAATAATAAAAATTTTCAAGCGTTTCTTAAAGCTATGGTGGAAGTTTTTGTATGATCTGTTGTGTTTACGTGACTGTTTACACTTGTCAGTCCACTATGAGGAGTTGAAAAGCTACTACAACACCAAGCATGATAAGCCTTGTCACAATTACTGCTAAACAATGCAAAATAATCTCTAGTCAACCTATAAAGTGCAAAATTCTTTTTCTTTTCAATGGCTTTGTTACCATCATGGTTATTGTCGTTACCTACGTAAGAAGAGAAGCTGATGTACTAAAATTGCATGAGTAATACTTAGATCATGATCCCTGTGTTTTTTCTTAGTATGTGACGACAATAGGTTCCAGAATATGTAGTCAGTATTTAGCACCTGCTAAAATTATAGGATAAAGTCATCTTGACATATAGGTAGAATTAAATGCCATAAGGCTGACTAAAGAAAGTGCTTCCATAAGGAACCTTGGAAGTACAGTTAAGATTTCCCTTTTGTATTTAAGTAACAGCTGAAGTATGTAAATACATGTGATATCACGTGGTTTTAATTTACATCTGCGTAAAATGTAAATTTACTTTTGTTTGACATCATAGACTCGTAAAAAGATCAAACTAGGAGGTCACTAGTCCAACCTCATGCTTAAAACAGGGATAACTCCAAACGATGCTATCACAGTCTATATCGTAAACCTTGTTAAAGTCAAGGCAAATGATATCACTACTTTCCTTATCCTCTGCAAAGCTAGTATTTTAATTGTGAAAGGCAATTACCTTGGTCAAGCACAATTCACCTTGATACTACCCAGTATGGATTCACATTCAGAGTGTGTCCAGAGAAGGGCAACGAAGTTGGTTGAAGGGTCTAGAGCACAAGTCTTACAAGGAGTGGCTGAGGGAGCTGGGGTTGTTTAGCCTGGAGAAGAGAAGGCTCAGGGGAGACCTTATTGCTCTCTACAACTACCTGAAAGGAGGTTGTAGAGAGGTGGAGGTTGGTCTCTTCTCCCTAGTAACAAGTGATAGGACGAGAAGAAATGGCCTCAAGCTGCGCCAGGGGAAGTTTAGGTTGGATATTAGGAAAAACTTCTTCACCGAAAGGGTAGTCAGGCATTGGAACAGGCTGCCCGGGGAAGTGGTTGAGTCTCCATCCCTGGAGGTATTTAAAAGACGGGTAGACGTGGTGCTTGAGGACATGGTTTATTGGTGGACTTGGCAGTGTTAGGTTAATGGTTGGACTCAATGATCTTAAAGGTCTTTTCCAACCTTAACAATTCTATGATTTCTGGAAGTAGTTTCCCGGCCCATTACTTCTTAATTTTCCAAAGAGACTGAGGGGAGCCCAAGAAGCCCAAAGCTCCTAAGATAATTCCTCATGCTTTTTCTGAAGTTGGGCATGATGTTCACCTTTCTTCAGTCATTGGGGAGCTCCTGTGTTTATGACAACTTTTTAAGGATATGTAGAGTGCAGCCTTGCTATGACATGGGCTTCCTTCCTCAGTGCTCTTGAAAATCTCTCACACATCCAGTCCCAGGAATTTATCTATGTCCAATTTAGGTAAGTAGTTTCTAACTTGATCCTTCTCTGCTGAGGACAATAATTCTCTCCCCCAAGACTCTACCATCGGACATGGGGATCTACAAGACACACCGAACTTTGAGGCAAAGAAGGCACCTCATCCTTTTTTTATGTCCTTCCTCACAGGATCATCTGTCCCATTCTGCAGAAGGTCCACAGTTTCCTTGTCTTTTCTACTGATGCACCTGTAGAAGTCCGTCTTGTTGCTTTTTCTATTCCTTGCCATTTTCAACGCAAGCAAGTTTTGACTCGCTTAATACGTACTCAGTATGCCCAGGCAATACTTTGTTATTCCTCCTCAGTTGTCTATCTCTGCTTCCGCTTAGTGTATGCTTCCTTTTGTGCTTTAAATTTGGCCAGGAGTTCAGGCAAGCTGACTTCTTGTCATGCCTGCTCATTTTCTTGCATGTTCTTGTGCTTTGAGGAGGATATCCTTGAAAAGTAATCGGCTCTTCTGTGTTTCTCCACCCTTCAGAGTGGTCTCCATTTGGATTCTGCTTATCAGTTTCCTAACCAAGCTGAAGTTTCCTCTTCTGAAGTGCCAGGCTGTGTTTCTACATTTACCTTGCTCATTTGTCTCAGGATCTAAACCTCCTCCATCTCATGGTTGCTGCTGTCAAGTCTTCAATGACTTTCACATCTGTACCCAGTCCTTACTTGTGAATAATGGGTCTGACAGACTGTCTCTCCCAGCTGTCCCGTCCAGCACCTCCGTAAACCATGGTCCTCAACACTCTCCAGAAACCTCTTTGATTGTCTGGGGCATGTCACACTGCACTCTCAGCAGATGTCAGTGATCAAAATCCCCTAGGATCTACAATTGTGAGGTTTCTTTCAGTTGTCTAAGGAAGGCTTTGTCCACCAGCTCCTCTTAATCAGACTGACTGAAGCATGTACCCACCACAGTGTCTCCTTCGTTGGCCCTTCCTTCTGATCCTGGCACACTAGGGCTCCCTGGACCTGCCACCTCCCCAATAGCAGGGTCCTGTACATTATTATTATTTTTTTTTTTCTGCTGCCTCCCTCCACCCCCACCTCCAAGCAGAGTGCAGCCCTCTCTTCCTTCCTGCCTGTCTTTCCTAAGAGCCTTTCTCCATCCATCAAGTCTTTACAGTTGTGTGGGCTGTCTCACAGTATGAGTTGTAACTTCAGTGAGGGCATAGCTCTGCAACTACTTCCAGTTTCTCCTGTTTGTTTCATAGGTTGTGCAAATTAGTCTACAGTTACTTCAGATGGGCACTTTCAACAGTCACTCCAGATTAACCTGTGTTTTCATGGGTAGTGTGAGAGCCACTTTTGTTGCCACATATGCCCTTACCTCCATATGTCAATTTACCTGCAGGCTTTAGTCGGCATCTCCTGATGAAGCTAGATAAAAAATTCCATCATGATTAGTAAGCTTTCTGGCAAAGATGCTTTTGATTCTTTCCAATATGTGGCTTCCATCTCTCCCTGGCAGTCCTTGCTCCTTGAGGAAGATCCTGTGCTTTTCATAAGGAATGAAACCCTAAAAGCAGCACCAGCCATCCAGCCAAGTGTTAGTCTGTAGAATACGTCCCATTCTACTCAGGTTGCAAGTACATTCAAGTGTCTAAACTCAGAAAATAAAGGTGGCTCAGAAAAATGAAACTGTTCAGCAAAACTGACTTAAATTCTGTCAGTGATTTCTGTTTTTTTTTTTTCTTTTTCTTCCTTGTTCTGACCACATTCTTTAGATTACAAGTAGTATTTTCTGTAATATCCAAATGAGACCCCCATATTATTTTCTGGATGATGTGCTTTTCTCCTATATACCTTCATCCTATAATGAGTTCCAAAGGAAACCTTTTCTTTTTCCTCTTCCATTACATGATTCTGAAAATACCCTCTACAGTTTCCTCAGTAGCTTAAAAACCACCAAGCAGCACAGCACAGAAAAAGCAAGAGTGGAAATCCTGCTTTACCTAGTGCTCACTGAGCCCAGATGAAAATTTCAAGAAAGGTCTGGTAATACTTCCATGCATGAACTTCTAGACTCTACCAGAAGGAACTTGGTTGCTATGTGTTTCAAAGCCATGATCTGCACATAATACTCATCAAATCTTTTCATAAAAATATACTGTTGCCTTTGTACAACAAGCATTTTCTGTCAATCTAAATGTTTTTCTTATGCCACTTTCCGTATGTGGGTTACAATTACAAAACAGGCATCTAGAGTGTACAGGAAGGATAAAATCATAAATATAATCTCATATTTTGTGTTTATTTTAGTGCAGTCTTGGACAAATCTGTTGTCCTGCTTTGTTTTGTGTTTTTTTAATGATTACTACATTTCTTCAGCTGTTCTACACCAAATAAAAGTTTAACTAGCAGTTATACTGCTTTGTGTTGTTCAGTAGTACTTCACTTTTTTCCATATTATGGAAATGATGAGAATTATGAGACTTTCTTAGAGTTTTGGGGTCCTCCCCACAACACTGCGGGGAGCTGTATCTTATAAGCAGAAGGAAGAGAGGAATAGATGTAAAAAACTGATTCTCAAGCCATAATTTGACAGTCAGTTCATTAAGAAGTCATTGCAGTGAAAGCCTTTGGGGAGAAAGAAATTCTTTTTTCATTTATTTTAATGTGGGCATAAAGGGGGAGTGCAAAAGGTGGTTTTGGAGGGAAGGGGACTATATAAGCCCTATATGTTGATAATAGAAGAAATGTTTGTCACTATCGCTTTATTTCATTCTGAAGTTCAGTATGGAGCATGACCTGGTTATGTGTTCTGGATTGAGATGAAAGAAGTCCCACTGTTAAATGATTAGAGACTTATCAAATTGTAAGTGCACATATGCTGGAGAGGAGAAAAGCTAGGGGAGTAAAAGGGAAATATGAAAGTCTGTCTCCACTTTTGAAATCTGTATGTCATGTTATACAATAATAATAATTAAAAAAAAATTGGCAAAAGGTCAGTGCCATTTAGCAAAAGCTTAAGTGGAAGATGTGGAGTGGCTGTTAAAGGGGGGAGGTCTGCTATGTGTATATTGCTACCTTTTATGAGACTAGCTTTTTGGTTGTCAGAATCTGGTATCAAAGAAAATAATTCTGCAGCTCACTGAGCAAGCCTAGGCATAGAGAGACTTGAGTCACTGAATTGTGAATGTCTGGTCGTAAAATTATGTGCAAGTAATTGGTAATAGAATTTTAAATTGAATTTTTATTTGGTATAGTCTTTGCATGAAAGTATTTTCAGAAAAGATATTTAAAAAGTAGACAACTGGTACTGCTTGCTATCTACAATTGCACAAACTGATTTTTTTTTTTCCTTTCTGAGTTTTTTTTGCTAATTCTTACAGAAGCTTAGAGAAATACAGAGTAGGTATAAGTTCCATTCCGTGCTCAAGTCCAGTTATTTTACCAAATATTTTACATTGCTTACCACATAATCCTTAGAGTAGGGTTTAGAAGACAGATCTCCGTTACTGGAAGTGCTTTGCTAGGTCTTGCTTGTTCTATATTACTCTGTTAATGGATAAATAAAATTATGTTATTTTGTGGAATATAAAATTCAACAATACTTGAAAGCTCTTCTTATAGTATATTGTACAGCCTGAGTATGAGACATTCTGCTGGACTGAAACCTCTCCGGCAAAAAATATTAAATCCATCTTTCTCATGTTTCATGCAAATTCTTTACTATTAGCATGATATATAAAAGAGGCAGCACTACTGTTCTTGTGACAATGAGTCTAAATGAAAGTTGGCATCATTGCTATACTTGTGTGGAGCTCATTCTCTAAATGTGAGTATATCTCCTCATCTCAAGGAATCTTTGGGTGAAGGTATACACTAAGTGGTCCAGAGCAGCTGAGGCAATTCTATACGAGTGCAGAGGCACTCAGGAAACGTAACTGTTAAAAAACGTACCTGGTTCCTGACTTTGGCTATTTATGGACTTTATGCTTGGATTTGAGGATAAGACTGCTTAACTTGAGAATTCTTTCTAAATGCTGTCTTGTTTCTAACGTTTTTTTGTGAATCATGTTGTTAGTTCTGTATTTCTAAAAGGGAGACGGTAGCATTTCTCATATCACTACAATGAGTCTATGCAGTTA
Organism: Nipponia nippon; assembly: GCF_047370975.1. Taxonomy (NCBI): domain Eukaryota; kingdom Metazoa; phylum Chordata; class Aves; order Pelecaniformes; family Threskiornithidae; genus Nipponia; species Nipponia nippon. Next base: position 85,395,997 of record NW_028262290.1, on the reverse strand, counting down.
AGGTTCATAGAACTGACGTTTGTAAAGGGAAATCAAAACTTGAGTATGTGGCTGTAAGAAGCACTTTTATTAACTTTGTCAGTCACTTCACATGGGGTTTAGTTTAGTATCTGCCACTGACACATCCTGTATTTTACATATTTTTTTTTCTTATTCAGTTCCAAGGTGCTTTTGCTTACTGACACGGTTCTCAGCTGCTTATTTGTTAGCTAGGATGCTGTACTCATTCAAATATGATTTTAAGCTGTCCTTGGAGCCCGCTTTCTATCTTGCTATAAGGATGTAAGTATTTGCATGACACCCATTTGTTTTGTCTAGTGTAGCTGGCTTTTATTATCCTCTCAAAGGAAGAAGTATGCATAAGATATGTTAGACAAAGAAAGAAAGAGAAAGTAAGGTAAAACAGAAGCAAGGGAAGTGTCAGGACCAAAAGGGGAAGTGAAGATAAAGATGGAATGAACAATGAAAGCATTAGACTTATTTGGGGGGTGGGCATGGACGAGGAAAGCTCACAGAGGAAGGAAAGGACACCCAACACTTACCAAAGCATTAGTTTTGACTCTCATGTTGGAAACATTCTACTCAACTTATCTCCAGCATGAAATCACACCTTAATAAATGCTGTAAATGGAATTTACTGGATGTGATCATTATCCTGTTGCAATCTGTGACTCAGGGACTTTTAATTATTGGTAAAGAGAATTTTTTTTTTCTCCATGACTTGATACCATGAAGTTCTTATTCCAGGTAGAAACCCCAAACAAATATAGGGGAAGTAAAAAGACGTTTTCCATCTCTTTCCTTTATTTGTAGGTGCTTGAATAACAGTCTTGATTCTTTGGGTGGAAATAGGGATGGGTGTGGGTGTCCCTTATATGACTTCAAAAGCAAGTAGTTTTTTTTAAGTTTTCTATATTAGGGCTCTCTTTTAATGTAGGAAACATGGGTTTTATTTGTTGGGGTTTTGTTTGCATTTTTTGTTGTTGTTTGTTTTAGAAAAGACCACAGAGCGAAAGAATTAAAATGTTAGATTAACTGATCCTTACATGCTGATGATGGCATTTTTTCAATTTTTAACTGTAACATTAGAGAAAACACATTTTAGAAGAGTTAAGTTCAGTGTACGCGTTTTAGATATTTTTCTGCTTCTTTTGCAATTATTGAAGCTGTTTGCTTCCCAAGCCACTGCCTTCCTCTAGAAAACATAAAACTTAGAGTATTATTGTGATTTACTGCAAAAACAGTTGTGAAGTCACAGAGCCCACATTGAGATATCAGATCAGGGAACAAATTTATTCAAATAACAACTGATAAACATACACACTGGAATTGTATATTAGACTGTGAATTGGACCTGATTCCACTTACTTCTGGTCCATAAATGAGCATTAAAGAGACAAATTTTCTCTTATATTTCTAATGATTTCACTGTGTGTGAACACATAGTCATACTGCATTTCTAGTAAATGTAAAAGTTTCCTTATCTTTGTCATTGTAACTAATCTCTTGAGTTCTTTTTGTTAGAAATGTTTAGCCCTCATTTTATTATTACTACCTCTGGTTTATATCTATCACCAAACAATTCTTTAGAAAGAAAAAGTTTTCATTTTTTATATTTTTGAAAGGATGTATTTTAGCATGAATAAATATATGCTTTTGTTGTTCTCTGTTTCTGGAATTTCATAGAAATCAGTTGTTTTCCACCTTGTCTTTAAATATTTTTATTGACAGGAAACAGAATTAGGAGCAGTTCCATAAACAATCCTCTCAGGTAGCACTACAAATCTAAACAATAGCAACAAAACAACACAAAACAAAAAACCCTCCCAAACAAACAACAAAGAAAACCCTGGTGCAAAAGTGTAATTTTAATTCCTCAGGCATAGTGTTAGTATAAGGAGATAAGCTAAGCAAGAGTGCATAATTTCAAAAATATTATAGTAGCAGGCAAAATCCATTTGCTATCTTTATCAGAAAAATTATAATCATGATGTCTTTAGTCAAATATTGTTCATATTCAAAATATTCTATTCAGACCTGTATTCCTCTTTCCCATGACTTTTCATATACTTAATTCATTTGAATTTCCATAGTACACTACAAAATACATTCAGCATTGTGTTCTTTGAAATTTGTTCAAGGGAGCATCATACTACTACAGAGAGTTGTAAGCTTGTAGTTTCCTGAAAAGCTTGGGGGAAATGAGGAAAAAAAACCCACCCAAAACAACCTTCTTCTCTCAAAAATTTAAAATAAAATTTTATGCACAAATAAAGTTTGACAACAGTCAAAACTTGGAATACGAAAGGAAGAAAGCTTCGTAGCCTGTGCCATACACCAGCAGAGCTGGGACAGCATAGGGTTCAGAGAGTTTTAATACACAGTTGAAGGTCCTTTCTAGAAACTGCCTAGAAACTGTTCTTCAGCCTGAGCTGACTTGTATTGTGGCAGTTAATTTCCAGTCCCAGCTACAGAATTCAGATACATCCAGAGGTGGTCTTTCAAACTGTGCTTATCCCTTGAGCAAACATTTTTGAATGAAAAATGTCACCCACACCTCCTCTGGAAACCAACACAAAGGTCCATCCTATGCACTTCTTGTTACAGGCCTGTAATGAAAAAGCAAGATTTTATCTCCTAAGGCATTTTCGTTTTCTCTGTAGATCCAAGAAATAGTAAACATATAATGAGCACTGATTGCAACTGCTTGGTCAATTTTTGCCTATTAATAGCAGCAAGGGATCCAAATGATTCCATATTGGATTCCATACTAGATGCCATATGTAGCTAATAATATGGGAAAGCCAAAGCCCACCTGGAGTTGAATTTCGCAGGGGAAGTAAAGGGAAACAAGAATGGATTTTACAAGTACGTAAACAGCAAAAGGAGGAAAGCACGAGCCTGCTGCTGAATGCATCTGGGAAGCTGCTGGCAAAGGATTTGTCGAAGGCAAACGTACTTAATGCCTTTTTCCTTCAGTCTTTGCTGGTGAGATCAGCCTTCAGGAACCCCAGGCACCTGAAACTAGAGACAAAGTCTGGAGCAAGGAAGACTTGGCCTCAATGGAGGAGAACCAACCTAGGGAGCACTTTAATGAACTAAGCTTATATAAGTCCATGAGGCTTGATGGGTTGAACCCAGAAGTGCTGAGGGAGCTGGCTGATGTCATTGTGAGGCCACTCAGTAATCTTTGAAAGGTCATGGTGATCAAGAGAGGTTCCTGAAGACTGGAAGAGAGCAAATGCCACTCTTCAAGAAGGCCAAGAAGAAAGATGTGGGAACTACAGATCAGCCTCACCTTAGTCCCTGGGAGGGCAATGAAGCAACTAATCTTCGAAACCATTTCTAAACATGACAGAGAAGCAGGCACTCAGGAGGAGTCAGCATTGACTTATGAATGAGAAATCATGCTTAACCACCCTGATAACTTTCTACAATGAGGTGACTAGCTTGGTGGACAAAGGGAGAGCTGTAGATGTTTTTTACCTCAACTTTAGTAAAATCTTTGACGCTATTTCCCGTAACATCCTTGGAAAAACTAAAAAAGTACAGATTAGATAAGTGAACAGTGAGGTGGATTGAAAACTGACTGAATGGCCAGGCCCAGGGGATGGTAATCAGTGGCACAAAATCCAGTTAGAGGCAAGGCACTAGCGAAGTACCCTGGAATCAAGAGTGGAGCCAATACTGTTTAACATCTTGATTAATGAGCTGGATGATGGGGCACAATGTGTGCTCAGCAAGTTTGCAGACAATATAAAACTATGAGGAGTGGCTGATATACCAGATGGGTGTACTGCTATTCAGAGGGACTTTGATGGGCTGAAGAAATGGGAAGAGAGGAATCTCATGAAATTCAACAAAGCAAAATTCCAAGTCCTGCATCTGGGGAGGAGTAACCCCAGGCATCAGTACACACTAGGGCTGACCAGCTTGAAAGCAGATCTGCAGAGAATAACCTGGGGATCTTGGTGGACACCAAGTTGACCACGAGCCAGCCAGCGTGCCCTTGTGGCAAAAGCAGCTAGCAGCTTCGAAGACTGTATGTGAGCACAAGCACTCTTGTGTTGCCAACAGATAGAGGGAGGTGGTCCTTCCCCTTCTGCTCAGCACTGGTCAGACCACTCTGGGAGTGCTGGGTCCAGTTCTGGACTCCCCAGTACAAGAAAGATACGGACTTAACTGGAATGAGTCTGTTGGAGGGCCACAAAGATGTATAAGCAACTAGAGCATCTGACATGCAAGGAGAGGCTGAGAGAGATGGGACTGTTCAGCATGAAGCAGAGGAGGCTCAGGGGGATCTTATCAATTTGTATAAATACCTTATAGGAGGGAATGAAGGAGAAGGAGACAGGCTCTTGTCAGTGGTACCTAGTGACAGGAGAAGAGGCAATGGATGCAAATTTGAAAATGTGAAAATCCATCTGAACATGAGAAATTCTGTGATTCTGTAAAAATAATAAATGGGTGGTTTATTACAACAATAAAAGATGGAGCCATTGCTCCATCTACACATTGGAGAAAGAGGAAAAGTTGAAATATGAGTAACCCTCTTTATGGTTTATAGTGTTCTTGCTACAGAAACCTGGCCAAAGCTTCAATCAGTCCTGTACATAAGAACAAATCAACCGAAGGGTTATCCCTCTCTGGTCTTGTTAGGGTAAAGATTCTGTTGTCAGGAGCACTAAAATGAAGGATAGCAAGAGCAGTTCACGTGTGTCCAGCTGAACTGTAAGCGACATGCTGGTGTAGGATACAGGTATCATTAAATTCATTGTAAGGCTAATCTACCTTGTGCATCTTTACTGCATACAAATCTAAAAACCCCAGTGTTAGTTATGTAATATGGATTTTATATTTTTCCTTGTGTTTTCCATAAAATGTACGTACAAGCCATAGTCATGAAAGAGATTAGGCTTTTTACAAGGTAAATAACAGTCTGGAATTCCTTTACAACATTGTTCTTAACACAGCCTTAAATGAAAATTGTGGCTTATTGCTTCATTGAAATAATAATAAAAGAACAAACAAACAAACGAAAACCTTTTCACTTCTAATGTTCAGTGTGTAGGATTTAGACAATTTCCAAAGGATCTGAAAATCTAATGTAATCTTCAGCAAGTTACAAGCAAAGAATAAAAGAATGAAAGAGCTGCAAGATGAGAGCTTGAAAATAAATATAAAGTATTAATTACCTGAACAAATGAATGGATTGACTAAATTTAAAGACACAATTATATGACAAATTATGCTGAAAATGAAATTGCTCACTGAAATAGAAGCAGCTCCCCAGAGGCTGCTTATGTTGTGCAATACAATCAAGAAAAGCACCGATGTAAAATGGCTTTGTCTTGCTCAGTAGATTTATGTATATGGAGAACCAGTTTGATTACTTTGCCGACTGAACTTTTTGTTTTTGTGGCTTGCCTCTTAGCACTGAAGTGCCAACGCACAAATTTGGGAAAGTAGGAGGGATCATTAGCAGGATTTTTGACTAAATTCAGGTTCACTTGGTGAAACTCACTGTTAAAGTGATCAACATAGATGCCCATGATGCCATTTTAACTTCTGCTTTCTAGGGCTCAGCTAAGCATACACACTTCATATTGTGTAGTGCTTTTAAGACATCAAAAACCTGCCAATGAAGCTGGCAAATATTCTGAAATATAAAATATTATTTTTCTACTCTGTTAGATTTAGTAACGTAGTCCTAATGCTACCAACTCTTCTTAAAATAGATCTTTTTAGATTAAGTGGGTCTTTAGGAGTACTTTTGCATGCTTGCACACGTAAAGACACCCAGAAACTTTCTGATGAAACATGTTTATAGCTGAATTGAAGAAGTAGTTGAAGAACAAATGCATCATAAGCTATGCCCCTAAATTGCATGGCTGTTTCTGTCTATGGCTATATTTTCTGGGGTTTTTTTCCTTATTATATGTTAATATGCATAAATGTGTAGTGTTTATCTATATGTGTACCTGTATCTGTGTATATCCATTGCATAAAAATGAAAGAAGGTAGTATCTAAAGACCATAAGATAATGTTGATCTGTTAGTGTAACATACACATTGAACACAAAACCGAAGCCTGTAATTAGTGACATTGAAACAGTAATAAGAATGTAAATGAAGTAAAGTCTTGTTGACTGTCTTTATAAGAAACATGAGAAGAAAAATCAATAATGGTGACCTAATATGAAGATGAAAACTCTAGGAAAGCAAAATCTTTTTTGAGCTTCTGAGCGAGTATATCGTAAATAGCTGTGAACAACAAAATTTGAAGCTGTTAAGGAGTAGCTGAATTTTCCACTAACCTGTAGTTACCTGGTTATTTTTAGGTATATTATATCTTATGATAGCACTGTCTCTCAGGGATTGGGGAACGGCAGAATAAAGGTAAGAAGGGTTCACATTCTCAAAGACAGAGTTCAGGTTTCTACAGAATAAGAGTCATCTCTTTGACAAGTTCTGAATTGTTTCCCTCTTCCTGCCTAACGTTTCTTTTGCTCTAGATATCAGATTCCAGCTGTCCTTTCAGATCAGATAATAGAAAAAGAAATAAAGCATGAAAATGGCAGGCAGAGGAAGACCTTCAGGAGGAAGGTCTGCTGCTGTTATAAGGAATATCTGATGCTATAATGAAGGATCGAAGGAGGGGGTGCCAAACTGCCTTTTGGTGCTTTCAGCAGGTGAGGTTTGGCAAAGGAGACAAGAAGACAGAGCTCTTCCAGACCCATACAAGCATTCTCTTTTTCTCATGTCAAGACTCTGGAGGAAAGAAATTCATGAGAGAGTAAATAAAAATGATCTAAAGAGTCAAATAATGCAGAAACTTATATTGTGATAGGCAAAGATTGTAGTGTTTGGGGAACTGTTGTTTGGTTTTCAATTAAGAATGAGTTTGGGCACAGCTCAGCTGTGACTCTTCCCTTAGTAACTTGTCCTGTGCCTGAACACTGATAGAGTTACTACTGGAAGAACTAAATACTTCTCTTTCCTTCAAGCCACATATACAGACAATTATTTAGCAAAGCAGTTTTGTTCCAAGTCTCGTGTAACTGGGAAAAGGAAGCAACTGTGATCTTTAATGTCCTTTAAACAATCTTGTGACTGAGCTACCTCTACCAGAGGCATTAAAGTAGGCATTATTAGTAAGTGTTGTGTATTCCTACTGATTGAAGTAAGATCCTTGGCAGTTTTTCTACTCCAGTTTCTGGTGGTTCTTAGCCTAGCTCAGCTTACTCATGTCAGATATGAGTCACTTTGAGGAATGATTCAGAATTCAAATTCAAAATACATGGGCTCCATTTCAGGGGTAAGAAATTTATATCTGAAAATTCACAGTAAGGACTCTTTATGGCGCCTAGGTAGGAGAATTCTTTGACCTTACTCAGAAGCTGAAGTTTAGATGCATCTGATTATACCTGAGGAGGAATAAATCGAGATAAGAATGGTGAAAAAGAAAAGCACTGAGTCCCAATTAAAAATAGTTCATTCTTTAGTAGCTCAATAGGTTGAAATATGCAAGATTTTCAGGTTTCAGTTCACTGACATAAGAGTGAGAAAAAGCTTTGTTATTCCTGGCTGATAAGCTCTCATAGCCCTTTAACCTTGCTAACAGCTTCTGTTTCTTTCAGGCCAACACAGATTTGTAGTAAAACATGGTAGAGCCAAAAACTAATTAAATTCCATGAACAAACTTTTTCTTCCTTTGTTTTTTTAAGCAGTTTCAGATGACACTGGAAGTAGGGTTTGTTTCTGTCATAGGAAACTGTTTGTTCTTTACAATCAATTGCATGACCTATATGAAATAAAATACGGTGTAATAGTATAACTACATGTAGTGACAGCAGCCATGGTTTTGCAACAAATCAGCCATTTTATAATGATACTTCTGTGTGGATTAAGTGCTTTGTAAATCTAAAAAATTTATGCTAATGCAAGCAAACACATCAGTTTCCTGGGTCATAATCAAAGGAATCATAAATAAGAGGAGCGCATAATGCAACTTAGAGCTGAGCAAGGGATTGCTGTCTGAGTTACTTCCTATTCATAAGCAACCTGTAAAAAGGGAGTCATAGCAAAGACTACAGTCTTGCTCAATTTTCTCTTTGATTAACATCTAGCTGGCCAGCTGTAGTTGTGAAAACAAGCTATGCCACTTAAAATGATATTGTAGTGAACACAGGGTATTATCTTTACATGAAGTATCACACATGAGGAAGGATTCTGTTACCTGGCACTTGATTCTGTTGCAAACTTCTCCTTAGGATGTTTTAGAGTGCTTTAATGTCACAGTTTGGGCTAACATTCAAAATATTCACCTTTAAGTTTGTGGTCTGGTAAAATGATCACTTGTTTCAATAGGTTGAATGCCCATGTTGACATTTCACTGAATACTTAGTTGGATATGTTGAATGTTAGAGAGAATGCTAAGTGATATTCTCTGTCTCAGAAATTGTTCTGAAACTGAAAATGAAGCCATATAATGGAAATGAGCTTATACACATGCAAGGTATTTTTTGTACTGAATGAATACATATAGGGCACAACTTCTCTGAGTGTACAGTTGTACAGATCTCTTTCTGGTCACATACCTAAAGTTCATGAAATTATTCTTGTCTTCCTGCAGCAGTTTAATTTGTGGATGTAGAACCAGAAGGAACCTTTAAGGTCAGGTATTCTTACACATGAACAGAAACAAGTATGGGTTTCTGGAAAGTTTTAATTATGGGTACTTTTACCTATGTCAATATTTCTTAGGAAGACTAAAGTCCAGAATAACCATATGGTCTTCTGGGGCAGGATCTGTCTTCAATAAATGATGGGACATATGCACACCATCTTGAAGCACCTAAATTGCAATATTGCAATCTATTTATTCTGGTTCTTGCCTGACAATAAATCCACATCTGATTGTTCTGTCTCCTATCAATATGAATTTCTGAACAGACCCACAAACTACTTTCAAACAGACCTGCCTGTGAAGTGTGCTAATCCATGAGCTATGCCTGAGTAACTAAAACCTGTTGTGGTCATGCCAGACACCCTCTATATGACTGCTTGTCATACCGCAGTTAGGAGTATTCTTGCAGGCAGTCTTCTGCAACAAACAAGACAGACAACCATCAGTTCTCCAACATACCCTTGCCATTACTGTATCCAGAATGAAGGGTTATGGAATGTTTTGGGAACTGAATATACTCCCTGTATTAGAACAGAAATCTACATTGGCTACTAGGAAACCTTTTCAGGCTACTACAGCAGTTTTATAACATATATGCAGGGAGAAGACGCAAAAGGGCAAAGCTCAATTAGAGCTGAAACTGGCCAGTGTTGTGTCAGACACCAAGAAGGAGTATTTTAAGTATATTAATAGCAAGAGGAGGTTTAAAGAAAACATTGGACCGATACTTGTTGAAGATGGTCATCTGACTAATAGGGATGAAGAAAAAGTGGAGGCATTCAATGCTTTTTTTTTGCCTCAGTCTTTAATAATACTGATGGACCTCGGGCTGACCGGTCCCCTGAGACGAAGGAGCACGAGTGTGGGAACAGTGGCTTTCCACTTGTGGACACTGAAATTGTAAGGGACCAGCTGTATCAGCTGAATGTTCACAAGTGCATAGGGCCTGATGGGATTCATGCTAGAGTTCTGAAGGAGCTAGCAGATGTTATGGCAGCACCCCCTCTCAATCATCTACCAAAGGTCTTGGGAGTCTGGGGAGGTCCCTGCTGACTGGAAGCTAGCCAGTGTTATTCCAATCTACAAAAAGGGCAGGAGGGAAGACCCAGGAAACTACAGACCTGTTAGACTAACCTCAGTTCCTGGAAAACTTATGGAGAAGATTATACTGGGTACTATTGAAAGGTATTTAAAGAATAATGCAATCATCAGGCACAGTCAACATGGGCTCACAAAGGGAAAGTACTGTTTAACTAATTTGTTATCTTTCTATGATAGGGTCACCCACCTAGTGGATGAAGGGAAGGTGGCGGATGTAGTTTTTCTGGATTTTAGTAAGGCTTTTGATACTGACCCTCACAGCATCCTTCTGGACAAGTTGTCCAGCTGTGGGATGAGCGGGTTCACAGTGTACTGGGTGAAGAACTGGCTGAAGGGCGGAGCTGAAGGGTTGTAGTGAGTGGGGCTACATCTGGCTGGCGAGCAGTCACCAGCGGTGTTCCGCAGGCTTCAATTCTAGGGCCAGTTCTGTTCAATATATTTATCAAGGATCTGGAGTTGAATGCACCATTAGCAAGTTTGCTGATGATACCAAACTGGGAGGCGCTGTTGACTCTTGAGGGATAAGGCGCCTTGCAGAGGGATCTAGATAGATTGGAGTATTGGGTTATGATTAATGGGATGAAACTTAACAAGTCCAAATGCTGGACTTGGCACCTAGGATGGAGTAACACTGGGCACAAGTATAAATTGGGAGAGGAGTGGCTGGAGAGCAGCCCTGTAGAAAGGGATCTGGGAGTGCTGGTCGACAGCAGGCTCAATATGAGTCAGCAGTGTGCCCTGGCTGCCAAGAGGGCAAACCGCATCCTGGGGTGCATTAAACACAGGATAACCAGCCAGTTAAGAGAGATGTTTATCCTGCTGCATTTAGCATTGTTGAGGCCTCACCTAGAGTACTGTGTGCAGTTCTGGGCCCCACAATTTAAGAAGGATGTTAAGGTCCTTGAGCATGTCCAGAGGAGGGCAGCAAAGCTGGTGAAAGGGCTGGAAGGAATGTCTTATGAGGAGTGGCTAAGGACTTTGGGCTTGTGTGGTTTGGAGAAAAGGAGGCTGAGGGGCAACCTTGTTGCTCTCTACAGCTTCCTGAGGAGGGGAAGTGGAGAAGGAGGTGCTGATCTCTTCTCCCTGGTATCCAGTGATAGGACGCGTGGGAATGGTTCCAGGTTGTGCCAGGGGAGGTATAGATTGGGCATTAGGAAGCATTTCTTTACCGAGAGGGTGGTCAAACACTGGAACAGGTTCCATAGAGAGGTGGTTGATGCCCCATGCCTGTCAGTGTTGAAGAGACATTTGGGCCATGCCCCTAATAACATGTTTTGACTTTTGGTCAGCCCTGAATTGGTCAGGCAGTGGGACTAGATGATCATTGCAGGTCCCTTCCAACTGAAATATTCTATTCCATTCTATCTATAACAAACATTGGATTGTCATCTTCCATACAACTAAAGCGTATGGCCCAACACAGAAAGTGAGTAGCCCTTTTATCATAGATTCATAGAATAGTTTGGGATGGAAGGGACCTTTAAAGGTCATCTAGTCCAAGACCCCTGCAATTGGCAGGGACATCTACAACTAGATCAGATTGCTCAAAGCCCTGTCCGACCTGACCCTGAATGTTTCCAGGGATGGGGCATCTACCACCTTTCTCGGCAACCCATTACAGTGTTTCACCACCCTCATCATAAAAAATTTCTTCCTTATATCTAGTCTGAATCTACCCTCTTTTGGTTTAAAATTATTAACCCTTATCCTATCACAACAAACCCTGCTAAAAAGTTTGTCCCCATCTTTCTCATAAGCTCCCTTTAAGTACTGAAAGGCTGCAATAAGGTCTTCCCGCGGCCTTCTCTTCTCCAGGCTGAACAACCCCGGCTCTCTCAGCTTTTCTTCATAAGAGACATGTTCCATCCCTCTGATCATTTTTGTGGCCCCCCTCTGGACCCTCTCCAACAGGTCCATGTCTTTCCTGTGCTGAGGACTCCAGAGCTGGAAGCAGTACTCCAGGTGGGGTCTCACCAGAGCAGAGTAGAGGGGCAGAATCACCTCCCTCGACCTGCTGGCCATGCTTCTTTTGATGCAGCCCAGGATACGGTTGGCTTTCTGGGCTGTGAGTGCACATTGTTGGCTCATGTCCAGCATTTCATCTATCAATACCTCCCAAGTCCTTCTCCTCAGGGCTGCTCTCAGTCCCTTCATCCCCCAGCCTGTATTGATACTGGGGATTGCCCCGACCCAGGTGCAGGACCTTGCACTTGGCCTTGTTGAACCTCATGAGGTTTGCATGGGCCCATTTCTTGAGCTTGTCCAGGTCCTTCTGGATGGCATCCCGTCCCTCAGGCATGTTAACTGCACCACTCAGCTTGGTGTCATCAGCAAACTTGCTGAGAGTGCACTCCATCCCGCTGTGTCTGTCATTGATGAAGATATTTAACAGCACTGGTCCCAGTACAGACCCCTGAGGGACACCACTCATCACTGATCTCCATCTGGACATTGAGCCATTGACCCCTACTCTCTGGATGTGACCATCCAACCAATTCCTCATCCACCGAACAGTCCGCCCATCAAATCCATATCCTTCCAATTTAGAGAGAAGGATATTGTGGGGGACCGTGTCTGAAAGCCTTACAAAGTCCAGATGGACATCATCTGTAGCTCTTCCCTTGTCCGCTGATGTAGTCACTCCATCATAGAAGGCCACTAGGTGCCTTAGCATAGCTTCTAGGAGGATGTGTTCCATGATCTTCCCAGGCACAGAGGGGAGGCTGACAGGTCGGTAGTTCCCAGGGTCCTCCTTTTTACCCTTTTTAAAAATGGGTGCAATGTTTCCCTTTTTCTAGTCCCCAGGGACTTCACCTGACTGCCATGACTTTTCAAATGTCATGGAGAGTGGCTTGGCAACTACATCAGATAATTCCCTCAGGACTCTGGGATGCATCTCATCAGGTCCCATAGGCTTATGTATGTTCAGGTTCCTCAGGTGGTCGCAAACCTGATCTTCTCATACAGTGGGAGGAACTTTGCTTCCCCAGTCCCTGTCTTGTGGTCCATCCACTTGAGAGGTGTGGGAAGAGAGGTTGCCAGTGAACACTGAGGCAAAGAAGTTGTTGAGTACCTCAGCCTTCTCCTCATCTGTTGTTACCAGTTTGCCAGTCACATTCATCAGGTGGGGTATAGTTTCTTTGACCTTCCTTTTCTGGCTGACATACCTATAGAAGCCCTTCTTATTATTCTTTGTGTCCCTTGCAAGTTCAGCTCCAGCTGCACCTTGGCCTTCCTGAGCCTATCCCTACACAACTGGGCAGTGTCCCTATGCTCTTCCCAGCATACCTGTCTCTGCTTCTGCTGCCTGTGCATTTCTTTCTTGCCCTTTAGTTTGATCAGCAGGTCTTGACTCATCCATGCTGGTCTCTTGCCATTCTTGCCTGATTTCTTACACCTGGGGATTGAGAGCTCTTGTGTCCTATGGAAAGCATCCTCAAAGATCTGCCAGATCTGTTTTGTTCCCTTGTCCCTGAGGGCAATTACCCAAGGTGTCCTGTTGACTAACTCCTTGAACAGCTGGAAGTTTGCTTTCCTAAAATTCAGGGTCCTGACTTTATTCTTCGCCTGACGCATATCCCTCAGGACTGTGAACTCCACCAGTGCATTATTACTGCAGCCTAGGCTGCCTCTAATCTTGACGTCACCAATTCGCCCACTTGCATTGGTTACCAACAGGTCCACTATCACATCCCCTCTGGTACAGCTAATATGAATAGTCTCTGTCTCAGAAGCAGTCTGAAAAAGGTTGAGGGCCTAATTCTTTCTCTCTTACTGCAGCTGAATTAGTATCTATGCAAACAAGTCACTGGTCATCATAAAAGTGAAAGGTTTTTTAGGAAAAGTAAAGAAACTATGTCATCTTTTGACAATACATCAAAAGATAGAAGCTAGCTGGCTTAATAAACAATGATAAACTTAAATATTTTGAGGAGGAAAGTAGGTATGTCTTTGAAGTGTCCTATTAGCATGTAGGCTTTGTAAGACTAAAACATTCTTGAATATTTCATACTTAATGTTATAATGGTATAAAACCACTGATTAGAAAAATTTGTTATTCTATACTTGATGCCTTCAGAACCTGCATTAACTTGTTAGTTTTGGGGAATTACTAGATTCCTTTTTTTAGTTAATTAGGAAGACATTTAATATAAATGAATCTAACATCTTGTCTCTGAAGAAGATCAAAACCAGGTCATGAAAACCAGACTTCCTTAAAAACTGTCTTTGAATTACAATGCACCTTCTTATGCCAGTCAAAGCTATGCATATTTGACGCTTCAAAAAATACCAATGTTCATGACTATATTGTACTTTATAATTTTGGCTGTGCTTAGTAAACAAAATTTAGAGTAAAGTCACAGAACTACCTTTCTGTGACTTGTACATTTATTTCTGGGGCAAAATGTAATTTTCCTCACATGATCTATCTCGGATTATGTATAGATCCAACAGCCACCAGTCCTAGTTTTTCACTGTATTGTCTACATGATTTCTGCGTAAGTCTTGTAGTGTTGTTTATTATAGGTTCACTTATAATCAATGTCTTCATGCCTTCTAAAAATTGGAAATAACAAGAGGAGAACTTTTTGGAACAGTGGTCCGTTAGCCACTGTTAAGTAGCATAGCTCTTCTGATTTCACTGTGGTTTGAGTTTCGTGTCCACATGGCATTTGTTGGAAAAATAAAAGGGGTGGAAGTTATATGGGAAATATGGGTGTGATTCAAAAAGTTTCTGTGTTCTTATTAGCAGGATATTCTGAATGTAAAACTCCGTGGTATATACCAGCATGCTGAGCAGAGGTTTGGGTTTTTTTCAGAAAAGCTGTATGAAAATAATTAGAAAGTGTGGGGCTTTTTTTAAGGAGAAAAAAACAAAACAAAACAAACTCAGCAGCATTTCAACATATCAGCCTCAACGTAGTTTGGTGAAATGAAGTACCTAGCGTGTTCTGTTCTGATAATGATAGGGACATCAAACAATGAGCAACCCTAATGTAAAGCAAATTCTCAAGAAAATCTCAATACAGCAAAGCCAACATGGTATTTGTTGTTTCAGACTGCCATTTCAAATTTTACTGAATCACTTCTGCTGTATGACATAAAGGGAGTGGCATTCTCCTGGAGCTGCCCGGTAAGAGTCTGCCTGGTGCAGGCTGGGAAGGGTACCTTGTATGGACTTTCTCAGTGCCTTTACAAAGTGGCATAGTCTCATTGCTAAAAAGTGATTTTACACTATTGAGAAGATAAGTCAGGAAAAGGATCTAAATCACAGGGAACACTTCAGCCTTTAGTGACAGAACTATTTTCCATCGGGGACCTTCCACTTTCTCAGATGCGGTACCTGGAACAGATCAGAATTTAATTCTACTGCTAAGGGTGCAGTTAATAATACAGGTAATAATTATGGCAGTGAAGTTAATGATCTCATTTTGTGTAGGCCTAGATACTGTAAAACACTGCTGACTATTACCTGGATACATCAGATATGCGGTAATGGAATTTCCTTAAGCTTGTCTCTGGTAGAGAGAAAGAGGAAGCACTGAAGATAAACTTAGATTTTTAGTATAAGAATTCTCTTTTGACCATAAAAACAAAGTTACGTGGACAATAATGTTTTTCCTTTATACATGTAATTTCAGGCTAATTATCCTCACAAATACCTGTCTCAGTCCTATTCTGGGAAAAAAAATAGAGTTGAGTTACGACAGGTTTTCAAAAATAGTGTCTTAATTTGATTATCTTTATTTTAGAACTTGCTCTCTGTTAAAAACTGTGGTTTATCCAGAACCGGAGAGTAATTCTGGCCATATTAATACCTCTGCAATTTTTTTTTACATTTTTTTTTTTGTTAACTGATTCTTATCTTCAGGAACTTCCAGAGGTTCTCAAGCTATGTTCAAGGATTATTGATGCTGATATATACAAGCATATGAAATAATACGTTATTTAGTTGTCTTTAATATTAAAAGATGGATGTTGAGGTTCATGAGAAATGCCTGTCCTAACACACAGCAAAACTTTTGGATGTGATTTTTTGAGGCATAAAAAGTAATTTGGAATACTGTAATTTCTGTATGGATAAAAAAGACCAGAATCCTACCTACCTCAATATGCTACTGCCAAAATCAAGTTCTCAGAACTGTGAATCTGGCTTAGAAAGGCATAAGATTAAATTAAAAATCATAAGACAGAAAGTAGAATTAATTAAATAGACATTACACATGCATATATATATTTTATAGGTTTACATTATTAAATGTTACACATTTTAGAGATTAGCCTTAGGTTTTGGAAATAGATTTCCAAACATTTTTTTCAATTACTTCTTCAGAAACTGCTCAAAAAAACGTAACAAAAATTTGTTGACAAAAGTCATGAGATACCTTAATACTCTTCTTCAAGCAATATTCTTATGCAACCATTTCATTGTAGTAAGAAAAAATGTTCTGCATTTCATGAGATCGAAAATAAAACTAAACAATTGTCATTGCTACCTCATATATTTATGTTATGTATAGTAAAAAAATTTCTGTCCAAGTGAGTTTCTGCTATAGGCTCTCAGTTCAGTAAAGCATCTTTGTACAGGTAAACTATCATCATCCTTGTTCAAATCCTACTAAAATAAATATACACTATGTCTGTTAAACTGTTCCTTCTGAATTGATCCTGTATAAACAGAGGCACCAGGCGTGATGAGAAGAAGCAGAAAGTTGAAGTGATCTGGTCAAGGGTAAACAGCTGGGCAGAAGTGGAACAAAACCCACTGTAATCTTAAAATTTTATTCGGTGCTGTGGCTTGAAGCCTATTCCTTCTAAAGTGAAAATTTGAGGAGCAAATCAGTGTCTTCACCTGCAAATAACATAATAAAAAAAAGACAGAAGGAAGACATTTGGTCTTAAGAATTGAAGAAGAAAAAAAAAATATTTTTAGCAAAGCCATGCCTAGATTTCTATTGAAAGCTTATATATTTTTTCCGTAAGATTTTTTTAATTACATTCTCCATTATATTAAGACTAGAATTAACATAATAGCCATAAATGCCAGATACATGACATACATTCTATGTCCTCTCAGTGTATATATTAAAGACTAATGCTTTTATTCCTAATGGTGATTTTCTAAGATAAATGAGAGAATATGGCTGAATCTGAGGTGCTATTGGGTGTGTGGAGCTCAGGGGAATTTGACATTTTCTATACAGAATCCTAAAGGTGATAATTTTTGGTGCTAGATGTTTTTTAATTGTCTGAAGGATTATTATGGCATAGGCATGTTAATTTCAGGAGACTTGCTTTTTGGAAATGTCTTTCCAAGACAGGCGGTACCAGCAGAGCCAGCCAAGTTCCATGGCCTCCTTTACTTACGCTTTTTCAAGCCAAAGCTGCTCTCTTCACCAGATACAGACAGAAGAAAGCATGCAACAGATTTGTTGAACAAAGGTTCAACAAACCATTATACTTACCTGTATATATCTGCATGTGATACATCTATGTCTATATATAGGATATATATAGGTTATGTGTGTGTGTATATTTATATATGTATAGGATATAATTATCCTGTTGTGCCGTGTGCAGGTGCCCAGGTGCTGGCAGCAAGAGCAGTGGGGGCTGCAGGGGCAGCCTCTGTGAGGAGAGGCTGGGGCTGCCCCATGCTGGGGACCGTTGGTTCCAAGGGAAGGCCCCATGCTGGAGTAGGGAAAAGTGTGAGGAGTAAGGAGCAGCAGAGAGGAGCTGTTATGCACTGACCACAGCCCCCCATTCCTCATCCCCCTGCACTGTTCGTTAGGGAGTAGGTAGAGAAGTTGTGGATGAAGGAGTGAAGGTGAGCCTGGGGAGAAGTTGGGGTGGGGGAAGGTATTTTAGCTTTTGTCTTTTTTTCTCACCATCCAACTCTGTTTTAATGGGCAATAAATTAAATTAATTTTCCCCAAGTCAGGACTGTTTTCCACATGATGATAACTGGTAAGGGATCTCCCTGTCTTTATCTTGACCCATGCGCTCTTCCATCTTATTTTCTTCTACCTGTCCTGTTGAGGAGGGGGAGTGAGAGTTTGGCTGGCTGGGCATCTGGCAGCCGGCCAAAGTCAACTCACCATGCCTAGGTAATGAAAACCAGTAATGGGAATATAAATATCAACCTGACAAATGTTTTAAAAGGATCATTTTAAAAGTCTGATTTCAATAGTACACTTAATATACATGCTTTAAGTGATGATTCTAGGTCATATATTTTCTGCTCAGTATCAGTATTGGTTGACAGCCGCCTGAACATGAGCCAGCAGTGTGCTCAGGTCGCCAAGAGGGCCAATGGCATCCTGGCTTGTATCAGGAATAGTGTGGCCAGCAGGAACAGGGAGGTGATAGCTCCCCTGTACTCGGCATTGGTGAGGCCGCACCTCGAATGCTGTGTTCATTTTTGGGCCCCTCACTACAAGAAGGACATTGAGGTGCTGTAGTGTGTCCAAAAAAGGGCAATGAAGCTGGTGAAGGGTCTAGAGCACAAGTCTTATGAGGAGCGGCTGAGGGAGCTGGGGTTGTTTAGTCTGGAGAAGAGGAGGCTGAGGGGAGACCTTACTGCTCTCTACAACTACCTGAAAGGAGGTTGTAGTGAGGTGGGGGTCAGTCTCTTCTCCCTAGTAACGAGTGATAGGATGAGAGGAAACGGCCTCAAGCTGCGCCAGGAGAGGTTTAGGTTAGATATTAGGAAAAACTTCTTCACCGAAAGGGTTGTCAAGCACTGGAAGAGGCTGCCCAGGGAAGTGGTTGAGTCTCCATCCCTGGAGGTATTTAAAGAACAGATAGATACGGTGCTTGAAGACATGGTATAGATGGACTTGGCAGTGTTAGGTTAATGGTTGGACTCAATGATCTTAAGTGTCTTTTCCACCCTTGACGATTCTATGATTCTATGATCTTCTCCTTCAACACTGAAAATAGTATGGTAAATTAGGTGTGATATGGTTTGGTAAATATAGGTGTGCTGTGTTCTGATATTTAAAATAGAGACAACAGAATGAAACTATAAAGTACTATAATTTTCATTTACAATACATTTAAATCTTCTGGTTGTCTCTATGTTCAAGGAAATACAACAGAATGTAGCATTTTGAGGAAAGCTTGAGGTGTCACAGCAGAATTAAGACCCATATAGAATGACTATGTTATAGAGATCTATAACTTTGGATAATGCTTTTCATGGTGATACTTGAACTATTTGACAGCTGAGGGCAGTCTTGTTGAGAAAAGCTGTGTTGTAGTTGAGGCACCTTCAAATTAAATACTCATTTTGTCTTCCATCAGCTCTGTTGTTGAATATGTTGTTGAACAAGCAGTAAGTTAGTTGTATATACAATTCCAACATGGTTGTAGGTGTTGGGGAACAGAAACCACAAAATTATGGAAAGAACAGAGAAATTATATAGGCACTTGTTCATACTGGATAGTTCGCACATTTGTGCTGCTTCTTATAGTATATCACTAAAAACTCTGCAAAGAATCTTCCAAGTTATTACTGATGAGCTTTCAAATATTTAAATACTGTGTATCTATTCAAGTCAATAGCTGTTTTCTTTCTGAAGAAATAAACCTTCCCAAATACTAGAGGGATAACCAGTAAGTTATTCAATATTATATTCCATGCTTTTTATAATTAAGAACATAATTAATGCATTATGCATTACTGCATAATTACGACATTTTAATCAAAATTAGTGCTGTCTAGTGTGACAGTTAAGTGCACATACATTTTAAGAAAAACCAAGTCCCTAGCAGTAAAGCTAGAGCTACAGTAAGAAATTAAAACAGCCTCTTGACCTGCTGATCTCTTGAAAATTGCTCCTTTGTACAAATCAAGAGTCTAATCTATAAATCTGCATATTACAGATAAGACAAATTTTTCCTTTTGTCTTCTTAATTCATGAATTGAATAGACCTGCCAGCAGACATCCAAGGCTCACTCCTACCCACTGTTGTTATTGGATAAAGCCTCAGACCTAGAAATATTTACGCTGAAAATAAGGTACGGGTCATAGCTCAGCCTTGTGTGCAGTGACGTGCAACCAGAAAAAAGGCCACATTCAATGATTCAGAAGGAGAACATGTTAAATGGTGGTATACCAGTTTTCTGTGTTTGTTCAGCATCTAATTAACAAAATGGTGCTGATCCATAACTAGGGCACTTAAGCAATACAGTAATAATAATAGTGATGATGATGGCTAGCATAGAAAATGCAGGAAGCTTAGAAACAGTAAATTAGTAAGTGCAAAACTTACTAGAAAATTTGTCTGGAGGAAAGAGTAATTCAACATTTTCATTAAAAATAGCATCAATCTTTGTAGACACATCACACATTTTTTCACTTGCAGACTCTTAGCACAGTATCAGTATTTCATGCACGTCTTTTTTTTTTATTTTATAGGTAGGTTCACTGGATTGAATTCTTCTCATCTTAGCTTACCAAGTACTGCCCCATTAATCTGTTAACTGCCTGAAAACTATTGCTGTTTATAGAAGTAATCAGGAAATGTTTTGTTTTCACAGAAAAAAAAAATCTTAATATTTTTTTGAAGAAAAAAAAAAGTTTTATTTTATTTTAATGAAAACCAAGTAATGTCTCACAAATATTGGCATTCAAAGAGCTTCATGGGGGAAAAAAAATTCTGTCTAGAAACCATTTAGCAGAAACATTGTCACTGTTGTTAGATACAAGCTAGATGGTTACTTTGCATGGTCTCTAAATCAAAGTGCATTGTGCAGAGCAATTGTATATCTTATTAACATGTAGCGATAATGTTTGACATTCATGATTCAACAATATATTAAGGTAAAAAACAAAAGGTTGTTGTTCTGTGTTTTAAAGAATTGCAATTTCCTACCATAATTCTGGTAGGAATTTTGCCAGGCTGCATTTATAGCAGGTGATACTGTTACAGGATTTGTAATACAGTGATGCAAAGACATTCATGCTTTGAAGCATAGTTTATAGCCAAGGTTGAAAGTATAATCAATAAAATACCAGATAGAGAGACAAAAGGAGATTATTCATAATGTATTTTACTGAAATCATATTAACACTAAATATATGTTTAGTCTTGGGTGGTTTTTTTTCCTTTCTATTGTGTTAAAAATCCCCAGAACTAATTAACCTCAGTGCACTAAATGTCAAATGTACACTTTCTTTTGTTTGAAGAACCCTGACATTAGAATAAAGACCCCAGACAGGAGAAATTATTTCCTGTGCATTAAAGGTGCTTATGCACCACCTGGTGGTTTTAAGAGGTGGTTATGTTGCCACACCTGTTACATCTGAATAGCTGGTTCATCAAATCAGAGGCAGTTCAGCTCTAAACAGCCACAATAGTGCTGTATAATGTGGTTATATGTCTGGCATTGCTGAATGGAGAGGAAAGATGGCGGCAAAAGCATCTACTTTCCTCCTAGCTCCCAATGAGCTCTGAATTCACACAGAGGTCTTAAGTCTAGTGCTTTTGCAAATACTTTGCTTTATTTCTGCAGTTGCTGTTATTTACAGAGACACACTCATTCACTAACCTTTCCTTCTCCTCAGTCTCCTTTCCACAATTGCACATGTCCAAGATAGATTAAGTTAATAATCTCAAGCAGAGTTGTTCCACTACTTTCTTACCTCTGATGTCTTTGTCTACTGGCAACATCAATCTGTTTACTCTTCAGAGTAAAGCTCATTTTTCTCCCTTCCGTTATCCTCCAGCCCCACTTTCAGTATTCCATGATAGAATCGTCTTACCCAGTTTCTCTTCCGCAACTCCAGACATTTGAAATTTTCCAAAGCCTGATTTTTCTTTTATTTTTCTTTTTTGAAACTGAAGTGAGGCATTTTTAAAAAAACGTTCCACAAAAACAACTATTTTTCATCCCTGAGCATACAAAAAATCTACACAAAAAATTGGAAAAACAGTAGGATGAAATCCTCAAAAATATTTCACCAGCTCTAGTCTGAGTGAAGATGCTGCACTAGAAGCACAAAGGTAAAGAGAGATAGAATGTGTTTGAAATAAGCCTGTATAAATCAGAAGTTACCAGAATATATTTGCAGGCTAGCTATGTGGCTGATGCTAAAGCAAGAAACAAACTCAAAATATCCTGCACATACTCTTCATGAAAATCCGTTGAAAATTAATTCAGAGAAGTGTAGAACCCAATCAGTAATAACTCAATAATTTCATAGAATCATAGAATCGTCAAGGTTGGAAAGGACCCTTAAGAGCATTGAGTCCAACCATTAACCTATCACTGCCAAGTCCATCTATACCATGTCTTCAAGCACCGTATCTATCTGTTCTTTAAATACCTCCAGGGATGGAGACTCAACCACTTCCCTGGGCAGCCTGTTCCAATGCTTCATCACCCTCTTGGTGAAGAAGTTTTTCCTAATATCTAACCTAAACCTCTCCTGGCGCAGCTTGAGGCCGTTTCCTCTCATCCTATCACTCGTTACTAGGGAGAAGAGACTGACCCCCACCTCACTACAACCTCCTTTCAGGTAGTTGTAGAGAGCAGTAAGGTCTCCCCTCAGCCTCCTCTTCTCCAGACTAAACAACCCCAGCTCCCTCAGCCGCTCCTCATAAGACTTGTGCTCTAGACCCTTCACCAGCTTCATTGCCCTTTTTTGGACACACTACAGCACCTCAATGTCCTTCTTGTAGTGAGGGGCCCAAAAATGAACACAGTACTCGAGGTGCGGCCTCACCAATGCCGAGTACAGGGGAGCCATCACCTCCCTGTTCCTGCTGGCCACACTATTCCTGATACAAGCCAGGATGCCATTGGCCCTCTTGGCCACCTGAGCACACTGCTGGCTCATGTTCAGGCGGCTGTCAACCAACACCCCCAGGTCCTTTTCTGCCAGGCAGCTCTCCAGCCACTCCTCCTCAAGCCTGTAGCGTTGCATGGGGTTGTTGTGACCCAAATGCAGGACCTGACACTTAGCCTTGTTGAATCTCATACAGTTGGCCCAATGATCCAGCCTGTCCAGGCCCCTCTGCAGGGCCTTCCTATCCTCCAGCAGATCAACACTTCCACCCAACTTGGTGTCATCTGCAAACTTACTGAGGGTGCACTCCAACTGGATTTGACTCCATTTACCACCACTCTCTGGCCTCGGCCATCCAGCCTTTCAAAGCCTTGCTTTCTTTTATTCTCTTGTTATGGATTCTAATGTTTTTTAAGTGCTCTTCATCCAGAGACTTATATTTGAGCTTACTTGTGCTTTGCATTCAGAATTGAAATATTATGTCTTTTAGGTATAATTTTTTTCCGGAATGGAAAAAGTGAACTCGGAACTAGTTTCACTGCAAAGCATTCATAGTTATTACCTTCACATACTCTATGCAGAGTTTGACTATGAAAATCTCAGGAAATATGGAAATGCATGAAAGAGTATTCTCTAAGCCAAATCATAATACCAAATAATATTCTAAAAGTTTCTTTTTGATGCAACAACCCATTTCAAAATGAGGCTATTAAATTGTTTTATAACTTCCTTGCAATTTATTTCAAGATTGAAAGAAGATACATGATAAATTATGTGTCATGCTGGTTGTTTATATCCCATATTATAGTAAAAAAAAAAAAGTCTGGGCTGGTATACAACAAATCTCCTATGTTACAATTTTTAAAAAGATTATAAATGAAATCTATCCTAGCGACAAACTACTTCTGTTTATTCTCAACATTTGCAATGTTAGTTTAATTTTTACTCTCCTGTGTCTGTGTCCCAGATACCACAAGTCTCAACAAATGGGAAAAAGGCAGAGAGTAAATACAGGAACAATGCTCAGATGATGTGGTTTACATAAGCTGTAGTGCCTCAGTTAAGGGTCTGTCTAACTCCATACTATGACTTTAACAGTGGATCTAAGCAGATAGTAAGGGAACTGTGAGAAGAAGGAAAGTGGGTACTTTTCCATTCTCCAAATATTTTTGGACACCAGGAGATGTTGTTAAGTGATTTGCCTGCCCAGTAACCTTTGAAAATATATATATATATATATATACACACACACCTTTTTCTATTCACAGTTATCTTTGGCAAGGAATGTTATTGAAGAATGACTTGTTATTGTTTGCTTTGAGCCTGGCTCTGACTACCTTTACTGATGACCACTAGTCTTTTTTTTTTTTTTTTTTTTTGGTCCATAAGATGTGGGAGAATAAAGATTTATACCATGGCAGGTGTCCTGGTTTTGGCTGGGAGGGAGTTAATTTTGTTCCTAGTAGTGGGCTGTGTTTTGGATTTAGGATGAGAATAATGTTGATAACACAGGGATGTTTCAGTTGTTGCTAAGTAGTGCTTACACTAGTCAAGGACTTTTCAGCTTCCCATGCTCTGCCAGGTGCACAAGAAGCTGAGAGGGAGCACAGCCAGGACAGCTGACCCAAACTGGCCAAAGGGCTATTCCATATCATACGACATCATGCTCAGTATATAACCTGGGGGAAGTTGTCCAGGGGGCAGCGATCGCTGCTCAGGGACGGGCTGGGCATTGGTCAGCAGATGGTGAGTGGTTGTATCATTTGGTTTTCCTGGGTTTTGTTTCTCTCTCTCTCTCTCTCTCTCTCGTTTTCATTACTATTACTATTATTATTACTATTATTTCAGTTATTATTATTTCAATTATTAAACTGTTCTTATCTCAACCCATGAGTTTCCTTACTTTGCTGTTCCGATTCTCTCCCCCATCCCACCAGGGGCAGGGGAGAGTGAGCAAGCAGCCATGTGGTGTTGGTTGCTGACTGGGGTTAAACCACGACAGCAGGATGATGTTCTCTTAGTTTTTTCTTCTATTCTTTGGCTCCCAGTTCCTAGCAGTGATTTGCTTTTTTGCTACCAAACACCTGTATGTCTTCTAATGAAACTATTCTAACACAGACCTATTCCATCTGATGATAAATTAGGGTTCATTGTTTTATTTGTGGAAGTAGATTTATTTTTCCCCATATGCAACTTTATATTAATCTATAATGACTTTCACATCTAATTTTGCCATTCCGGTATTTGGGCCCTGAGATTCTTCAACAGTTCTTTGCAGTAGTCCTTACTTTCTTAAATAACTTCATCAGCAAACCAGCTCACCTCACTGGTTGCCTCTTGTCCAGGTTATTTATGAGTATATCCGACAACACAGGTGCCAGAACTGGTTCGACCACAGGCTCTGGAGGAATTCCATTGGTGTCTGCCTTCCATTGGGTGAAATAGCTCTTTACTCCTGCAGTCTTAATTCATTTTTTTAAATGGTCCATGCAGCAGCTGCTTAATTTTCTTAAAAGCCTGAGGTGAGGAACTTCATCAAAAGTCTTTTGGAAATCCAGGGAAGGCACAAGAACTTGCTCATTCTTATCCAAATCTGCTGAAAAGTCAGGTGACTCCAAAAGTCTTGCAACGTTGGCTTCTGTAAAAGGAAGGACCGTTGTCTCTTCCCAAGTAGACTGTATTTACCTGGATGTCCACAATTCTTTTTTTTCTTTTGTCTTCTTTTTTCTTTTTTGTTTATCCTTTTTAATACCTATGAACAAGTCTGAAGTTTCTTAAATTCTTTTGGAACCTTTTTGTAAAACTGACATCCACATTTGCCTCCTTTCAGTCCACAGGTATCAAGTGATTTTCAGTGAGAGGTTATACACCATCATTAGTATTCACTTTTTTCTTTCCTTGAGTTCTTGTTACACTCTTAAGTGAATATCATCTGATTCTGACAGTATGGTTATTATGTGAGTATTATATGTTAGTAAATGTTAGTATTACATTCCTTTAAAAGGCCAACATATATATGTTACATCCATTTACCTATAGGCTAAGGACCCAGATCCTTTCTAGCTTATACAGCATTGTATGGGATTCCAGGGCTGTTATACCCACTCAGGGAAGTAGAGAACGGTGTGGGGAAAAAGTAAAGACACCCCTCATACACACACAGATACCCAAACCTATGGAGAGAAAAAAATATGATAAAATCCTCCTCACTCATGTTACTATTGTAGCTCTTCAATATGTATAATAGATACTTTAAGTTATTTTTAATGACGTACAAATTGATACAGCAGAAAACTAGTTTGAGGGTCTAGCTATAGCTAAGAGAGCCTGTGTTGACGTGTGGGGATAAGTTCACTTCTGTGCATTAGTCCTTTCTTTGAAGGAGTCATTTATTGTATTCTGGTGTAATTTTCTGCCTTCAGGTGTAATTTAGGCAGTGAACATGTTTCTTTATACACACACTCACACAGAAAGAAATACATATAAATTTTTTTAGTTAAAGAGATGAGAAGTAGAGAATTAAGTGAAATGGTAGTATTGGATCCAACACATTCTGCATTTAAATGTAAAAGAGAAATGAAATTGCTCTGTCTTATTGTACGTGGATTGTCTTCACAGTCTCATAAAGATGAATTCAGTGTTTTAGTTGTAGTTTGTGTAACAAAGCATGAAAAGCTTCAAGTGAAATCCAGATCACAATGAAAAAAGTGAGGAAAATCTAGTTTATGCACTATTTAACTAAAACATTAATTTGCAAAATACAAAAATACAAAATGTCTTGGTTTTGTTCATAGAAATAATTGTGGGAGGGGAAGAAAATGTAAGTTTTGATTTACGGTAAATGAAAGCAAGTTTGCAACACTGACTAGCCAATAATAAACTTCCTACTTTGCCTCACTAGTGAGTTAGAAAATGAATTTCCTCACTGGTCATGTTTTTCTAAAAAAGCCCTGTTTAGAAATATAAAAATTTCATAGGGTGCTGGATGACTTACAATCATGTATATTTGTTCTGAATTACAACTTTGTGATTGTATTCCATGACTTTAAGAATCGGTTTGTTAGGATTCACTTCAGAGGTAGGCTTTCACTCATTTAGCACAGAATGTTTAAATCTGGTAGTTGATTTCAGGTTCAAAGTACTCCATTTTGCAAAGTAGAGAGTGAATAGGTAAATCTCTCAGTAATCCTGAAGGCCAAGTTTGACATATTATATAACAATTGATGTAAAACTGTTGCAGGTGACAGCTCTGGAAGAAACAACATACTGGGTGTAAATAACATAAAGGCAAAGTTAGAGCTGCTAAATGCCTTGAAGCAGTGCTTATTTTTTCATGAAAAACCTTTTCAGAGCACAAAACTGCTATGACTTTTACCCTATATATCCATGTATATATATGTACATATATATGTTTGGATTTTTAAAATTGGATACATGTAGTAATCCCAGAGTT
This sequence comes from Nipponia nippon, assembly GCF_047370975.1. Lineage (NCBI taxonomy): Eukaryota > Metazoa > Chordata > Aves > Pelecaniformes > Threskiornithidae > Nipponia > Nipponia nippon. The sequence goes on along the minus strand of NW_028262290.1, from coordinate 85,368,957 downwards.
AAAGAATAAGGTTGGAAAGTAGGAAAAAAATATATGGACAATACTTAAGCATATTCTTACTGTATTAAGCATATATACGTTTCTGTAGTTATACCAACTGAGCATCATATCCAAAGAAAGAAGCTCGTGAATGCTTACTTTATTTCAATGTTTTGTGTAAATACATGGCAGTTGTAAATGAGCTGTAAACAGAGTGAGTTCACTGACCTTTACTGCATGAACATATCACTTTCAAGACTAGCTGATGTTTCTAATAAAAAAAATAAGTAAAGCTAAAAACAAAGTTCCATGGTAATCCAAAGATCGATAACATCTTTTAAAAGTCAGGAAGAATCTTGAATAACTTAAACCCCTTAACCTATAATACTGTATTTTTAACTATTAAATTTTTGTGTTGGGATCTGTCATTTTCTCCATATTTGTACAGTGCCAAATAAAATGAAATTTGACTATAATATCATTATTAAGAAATAGCATTAGTGTCATAGATGTCCTTCTTGATCAACTGAAAAAGTTGTGCATGTGCTTCTTGTGTGCATGTACTTGTTTGTAACTATATTTAAGATATACTTGTTCATTCTTTGGGAAAGACTTTCTACAATAGAATGATTTCTATCTCAAATCCATTTATTAGCATTAAAAAGAGAACATTTGTGCCATAATAGCTTATCCTTTTATATGTTTGTCAGTGTTCAGTGAAAGAAAAACAAAAAGGATTTTTTTACTTCCAATTTTCTCAAGGAAAATTCCTAAATATGCATAAGTATTTTTGAAGGAAAAGGAATACATAATCAAGACCCAATAGAGTGCTTTGGACTTGCCAAAACCCTATGGAAAATTAAGTTTTAAGGATCAGTTCATGGGCAGGGCTAATGCAAAAAAATAGTGGTTCAGGTCCAGAAATGCTGTCCTCTGCATTAAAATTTAGGGCATTTGCGCCTATTGATATCTACTAAAAATCTAGCCTAGAGTTTTATATATAAAGATGGGAAAGGTAAGTTCTCTTGCTCTTTGCAGCTGCTGAAAAGAGAGATAAAAATAGCTGACCGTTCACACTTTGGTGTGAAACATTCTCCCGTATGTATAAGTAAGGAGAAGATCAATACAAAGTATGTTAAATAGATGATTAATACTTGTTGTCTTCCTTTTCTGAAACAACTTTTACGTCTCTAAATGTTTGATTATCTTTAAAGCTATGGGGTTTTTCACATGAACAAGAGGACAGAAAATAAAATGTGTTTTTAAATTGTCCAGGTACCCCTTGTTCCCTCTGAAGTGTTTTCTTTTCTCCTCCACCATCTAGCAGGGCACTCATAAAACAAATTGGATTTTAGGATTAAAGGGAAATGAAGGGTCAGAAATAATGCTGTGTGCATAATCTGACCGCTTATGTAGCCCAAGCTGTGTAAATGAATCAGCAAATTCCAAGTCTTTGAAGGAAAGAACACAACAAACACTGCTTGAATATATTCTGTATCTACTTGGCCAACTCAACTATAAAAGCTATTGTGTTTCCAGCAAATACCTAAGAACAAAAAGGAAAATGAAACTCAGTGCTTTCTGGGTAGTTTGTTTTGTTAACGAACAGGATGGGTAGATCATGGTGAGACTATCGTTGAAGATAGACCACTGACTTGGGAGTCAGTCACGTGTCTTTCTAGCAAGACACACCAATGCTAATGATAGGATAGAAGACAATAAATTGATAGCACCATGCCTGAGCTGGCAGGAAGAGGCAGTTTCCCTCCCCAAACCTAGGAGGCAAGTGGGGAGACACTGTGAGGTAGCAGACCTAGCAGGGGTGCAGGGAGGAGGTGAAGATGGCAACAGTGAGTTAATTAAAAGACAATCTTGGGAAAACAGTCACCAAAGCAATGCTTTCTCTCAGACCAAGAGATCTGGCTCAGAAATAGTACCATAGCACAAAAATTAAACAGTTTGGAGAATTATTTGGGAGTGCTGTTTAGTAGCTACAGTTCAGATGTAGCGCTTCCACCATACAAATACTGATAAGCTAGAGCCTCTGCCAAATCAGTGTGTGATAAAATGTCATTAGAGGTTTAAAAAAACACAATCACTTAATTCCTAGAAAAAGATGACTCCTCTTCAAACAGCTGACATTCTTGTTTAGCTAGCATGAGTGGCAAAAACTCATGTGCTATAGCCATCTAAATGCAAGAGACAAATTAATGTTTGTTTCTTTTTCAAAAATAAATGTGATTGGACTTCTTCTTGTTCTCACCAATGTATCACATGTTTCCTTTATCTATTTTATTAATTCCTGCTATCAATGTTTTTTTCTTTTGTTTTCACAAAAAATACCAAGTGGTTATTTTTCATGATCAGTGGTATCGCCCCATAATTCGTTTCTAGCTGTGTTCTCAGTGAGTTGTTGGGGTTTTTCCTGTTTAAAATTCAAAGGAAACTGAGACCTAATGAAAATTTTGGTACTCAATCACTGGTTTATGTATGCATGCTGTCTTTATTTAAAGATAAATTCTTCAAGCGGCATATTATGTATAACTCATCTACCAGGTCTTCAACTTCTCTGCATGCTGTGTAACATGATTTTGTTTCATAGGACAAACCTGTTTTCCCCTTTGCAGTTCCATAGTGGTTCTGTGGGAGCTATTACAATCTCTTACATGGAAAAATAATATTTAAAATGTACTTACACAGTTGTAGCAGGTTGATTTTGTTTTGTTGGGTTTTTTTTTGTGAGATATGACAGAAATAAGGAAATCTTGAACCCTTTTCTGCATATGCAACAGCAAATCGCCTACAAACTGCAGTCTGAGACCTGTCTAGTTCATACCTTTAAAGGCACTACCCTCAACAAAATGTCAGAGCTCACACTGATGTGAAAGGCTGCTCTTTTCTGTACCACAGCAAGTTTTATTTCCAAGTTACTTAAAGGTAAACTTGTCTCATTTCTGGTAATACATTCATCATTGGTTTCTTCACACATCTCTGCCTGTCTGTCTTCAAGTTTTCCCAGCAATTTCTCAAGAAATCTGCACAACAGGCACTTTTAACTCTTTGCCATGGAATGAAAGAAGAACTCAGCATGGCAAAGAATAAATTCTTCTTTCAGTAACTTCTTTTTGTCATAGATATTACCAGTTATTAACTAAAATTAAAACAAAATCAACAAGGCTCAAGCACCAGTATATTATCACTTGGGAACTAACCTTTCAATAACTCCTAAAGCAACCTCTGTACTGGGAAGTTAATGAGAACTAAGTTGTCCCATAGGGAGGATTTTGAAGTGCTATTATCTTATAAATTAGACTGGTGAACCTTTTCACCATGAGACAGGATTTGCAGAATTCAGATTTGATCAGGAAAGGAATTGTGACCTATGTACTGGCATCATGCATCATAAAATGGAGAAGCAGTAATAGCAATCATAAAAAGAAATAATACTAATGAAAATAGAGAATTAGTGCGAAATATATAATTAAGGTGCACTTCTGCACGTTTGTCAAGCTTTAAAATGTGTTACATTAGGAAATGTGATACTTTTTTTTAAGTAAGGACTTACCAAATTTTCACTGGTTAGAGCAGTGCAAAAGGTAGAGATTTCAAGTAAAGCTTAAATAACAAATAAACTAACATCAGCAAAATAATTTAGGAGAAACCTTTTTGTTCTTTCTTGGCACGTGAACAAAAGGATATGAAAAAAGTCCTCCCAAATACATAATTTCTTATTAGCCACATTAGGAAATAGCAATGATTTAGCCACATTTGTAGTTCTTTAGCATTACATTTAAGAAAAAAAAGGAAAAAAAAATATTTTAACGTCATGATTTCAAGGCATAGCTCATGATCTGCAAAATTTTTATTCCTGAGTTCTAGAAGCGTAGAGGTGACAGTACTTATATTAGAAACGGCCTGAGAAATAGGGAAGGGATTTAGAGTACACCGTAAAAAAAGGTTTTGTTTTTTGTTTTTGTTTTTTTTTTTCCCTAGATGCAACAGCAAGAAGAGTGTTAAGATAAGTAAAACCAGCATCGTTCTGCCATTTTTCTCTGCCTTCAAGTGCTATACCTCTTTCTGAAATTTACTATCAGTTCTGGAGACATATAGTGATGGAGTAGCATAAGTAAATATCACAGTGATACAGGTGGAGATAGGTCAAGGACTTGCTGCCCAAACATTGCTCTGTTATTTTTACTTCCAAATCTTTGAAACAGTTATATTAAGCAGCTAGATAATCTTGTTCAAAATGAATATGAAGGAAATTACTATGTGACAGAGCTGCATTACAACACTGCATGCTCTACCATCCTGTAGACGTTTTCACTTTCAAATGAAAGACTCATTTACTTTCCCCATTTCCCCAGCAAGGTTGTGGTTTTGGTTTTGTTGTGGTTTTTTTTTTTTTATTTTGCAGGGGAAATTACTTAGGAAGGCATATCCACGTAGACTGCTTTATTGTTAACTTAAAACATTGCATTCTTTCTTCGCAGTTTTTATGGACCACACAAAAAGTCATTCCAGGCCGTTACAAATCTTACTAGAAAAATGACTATCTTTCAAATTTTACTGTTGAAATAGTGCACAGTAAACTGTTGTTCATATTAGTGTTGTTCATACTATGAACCTAATAATAAAGCCCATCCTACTGTCGCTACTCTGTGGCGAGACATCAATTCATTCAACAGGTTGCATCAGAAATCAATCCTGATCATCAGAGAAGAAAGTCAAACATAGCCATCGCTTTTTTTAACAAAAAGTAGTTATGTTTAAAGACACTGTATTGTATTCTACATAGTTGTGCGTTTGGATGGGAGTAACTGTCTATCTGTGGTTGTTGCCAACGTGGAGTTCCACAAAATGATAAGACATGTAAAATTTCAAATCCTTTCTGTTTGGAAATCAATGTTTAGTTTAGGTATATGTTACATGCTTGACAGACACCACTGGAGAGTATTTAATATTAACTGTTTCATAAATGATCCATTAGGGTCAGACTTCGTGATGACTCCTGGGAGAATTATGCATTTATATCTTTGCCATTTACTCACTCAGCTTTCTGTCCTATTGGGAATTAAGAGCTGTAAATTCTCCAGATAGCTGTTTGTAGTCAATGAGAACCCGAGATGACTGTGGTAGGATGTTGGCTGCTGTGCTCTCCAACCCTACCCACTGCAAAAGGACTCCATTCTGTGTTTCAGAATTTTATCAGTTTTGATCATGGGCTGACTGCTTTGGTGAGAAAAGGAAGAACTGTACTAAACCATGTTTATCCTTGTTATGAGACCAGACCCTTTCTAAAGTTTGTATTGTTGTACATAAATAGCATTTTACCTCTTCCAGAATACTTTATGTCCCATACCGCAGCCATCTTCTGTCATCTTTATTGATAATTTGCTAGTTCCAGAGTGATATTTTTGCTAATGATGAATTAAACCACATCATCTTGCAAACAATTCTGAGCTGCAGAAAAGTTCATACTGAGATCCAAATTTCAAGTCTGACATTTGTGGCTATTTCTTGAAGGGCCTGGCATTTTCTGCAGGACAAGCTGCTCTTTACAGCCTAGGCGATAAATGTGATATCAGTCAATGAAGGAAAAAGTAAGAGAGATGCGTAATCACAGAATTTACAATCTAATGATGCTTAACTTATCCAAAGTATGCTAGATGAGAAAAATATTAATTATTAAAATCTAAATTACATTCTGTGACAGAAACAATCCCGTATAGTATCTGATTGGATGCATAACTGTGTAAGTAGTTATAATTTTTTCAAGTAACAAATAATGAATAGGAAAAAAAGTGAGGAGAAACCTAACACTTCTCAGAGATTTTGGAAGAAATCAATCAAATGGACATCAAAGCCCACTGATGCTGAAGTCAAAAGGGGCTGAAATTATCTATGTCAAAATAAGAATGACATCATTTTTGGCTCCAGTTTTCCCATTTTCAGCTTGTACTTATTTACCCTTATGAACTTATCACCTGGTTTAAAGGACCTTTTTTTCAGTAATAGTTATCCCAAACCATGTACCTGTGAATCAAAATCTCTCTGACTTTCTCATTAGAGGAAGTAGAAGGAGTTTTCTTAGTATTTCACTATGTAACAAGTTTCCCATACCTCAGATCATCCCCATGGGCCTTTCTTGGCCTATTTCTAGTGCTTCAGCACCTTATAAGGTGCAGCTGCAGAAATTACTGTACTGTTGTGTAAGTGATGTTGCAAATAGCTTTATACAGGTCATATTTCCTCTGGAATTTTAGCAGATCTTCCCTTTACTCATGTACATCTGAGATCAAGATGGTTTTTTAATTGCTTTGTTATGCTGTAAGAAAGTTACATCTGGTTGTCCACCCTTAAATCCTTCCCAGTCAGCTTTAAAGCACGCTTTTTCGTCACTAATATGATATGTATTCTTGATTTATATGTATGAGATATACCAAATGATATTTGTGTGTGTCTTAAATGTTTACGAAACAATCTTTCTTTGTAAAACGTTCTTCCATTAGAATTAATGTCACTGACTTCGTGTTGTCTGCAGTTATCAAAAATTCTTTTTTTCTAGATAGCTCATATAAATATGAACTTGTATGTACAGAATACTGTTGGTTGTTTTTTTTTCTGCAGCACCATATTAAAATATTTCAAGTCTATTATTCCTCCTTTACAAATACATTTTGAGGTCTATCATTGAGAACATATCAATGTTGTCATAGGTTAAAATAGCGCAGAGACAGTAAACACTGCCAATGCTATTATTTTTATTTTGGTATTTAACACAAATGGCTCTAGATGCTTCAGGGAAGCTGAAAAGAGGAAAAGTTGGTTTATATTTTCCTGTCCATTAAAGAATGAAGACATCAGCAATCTACATATCCTGCAACCAGGAAATTTAAGAGACAAAAACAAAAGATGCCATAGACAGGCTGCTGTTGCATTTATCAGAATTGTACTAATACTCATATGAACTATCCCTTAATAATTAAAATAAAGTAAGTAAGCTTGCCTTTACCCATCAGGGAATTGAGAGAAGAGCTATCAAGTTTCTTTATTTTTAAGATAAAATAATTGTTGATGAAGATCGGCAAAGAAACTTGGATAGAGAGATTATAATTGATTCTGACCTATAGGTCAGCTGTTGTGGATGTTATTTTCAGACTAGAGCTATGACAATGTCTCTGTTTTAAGGATCTTATAATCTGCATTAGAATGCAAGTTTCTTGCCTGGCATGGGCTCAGCATGAACAATTTCATTGATTGCTGGTTGCCATTTAAAATGCAGTTCTAAGATTAAAAAAGTAATGATTTCTTTTGTCCTTACAAAGACTTGTAAACCCAGAAAAAAATCTCTAATCTGTGCCATTTTTAGATGTATGAATTTTTGCTGCTTCCCCTTCAGCACTAGAACTGTAAAAGGTTGCTTTGCTTTGCTATACCTTTATCAGTTGATATATGCAGGTCAAACATAAACAGGTTAATTATTGATCTAAAGAAACATAAAGGAGAAATGAAGTACAGAGTCTATACGTCTATCTCTTTCTATGACTTGAAGTTATTTGGTCAGCTGTGTAGATGGTACAACACTGACATATTTGTCAAATGCATCTCACTGTCAACAAGATGTTCTTCCAGTGGACATAGGGCAAGATTTTTAAGAAAGTGTAAGCATTTGACCATTTCCTTAAATAAGAAAATTTTAATTTGAAATATCTTTTTTTTATATTTCAGTGAATACGAAATTTAAAATTATATACTCCAATGTGGTAAACAGTTGACTCTGTCCAAAAATAGGGTGTGTGTCTCTAGATTTGCCAGAATTGTATCATTTTCCTGAATTGTTTCGACTTTACTAAAAAACTGCTGATGTACCCAAAATATAATAAGCAGCACTATGTTTAAGCTGACATTTGATAAAAAGGTGCTATGCTAAAACAGTGATATTGAAAAGAAATGTATTCTGTGGGGATGGTTGTCAAATAGGTAAGAGTTTGCATTGTGCAATGTGACATGCGTAACACTTTCTACTTACTTTGATAGATGCTGATATAATTGATTCAGTTTACCTCAGCTACAGTTTGATCCAGTGACTTTGCTTAGCCTCAGAGCACTACACAAAACTTCTTTTTTTTTTTTTTTTTAATACTTTTACTGTGCCTATTCATTCACAGAAGTATCCAGGAGATTTCATTATCTTTTCCACTGTCCTAATAGCCTTTAGTGAACTGGACTACCTAACATGCCTTGCAAATGAGCACACCTTAAATATCTTCCTTTACTGTTAATGTTTACAGAGCATGCACAAAAGATGCACAAGGGTAGCACTGGCAGTTTTCTTCCAAAAACAAATCCAGTAAAAATTGTTCACTGCCACTAGTCTGAAACATTTTTAATTGCAAAAAAAAGAAAAGAAGAAGGAGGAAGGAAAAAAAAAAAAAAAGAGCCACACAGACTTCTACATAATGGAATATGCAAGCCTAGGAGGTCTTATTGATCATAATATTGCTTGTTTTGGCTCAGCCTGCCTCTAAAAGCAGTTGTCACACTGAGTTCTCATCTGTCTCTGTCAGTTCTCTTCATTTCATTAAGGTACTGCCTGCAAGCTAAGCATAGGGGAAGAATGCTACACTGCAGTTTGATTCCTTTACAACCAGCATCACTAGCTCTTTGATAGCGGGCTCTCACTGGACTATCATGCTCTGACATTAGCAGTGAACCTTCCCTGATGGAGGTAAATGGATCACAGAAAGGATCAAAATACACTGTGAGTATTGCAAGTTCCAATGATGAATGCAGGTGAAAAAAAAGACAAATTGCAATTTGCCATCTTCTATTTGTAACAACTGTTGCTTGAAAATATATTTAAACTCAGCGAGAATTTACGTGTACTTGGAATAGACAGTTATTTAGGAATAGCTGGTTTTCAATAAGTCGGATATTTCTTCACGTAATAACAACCAGGAAAGACTTTTCAATTAATACTCAATTGTCAGTCACAGTTTCACAAACTTTGGCCTCTTGCCCACAAATCTGTTAACAAATGCAGGTTTTCATTCCTGTATAAGCCTTGTGAGGCACACAATTGGGCAATTAAGGCAAAAGTGTTGAATGGAAAATAAGCAGTCATTTCCTAGGAAAGTATTTTGAATGTATAGTTCAGCAAATAAAAGACTCAAATACTTCCAGACTGCAGGCTTATTAATCAGACCAAACTAACCATTTTGCTCCACTGCTTCACGTAAATAAATCACTTTTACTGTCATAATGCAAATAAGACTTTCATTTCATTAGAGGTTAGGCATATATAAAGAACTTCAGATAAGTATGATACATGTCAAAAAAAATGTTGAAGCATTACGTCTACAAAGACAGGAAGGGTTGTCAACATCTAGTATATGCCAAGAGCGTGAAATACAGATCTTTTTTCCTGTTTCCACATTGAATAATGCTGTAAAGTCCAATCTTCATAGTTCCTTATTTATTGGGGCAAAATACAAAACTGATTTTCTGCCAGTGTTCCTTTTTTTCCCCTCTGTTGGTCTGCCCTTTCTTGTAGTCCTTATCTGAATTGTTGCTCGCCTTTGCTTCTGATCTAGCTCACCTGTTTTCTTTGACTCTCTTCCACTTAGCATAAGGCATGACAAAAATATTGAACAATTAAGCCATACAAATGGTCATATAAATCATCTACTATTGCTTGCTGAAGCTGCCAGGATTTGATCTACTGGAGTGGTGTCTGTGATATAGAAAGATGAAAAAGCAGCCTGGTTATTTATTATCTGACAAATATTAACAAAAAGTAATCACTTAATTACCTTTTTATGCAATTTCAATTGAGCTTTAAGCAAGCAAAGCTCTTTCCAAGTCAACAAACATGAAAGAGTGCGGATTTATTTCAAGTTTGGAGTTAATAATAAGCATTAATATATAATATTCTTAATGAATATACTGTTTTTTACTGTAATAACTCAATTGTTTTAAAATCGTAAGTGCATATTACCTCCACCACTGAAACATTGAATGATACATGACAACAGTTATAATGAGCACAGTAACAGTGACATGTAAAGGTATTAGCATATCCGAGTCAAAGAGTAGGAAGAAATAGGAAGACTTAGTGGGGAACACTTAGGGTGGAAAAGTATGATATTTTGTCATTAAACTTGAGCCAGGTCATAGTCATTATTCAGTCATGTTCATATCTTCCTTCATGTGAGAACAGCAACATTTGATCTGGTTTTGGTATGTGAAATCCCTTGAAAAATCAGATAGATCTGGCATATAGTCCATCCTCTTAGCCCAAAGAAGCTGTTTTTAAAAGCTAAGCATAAATGCTGTTTTCTGATCCTAAATAAGCCAGAATGAGAAGAGGACCTTCTTCCATAAGCCTCTAAGAGTGATCATGCCATTAACTGTAGTTTTCTGCCCACTGTGGACTACTTCCTGAATTTCCTTACAAAAGAATGATGACCGTGATTTCCTCTTATTGTACAACAGTGTTTGGAAATAGAGAGAAGAGGTAATTTTTTCATTTTCCCTCCTCCATGTTCCCTATGTACTTTTTTTTTAATACAAAGCTCAGGTGAAAAAGTTCATGGTAAAACAATTCATCCAAGCTCCAAATTTTGGTGGTGTGTATTTGATGAGCAATTAGTGGAAAAGAAAAGTTTAATTTTCATTTCTATTTCTTTATTAGACTAGAAGGTAGAAACTACTTATTTTGCAGTGGAACTCATAAGACTGTGCTACATGTAAATTGTTCAGGAATAAATCTTGGCATCAGTGATGTCAAAAGCAAATTACTCTTAACTTCAGTAAGGATGAACAGCTCTTAAACTACAATAAACAGTGATATTTATGACTTCCTATCTTTAACTTTGCTGGAGTAGAATTTATGCATTCTGAGCTTTGGGTGGTGGTACTGCTGGCAGCATGGTCCACCTCTTGGAAGCTTTGTACTGGGAGGAAAATTCCTAATGGCTCAGCAAAGCACTGACCTAAAACCTGTGTATCAGTATCTAACCTGGTTTCCAGCTTATCTCTTAGTGCAACTCTAAGTGTCAGTATGGACAGTTAAGAGTTTTAATGATTTGTGCCTTGGTTGTGTTCATCCTCTTTCACTAGAAGGAAGGACCCTCAGGTTACTGCCTGCTTGTATCTCTGACAGTCCTGTCCCTGGAATGGCCATTACTATATCACATATAAATTAAAAATAGCCTGTCTGGGTGAACTCAAGCACTGAGTAGAAATCATCTCTGTGTGTGGCCTGCAAATATGGTCTTGCAGGCAGATTTAGAGCTGAGCTCAGCATGCAGTGTAGGCATATTCCCATCAGTCTGGTCCCGTGCTATTTACAGCTGGCCTCTCCGCTCTGTTTGTCTCAATGAGTGGAGCACCTGGATCAAGACGCTCTCGCAGGAGTTATAACCCCTGGGTTTAGTGAGGGAGGAAAGTGGGACTCTTTTGAAGGGTGGTTCTTGGCTGTGGAACTTCTTTTTTTTCCTCAGCTCAAAGGGATTTGAGTCTGTTGATTTTCAAAATAAATTTCAAAACAATCCATCTCTCTTCATCTGTGAGACAGGGCTGGACTGAAAGGAGTAAGGTCACTGAGAGAAGAACTAAGCATCAATCGGGTCAATTTGGCAATTAAGAGTATAGCCCTTGATGCCTTAGACAGATAATTAGTACATGAGCCTAAAATCTATTATTAGATATATGCTTTAGCAAGGATTTCCTTAAAAAAATTAAAAAAAAAAAGGGGGGGGGAGTGATTTTCAAATGAGTTATTTGTTGATTTATCAATGGAGAAACATTATGGTCTTCTAAATACCTTGTCTAATACTTATAGTCTTCTAATTATGTGTCTAATGAGTAAGATTGCTTAACAACATTTTAGTTAAACATAAGAAAAACTATTGCTAACCCTGGTTTGTATTTTTTTTCTAACAATGAGGGTAAGTGAGGTTTTAGAGAAAACGTCAAGCGATGATCCTAACCCTACAAACTCTTACTGGGAAGGAGTTCCACTGTCCCTGTGATATCTTAAATTTGGTAACATAACTTAATCATACATTATTTGTATTATAATGTCATTAAAATGTACACATCTCAACTGGTATTTCTGAATCTGGTGTATTTCTAAGAACTGGACATTTATTTACTAAATAATTCAAATAGTTGTTATCTGACTATGCGTTTCCGTTGTATTTCAACAAAGATGAGCTAAGAACAAAGTTATATTTCTACCCAAACAGCACACTTTTATAAATTACCTTCTTAATCTTGGCTACATTAGGAACAGAAGAAAAAATACAGGGGAAAAGGCTTAGTATCTGCATTTCTTTTATCCATCTGCTCAGCCCCTACCACTGTTTCTAGCAACTGAGAGTTCAGAGAGTAGATAAGTCCTTTCAAATTACAACATTTTAAACTTTTTCTGTCTTAGTGATTACCACAAGTATAAAATCCCTGTTCATCATGGAGACTATTCTGAAAGTAATCAAAAACCTGTCATTGTCAAGGTCCATGACTAGAGGACAGAGACTATGGTATGGAAATATGTAATGCAGCATCCTCCAGTGTAAACAGGAATTAATCTTTGATGTATTGAGCATATTAATCATTATCCAAATAGCAATTCCACAGTAATGCAGCTGGAAGAGGCCTGAAGAAAGGAGTCCATCTACCATTAAAGTGGTTATTGATTGAAGGTTAATGTTGTGTGTCTGGGAGATTGCTCTGCATCCTTCTGGTAATCAAATAAGTGCAGAACTGAATGACTGACTAAACTGCTTGGCTAGCTGTCCATTGTACTCAATATGGTATATTAGCATTGATTGTTTAAAGTAATCCAGGGCCTAAAAAGGTTTTATGCCCAAAAAGCCGCAGCTCTATGTCAACTGGAAATTGTCATACATTCACACTTACCTACGAGAAGAAAATGGGTATTTTTTTACTTTGTTCACATTCAAGCTGTGAACCCCTATTGCTCATTGTATTTTAAAGAAGGTTTCACCCCTGTTTTTTTCCCGTGAACAGAATGATTTATATACTATTATATGGTATTGTACATTTCTGTGTGAAATTCATACAAAAAGAGAATGACAAGGTTGGATAAATGCTCCTGAGGGCTGGGCTGATGGAGGTAGCCCAGGGAGCATGCTCGAATGAGCAAAGGTTCAAGTCTTCTGGGGCCACAGGCAGCAGCTATGGAGAGCATTGGGGTAAGAGCCAAGTCAAGCAGTGAACACACAGCACAGGAGGCACAGGAAGGCTGCTAAAAACAGGCAGCAAAGGTGGAGCCAGGTTCCCGGTGGGACAAAATGAGAAAATTTTCTTAGGAACACAGACAGACTGTGCATAGATAGCTGCAGCCCAGGAAAACCACTGCATTTCTGAAATGAAGGTAAGGCTGGGGGTGAGAACTTACACTGCTGTGGCACAGTGGGAAAGGTTTCCCTTTTATTTTTCTTCTGTTCTGCTAGTCAGTCAGAGTTTTTTATGCTTTAAAAGTAGAGAGGGAAGAGGAAGATCTACAATCCAAGCACATAAATTAAAAGACTATGGTCCCTAAATGCTCAAGGATAATAAAGGAGTTGACACAGCATTCCAGAGCACATAAATGAAAAGCCCAGTTAACATCTGCATAAAGTAGGTTGTGTAAATATCATACCAGTCTAGGAGTTGACTGTGTCAACTTGTCAGCTGATATTTCCTCTGTTCTGGTACATTCTCAATGGATTGACAATTCATTTCTGTGTTTTTCTAGCTTAGGCCTGACCTTTATTCCTCAAGGGCCAAAATAAATTGTGGTCCAATCTTCTAGAAACATCAGTAGTGAATGCCTTGTGTGTTACTGTTAACAAAATGTGACATGAATTCTTCCAGAGAATGGCATGCATGCAAACAGGTGATTCCAAATGAATAGTTATGTGCTGTCTTCATGTTGTGTGGCCTGAATTTGAACTTTTAAGCTATTATACTAAAAACAGTGGCAACTTAGAGATGACAGTAAACATTTTTTTTCCCCCTTATCCTTTGTGGCAATAATAACTAGTCTGTACAATATGAATTTCATTTGCTGTGTACCTTTTGATGAGTTTAATTGTTGCATGACATAATTCATAGAACAGTAAACATTAGTCTATCTGAATAAAGAAGCTATTTCTATTTGCATGGTAATGAAACCTTCTCTCAAAAATGCTGAGGGTAATCAACAAGCTAATGAGACTTTTTGACTGACCTAGGACTATATATTGGTTCTTCTTGTAATTTAGATCAAACACTGATGATGAATATAGGATAAAATCCTTAATTGAATGTAAACATTTAAACAAGAAAAGAGAGAAGAAATTAGTATAAACCAGAAATGAAAGGAAAGAGAGAAAGAAGTTCTGAATGGAAGTTACTCCAGCCAAGATGATTGTATAAGAGGCAGAAATGCACTGCATTAATGTCTATTGATTCAGGCACAATAAAATTTCTCCCTAATTGTTTACTGAGCTATATAAAGGCTTTCCAATGGACAAAGTAGTCAGATTTATCCATAAAAAAGTGCCTACATTAAACATAATTTCTCCTTTTGTGTACTTTCTTGGTCAAATATCTGGTGTCAGATAGCAATTTATACGAACAGCCTCAGAGATTCCTTTGCTTTCAGATCTCCTGTAAAACAAGCCATTCAGTTTTCTTCATAAGGGAACAACATTATAAAGATCAGAAGAGACTCCAAGGAACGTTTTTGATATCTGAGCATATTCTCCAAGATAGATGTAAAGTTATACTTTTATATTATGCTTCTTTTTTATTTATGTACATCTATAATGTAGCATGAGTACATTTTTTGTGTTTCCAAGTTTCTAACTTTTTACTTCTTAGACAGAATACTTAAACAAAAAAAAAGAAATAAAATTAGATTTGAAAATATTGACACGAGCCCTGAACTTGGCTGCTCCCTTCTCCTGGCTGCATCTAGTGACTGGCTGCCAGGGCTTCATGCTTCCTGACATGGTCTATATTTTCACACATTTTCTTTCCCCTTTCATCATTGCCTGTTGCCCCCTTTTCTCCCTCCTACTCAGGGCAAGTATGGATCATGCTGCCTGCCCTACTTTTGTGTGAGCACACTCAAAGTGGAGAAAACAGTTTGCCCTGCAAGTGGTTGATTGGTTCTGCAGCTGAACACATATGAGAAGAGAAAATAGCAGAAATTGAAGAGAAACTGGTTGTGACGATATCTATAAACTCCAAACAAAGACCTTTCTCTGATAGGTAATATTAACATACAAAAAATATCCTTATTTAAAGGAATTTTTAATTTCTTTACCAGTATGATGACATTTGAGAATATAGGAATGCTTCATAAACAAGTCTTGGCAAAATAGCATATTAATTTGTAGAAGAAATAGGAGGAAAGTCTGTTGGTTGATTTTTTAATTTTAAAGGAAGAGATATCTAGTTATTAACATAAATTTGTCAGTGTTCTGTTTTCTTATCTGGAGAAAATTTCCCACATATACAGCTTCAAAACTAAGTTTCTTGTATTTTATGCATGCAAGCTTCTGCCTGCTACATGTGTATTTTTTGCACAGCGATGTGTTACTCATTTCTCAAGATACTATTTCTCAAGCATATTATATATCAACCTAAGGGTTTGGTCATTACCTTGATACATGAGATTCATTTTGCTGGTTGTGAACAGTGTGGTTGCTACAGCAGTGTGAATCAAGAGCAGATTTTAAACAAGAGTTTAAAAAAATTAAAAGTTAAAAAGTTCATTTTTTTAATACAGTAATGTTATCCTGTGGCAATTTGTCTGTGTTCTTGAGCGGTCTCTTTAACCATGGTGGGCGTGATAGTCAGTTGAACAAAAATGTGATTAGTTTTCCTCAGCAAGTGGTAGAAGTCTCTGATAGGGCACACGCAGTACAGGAAAGACATGGACCTGTTGGAGTGGGTCCAGAGGAGGCCCACAAAAATGATCAGAGGGCTGGAACACCTCTCCTATGAGGAAAGGCTGAGAGAGTTGGGATTGTTCAGCCTGGACAGGAGAAGGCTGCAGGGAGACCTTATTGCGGCCTTTCAGTACTTAGAGGGGGCTTATAAGAAAGATGGGGACAAACTTTTTAGATGGACAAGATACGACAGAACAAGAAGTAATAGTTTTAAACTAACAGAGGGTAGATTTAGGCTAGATATAAGGAAGACATTTTTTACAATGAGGGTGATGAAACACTGGAACAGGTTGCCCAGAGAGGTGGTAGATGCCCCATCCCTGGAAACATTCGTGGTCAGGTTGGATGGGGCTTTGAGCAACCTGATCTAGTTGAAGACATCCCTGCTCATTGCAGATGACCTTTAAAGGTCCCTTCCAACCCAAACTATTCTATGATTCTATGATATAAGAGCATCTTTTCAGCAGATGAAATTCTTTTCTCTGAGTAGCACTTTTCTTGCATGTGTCTTGTGCAGGGACGGAGCTCTGGGCTGAGAGAAGTGCAATTTCCAGACACAGGATGAATGGAGAACAAACACCCTGAGACCCCTGAGTCAACATAAGAGAGAGTCTTTAGCCTGTAAATTGTCTTGCCAAATTTGAAATTGACAAATTTTAACCTCTCTTACTATGAAAATAAACTCATCCTTCAAGGACAGTTTTGAAAATGATCAGTAGTTATGTGGAAAGAGCTGTTTGATCCATGGCATCCCTTCTGCATCTTTGGTATAATACAAAGGCATTGGTCACAATCTCAGTAGCTGAGAGTGTTGTTGCCAAGGGGAAAATCATGAGTAGGTAATGAGTCTGTATCCATAGCTCACATACTGACAATACTGTCTTAGAAGAAAGTGGCTGTGAGAACACTAAACAAGGAATTAGACTCAACATGTGATTAATACTATTTGTGTTCTGGCTTTTCTTAGGCAGTGGAAGATGTCCTGTTAATAAGATCAAAAGCATTACAGAAATATCCATAGATTTTTATTTATTTATTTATTTATTGCATAAAAGTCATTAGGCAGGAAAAGAGAAGGGGAACAAAATAAATGGAAAGTCAAAAAAATGAAAAACATCTGGTTTTTTTCATATGTTTTGTGTTTATTTCCTCCTTCTCTTTCAGTTTTCATTTTAAAACATTCTTTACTTTTAATTATGATTCTCTCTCAACTACACTATCATTAATTTTATTGTTGCTATGGTCTTCTTCAGATTTTGTTTGTACAAAAAAAGCTTTTGGTAGTTCACACAAGGAATCCACCAAGACCATGTACTGCATTATTAAATAATTTTTTGACGGGAAAAAGAGATGTTATCATGCATGTCACGGTATAGGGATGTTTATCAAGAAATTGGTAGAAAATACAAGGGCCTGAGCAACTTTATTCCTCTTTGAACTTAGTTGTGCTTTAGCAGTAAGTTGGACAGATGGCTTCTCTTCCAACCCATATTTTTCTGTGGAAAAGCCTGAATTATGAGGACCATATTTATGTATTTATGATGGTTTACACCAGGAAGTAAAAAGTTCCTTTTGCTCTATCTGCCTTTGTCTTTCAATACATCTCTTCTGTCCTTAAACAATATTAGTAACCTCCCTGCTGTAAGTTCCCTAATGGGCAGACTGATATTTAACTCTTTGAATCCTCAAGTGAATATTTTCTTCCAAAACCTAAATCTGCAAGACTTCTGAAGACGTGAGTAAGCATGTAAGTCTTGACAGGATTCCAGATTTTGCATAAAGTAAGAGGATATTTCGAGGCCACATTTAAAATCCATTGAAGTTGGTGGGAGTCATTCAGCTAACCTGGACTCCAGTCAGTAAATGTTTTGCTGGAATTTTAATATATTGTCTGCCTCTGTATGAATTCCTTCAGGAGTCTCATGATTCCTACTGCTTCTGCTCTCTTCAACTGGTTAGAAAGGAAAAGGAAACCTGGAATCCTGCAGAGGGTGTTCAGTTTCTTGAAACAGTACCTGTTCTGTTGACTAATTGTTTCTGTTCCACAAATGAATCCTGTTCTCTCTAGATGTTTTTACGGCAGTGACAGGCCTAATGAAACAGAGTAAGAAATGTACTGACAAATGAGATTCAAAATTGCCTATATTTTGGAGGAGGAAAAAGAACGTGAACCGTATTTTCTTTTGAAAATAATAATAAGAAGCATTTGAAATGTAACTGTAGGATACAGGCACAAGAGAATAGTACCAAATGAATGTGAATAGCTGGAAAGCCACCTGAAAATGTTAATGCTAAACTTGTTCTTGCCTTAGTTAGATGATTCTTCTTTACTGTTATGCTTGGAATTGCCCTCGCTGCTCAACATCAGTTTGTCTGTACTATATTGTTTTATACTAAGAGTACCACAGAATTAATGGCACAGAGACCTTTAGTGAAACTGCCTCTTAAAATCCCCAAATGAGAGTAACATCTCACAGCCCATCACTTACAATTTCTGTCTTGCCATATTAATGAGTGTCAGACAATGTTAATGCACCTGGAGGACATGGGTCTCAAAAGCCCAAGTGCAGTATAAAGGAAATGGACATTCGTTTGAGTCTCAGAGCCTCATGGGGCCTTTACAGGTATAAACTTGGCTATAAATTGACAGGCAACCTTGTCTGCCCTCAGGCTGTCTGAAATCTATGAGAAGAGAAGTTTGTAGTGTTTTGGGAAAAAAAGCACTTTAATAGATTGCCATTTGTTTAAAATCCAGCTGTGGTACTGTGTTCTGTGTACATACTCTGGGTATGGTATGCAAGGTGAATTTAAGCCTACTGGCTATAGATTTTCATAGCAAGTCAACCGTGCTTCTACATTGTTCATTATTGACCAATTTACATTAAACAGTTACCAGTGTGTTTTTTTAAAGGAAGGCTAATAAATAACTACACAGAACCTTTGCGAAAAGTAACAAAACTTGAAATGCTAATGTCAGTCTCTAACATGAATTTCTGCCAGTCTGTCCTGCTTCTCCATGCTCTGAGACAGGTTTCTAAAGTTGTTTAGGTATCCAGAATAAGCTTGAATTAAGATGTTCTAACTGTTTTTTTGTTATATTGCAGGATACAAGGAATCTCAAATAGTCTATCATCATAGTCTCCTGGAAAAAAGGCGAAAAAATACTGTAGAACGCAGATTGAGGGATTTGACTTGTGTGCTCATATAAATACTCTAGTATAACCCTTGTATAACCCTCAAGTAGCCTGCAAGTGTTGACAAGCGTCTTCCTTAGGTTTTAACTGTTGTTTAGTAGTCAGGTAGAACTGAATTAACAAGGACCATCCAGACAGAAAAGTCTTTTCAATTTTGATGCTTTCATGTATTATCTTCCTTTTTTTTTCTTTCTCTAACAACTTTCTGCACTTTTGTCCTCTGCTAGAAGCAAATCAGAAGTGATTTCAATTGACAGTAAGTCTGATGGCATATCAATAAAGAAGAACAAAAGCACTAGAGATTTCAGGGAAAAGTAGATTGTTCCCATTCAGATAATTATCACTTGTCCATCAGAACAAATCTTTCCCTGTTTTTACACAGAGGTGCCTCTGTTCGTTGAATAGGGCATTAGAGTGGGATACTCTCTTGTTGACTTTCTCCTGGGCTTTGGACAAGTCACTTCATCATTATTCTGAATTACAGATATAATTACACTTCCTTTTTTGAGATCCGTAAATAGAAAGTGCTATATAGTTGTTTAGTGTTATTTTTAGATTTTAACCTTAGGCCTTCTTGAAAATAGTGTTACGTTACATGTACCATATTACAAAGTCTGGGTATTTTTTGGAAACTGTCATAGCATTTTATCTCAAATTTTAATAAAGTGGGTAGATAGAATGATTGCAGATATAAGCAGATGATTGCTTTGATTTCTCTGTCTTTCTTTTCCCTGACAAAATCTTGTTGAATTTGGAAATCAAGTAAGAAGGCAATGATGATCAGCATGTATACAGTAGAGATCATGTGCATTAGAGCTGGAACACTAACAATGAGACTTTTGAAAGTTCTCTTTCATATTATGTTTAAGGCACTGGCTTGTAACTTGGTTGGCTTGGTTTTGGCTCTACTGGAGACATTCTGTATGAGTTTTGACAAGTTGTTTGGTTAATCTTTGCCTGCATTACACATTTTACATCTGTAAAATCAGGATAAAGATGATTATTTTTTCTGTTTGGATTACAACCCATTCAGTGCAGCATGCAGTGCTTGTAAATAAGAGATGTGCTTGTGAAGGACACTCTTCTGAATTGAAATAGTGCAAGTGAAAATAATAATGAGATTTTAGGAACCTGGTTTCCACCAGATCATAAGGCAGGGGTGATTGTAAAGGACTTCTCCCTCAAAAGAGCAGTCATAACAGCAATAAACCACAGAATATATTTTACAGGTTTCGGAAAGCTTTTCCTCTTTAGAGAGATTTTTGTGGAAAGTTTCACATCTTGTGTTTCACCTATACAACTTATCTGTCACTAATTAGGATGTTGTAGAAACGTAGAATATGAGGCTGTTCTATAACTAATTTGAGGTTTCTGTGCATTTTGCTCAAGGAAAATTTCCCCATAACCATGAATTCTTGAACAATTTACATGGAAAACCAAGAATTGCTTGTAGAACAAACATAAATAATTCCTGTTGTGAATATCCTTTAGGCTGTTACTAAAGAAATTTCAAAAACAATTGCCCCTGAGTCTTTGCTGCTGGCCCTAATGTAGTCTTAGATCAGTATAAATGAGCACTATGAATATTTTCTGGGCCAAGATGAAGAGAATCAGTATGAAATTAATCCAAATTGTTGTTCTTTCTCTCCAAGTGCTCCAATGGCTAGGAAAAGACAGAATTGTACATTCCTGTGTGCTGGATTCCTGGGAAAGGCATGCTTAAAACTAACAGTGAAGAAAAAAAATACAGATGCAGGATAATCTCCATATCTCAGTAATATGGTTGATTAAGTAACGACAAGTGGAGTTTCACTTGCAATAGCTAGCACAGTGTTTATGCAAATGAACATGTACAACATTTGGTATGCACCCCATACTTAATATAAAATGCAGAAGAGGTTTGCATATTGCTCCTTTTGTATCCTTCATCATCTTCAGTTTCTTTGGCCTTAGTATATAAATTTCCTTTTAAATGACTGTCATTTGCCTTCTAATATACACTCAGGGTCTGACTTCCTATTGCATTAGACAGTTGTAAGTTGGTGTAACACTGGTGAAACCAATGGTGGTGTTTCCTCTGAGAAAATGGAAGAACTCAGTAGTGACTCAAACTCCTAGTTTTAGCAGTTTTACTTCAAACTTTTGTCCAGCTTGAACTGTGTGTGGTAGGAGTGTGAAGGAAGAACAGGCCATCAAAATACAACAAGGATAGATGTGGTAGGAGCTACCTCCCACATTTTGCATTCTAGTAATGAGATGGATGGCTTTTTTCCAATTCAAATGAGTCACAATTAGTCTTTATTATCCAGAGAAAAAACAAATGGTGAATCATAGCTTCATATCCTAGAGTGTTTGTTATGTAATACTTACTGAATTTCATTTGCATGCTTTATACGTATATTTATTATGCTGAAAGCTGATTACCCAATTTCTTCTAAAGTCTTTGAAAGCACTGTGCCAGCCCTTCTTAAAGTTTGCAAGCATATTGTTTTTGACAGTCAGGAGAGTTTGAGATTTCTGTATTAATTACTCTGTTTACATAAAAATGAACTTTATATCATTTGTGTATTCCTATTATACGTATTTTAGAAATTACAGAGTAATTACAGCAATTGCTTAAGCTGCATGTGGTGTCTAATTTAATTTAATAAGATGCAGCTACATCATTTTTCACATATCATAAAACTAGATGTGCGAGACAGTGAAGTCATAACGAACTGTTACAACAGTATACATAGACTTCTAAAAACATTGCTCATTTACTTAATGATAATTATTTATACAGTTAAGAAATCTTGATATGTTTGTCTCTGTACATGATGTGCAAAGTATTTGAATGATTGCTACTTCTTATTTTGTTACTTTATACAAAGAAATGCATGTTACCTTTTTCTTCTGCACAGGTCATAGCCTTTACCAGTTTTAGTCTGGTACTATTAGCTGTAGTCTGTGGTAACGCATTTTAGTAAGCCAAAAGGGATGGCCATTTATCAGACTTGACAAGTGGTGGTTGAATAATAACTTTCCTGTAATGCAGACGCTTTCCTGAATGTTTAAGTGCTGATGGTTTGAACATTACAGCTCACCAAATTTTAATTGATTTGAGGTTCACTGATTCACTGACCTCTAAGTAAGTGCCAGAACACCCTGTGTTTTTATTTTCTTTTAGTTGTCTTTCCAGATGGATTTACAGTCAAGTATTTGATCCTCTAATGTCCTATACGTACCCAGAAATGTACATCCTGCTCAAATATGTAAAGTCATTCTCTAAGTTAGAAACACATGATCTATACATCCAAGAATACTGGTTTTAGCTGTGTATGAGGTACATGAAGCATAAATACTGTTTAGGGAGGGAAGTACTTGAGTAACGAGACATACCTTTTCTCAAGGCTTGATTACATGGGTTAGGAGCATAGGTTTTACAGCTAGACGGTTGCAGAATAAGGACAAGATTTTAGACTCTGGCACAGGGTAGAGCTAAGGCAGCCTGACTCTGCCTAATTATTGCCAAAAGTTTGACCAGCAATCTGAGCAATGTTTCCATTTTCCACTTATTCCTCATAGCGCTAATTCGGGAGTTCATAAAGCGGTCATGGCAACTTGCAGCTATGTCCTTTGGTCCCTGCACCAGGAAATTTCATTTCTAGTTCTTTTTTTGAAAGGTTTCTGGTTTTAACACACACAAATCTCCCAAATATTTTATTTTTTCAGCTTCTTGGGTTTTGTCTCACCTTGGCTTCAAGACATGTAAACATTCCTTCTTTTTTCTTAACTTCAAGGAGGAAAGAGAATGAAAGCTGCTTTGTGCTCCGTGATCAAATAGGAAGCAATGTAGTGACAAATACTTCCAGGTGATAAAAAATGTAGGCAAAAAAGACATTTTGTTTTCTGTTTCAGAGCATTCAGCCAAAAATGCTGTGCTTTCAGTAACACCATCAATGAAGGATGAAAAATCATACAGAATAAATTAATGATTTGATTTTTTTTTTTTAATATCAAGGATTTCCTTGTATGCTATCAATTATGATTGGAAAAGGCATTTTGTGTAAAATTCTCTGTTTATATTAGTGTAATCTGTAAAGGTCTTTCTGGAGGTTTCTAGAACTTGTTTCCCCCATGAGATGCCTCAGAATTGATAACAGGCATGTGGGCAATAAGTGAGGGGACTATAGACTGTCATTTCTTTCATCTAGACTGTCAGGAGACTGACTTTGTCATAAAAGAAACCAGATAATGGAAGTATGAACAAATTCAAGTGATATTCAAGTTTAAATTTTGCTCTGTATCCATACAGACGGGGTGATATAATAGGAGTTTTGGAAATTGGTACAAGAGACAGATTCAAATAGGAATAGATAAGAAGTACTCATTATATCATGGCTTTTCATAGCTACTTTCTGGAGAACAGTCCAATCATGTCTTCCTCTCCAGATATTCAAAGGATGACATATGCATAAACATCAGCCATTTACACAGAAAACTCTTAAACTGATAAGTAAAAAATGGCTAAAATGATGAGTACCCAACATAAAACAAAACTATAATTTAGACATTTAATTATTCCTACAATGTAGGAAACTTTTTCCAGCTGCACAAAAACATAGCTTTACTTAAGAAACTACTTTAGTTATTTCTGTCTGCTCTACCAGTTACTTACACTGCTTAGTGAGTTAATGTTTGCGTTCATGACATTTATCATTAATGGAGGCAAACAATACAGCAGATATATATATATATTTATTTTTTTTTAATGGAATAAGCAAGCTGTAATAAGTTTGCCGATTCTCTGCAAGTTCAAATATATGCCTGTCGGATATGGGAAAATTGGCCCTTCATAGTCTTCCTTTCCTGCGTATAAACGTACTTTGTCTTGAATTTTAGTGTTGTTTTCAATAGCAGCTTATTGAATGTAAGTGCACCGAGTTAAATGTTATGTACTAAAAATCACACAGGACTGGAGTGGTTAAATAGTGAACTTCATGATACAATAAATCATAATCGAAGCATATTTCATGTGTATTTACAACTGGAGAAGGGGCCAGGACAGGCAGTTTCAGCAGTCCTGATCCTTCAGCAAGTGGCTCAGGAGTGAATTGAATCTCTGTAATGTGGAGCTGGCTCACAACTGGAAACTCAGATAGTAGGATTATTAATATAGTATTGGTTCTTATTAAATTGCTGTACACTGTGGTTTTTCCGTTTGTATACATGAAAGAGAAGAAGAAATAATTGACAGAAAGAAAAGCGATGATTTATTACAGCTAAAGGATTTTGCTGATTTTCCAAACTGCCAGCATGGCCTATGAATAGAGTGAAAAAGTTTGAATATATAAATAAATATATGTTTAAAGATCTGTTTCCACTTCTCTCGTTTTTAAGCTCCCTGATTTGGCCCAGCCCTTAAGGCCATCCACTTTAGGTAGGTAAAGAAAATATATTCAAAAATAGAGTGAGATTCAGTGATGTAAACATAGGTATTTTATAATCACTCAGTTTCAGGAGGAAAAAACCTTGTAACAAACATCGTTTCTATATAGTATATGGAATCTAAACTCCAATGGGAAGGAATTTCTGACAAATTCTTCTTTACCTTTGTATTCACTTCTTGCTCTAGACTCTAAAATAGCATGGAAGCTAGTTGTGCTACAAAATTATTACATATCTATGGTTTGTGCTGTTACATACTGTGTTTTAAGCTTATGTGAGACAGTTGCCACAATAACACAGGTCTGGATTAGTAATGGGCTTATGCATGTCTTTTGCTAACATACCTGTGATTTTGTATTATGTATAATGGTAATACATTAACTTGTAGGTATTCTATTCCGCTTCAAACTTGTATATATGTGTGTGTATATATATATGTACTATATATTTTATATGTGCTTGTATATATAATATAGGGATAGGTACTGTTTATATTTTTCATGTATATATACACCTATACACATACATAGATATTAACATAGTTTTCATTCTTAGCCTGAAGATGCATTACTATTCATACTGGGACAAATCATCAGTTCCTCACTCAAGCAAAATTTTACTGAGTGGGGTCAGTATTGAGACTACTCTGAAGATTGTCATATGCATTTAGACAAATATTGTAATTTCTTAAGATTCTTTAAAAAATGTAAAAGTCAGTGACTAAATGATGGAATGAGAAAAATGTTAAGGTTGCTGTCTAAGTTTTATCCCTTTTTACATATTTGAAATTATTTTCTTCAGTTCTTGAGAAAACAGATTGTCTAAGTTTGTTTCATATGCTAGAAGTTCATAAGAGGAATCATTAACACTTTATTTTGAGAAAGATGATGACACCAAATTCAGATTTTCCAACAGGGATGCTATCTTGCTATATTATTCAAGCTGATTTAATGAGCTCCAACACTATTTTTCATGCCAAGACTTGAGTTCAGATTCTGTTTCATCTGTGAGAGCTGGTAATGTGTGTAACAAAGCACTGTAAATAAATTTCATACCCCAGTTTTTCTTTTTGGTCATAACAATATCAAATATTGCAGTAAGAGGAATATCAGCTCAGGTCTTAGCAGCCTGGATGAAAGCTCTCCAACAACCTCCCCTTTGCATGACCTTTCAGAAGCTGGTAGATTTCTTATAGCTTTTTATATACCTATATTCTACCAGTCAAACTGTTAAGAGGTATGGAAAAAACATGAGAGAATTTAGTCTACTCTCTTAAAATGAAGTTGGAAGACTAAGATTTCTTTTCTTCCAAACTACAACTAGTCCAGAGATATAGTGCCTTGCTCCTAAGGAATTTAGAAAAAAAAATATTCGCTGAAACCAAAAGGAGCTACAGTCTCATGCAAATAAAATTTGCCGAAGTTTTATGTGTGATGATAACTCCTAGCATTTCTTCTTCCATAACTAAATCTTATTCCCTGGGTGAATCATGCATCATATGGGATTTAAAAAGAAGCAGCGAGGTCTGTTCTCTCACCAGACTGTGAAACGCCTCAGGAAGTCGATGCACATTTTTATATGCACTTCCTGCTCTTCCCTGATGTGCCCTCCCAGTAGGATGAGGACATCCTTACTGCACAACCTTTTGATTAACTATTTAATTCTGAACCCCTTTGGAGGATGTCTTTATTCACTTGCACATCTTATATACACAGCCTGAGCCACCCTTCTGTACTATTCCTCTCTCAGTGTGTTTTTTAGGGGTCAGGCTGTTCCTTTCCATGACACTGCTAAGAGATTTTTCACAGGAAAGCTGGCTGCGTTAGCTCTGCAGTGTTATCAAAGATTAGGACATTGTGCAAAAGGAGTGTGATTTGTGCTTGATGGTTTTAGCTTTGTCTTGAGATCTCACTGAATTGTTTAGATGATGTTCAGTTAGCTGGGAAACCTTTTTTGAGTCCCTGTTTGGAGACTAGATATTTCTACAGAACCACGCATGATCTGGTAACAGCTGTGCTGCTTATTTAGTAAACTTCACCTGCTTGTTAATGCAGGCAGAAAAGCTGTGTGTTTAACTTAATTGAACAGAGTTAAAGTGATATTCTAAAAAAATAATTACTGACACAAAGCCTCTTTGATTAGATAATTATGTCCACCCTTGGAGCCAGATGTATCCTGTGTTGTTTGGTAGTGAAAAGAGGAAGACCTCAGGGAGGCTGACAAAGTTCCACTCTTTTATTGGCATCTGCAGCCTAACTCCCTGGTACAAATCAGAAATTACCTGTGTATCTAGCAATAGAAAGCTGGAGAAGAGGATCCAGTCACACCCCCAACTGGCAAGAGATCTTTCCCCAGGCTGTCCATCCAAGAGGCCTCTTGTACTGCTCAAGAGGAGGATTCTAGTGATGCTACAGAAGCATCACCAGAAGACAATTGACTGGCACTTTTCTTTTTCAAATATGAAGATATCTCTGTGAAATATGGTACTGTTACAGGCCTGAGACATCTGTGCAGGAGGTAGGAGAGGAGCTGAATTTGCTAGTTGTATAGTATATCCGAGAACATTTAGGTTCCGAGATTCAATTGCTACTCCCTCCACACCAAATGAGTAGTGTAAAAAAGCCAATTTATGGGAAAACCAACCCTTTGATTCTTCTTAAATACTGGAATGAGGTCCTCCATGACACAGATATAATTTCCATTGATTCCACTCTGAGCTTGGTGTTAGCATCAATCTTACATTTTATCTTTGACACACACTGAGCCCCTACAGCATGCTACCAAGAAAAGGAATATTTTTTAGGTTTTAATTAGCTACTGAAGTTTGATAGACTTTCCATTAGAAGTTAGTGACAAAGAGTCCAATCCAATCTCTGCCTGAATTCAATAATTTCTTCTCTGAAGCAGTTGTCAAAGCAGAGGAAGGTTTGCACAGTCTGGGGAGTTCCCTGAAGTTAGCTTGTGCTAGGTCTAACCCTCTGTTAAGAAAATAACATGTTAGTTTAGCTAACTTCACTCAAGTAGGCTTCTTTGCTGTCCTCCAGTTTGAAGTGGAATGACCAGGTACTCTAAACCTCAAACAGAGCCATCCTGAGTCCCTGATTTTATAAATAATGCTTATAGTGTTAGAATTTAAAATCCTACTTAGTAAGGTGGGAATTAACACAAACAAAATGAAGAAGCAGTTGCAAGTAACTAAGGTATGATAGATAAATAGAATAGATAAAAAAAACAAGAAGTGACTAAGAAAGGTTTGTTTAGGCAAAAGTCTGGAAAGAGTGAAAACTTTATTTTCAGAAGAAGAATAGAAGTATTCCCCAGGTCTGGGATGAAACAGTTCCACTGACGATAGTCCTATTAGGCAGCAGTCATTCTGTCTTTAGCTGAATATAACGTGGAATGTCAGCATCCCCAGCTGAGATGACAGCTTGACTTTGGGTGGGCAGACACTTTATGTTTCTACCACAATTTTTTTCTCACTGTTCAGCTACACCCCCAGAGAGAAATTTTTGAAAAGCAAAGAACAAAACATAAGGATTTTTGACTATAGAGGTTAGGTTTGTTTTTACGCTCTCATGAAAATGCTAGGAAGATGCATACGCTTGCAAAAATAATTACCAGTTGGTAGAAAACATGCACTTCTCATCTCTGCATGTGAGCTAGCTTTTTTGTTTTGAGGTGCTGTATATTTCAGAGAAATATGAGACTAATGGAGAGCAGGGCAAGGTCAGGCATGGGCATTAAAGGCCACTGTTGTCACAAGTTAACAGATCAGAAGAGCTAGAATTAAGACCACAGAGGAGTAATTGTAAAAACTTTGCTGTGTTCTTTCCCCTTTACCTAAACTAATCACAGAATCAGTCTTCCTTATTCTAATCTGTTTATAAGGATCAGTACAGGCAGTAAAAGCTTGGGGCTTAGCTTGTCAATTTGACAATTTTCAGCTGCAGATGTACATGAAAAATTCAACTATGACTACCATGAAAAATCGGTGTTAATTGGCACTAGTTTCAAGGGAACATGTACAAGGTTGGTTCTCTGGTGAGTATCAGATACGTGCATTGATTATTCCTGGGTGTTCGTTGGTTTGTTTGGTTTTTTGTTTTTGTTTTTTTTTTTACTTCATACATTTGTATTATTATTTCTATTTATATAAATATTAAGTTTTTGTTTACTATTTTGTTTTTCATATCCTCCTTATTTTTGTGGGAGAAGAGCTGATAGCATTTTAAAAGTGTGCCAAAGGAAATAATTACAAGAAATGTAATTTCTTGTAGATAATTTCCTTTTTGTTGTGTTGCCATTGTTTATCTAGAAAGACTAGAAGAAATAACATTATTCTGCATAAATATAATGGAGCTGATAAATATACACCATTTAATACAGCACTTAGTGGTTCAGGACAAGCAGTTATAAAGTAGCAGGCATGTGTAATGCAGCATCATTTCAGAATTAGATCAGAAGATTGGAAATCAGAGTTTCTATGCTGTGATTCTTCTCTTTCTAGGAGGTATTGGACAAATCACTTAAACTTGGTTAATTCTGCAAGTTAACACACTCTGTTAACATATGTTATCAAAACAATACTTTGCTGGTTTACTGACTGTTGAGAACTCTAATTATTTGCGATCTTAAAATGAAAGTCTTCCCCCCCAAAAAAGTTTAGGAAGAGAATCATTCTCTCAAAAATAGTTAGTGATTATTCTTGTGCTCTTTTTTTACATGCCATAAAGAGGTCTGGTTTTCATGAAAACTTGCACTTTCTAAGAATATTACTTTGTATAAATGTAGCATATGTTCCTGACTCAACAAGGGTGCATTGGTCTAGTAGTTGGGTACAGGAAACAACACTGTTTGTCCCCTATGCTTCTGCCTTTCACACACTGTAAAACTAAGGTTGCACTGTTTACACTTTTGCATGCTGATGGATGGGTCAGCCAACCTTGTTTGAATTAGACCTGTAGGATGGCATGCATAATTTTGGAGGCGAAACCAGCCTCCAATTAACAAATAAACTATTAAAAGCACGAAAGCTGGTCTGAAAGTAGATGTTACTATTGGAAGACAGTGGGGAAAACGCATGTTTCAGTGTGTTTCTTTTGTCTGAATTATAGTGCAGGATGTGTTCTTTGATCTCTTCTGGTAGTTCAGTTGGGTATAATGGCCGCCTTCTCTTTACTACATTCAACTATAAGGTAATCTGCAAAGGGCAGGAAGATGAATATTATATATCCTATCCGTAGCACTGGACTCAGATGAATGAAAATGGATACAAAATTTACAGCTTCTGACAAGGAAGGAACTTTGCATTATCCTTGCCAGTAACGAGGTAGAAGGCTGCTCTTACTTTGACTGTCTTTTCTTGCTTGGTGATGGTAATGATAACTGGTTCTGCAGAGATAGTTTACATTCCTGGTCTTATTTTTTCATAAGTGGGAATTGTGAAAAGTTGTAGCTCTTGTAGGATTAAGTGGAACTTGAGAAATGAGAGCAGCTCTGAAAAATTCTCGTCTGCAAGATGCAGCCTGTTGGAGGTAGGGTGGATGATCAGCTTGCATCACAAAAGTCATGCTCATGCTGGATATATTCAAAAGAGTGAAGGAAACTTTTACTGTATCTGGGACTTGGAGGGGGGAAAAAATCTAAACATTTTGAAATTGGATATTAGCTAAAATCTTGAAGTCTTTATTTAGTGGTTTAGAATTTACTCAAAGTTTACTTGGAATTTTTCCTCCAATAAAAACTAGAGGCAAGAACCTCACCTGATATAAACTGTCATAGCTCCACTGAAAACAGAGACGGTGTTTGAAGAAGCTGGGAAGATGATTGCTGCTTTCAGAATGGAGGCTGGTCCTTATTCTTACCACTTCTCTCTTTTAATTTTTTTTTAATTTAGTTTTTTTTAATCTTCAAAGCATTTCCAAGCATTAAGTAAAGTTTCTCCTTTAGGTATTTTGGAGTGTATTGGTGAGAAGTATGCATATATATCACCCCATGTATTGGAACTAGAATGCCTAGCTCATTTATTGCCTAAAGTATTTTTTGGTCAAAGGGGAGAGAGGGCTGCAGTTTTCTGTGCAGATAGCAGAAGTACTGTACAGAGGAGTCTAGTGTATCTATTAATCTCATCCAGAGAAGCAGACAGTGAAGAGGTTCAGTTCTGTGACAGCCTAACCATTAATGGCATCCCAAACTTGATTTTATTTCTTCACTTTTTCGGGCTGAAAACACTGTGGCTAAGATTTATTATGTCATTGTCGTCTCTGCCTTTCCTCTGTCTCATCTGTATTCTTTACAGAGCCTATAAACATGGGCTGTCAGCAAGCTAAACCTGTCAGATTTCCACTTCCCCCCTCCTCCGTTTGCTACTATGCTGCCCGAGAAACAGCCCTGCACGCTGCACCCTCACTATGATTCTCATCATCACATCTCATTCATCACTGTGACTCCAAACTCAGCTCAACACATTAGAAAAAAGGTCAGGGATATGAAAGGAAAAGAGAAATAAACAACTACCCAGCGGAAGCGGTTGAGCTACAGGAGACGTGGGAGGTAAGATCGGAGCCAATTTCTCTGCCAGCAGCTGTGCTGGGCATAAAGTACTTGCTATACAAGTTCTAAGTGTTTTAAGCTGGAGGGTTGTGTAGGGGTTTCCTGCAGCTCCTGCTTTATTTCCCAGCACAGAAGCGTAGTGAAAGGATAGAAAACCTTAGTTAAAGACGGAAAGGTTATAAAACTTTTTATAACTGGAGTAAAGATGACGGATTGGTTGCGGAGCGACTAGAAACCTGATAGCATGCAAGATTTGGACTCGAGAGTTCAATAAACATCCTTACAGTGATGAAAGAACAAGACCTATGTTGACTTTATAAGCCAAACTTTAAGAAGCTTTTGATTGGGGATGGGAGGAATTTTGTATGGAGGAAAAAGAAATTATTTTATATGAAGCAGTAATATTCCTTTAAGTGGGATTTGCTTCTTCTTATGTGCTACACTGTCAGTGTAGTTAGGTAGAATTAATTTAAAAAATTACCCTGGCTTAGTGATATCCCTTCTCTTCTTCATTCTTACTGCTGCTTTGGCCATTTTTCACTGAGCATGTTTGTTTTCTTGATCAGGAATTATGTTTTTTGCCTTTATGCCATTTTTTTCAAGCTCTTGGCACTTTTCATCATAAATAGAAAACAGCTGTTAACTCTTTCCTTATTTGTATTTTGAAAATCTATATTTAAAATACTGATGCAATATCACGCTGGTAAATTCTTTCTCTCAGTAAATAAGAGAAATAGGAGAAACTGCTGAGCATAAAATAGATAACTTGCAAAACTCTGTTCAGAAGAGTTTGATACAAAGAAATTAGCTTGTGCAACCATAACATTTTTTCTTAAAAATGGTACTCACCTTATAAGGATTTTAGTTTACAGTTTTATTTATGTATGCAATAATTGGTTAAGAATTTGATATTACCTCTGATTATAACATATTGCCCAGCAGGCATGGTGACTTTGGTCAAATAGTCGAGGATATAAATATCTTTGTCAACTACTAATCTTTAAAAAAAGTAATTCTGCCCGTGCTTTATGTGAGAACAGATTGTTTATGTTCTAAACTTTTTCAATATGCTCTGTCCGGCTCATGCTAAAAGCTTGTTTTTATGCTTTATGTGTTATTTCATCTAAATAGAGAAGATAAGTAAACTGATTATTTGATACTTTTCATTGAACAAAAAAAAAGACCTGTAGTGAAATTATCAGGCAAATGATAAAACTAAAATCGTACAGTGATTTAGAAGGGAAAAGGCAATTTCATGGAGAATGGTTCCCATGATGTCCGTTATTAGTGCTATGATTAAATGCAATACTTTGAATGCAGCCTCTGAATCTGATAATCCCTGTGCCACTTGCTGTTGAAAGGTGAGAAGGAATACTACCCTACATTTTGGATCTATTTCTCATTCTTTTCTAAGCTTGCTGAAGCTGAGGACAAAATAGTGGAGTTCTTGGTCCAAAACACATCTTACAGCATCACCTGTGGGAAGAATCAAGCAGAATTTGGGGAGAAACTTCTTATAACTCAGAAAAGGAACTTTTGCATGTAAAAACAAAACAAAGGACTGCTGTATCCCTCTAGTTCTGTGCAAGTGTCGGTGTTCTCTTCAGTAAATGTCTCTGCTCTCAGTGCCATTAGGAAGCTCTTTTCTCTATGTTCATCATACTCCATGGAATGATAGTATGGAAATTCATCACTTTTGAACATACTGAATATCCTAGCTTTAGGAGGTATAGGAATTTAAGACCCCTGAACCAGGTAACTGCCTTAACACATTATATGCATAATAACATAACATCTGAAAAAGGCAAAAAGCTGAGCACATAGAGTTAGGATATTCAGACAACAGACATTCAAAGTTGAGCTGAGAATAGATAAATTCTAGATTAATGTGAACTGTGGGGAGTAAAATACATTGTGGATAATAAGAACCAGGAAAGAACATATTAGAAAAGAGAAGCACATTTAAGTTCCTACAACTTACTGTATGCTGTCAAGTATAAATGCAGCATTGTAATACAGCAGAGCTCAGTACTGGCAGGAGTCATCTGGCCCTAATGTGAAATGACTCATACTCCAAAATAAGGAAACAAAGCATACTAAAAATTTCAAACTTGTGAAGAAAGAGGTTTGCAAGACACATTGCCGTATACCTATAAAAGAGGCTGTAACTGTAAAACACTTAGGAAATAAATGTGAGTAGCTCTTCGTGTACTACATTGAACTCTAGCAATAGCAACAGTAGTGGCAGTATGAAAATGATACTACTACTGAAGGAAAACACAATAGAGGGTAAGATCAGAAGAATGAAGTAAATTGTAGTAAGAAAATAGGAATGTTTTAGAAAAGAAAGGGGTAAGAAATAGAAACCTTTAAAGAGTTTAACTTGTAAAATAATATAAACAGTGTTGTTATCTACCACATCACTGCAAATATAATGTCGATTGGGTGAAGGACGAAAGGAGGAAGAAGAAAAGTCCAGAATCCAGTACTTCCCTCTTTATTGATATACTAGGAAGAAGCAAACTCCTAGCCAGTTTATCTGCTGGCACCAAATGAGATTGCTTCAGTTTTCTTGATCAATACCAGATGAAAATGAGGTACAAAAGAAAGATTACTTTGCACTGAGATATCAAGTATTCTTTTATGTTTCTCTACCAGATTAAACTAGTATATTGAACTTGGCAGGCTGAATCTGATAAATACTTCAAATTTAAAGTCATGTATTGGAAAAATAAATGGGTATCTCACTTTTCCCTCTTGAATATATAGTAGAGTTTGCATTACATAATGCACAGCTGTCCACATAGCTACTGGCTGTTTGCTAGTAAATGTTGTTTAGAGGGCTACATCAAGCTATGAAAAATTGCCTTTAACTGATATATGAAAGGCAGCCATTTTAAAGTTACACAGCTGAGGACAGAAAGGAAATTCAGAAGGTGATCTCTTTCAAATGACTAATTCATCTTCCCAAGCAAGAATTTGTGTTAGCATTCACCATCTAATGAATATCATGAATGTTATATGACAGAACTTGCCTACTCTTAGTTTCTCACAGTCACCAAAACTAGACTTGATTTGCCAGGTGGTAAACCAGATTCCTGTAATACAGATGTGTAAGGTTTGTTTTTTTCAATCCTGTACTTCTCTAAGGAGGATTGTTTTAGGTGCACACACTTCACTACCCATGCTTCACAGATCAGGTGACTGAAATCAATAGTGTGTAGACTAAGGTAGATTTGCAAAATGAACAAAATCATTCCTTCATTACAGATCATTGAAATAAAAATCCACTGTTAAGGTAGCTGAATACAGAATTTTATGATATACTCAGAGAGCTTTTGCATTTGTGTAAAGAGAGTCACAATGACTTCATTCTACTGGTAGAGTTCAGGTTTGTATATTGGGTATGACAGTTATAATGCTTGGACTGCACTCAAGTCAACCTTTGCAACATAAAAAGATGTACCACTCTAATGATTGACATGACCATTGACCCCTCTTTATTTTCTAGCAATGTTTACTTCCCATTTGACAGAGTCTTAAAAAACATTACTTGCTATATGGAATTAGGAAAAACATTGAAATACATTCAGATTTCTCTTGAGGAACAGTTAGTACTCTTATTTTTCAGATAGGAAACTCTTTCTGGGAGTTCTAAGTAGTCTGTTCTTCTATTCCAAACTCTGTGGGTTTTAAGACTTCTTCAAAACATGAAGAGAAGGGGATCCAAACATTTGCATACTTAAGAAGGGTTTAGTCTTGATTAATGGTGCATAGAATTATGGAAAGCAGTTGAAATGCAAACTACTCCACTACATTATGCATTATATTCATTATTGGTACTGTAGTTAATATGTTCCTGGCATTCTATTGCATATTACAATAATGGGATATAATGAGATTTTATTTTTTTTAATGCACCAGGTGTGCAAAGTGTATTATTCAGGATTTTTCAGGCAAGCACTGGAGTCTAGTCAAAACTGAGATATGCTTGCTAATAACCAGAGGTACTCAGCACCCTGGTGTGTAACTTAAAACAGCCCTATACCATATGGGAAACCTTCTATCACGTGCAGTGGAGAAAACATACAATTAAGATGAACTGTTTAGTCTCCCTAAGGAGAATACCCTGCCTACTGTATGTCTTGGCTTGAAGTTTTTAGCAGCAAATATCCTTAAGACAGCATGTGCATGATCTTTGGAGGGAATTAGTGTCCTTCCCTTTCCCTTCATAAGGGCTTTAAATGTACAGATGATGACACCTGTATGCCTAGGAATGGACAAAATGTTCTTATTAGCTCTGTACAAAAATGTGAATATTAACTCTTCTCCTTCTGCTGTATTTCATAGGCGAGATGAGGAAGAGGTTGCTCTAATTCAATACAGTGGTACACTATCAGTTGTGATTTGAACAATAAAGACTTTTTTTAAAAAATCTGTCAGGCACAAAGTAATACAACTTTTGTTTTAATTGGGCAGAACAGGAATCTATTCTTGATGCACCATGTTGATATGACACTCGTTAACATGTCAAGAGTTCAAGAAATATTACACTGACCACTACCATCTCCAATGTATGTGTAGTGACAAAACAAATTGACTGGATGTAACGCAGTCTTCATGTACTAACCATTTTCCTGATTAGTAAATTCTTTGTCAAGCAACTTCTTTGTTTAAGATACCCTTATTCCTTGAAGGTTTAGCAAATATATACTTATTATTTATGACATAAAGGATTTAAAATGAAACAATTTTGAGACATCAGCTTATTTAAAATACCTTTTTCAGCCTTTCAGTTTAAGAATTGTACATCTTTTCTAAGCATTACTTTAATATTACTGAACAGTTCATTTTTATTTTTCTTTTGCGATACTGTTGCAACCCTAGATTAGCACATAAAAAATACAGGGAATAATGCTAAAAATAATAATAAAAAAGACTCCCTAATAGTATCTTAGGGTATTACTTCTCCAGAGACATTCTGAAAGAATAGATAAAAATAAAATTCACCATTGTCCAAAGTCTGTTTCTTTGTATATATCCAGAGTGTTTAATTATTAGTGATAATTTGTTTCTGAAATTGCTTTTTACTACCTTTTTGTCTGGATATCCAAGGTAACTGCAACAAAAATGAGCTGGACTCAAATATTGTAATATCAGTAGAAGTATTTTCTGATTTCAGATTAGTTTTATTTTAACTTATAGTAGTTTGTGAATTAGAGGGGGAAATTTCCTACAGGAAATTTCTTCAAATTTACTTTTTTATTTGTTAGCTGTTAATGAAAAGAAAGTCTAAGACAAGAAACAAAAAATGTATAATGTTTAAAATTTAAGGTTCTATAACATCTTAGAACTACCTAAAATACAGTGACATGAGAAACTGAAAGAAACTTCTCAAATTGAATAAACTTCTCAAATTGGTGCTTCCTCTGGGGGAGGAAAAATAGAAACTGATGCATTCCTTTGAAATATTTAGATGGTGTTAAATCCATTGCATTTTCAATGGGGGAAATAAGGTGACACCGCTGGTTTATTTTAAACTGTTTCTCTGGATGGAATAACTGTTAATAGTGGTTTAGGCATGTCTACTTGAGGGACTGACATGACTTGCAGAATATTTTATTAATGAATACATGAATGGTAGAAAGCCAGTTGGATTCCAGAGTTTAGACTAAGCATCCATAGTTGGAAAAATCACTATTTTGTAATGTGAAAAAAAAAAAAATCTTACGAATATAAAGACAATATCAGGATGGACTGTTTATAATTTCACTGCCAGGGACCTTAACTATAATGGAAAGTCTAGAAATAAAAATTTTAAAGCGTTAAATCTTTTGTTAAAATCCATTTGAAATAAAAAAATAACTGCTGCCTATTAACATTAAAAATGTCATATTTGTATGCATTTGGATTTTAGAAATGTTTATTCCTATTCACTAGATTAAATTTCATTTTAATTGGCCTACAGAATAGTATTAATTTAAATACCCACTTTTTTCTCCAGTGCTCTTCCAAATCTCTAAGGTTTAGAAATGTTTTGTATCCTATAAGACCATACTAGTGAATGTTTCTTCACTGAAAAGCATAATCTTATTTAAGGATTTCCCTTTACTTTTTTTGTTTTCTAGTTAACATCCTTTAATACTCCTTACACGTGGAGTCTGAATTTTTCCCTCTTCAGACCAAGACAAATCCAAATGAAAGCATTAGCTATAGCCATTTTTACTCGCTGTCAATGTCCAAATTAAAATTCTGACTGTGGGACTCAGTCATGCTCTTGTTTCTTATTCCTGCAGCCAAACAGATGAATTTTTGGGCTTTATTTATTTATTTATTTTTATTTTTTCTTTTGTCCTTTGCCATCCTATACCAATCTTATACCAATTAATCCCAGCACAAATACCAAGGTATGCCTGTTTGCTTATTATTGTCATTGCAATCAGAAGCTTGCTTTTTGTTTTAGATTTTTTGCAGCAAATTGCCCTACGTGATATGTGTTCATAAGATACGGTTGGGTTACTCTGGTGGGTTCAGATGAAAGCACCTCTCAATTTTTCAGCTATTTTAATAACTACTTAAGCAGAGACAAGACTTAAATTAAAAATGTGTGTGTTCAACTCTCCGATCCACCAGAAACACTAAGTTATTCTATATCCTATGTGTGAAAGGGGAATTTTATTTCTTGCCTCACAAAGATACTGAGAACATTAATTCCCTCCAGATTACAAGGCATTTCAATGCTATGAGAAAAGGAGGAATGGACAGATAAATATCTATTGGTAGAACTAGATAATGTGCCTGTGATTCTCAAAAGCACCAAGACAGTGAAATACCCTATACTCGCTGGAAGTGATCATACACATTTTTATTCAAGAAGGATATATTGAACTTTGGTCTCATGTTCTATTGTAATATAATGGGGAAATAGTATTATTGTTCTAATTTAAAAATAATGGCACATGTGAAGTGCCATACATGGTTGATGTGAAGATGAGCACATTGAGAAGTCATTGTGGAAGGAGACAGACAGATGTATCTACCGGACAGTGCTCTCATGTTTCTACTGTCCTTCTGCACTTAAGCAACTTAGCAACTTAAGGATCTGCATTAATAAGGTAACGCAGACTCTGAAAATCAGTGACTGTTTTCTTTCTACCCCTAGCTGCAATACCAGAAAATATTTTTGTTTAGCAGACTTCAGTGCCTTTATATAAATGAGCATATGGGACTTGCACCTTTATGTCATACGCTTGAAGGCCTGGAGTCCTCTACTACTGCTACAACCCACAGCTTTCTAATTATGTCACAAAAAACATGAAACAATTATGGATAAGCAACAGAGTAGTTGCTAAGAGACAACCTGTGCAAGAGGCTGGGTAGGAACTGCTGAGTAAAACCATTCAACAGGCACCTCTCAAGTTTTCACAGGACTAATGCGTTAAGGAATTACTGATGTAAATATTTTTGAATGGAGATATGTTTGATTTCTATCTTTCTCTCAATGAGCTCAAAACAGTAAACAAACAGGAAAAAAGGCTTAGGACTTTGGTCTTCATGGCTTTTTTAGTCTATTAGCAGTCTGTTACATTCATAAGTTTATGAATATATTTTGCAAAATACTTGAGTTTGTTAATCAAAATTCTTCAAGTTTTACATTGTGAAAGAGGCAGAGTTTTAATTAAGTTAGATGTTAATGTTTAATGTCGCTGACCCTTCTACCAGAAGCAGAATTTAATGAACCTGCATCTTACAGGAGTGCTTTCTATTTAGGAATCTTGTTGGCGAAGAAGTGCTTGATCTAAGAGTATAGTCTGATACTTTTTGATAAAGTTGGGTATATTTATCTATATGAAATTATATGGATAAGGTGTTGTGAACTTTGACTTTGATCCAATAAATCACTTTGACAGATAGCTAACTTTTCAGCTTATCTGCAAATTTACTAAAAGTTTTGCTTAATTAAACATACCATACTCCATCTATAAATGACTAACTCCTAAAGGAGTATTGACAGAAAAGGAAAGTAATTCTTCTCTGTAGTATGGATAATCTGTTCATAAATGCTGTGACATCATCTGAAGTTTAACAGCATAGCCATACCAAATGAGGAATCTATAAATATATCAGCCTAATGTATCAGTATTGTGAACTTTGTAAGAGAAATAATGTTTTATAATTCAAAATCACCCCACTTTTCTACTTCTTAAGCTTGTGGAAAGACTCCTAATGACTTCAGGGTGCTTTCAGTCAGGCCCATTTTGACCTAATGGATTAGTAAGCATACAGATGCTATTATAAAATGTTTCTTATTTTTTTCTCTAAATGTCTCTCTCTTTCTGTTTACTAGAATACAGACCTATTTAAAATTTGAGATCTCTATAATTCTGAAATTAAATGCTTCTCCATGTATTTGTAGTTTTCTAGTGTAGCACACATATCGTTAATGTAATAAATCATGCCATTGCCGATTCGTTCTAAATGCTCTCTGCATTGCTATAAACATTGTCTACTGCACCGAACTGATGACTAATACTGCCTGACAAGTTGCGCTACAATTTCTGGAGAGACTAGAGTAGCAAATATATAATGGGGGTAGTGCTAATGTTCTTGAAATGATTGATAAGTTTTAAAATATAAATTAATTTTTAATTTAGTTACTTTGTTCACCCAAGTATATTTTATGAAGTTTAATTTATGAAATATTAGTGCATGATATAATTGAGTTTCCAGTGCTGGTAGATTTGGTTGCTTGAGAACACAGAATAGATCCTTTCATGACTAGTTTTATGATCAGGAACTTAGTCCCATAAAAAGGTATGCAGGAAACTTCCCCTCTTAATGGTATTACTTGTACTGGGATGGTGACATGAAGAAACGTTACTGTGTTTGTGGTCTTGCTGCACGAAATCTTTCCGGCTGTGTCCTAGCCTTGATAGCAATGAAATACAGCATTTATTTATAAGCATTGTGATTCTGTTTCTCCTCTTAGGCACTGTGCATGTACCCTGTTGGCCAAAGTAACTGTAAGCAAGTCATTTTACTAAATATAATATGTTGAATAGTATATGCTTCATAAAAAATGAACAGTTTTCTTGGAAGGATTCCTATGTGTCACAAAATATTGCAAAATATACATGATTTTCATAAGTGGAATATGGTGTCTGGAGGTTTCAATGCTTGAGTAGATACTATGATTAATGAAAAGTGAGTACACAAATAGCACTGTGGCTTTTCTTTGTGTTTGTTATTTAGCAATGAATTCATTATCTCCTTTTTTAAATCACTTTTCATCCTAAACTTGGAAAATTTAGGGCCAAAATTTGTTGACCTTAAGTAAACTTCCGGTATTGCATACTTTACTACAAGTTATAAATTCAC
The DNA here is from genome assembly GCF_047370975.1 of Nipponia nippon. Taxonomy (NCBI): domain Eukaryota; kingdom Metazoa; phylum Chordata; class Aves; order Pelecaniformes; family Threskiornithidae; genus Nipponia; species Nipponia nippon. Next base: position 85,328,471 of record NW_028262290.1, on the reverse strand, counting down.
CGTTCAAGAGAGAATAGCAGTTTATTAAATGGTGCACGTAATTAAATGGTGCTACCTTTGTAGTAGAACAGGCACTGAAAGGAAGCTTGTATTTCTTCATATCTGTTTTTGAATAGTAAGGGAACTCTCAGCAGAATGGGATATGTTGAACAGGGAGGGGGGTGATTTAGTTTGGCCAGAAATTTACTTCTGATCTTCTATTTGCTAGACATAGTTTATTTTTTTCTTGCAGATTTTTCTTATTGCAGCCTAATAGTATAGGGTTGCCAATGCAGATTTAATATTCGGACTTTTAAAGAGACTAATTCCTTGTGTGTTTTGCCTCATTATATTAAGAATCTTTGTGAATTATTACTTGGTTTCTGTATATCTGGGACTTTTTTTGTAATTTATGCATTTTAGATTAATATTAATGAATACGTCATCATCATTTATGATCTCCTAGTTATTTTTTGTTTGGGAACTAAAGAGGTGATAGCTCTCCTTGGGTTTTCTACTTCCATTTGTTTACAATCATTCAAGGTAATGACTACAGAGTCAGCCTTTCCATCACCAGTTCCAGTAATATTAAAAAAATTCCACATACTTTTCATAGGAAACTGTATAGTCAAACACAACATGTACATGTTTTTGGACTGGATGAAAATATGGTTCTTAACGTTGCTTATAGGAATACAGGTTCTCCATGAACAGGATATTAACAGTATGTCTTCCAACATTCACAATAAATTAATTTTATATCAAATTAACTTAGCACCATAGAATCCTAATTATCTTAAATACTGCTTTGGACACTATTATTGGACAAAATGTACAACTCATAATATTTAATGTACCAGTGATGATAAAGACATAGCAGTACCTGTAATTGCAAAAATCCTTCATTTATCCTTCCTCACGCTATCTTCTATCCTTTTATTCCCTGATGTTTACATTGGTATTTGTAAAAATAAATAACGTTATCACCATGACTCTGTAAAGTTCCTAAAAATCCTACTATTCGAGTAATTGTTCAGAGAGTCAAATCTCAGGTTTCTAAAAGGTTAAATACCTTTAGTTCTCTTATTTTGGGAGTCCTAGCAGATGTAAATGTATAGGGGAAATTTTAGAAAATAAAAATTCATATCCTAATGGTTTTGGAATAAAACTTTAAGGAGAAAATATACACCTCTGCTTTTTAAGGAAAACAAACATACAAACCCATTTCCTGTTCTCAACTGTTTCTATTTCTACTTACTTTTTAGATCCTGTTTCTACTTACTGTATTAGTCATGCTCAGTGCTGAACTCTATGACAGGCATGTTGGGAAAGTGTACCACAGAAAACATGTAGCATGAAATATTGTGACAAAGTAATTTTTTTAAAGCTGCTTCCAGGCAGGGAGGAGTCTCTCTTCTTTCCAGAAGATCCCCCCCAAGTCCACATTTTCATTACCCTTTTGTGTCTTTTATGGTGCTAACTGGTGAAATATACAGAGGGATGGAAAAAATGTTTTCTAGCAGGTGAGAAATTATCACCTGGTAGCTGGCTGGCAGGAGGAGGCTTGTGTGTATATGCATTTGTGTGTGTGTGTGCATGTGTTTAACGGGTTGTTCCTCCTTTTAAAAAAAAACCACTTTTAAAAATTTTTGTTTACTAACCTATAGATTTAAAAAGAAAAAAAAAATGCGACTTAAACTAGTCAGTACTCTTTCTTTCAGCAAAGCAACTCTAACTGTGTCTCAGGAATATCTGTTGCAAAAACTTTGTCTTTATAATGTTCTCATTGCAGTGCCTGTTTCAACCCTAACTGAGTCTCCCAGAGGTAGCACTGCTCACAGGATTTCTAGACTTCCATTTTTAGTGCCAGTTTGAAAGCAGGAGACTCTGGGCCATATTTTGAAATATCATTTAGTGCCTGTTTGATGGGACTGGAGTCAGTCTTGAATTTATCATCCCCTAAACACTGAATATGTTTTGAATCTCTAATGCTGGTTTTATTAGAACAGAAACTAGAAGCATGAACTTTTTAAAGTAGAGAGCTCAGAACGTGACAGAAAGCTAAGAGGGTTTGCAAACAGGAATTTCTCTAGCCTTCTTTGTCTTTGTGGAGTTCTCTCGTCCTCCAGGCTTGCTATTAGTCCAAGTTCTGAGATTGGATTAGTGCAAATGAATCTTGTTCACTAGAAAGAGACTAACTCCCATTTTGGAGGCCTGGATGTTTGAAAATCCCCTTTTCTTCCCTACTGTGTCCTCCCCCAGCATTTTTACTGTCCCATGAGCCCCTCACTCACCTGCACACCAGAGAACCTCTCTGGCACCTAGGCACCCTTGCTGCTTGCAGGAAGGAGTAGTCTCCCCGTCCTCCCAAGGCTCCTCCTGATCCAAGACACAAAGCAACACCCATCCTTCTCCTGCCCAGATCTGGGCCTTTAAAGAAATGGAGCACTGTAGTTCACTGTGACTAAATTAAGCAGATTCCGCTCTTGGCACCTTCTGAAATCAAAGCCCAGAGGTGCTCAGAAACAGGTTTGCAAGAAACAAGTTTGCTCAGAAACCTGTTTGTATTGTAACATAAATGGATAGGGATAGGGAGGCAAACTAAATGTTTTTCAATTACAGACTGGTCATTTTGTGAAGTTACATAATTTATGTTGCTGCCTATGTCTTACTGATAGAAAAAATTGTCTGCCTTCATGATTTCTAAATGGTATTTAATGGTGTTTGGCCAATAAATGATGTTTGGTTCATGTTGCTCAGGTGTAAATGTACACAGTGCCTACGCAAATGTCTTAAGTAGAGAGCAATAACCTTGAAAGGAGGGTTAGTAGCAGGTGGCTACTATTTTTGCTGCCATTTGAGATGTGTTCACTGGTCTCTGGGAGGCAAGACTGAACAAAGTTTTCTAGGCAAGTCTTCCTAGAGTCTAACCAACTGCATGGATAGAAAGCAGCATTCACATAGCCCGTGCTTTTCCACCCTTCATACTCCTTGTTCTGTTCTTCTGGACCCCTGCCATGATGTAGCTTTGGGTATTAATTCAAATTGCAAAGTGCTTGGTCTGACTTTCTTAGCATTTTCCAGAACGACTGTTAATTACATTGGATGTGGGCTGCTATTGCTGTGCTGCTGCTGCTATGTTCCAGTTTTTGTCTCTTGTGCTCTTGTTTGCTCCCATTCTTATTTGCCTGAAATGAAAGGACTCATTTAGTGGAATGTATTTATGTGAAGAATTATGGTTTGGTCTCTTGGCCATAAGGCTGGTTGGAGGCATTTGGCACCGAATCAGTTTCAGTGGATTGCGGCTGCCCGTTCTTGTTGTATAAGGTTGCCAGTTGTAGTTTATAGTCTGCATGGAGCAACTAATCTCTCTCTGGTGTAAAGGACAGAGCTGGGTTGCTGTATACTATACATTACATCTCAAGCCAGCTGGAATGATTGCTAGGCACTCTGGAAGCTTTTTCTCCCAAAGTAAGGACTTTTACTTAGTTTCTATACGTAGTTTTTTCTTCTCTAGATTATCTCTTAGCAACAGGCTTGAGAAGTGTTAAGAAGATTAAATGAATAAATGAAAAAGGAGACCAGTGGGAATTTTTTTAATTCACTCCAGAATAGGACAGAACAAATGGAAAGAGATGCAGCATTGATCTACATCTTAGCATCATTCCATCCCACAACTAACCCATAAAGGACAGAACAATTGTAGATGTATACTATTGACATTTATCACAACTGTTTGGCTGTAGAATTGTTTAGAAAGATGGGGGGCGGAGGTAGAAATACCTTTCTGGGTCTTTTTCTTAGATGATTATTTATGAATTCAAAAGAAAAATCAGAGCTGTATTAAATAAAAGTTATAAGAGGAGTAAGTGCACTATAGATTTAATCTACTTGTTCTATTTGAAGTCAAACATGAAAATGAGGCAGTTAGTGCAATGCTTTCTTCGTAGATTGAAATTACCCCATAACAAAAAAAATAAGAACAATTAATTAAATGCAGTGAAAGTTAGCACTTTTTCATGTTTCTTCTTCCCATGCGGTATTTGGAACAGATGAAAAGTAGTGAATTGCTAGTTTAGGTTCATGCACACTTGCAGTAAAGCGTAAGGATGGCTATATTGAGTCAGATCTCACATCCATGTAACCCAATATTCTGTCTCAGATGGTCATCAAATGTGAAGGCCTAGAAAAGAGTATAGGAAGTGATTGTCCATTTGTATTTGGCACTGGTGAGGCTGCACCTTGAATACTATGTTCAGTTTTGGGCCCCTCACTACAAGAAAGACATTGAGGTGCTGGAGTGCATCCAAGAAGGGCAACAAAGCTGGTGAAGGGTCCAGAGAACAAGTCTTACGCGGAGTGGCTGAGGGAACTGGGGTTGTTTAGCCTGGAGAAAAAGAAGCTCAGGGGAGTCCTTATTGCTCTCTACAACTACCTGAAAGGAGGTTGTAGTGAGGTGGGGGTCAGTCTCTTCTCCCTAGTAATGAGTGATAGGACTAGAGGAAGTAGCCTCGAGTTGCACTAGGGGAGGTTTAGGTTGGATATTAGGAAAAATTTCTTCACCGAAAAGGTTGTCCCCAGGCAGCCCAGGGAAGTGGTTGAGTCCCCATCCCTGGAGGTATTTAAAAGACGGGTAGACGTGGTGCTTGAAGACATGGTTTATTGGTGGACTTGGCAGTGCTAGGTTAACGGTTGGACGTGATGATCTTAAAGGTCTTTTCCAACCTAAATGATTCTATGGTATTCTTATATTCCTATATAACTTTCCAGCCTTCAACTTTTTTCAGGTCAGGGACTCTCGATATGAACATTTTACCTAGGTATTTAGCATCCATCGGTGGATTCATCTTCCATGAACTTTTCAAGTGTCCCCTGGACCCCCTATGAAACATAGGCAATCTAATATGCTTTGGCACGAAATTCCACAATTCAACCATCTGTTTTGAGCCTGGCTCCTCCTAGCTTAGTTTATTACCCCTAGTGCTTGTTTTGAAAGAGAGTGCTGAATTCAACCCTATCCACCTCTTTGTCCTTGTTACTTAATTTTATAAAATTTTACCACAACTCTCAGCTTTTCTTTTCCAGGCTGCAGAGGTTGAACTTAATCAGGCATCATTAGGGAATACATTCCATCTCTTTGCTTATCTCCAAGCCCTTGACATGTAGGAGGGGAGGGCCAGAACTGCACATATTATTGAACATGCAGATGGACCATGGATTTATACAGTAGCATGGTGAAATCGAAGCAGAGTGTATTTTCTGGACTACCTATATATTTTAAAGAACTCCCAATAGGTTTGTGAGTTGATGCAGGCACTATTTCTCTTCTAGAGATAGATTCAGAGCCGGATCCTGTTTTACCTCTCTGAATTGCCAACTAGGCGATTCTATGACATGGCCTGTATTGCGCGATCATCCAAAGAAACTAGCCTTGGTGTACCAAAGACGAGCCCAAAATCAAACAAGTGATTTTGCCTGTGTGTGTGTTTGTGGCTTTGTTAGATTTAAACCAGATCTATATACAAATGAAGTAATATAAAATCAGTTATGCATAATCTATCTGTAAGCTTAATTATTATTCCCTCATTTTGAAGATGTCATTTTCATTAGGCTCGGGAAAAAAAAAAATGGCACTCTGCCCTCATGACAGAGAGGTGATTCGATAGCAAAAATATTATAGGTAAAATACCAGACAAGTTTTTCATTTTGCTTAGAGATTGCCATAACTCAGTTAATTTCACTGGGGTTTAAAGTCTTTTATATTGGTTGAAGACCTGGGTCAATAAATGCAGTTTAAGTTGAATTTGTAGCAGTAAGATTACCATTAAAATAGTAGTTGTTAATGGTTCTACAAGTACTTTTGCTGACTGCATAGATTTGCTGACTGCATAGAGCAAGAAGAGTTTGAGCCTAGAGTGTGTTTTGTAGTTGTATGTGTAATTTTGACCAAGAGTTTAGCAATTTAAAATTGTTGGAACAAATTCCATGAGCTAGGAATTCTTTTGTCAGAATGTGAGCTAACTGCACATTTGACAAAATTATGGCAAAAGAAGACAACAACAAATTGTTATTTTTAAGGAAGCCTTTACAATGCAACCGGTAAAGGACTCAGTCTTTTTAACACAGTAGAAGACAATCTTGCTCCTAAGTTGACAGGTAGGTAAAGCAAAAGCTGAACAAAGTCCTTTTGTTTCAGAAGTAGCTGGAATGGGTCAGTTAGAGTGGAAAGCATTCTCCAAACTGTTGAGCAGCCTTTGTCCATTCCACTTTTGTACATCCACTGCTAAGTGTGCTTTTGCGTTTTCTTTACTTTTTTTTCGGCTCTAGAAAGAAACACTGCATTCAAGAAGGTGGCAGATATTTAGTACATTTAAGGGACATTGTTTATGGCTATTTATTGTGTTGATCTTAACTGACAACATGTGCATGAACATCCTTAATATAGGAAACAGTTCACAAGTTCACTGTAATGTCGGTAATGTTCCTGTCCCTTCTGACACCGTATTTTCTTTTAGTTTTTAAATGATCCCACACTTCGGATGAATGTTGTTGTTCAGAGAATCTCTCATAGACAAAGACCAAACTCAGTTCAACAACTAACCTTTAAAATAAGTAGGAATGTCTAAATGAAGGGAAATCAAAGGAACAGTTGCTCAGAAGAAGCCAAAGTGCTTTCCATGAATTTGTTTTTAACCTGACTTTCATGACTAATTTTTTTTAAAGCCAAAGTCCAAGAGAAGTATAGTGAAGTTTATGGAAATCTTCTCTACTTATTAACAATGAAACACTTGCTTGACTTTAGGTATGGATATAAGATGCTTCTAAATCCAGTGATATATTTTGAACTGATCTCAAGGACTCAGCACAGGCTTAAATGTTTTTCTTGGTTGCTTGGAACAAGGGAACAATAAAATAAAAAGAGCATAGAGAAAGAATTATTATGATGATAATTAACCAAAGGATTTGTCTTTACAGGCTAAAGTTATGCTGCTAACTTAGGAAGAGATAACTTACTAAAACAGTACATTCAGCAGATAAATATGCTTCAAGTACATTTTTTAAAAATATAGTCTGTTGAAATCCTTAAAATCCTTAAAGCAAACTCCCTTCCTAGCCACAGATTAATAGACCATAATGTTATTTGTATTGTTACACTTCTTAACTTAATCAGCACACAATGAGTTTAGACAGGCACTAAACAACCTCTTCTTAAAAAGGTTTTATGAAACCATTTGTAAACATCCACAGCAAAGTAAAGCTCAGTGGATCCATCAGCACAGTATTAGCTCTATTTGCATGTCATAAAAATACAGGTACTCATTTAGTGGAACCTGATAACTTTTGTAAAAAGAGAACAGGGTTGGTATAATTAGAAAAGAAAGGACATCCAGACTGTTGGTTACTATAAGAAGCTTTTATTAACCATTGATCACACTGAACGTTTTAATGATCACATACGTATTGTGATGTACGACATGCAGAACTGCTTGAGGCATCACAAAAAATGTATAGAAACCAGAGTGTCAAATGTCTCATTAGTTATAATAACTGGTCTTCAACTACATTTGTTATTTAATGTAGGGATATGGAATTTATGAAGCCAACAGATTAAAATGTGAAGTACTTTGCAGGTTATGGAAATGCAGCAATGACTTTAAACCTTCAGCCTAAAATGATAACTTTTAGTGCTGGAAAACATATGAGAAAAAATTGGGAAATAAAAAAGTAATACTCTTTTATTTGAAATAATCTTACTAATACTTCTCATTGCCTAAAAGAAGGTGACATATTCACAAAAGACCCTACCCGGGTAGGTACTGTTCTGAAAGAAGGCATTGACTTGTTCACCCTTCATATATGAGTTAGCTCATTGGCTTGGAGTGTTTTCTCTTGAAATGAAGGTAATTATGTTTCTCTGTTAGCTTAACATTCCAGATGACCTATGATTATAAATAATTTCCACCACTAGTTCAATATTTTAGCTGTAGGAAAGGTTGAGATCGTAATACAGATCAATGGTATAATGTGCATGTATAGTTCCTAGATTTAAAAATCTGTTTTAAGAAGCCAAGTGGGTCTAGCTTAGCAGATTCCTAAAACTGATGGATAGAGAAAAGGAGGTACTCTGAATTACTCTCCAATAAATCCTGAAGGCTTTTATACCTAACTTCAATAGGAGATTAGCTAGTTAACTTAGCCAGCTAATTCAGGTGTCTGAAATGCAGTAAAATTAATAGTCCATTATGTAGCCTCCTATTTGTGCAGCTGTGGTGTAGTCTGACCATAACAAAATTGGCTCTTCATACTTTCAGTTTTCTTAGAGCGTTTCAAGCCTTTACCTAAGGCATAATAGTGAGTGTAAGTACTCTGATAATTTTGTACTCCTTATCCACAGAGGAGTAAATGAGACCAAGTTCTTAGTTACTGTAGTGTGAAAGAGCCCATAAAATACCTAAAATGTTTATAATACATCAGATGTCCTACAGATAATTCTTGATGTTTCAGTAGTAATTCTAGTAATGTATTATTCTGTGTGTTCTTCATTCATACTGTTGCACAAATGTAGTCTAAGACAGTAGAACCCTACACAATTCAGTCATCTTCTGCTATGATAGTGTTTTGACAACAGAAGATTAGGTTGCTACTGATCTGCTATCAACCATACTTTCAGATAATCTGATATAATCTGCACTGTGAGATGGCAATCTTAGATAAAATACTACCGCCTCATGACCTGTCTATAAAATAAGGTGATTGAAATATGGTATACTATGGTACATTATTTTTGTCATTGTTACATGTAAAATAAACCTATATTTAGGTCTTCTAAATTCTTATGTCTACCTGTTAAAATATACCTATACACAAGAAAGCTCTGAAATTTTCCTGCCATTCGGAATAAAAAATTGCACAGAGATAAAATTTCTCTTGCGTAATATACAGTGTTTAGCCTGTCTGTAATTTGAAGTTATTTTCCAGACTTCTATGTCTTACCTTAATTTAGAAAAATGGTTGACAGTATACAAAACTGCATTTATTTCAGATGTTGCTGAAGGTGAAGAAGGAAGACAAAATACAAGTTTCAGCTCCATGCTCCAAAGGACTTGGCATGACTATCCTTAAATTGTAACTTAGAACTTATGAATTCCCCCTAAATCACAATTAATATAATAAAATTTAAGTTGAAATTCTGAAGGATTTTGCAGACTGTATCTAAGAGCCTTGCTTATTTTGACACTTACCCATCATCTTTGATTGTGGGGTTTCACTGTGTACTTTTTCCTCTTTTAATCTCTTTAAATGTGTTTTGTCTAGTCTTGACACCAAACTAAATGGATGGCCTGCCTAGGAAAACACATGTTTATTTCTGCTCCATTGAATATCTGATTTATTGGATATAGGAAAACTTTTTTAAAAAATAGAATATTTATTAAGTGTAATTTACATGCCAGTACGCTGTGAATTTGACATTCAGCAGCAAAAGATTATGAAATTTACAGATATGACATCATATATTTTCTAAATTTAAGAAGACTGGAGCATTGATATTTTGAAAAGTGGTGGAGGTGTACAGGGAGATTGGGGAATGGGTTCCAAGGGACAACAAGGAAGAGAGTCAGTATTAAACATGGATAGTTAAATTGATGAAGTAGTGAACGGTTTAAAAACTGTGTGACCAGGTATGGTAAAGCAGTATTTTTCCCACCTATCAGAAAGCAAAGAAAGCATAATTTGGGCTTTTTTCATCTTCCAAATTGATTTGGTTCTTCGAAGCCAAATGGTAAATGGCAGAATTTAATATTATCCAAGAAGACAACAGCCTCTCATTTTTGCTGTTCCACCAAGTGTTCCTGGGCTAGGGGTACAGAAAGGGTCAGATGAAACAGAGATGACTGCTCTATCTTAAGGTTATTTTCCTTCAGGAAATTCTCAGTAGGTATCTTAGGTCATCCATAAATTTCTTATAAATGTTATATATTTCTTCCTGAATCCTTTCGGATAGTTGTGAGTATTAGGGTCCCATATGAAACAGACTGCAGCAGATCTGACATTCAGACTATATAGCATTAACAGCTAGTTTCATGCATTAAAATAATAATAAAAAAATGTTAACACACACACACCAACTACAAAACTGCCTTCTCTTCACTAGGATTTTACCTAGTTTAGTTGCAAAGCAAGCAACACTTTTCTCCTCACAGGGGAGATAAGGCTACTATGGATGAATGCTTCATATCCCACCTCCTATATGTTCGTTCCTTGTGATAATTTCAGAATGAGCTTGTCTGCCCCACAAAGCATGTACGTGTTACATGTCATACTCTGAGTGTAATTCTACTTCTCCATGGATAATAGGTGTGAATCTGTGCATGGTACTTCACTTGTGGGTGCCTGGCTATTGTTAGAATTGAGGATCTTTCAAATACTTTAAAGAATTAACAGATTTCCTGTAACTATTGAACCCATATGATAAGATAGATTGTTTCTGGTTGCAGGGCATAAGGTTGGTTTTTTTTTTTTATTTAGTCCTGTTTTTATGGATTAGAACTTGCCTTTTCTAAATTATTTTTTTTTTTTTGCATACACAGTTTTCAGGTGAGTGGACTATGTGAGGCAATAGAACTGCCCTAGTAGCGGTGGCCATGCTGCCTACTCTGGCCATCCATCTCCTAAAAGAATGTGCTTTTCAAGTGATGTGGAAGTTTGGAGTGTTGCTCCTGCTGGAGGATGGGTTTGGAATAGAAAGGATGGAGGACAGTTACTGCTGAGGGAAGGAGGAGGAGTAAGGCTTTCCACTACCACTAATGAGCAGTAATGAGAGTTACTGCTGTCATCACCTAGAAGCAACATACTCCCTCCTGCCTAAATTTTCCATCACAAACCTGCCAGAATGGCTTTCCCATTTATCTCCTTCTGAGAAGTGTGGTTTCAGACCCCCCTTGCCTGTACGCAAGTGTAGACTTGCACAGATTTTGTGGGAGAATAGGAGAGTTAGCTTCAGAACAAAACATCCGGTACTCCACAAGTAAGCAAACAGCTAGAGAGGGAGATTTCCACCTTCACTTTGGTCTCCAGAAAACCTGACTGGAACATTTTCATGGACAGACTGTGTCGTCTTATTCTTGCTAGTTAAAGCTGACAGTTGAGCAGTTAAGCTTTCTGTGGATGGAATGATGAATCTCCAGGGGCCATGGACTGACATTTAATCCAAGCCAGATCATAACACAACTGTATCACCACTGTCTTCCCAGTTCTTCTCTATGTCATATAACTGTCAGGGTCATACCTTGTGTTGGTTTTGGATGGGAGGAGGCCGGAGGACAAAGACTGTGAGCATCTTTGTATTTTTCAGAGGATAACTTCCCAAACTAATGTATCTTGAAATTAAAATTTTCAATCAGAAGTTGTACATGACTTGCAGCTGTTTTTTATAAGACAAACATTTTGTAAGACAAACAGTTACTTATATAGCATTTGCTAATTAAATCTTCCCATAAATCACAGCAAGAAAATTTTTACAGTACACAGGACAGGATAAATTGAAACGTGCAATTGAATATTGATCTATGGCCAAATAAAAATCTTTTAAATGTAAAGCCTTCACTTAATTTAGGCAGAATCAAAAATAACATCAATGGACCTGTTACAATTCTCCCAAGACCTTGTCCGGAAACATAATACAATTTTCATGCTGTCCGGTGATGGATCCAGTTAATGGAATAACCCTATAACCTTTAGTGTTCTTATTCATATTCAGGAGTAATATAAATATCATCTGTCCTTCCCTTGGGCTGTAGAATATTAGGCTAACCTCTTTCTTCAAGGCCCAACGTGCTGTGGTTGCTCTATCTGCCTGATGCATTGATTATTTTAAAATAACCAGTGTTATTTTAGGCATAGAAGACTTCTTTACTAGACCTGCAATGTATTAAGGACTGAAAATTGCACTGAAACTTGCAAAATTGAATCCGTACCAGGGATGTATCACACCCGGAGAAAAAATATTATTTATTTATTCAAGCAATTCTCCCTAGCAGATTTGTCACCTCTAGTATTTCCTCATGTGGGGATTTCTGAATTAGAGTTCAAGTAATCATATTCTTTATTTTCCTTTAATGAGTGCTCTAGCTTTTCCATAAAGCTTCCTTGTACTGTAATTCTGTATAAGAGTCTAATTTATAAAATCTATGAAGAATAAAGATAAAATATGAATCTGCATTGCTTTTGATTTACTGGCTTCAGCTTTAACATGATTCACATTTTACATGTTTAACAGCAGGTTAAACTGTAAATTAGATTATTGTCTGGATGGAGCTCTGAGGTGTGCTTGGCTTCTTGGGAAGTCTAGAGGGTTCAACACTTCTGTCCTATAGTTCCTAGTTGCAGTCTATGAGCAGAAGGGCTACTGCCTGGAGCCTGTCTAGTAAAGAGAGTGGTCAGCTAGGGGTTCTCACTAAAGGCTGTGGTAAACATCTGAGGAAATGAACCCTAGGCACTTTTTTTATTAAATAGTCCTCCATCACTACATTATCAATCTAAAAACGCCAGGGCAAGTATTCCCAACTCAGGTTCAATGGAGGTAAGCAGATCTGTCACTCCTTAAACACAACTGCCAGTCTGGCTTATGTGTATTCCTACAGCTGTAATGCAGCAGGAAGAGACAGGCATGGGAACTGGGCAGAATTATGAGCTTGAGTTAAGCTGAGGGAAAACTCTTAGCCATCTATACTTTGTTTTGGAAGAAAAGTAAATAAGTCAGAAAAGACATTAATTTCAAGGAGGAATTTTAAAACAAAAGGGCTGAACTCACGGAAGAAATGCCGAGAACAATGAAATGTAGGATATGGGAAATGAAAAGCTGCAAAGGGGGACAAGATACATAGTGCACTTGCATGGTGATTAAGATGAAGCAAGTATCAGTCTTATAGTGATGGTAAGTCTTCCTTGAAATGTCCTATTTTATATGTGTATCTGTGTCTGAGGATCATTGTATATTAATTTATAAATTTTTCCCATCTTATTCAAAGAAGCTTTCTAAGAAGCATTCTAAGAACAGATTCACTTGCATATTGATTCACTGGGCTGATTCTTTGTTCCAGTTCACATAGAAAAACAGCAGGTTTGAAGCAGGAGTCCTCTATGTTTCTTCTGGAATGAGTGAGTATATAGCAGCCAACCACTCAGACAGCACTGCAGTGATGAGTGCATTACTAGACATATAATGGTCACAGCCTTTCAGCACCATCAGGTTTTAATAGTTCTTGGTGCATGTAGTGTGTAAAATAAAGTGTACAGCTATGGTTCTGTGCACGTGCTGCCTTTATGCACAGTAAAATAGAGAGGAGAAAGGGAAGGTAATGAACGGGCAAGCTGTCTTTTGGGTGGCTAACAGAGAGAGCACGGTCTAAAACAAGTTAAGAATTAGATGCCAGAACAATCTGTGTCTTCATCCTCAGCTATGTATTCACAGTCAACCTCATCCTGAAAACATTTGTTGTTGCATTCCCAGACCTGTAAAGCATCTGTGGTTGTACTTAAGCTTCTAAGCTGAAGTCAGTAGGATCACTTGAAAAATTAGACTACTAATGAGATTTACTGGATTGAAAACCAAGGGTTCATTGCTCTGCAAGACTTAACTATCCCTTGTTTTTCAGATGTGCCATATAAAATCAACTTGCTGTTCATGTCAGCAAAAATAATCTTTATGACATTGGACAGTAACATGTTAACTAGCCTGCTCTAGCTCTAGGGGTAAAGCTGGGACCATTGAGCTCATTTACAATCAGGATTGAATTTGTCTCTCCATGGCCTTCTAAACAGAATTAAAGGGCTATGAGAATTAATTAGCTGATGCCTGTCACATCCTTTGAAGATGAAAAATACTATCAAAATGCTACTGTGGTCACTGTGACAGTCCTTACCTTTGCAAATGATTACATGTAATCAAACTGCTAAAAGCATTTACAGCACCATGATGACTGTATTGTATTGGCAGAGAAAATACAAGGTTGTATGCTGATAAGGGTTACTGCGATGTTCTTCACTATCTTTTCTTAATTCAGTGTCAGCAGCAAAATGTATTAAGCACAGGAGTAGTTATCTTTCCCTCTGCATTCCTAATAAAAATATTAGGTGATTGAGAGAGGAAGGGAAGGCTAGTACTCAGTGTGCTCTGAAGTTTTCTTATATGGAGCACTTCGGGATTGAGCCTTGAGGTCCTGCAAAAATGACTAGTCTAGAAAGGCAGATTATCCTGTTACATATTATCCTCTTTATTTTAACTTCTCCAAAGACAAACTGCATTTACCATGACATATTAACAGAGTTAAATTCTCAGGGACTGTGGACTGATCTCTGAGGCTTTGTTCTGATATCCTGGCTCTGTTAGTTTTCTCTTTGTATAACTTCAGCTGTGTAATCCAAACAATGCAGAGAAATATTTAAAGAAAACAAACTAAGCAAAAATGTGAGAGTCCTTTCTAGCATCAGGATTGTGTGGAAATGGTCTTCACACCTCTGCTGAAACTTTAAAAATGTATCTATGGTACGGTATCAGGCAAAATTCTGTAAGGGGAGAGATGGACAGAGCGTACCTCTGTCTTGGAGTCCTCTTGTTGCCAATTTACAGCGGTAGTAGTAAGTGAAAGAAAAAAGTCATCATGTTGAATGCAAAGGAGTGCTAGGTCACAATTTAAAGTGTTTCTTCAATCCCTATAGGACCAGAAGACAGGAGCCTGCCTTTGTCATATTCTGAGCAGGGCTGGATTTCACATCTGTATTTAATGTCCCATCCATTCCTCATTCCACCTATCTGAGACTGAGTAGTGAGTGGAAAGAGATTTCACTTCCTTTAAAATAATAATTTAAAAATATTTAGAGTGAAAAAAGGATAGGGGTTTTGTCTCCTTATAAGACTACACATCTATACAAGATCCAGACACAAGGAAATCCTATAGACAAACTCTTCAGGGCTGTTGGTAGGTGTAAGCTAAGCTGGCATTTGTCTGGGATGATAAAAATACCGGATGCTGATTCTAGGCCATGGCAGCACTGGCCAATTTGCTCATGCTAGAGTTGCAGAAAGCCATTATTCCCATCCCTGCTATAGAGAGAAGAGGAGGGCTGGGGCAGTCAGATGGTCATTCCAGCTAGGGCTCTCCCTGGCCTCTGCAGCTTCACGGGCCCAAAATTGACTCCATAAGATTCTTTTTGTGCTGAGTGACTTCCTCTTTAATGTGACTCTACTGCTTGCTTTTTTTTTTTTTTTTTCCTTTGTGTGTAGTGGATGCTGTAAAAATCAATTTTGCTTAAACTGGTGAAAATTCTTGAACCAGGTCTGAAAGCACCTACTTTTTCCTGTTACCTTCATAACAAAAGAAGAATGTAAAGCCAAGACTAGTTAATGTCCTTGGTTTCATTTCCAACCAATATATGCTAGAGTTACGTTTGTGTATTCGACTTTAATCCCAATAGGATTAAGGTCTAGAAAAATCTGCTATTACAGTGTGTCTAGCTAAGGCACATAATTGTTCGTTAAATGTTACCTTCCTGTCTCCATTGACTGTGTGTTTCTCTTACCCTCTAGACTGGCAAGGGCTTGACTTTCAAAAAACAGGTGGAGCAAATGAAGCATTATTAGAAAATAATGTTCTGAGAAAATGTTTTTCCTCAGCCTTCTAACTTTTTTTAATAAATTATGGATCTGTTTTGTGAATTTAACTGCGTAATAAACAACCAACCCACCCCCACACACTAAAAATAAAGACTATTCTTTCAGTAGAGCGTGTAGTCCTTCTAAAATTAATTTGTCGGTACATTCATATTTTTTTGTGTGTGTGTATTTAATCAGTGTTATTTTCAAGGCTCTGAAATATAGAATCCATAAAAGAATGTTTTTAAGAAATCTACTACTTTTATTAATTTCTGATATTGTATGTACTGTTTCTTTTTGGTGGGTTTAGGCAAATATTAAAACAAGTTCATCTGTTTAT